>NC_081411.1:763365276-764015276 GCF_030272615.1 Cryptomeria japonica
TAGAGAGAAAGAGGATGAGAGGGAGAGAATTTAGAGATAAAGAATGAGAGAGAGAGAGAGAGAGAGAGAGAGAGAGAGAGAGAGAGAGAGAGAGAGACTTAAGTGAAAAATAGAAAGGGAGGGAGGGAGGGAGGTAGGGAGAGAGTGGGAAAGAGATATGCTTGACAGAGGAGGAGAGTGAGATAGAGAGATAGAGGTAGAGAGGGAGAGAGACTTAAGAGAGAAATAATGTGTGTGTGTGTGTGTGTGTGTGTGTGTGTGTGTGTGAGAGAGAGAGAGAGAGAGAGAGAGAGAGAGAGCCAGAGACTTGATAGAGAGAAGGAGAGAGACTTGAGAGAAAGAGAAATAAAGCGAGAGGGAGAGAGAGAAAGAGAGTTAGAGGGAAATAAATACTTGACAAAGGAAGACAAATGGAGGGGGAGGGAGAGGGAGAGAATGAGAGAGAGAGACACTAAAGAGAGGGGGAGAGAGTGAGAGATAGAGATATTTGAGAGAGGGAGAGAAAGAGAGGGATAGATGAAAGAGAGAAAGAGGGTGAGGGAGATGAGAAAGAGAGGGAGAGATACCTGAGAGAGGGAAGAAAGTAGAGAGGGAGAGATACTTGAGAGAGGGAAGAAAGTAGAGAGGGAGATGCCTAAAAGAAAAAAAGGTAGGGGTTAAGGAAGAGAGAGGGGGAATGTAGGGAAGAGATGAGAGAGATAATGCTGATATGAGCATGCTGATTATTGAAATTTGACTAAGTCTAAAATTTATAAGAATACTCAAAAAACTAGAATTTGTATTATAACTCTTAGAGATCTGGAACCACTCTCAAACATCCTGACAATATATACAGACAAACACATACGTGGTTTACAAACTAAAACCGCATACGAGATTTTTAGTTTCTAAACCGCGTACGGGGTTTTTAGTTTCTAAACCGCATACGGGGTTTTAGTTTTTAAACTACGTATGTAGTTAGTATACTTTAAACCCCATACGCAGTTTATCTTTGGTTAGGCTCGGCAAAATGAACCTAAATGCATACGGGGTTCTTTAAATTTAAAATACCCTGTGCACATTTTGTTGTTTTTCATGTTTTTTTAGGTGTGTCCACTTTTCTAACCACCATCTTTGTGCACTTACCCTATATATATATATGTGTGTGTGTGTGTTTATATCTATATATGTATACATATGTATATGTATATATGTGTGTGTGTGTGTGTGTGTGTGTTTATATGTATATGTATATATACATATGTATATGTATATGTATATATATACATATGTATATGTATATATATGTATATGTATATGTATATATATATATGTATATGTATATACATGTATATATATACATATACATATGTATACATATGTATACATATACATATACATATATGATGGTACAATGAAAGTATAAGTATCCGATCAACTACTGAGAGGGCGAAGGGTGAATCAATAGATAGAAAAATTGATACAAACTTCACCAATCTCAGAAATCAATCTCTCAAAGTAAACTTAGAACTAACAATGAAATAATCTCTGTCAAGATAAAAACTCATAAGATAAACTGGTTGCCTGTTACAACAAACTAATAGTAAACAACTTCTTCATTTCTCAATGCTTCTGGTTACCATGACTTATCAAAATAGTTAGTTAGTTAAGTAAATCAAAAATGAAAACATAACCACAAAACATTTACCACTTGACACAAATATCTTTGACGTGGAAACCAAAATAGGTAAAAACCACGGTGAGATGAGACTCACAAGATAACTATCTGAACTCTTATGAAGTTCACCCTATTAGGAGCCTAGCCTGTTAAAGCTTTACAAAAAGTCCTGTTAAGAACTCATCCTGTTAGGAATCACCCAGTTAAGGGATTGACTACAAATGCCTTGTTAGAAGTGATACCCTGTAAGGAGTAACCTCAGTAGAGGATTTGAAAATCCAATCTAATGGACCACCTTGTTAGAGGATTTGAATAGCACCAAGCTTGTTAGAGCTTACCCGGTTAGGGGATTTCAATTCTGCTGTAATTGTTAGAAAACAACAGGAGTTTGCTGATCTATCTGAATAGCACTACACTTGCTTGATCAGATCCATTTCATGCTCCTATCTGCCTTTACTCAAACTGCAGATACATCATCCAGTTTGGCAACCACACACTCAACTGAACTGTGTCTATCTCTTTGCCAACTCATTCAACTAAACAACTTTGTCGACCTTATAAATAAATCACATAGGTCAGTAACACAACAAAAACCTAATTCTCATCGAGATTACAAACAAATCGGTTCAAGTATGACCGGTGGATTACATAACAATCTCTGCACATCAATCAAGAAAACCTTGATCACTCCTTGATCATCGCTTCATCGAACTTTGAAACTCATCATTTGCTTTGCATTAGATGCAATACACTTTCACATTCCCTAGACAAAAACCATTACAACAACTCGCCCAAAACTCTTTGAATTGTCTTCATACAATAATCATGCGTGTCATAATCATTACCGTTCATCATCAAATCATAAACCGATATAACCAATAAACTTAATCGGTTAGGGTTTATCAAAAACAATAGGTAGGGTTTACCAATTACATCAATAGATAAGGTTTATACCGATTACCGGTTCACTCCACAAATTCTTCCTACCGGTTACAGTAACAATATTAACAACAATATCATTACCGGTTTAATTGACATCAATGACAACATAACATATCATTAATTCAATCTTCATGCAAATTCCAACAATCTCCCCCTTTGGCATTGATGGCAATACAAATATCAATAACATTGATTGCTATGTGATTGAGAATAGGAATCCGGTTGAACTGGTACATCAGTATATGTTTTATCGGTTTCAGATTTAACAGTTTCTGGTTCCAAAAACAAAATGCAAGGATCTTCATCCTTTTTCTCTGAACTAGTTTCCTCTGAGACTTCAAGAAATTCATCCACTCGAACATCAATTCTCTCAACAATTCTCTATGACCGGTTGTTAAAACACTTGTAGGCCTTACTCTTGGTGGAATAGACAAGAAATATAGCTTCATCACTTTTAGCCTCAAATTTGCTAATATAATCACCTCTCTCAATAAAACATTTTCTTCCAAATATTCTGAAATAGCTAACATCAGGTGATCTACCATACCAATATTCATAAGGAGTCTTGTCCTTACCTCTCTTTACTAGAATCTGGTTCATAGTGTAGACTGTTGTGCTGACAACTTCTCTCCAGAAAGTTTTCGCTACACCTCCTTGTATCAACATCGTCCTAGCAGCTTCAACAACTGACCGGTTGTTTCTCAATGCAATACCATCTTGCTGTGGTGTCCTTGGTTCAAAAAGTTGCTGCTTGATACCATTTTCTTCACAATCCCCAGTGAATTACTCATAAGTAAATTCACCGCCTTGATCTGTATTTAGACACTTTATCTTCTTACCGCTCTCTTTCTCAGCTAAGTCCCTAAATGCATTGAATTTACCAAAAGCTTCAGTCTTATCCTTCAAGAATGTGACCCACATCATCCTTGAGAAATCATCAATGAAGATCATAAAATATCTATCACCTTGAATACTTTTTGTTCTTATTGCTCCACAAAGATCTGTATGAACCAAATCTAACAAATGTTCTGCTAAAAAAGATTTTCTCTTGAAAGTTGAGGATGTCATTTTTCCCAACTGACATTCTTTGCATAAAGCATTAACCAGTTTGTCTAACTGAGGCAAACCTCTTAGTGTCTTGGACATACTCACTTTAACAATGTTATCAAATTTTATATGACAAAATCTCCTATGCAAAAGCCAACTATCATCTATCTTTGCAATTAAATAGTTACTGACTTTAGGATTAAGATGAAATAAGTTACCTTTAGTTTTCTTCTCGATTGTAATTAGTTCACTTTTATTGTCATAGATTTTGCACATATCATTTTTTAAATTCCCATTAGTATCCTCTATCATTGAGTTGTGCCACGCTCAAAAGATTGTGCTTTAAACCTGCAACCTAGTAGACATCATCTTCACTACTCTTTCCATTAAGAGAAATAGTTCCCTTACCTTTAACCATGCTGGGTGAGTCATTACCAAATCTTACAACTCTACCATCAAATTCCTTCATAGAAGGAAATTCACTCCGATCACCGGTCATGTGATGTGAACAACCACTATCAATGATCCAATCATCGGAGTTATCCATCCTGGATACTAATGCCTTTTGGTCTGACATCTCTTCTTTAATGGCTACAAACACAATGTCTTCATTAGCATCACCATCAGATTCCTCATCAGCGATACCACTATCAACAACAATAAGACAATCTCTTTTACCTTTACCCTTTTACTTCTTGAATTTCTCTCGTTTGTGCTCATTATCACCATTAGGACAGTTAGCAACAATGTGTCCAATCTTGTTGCATGCAAAACATTTCAAAGGTAATTTGCCTCTATATTTACCTGTACCTCTAGGCAACTGATTGGCCTACAATGCTTCAAGCTCAACTAAATTGCCTTCATCATCTACTTCTCTACTGGATCTGGACTCATAACTGTGACTGACATCTCTACTTATTCTCATAGATGGGTTAGAAATAGAAGGTCTAAATGCAGACTCAGATTTTTGTACACTACCATCATAACCATTTAATTAAAAAGCAGTAAGCTTGCCAATGATGGAGTCAAGAGTTACCTTACTTTTGTCAATGGACTTCAGCTCCTAAATAGCTACAACTTGAATAGTGTAGACCGGTAGCAGGGTTCTCAGTAGCTTACTGATCACTATGGAATCTTCCACTTTACCTTCTGCACTCTTAATTTTACCAACTATCTCTTTTATCCTTTGACCATACTGTTGGATATTCTCACCTTGAACAATCCGCATGTCATCAAATTTTCCTCTTAAACTCTCTTCTTTAGCAATATTAACATGTTCATCATTGCTATAAATCTCTTCAAGTTTTTTCCATACCTCATATGTAGTTTCAAGACCATGAACATCTACGTACTCTGCATAAGACAAAGAACTGATAATAGCCTCCAATGAATGATGATTTTCTTGTTGCTCTTTCTTCTAATCATCAGTCAATATCCCAGTAGGTGCAACATACTTAGTAACGACATGTTCCCAATACTGGCTTCCCAGACTCTTGATATAAATTTTTATTCTGTCACTCCATATCCTGTAGTTCTCTCTATTACACTTTGGACCTTCCTTCTTCATCATGATTAGCAAGATCTTTACCTCAAGCTGTTAGGCTTAGACCTTTGAGGACCTGATATGCTCTGATACCAATTGATGATATGATAAGAGAATAAGTATCTGGTCAACTACTAAGAGGAGGGGGGCTGAATCAGTAGATAGAAAAATTGATACAAACTTCACCAATCTCATAAATCAATCTGTCAAAGTAAACTTAGAACTAACAATGAAATAATCTCTATCAAGATAAAAACTCATAAGATAAACCGGTTGTCTATTACAACAAATTAACAGTAAACAACTTCTTCATTTCTCAATGCTTCCGTTTATCATGACTTATCAAAATAGCTAGGTAGTTAACTAAATCAACCATGGAAACTTAACCACAAAAAGATTCACCACTTGACACAAATATTTTTGATGTGGAAACCAAAATAGGTAAAAAACACAGTGAGATAAGACTCACAAGATAACTATTTGAACTCTTATGAAGTTCACCTTGTTAGGAGCCTAGCATGTTAAAGCTTTAGAAAAAGTATCGTTAAGAACTGATCCTGTTAGGAATCACCCGGTTAAGGGATTGACTACAAATGTCTTGTTAGAAGCAATACCTTGTAAGGAGTAACCTCGATAGAGGATTTGAAAATCCAATCTAATGGGCCACCTTGTTAGAGGATTTGAATAACACCAAGCTTGTTAAAGCTTATCCGGTTAGGTGATTTCAATTCTTCTATAATTGTTAGAAAAGAATAGGAGTTTGCTGATCTATCTGAATAGCACTACACTTGCTTGATCAGATCCATTTCATGTTCCTATCTACCTTTCCTCAAATTGTAGATACATCACCTGGTTCGGTAACCACACGCTCAACTAAACTGTGTCTATCTCTTTGCCAACTTATTCAACTAAACAACTTCATCGACCTTATAAACAAATCAATCAGGTCAGTAACACAACAAAAACCTAATTCTCATCGAGATTACAAACAAATCGGTTCAAGTATGACCATTGGATTACATAGCAATCTCTACACATCAATCAAGAAAACCTTGATCGCTCCTTGATCACCGCTTCATCAAACTTTGAAACTCATCATGTGCTTTGCATTAGATGCAATACATTTGCACATTCCCTAGACAAAAACCATTACAACAACTTGCCAAAAACTCTTTGAATTATCTTCATACAGTAATCATGCGTGTCATAATCATTACTGCTCATCATCAAATCATAAACCAATATAACCAATAAACTTAATCGGTTAGGGTTTATGGCATACAATAGGTAGGGTTTACCGGTTACATCAATAGATAAGGTTTATACCGGTTACCGGTTCACTCCACAAATTCTTCCTACTAGTTATAGTAACAATATTAACAACAATATCATTGCCGGTTTAATTGACATCAATGACAACATAACATATCATTAATTCAATCTTCATGCAAATGCCAACAATCTTCCCCTTTGGCATTGATGCCAATACAAATATCAATACCATTGATTAGTGCATGATTGAGAATATTACATTGCCAATTATTCACCATGTTCTCTCTATCTTCAGCTTGTCAATGGTTCTCCTTTCCATAATCACATAATTCTTCTCCCCCTTTGACAACAATGTCAAATTGAAAGTAAGACATGTAATGTCAAAATTTCACTGTGCATTAACAATCTACAACTTGATGCTCCCCCTGTGGAAAGCATCCACTCCTACACCAATCCTCCTATAAAATTCTGCAAGTAGCTCCAGGACTGAAGTAATCTACATCATACTTAACTGACTCCATGAAGAGGGACAACCCCTAACTGACTTCTAAGATACTCAAATGTAGTCTTAGGCAGAGGTTTAGTAAAAATATCTACAAGCTGCTCCTTGGTAGAAACATGCTCTAAGATCACATCTTTACTCTAAACTTTTTCCCTCATGAAATGATACTTCAATTCAATATGCTTGGTTCGTGCATGCAAAACAGGGTTCTTGGAAATATTTATGGCACTTGTATTATCACATAAAATCTTTATAGGTTCTGAAATCTTCATCTTAAAACCTTCCAAAATATGCCTCATCCATATAGGCTGTGTACAATTCATGGAAGTTGCAACATACTCAACTTTAATAGTAGATTGTGAAGTACAACTCTACTTTTTACTACTCCATGAAACAAGCCTTCCTCCAAGAAAAAATGCTCCACCGATTGTGCTTTTCCGGTCATCAACATTTCCTACGCAATCCGCATCTGTGTACACCTTCAAGTCAAAATTTTCTCCATATGGATAGCATAACCCATAATCAACAGTACCTTTCAAGTATCTAAAAATTCTTTTGGTTTCTATCAAATGTGTTTCCTTAGGATTCTTCTGGAATCTAGTAACTATGCCAACTGCATGAGTTATGTCTGGTCTGCTGTGAACAACATAGTGCAATTTTCCAATCATTGACCTATATTCCTTCTCATCAATAGATTTGGACTCATCTTCCTTAGACAACTTACAACCTGTAACCATAGGTGTCCCAACTGGTTTACAGTCACTCATGCTGAATGTCTTCAAGACCTCTTTTACATACTTAGACTGTGTGATGAAAATACCATTCTTCATTTGTTGTATTTGCAAGCCTATGAAATTTTCTATTTCCCCCACTAAAGATATTTCAAACTCATTTTTCATTTCATCTACAAAACTATTGCTTGTCATCATTACCTTCAAATATGATATCATCAACAAATACTTCGCTAACTAGTATTTGATCTCCTTCAAATTTAAGATATATGTTACTATCATCACTGGTTCTTAGAAAGCCTATCTTCATCAGATGTGTATGAAGCCTTTCATACCATGCTCTCGGTGCCTGCTTTAATCCATATAAAGCTTTATGCAATCTGCATACCATGTCTTTCTTACTAGTCAGAGCATAACCATTTGGTTGCTCAATGTATACTTCTTCTTCAAGTATCCCATTCAAAAACGTTGACTTAACATCCATCTGTTATACCTTGAATTTCTTGTGTGCTGCAAATGCAAGTTAAGTTCTGATGCCTTCTAGCCTTGCCACTAGCGGAAAAGTCTCACCATAGTCTTCTTCTTCCCCTTGTGCATAACCTTTGCAAACCAAACTAGCCTTGTTGCGAACTACAACACCATCTTCATTCAACTTGTTCTTGAAAACCCACTAAGTCCCTATCACATTTTTATTTACCGGTCGGGGTACTAGGGTCTATGTGTTGTTCTTCTCAATTTGATCTAACTCCTCCTCCATAGCTTTAATCCAATGATCATCACCAAATGCTTCCTTAGCAGTTCTTGGTTCAATAGTGGAGATCATGCAAGAATTCTCTCTGATTCTTCTTCTGGTTAGTACTCTAGCATCCTTATCCCCAATAATCTGTTCAGGATTGTGATTCAAACATGATCATTATCTTCAGGTTTAACTTCTTCATTATCATCATCTTCTTCTGATTTTGTCTGTTCCAATTGAACTGGTACATCAATATTTGTTTTGTTAGTTTAAGATTTAATAGTTTCTAGTTCCAAAAACAAAATGCAAGGATCTTCATCCTTTTTCTCTAAACTGGTTTCCTCTGAGACTTCAGGAAATTCATCCACTCGAACATCAAAAATCTCAACAATTCTCTGTGTCTGGTTGTTAAAACACTTGTAGGCCTTACTCTTGGTGGAATAGCCAAGAAATATACCTTCATCACTTTTAGCCTCAAATTTGCTAATATAATCACCTCTCTTAATAAAACATTTGCTTCCAAATATTCTAAAATAGCTATCAGGTGATCTACCATACCAATATTCATAAGGAGTCTTGTCCTTACCTCTCTTTACTAGAATCCGGTTCACAGTGTAGACTATTGTGCTGACAGTTTCTCTCCAGAAAGTTTTCGCTACACCTCCTTGTATCAACATTGTCCTAGTAGCTTCAACAAATGACCGATTGTTTCTCTCTGCAATACATATATGTATATATATACATATACACATATATACATATATATGTATATGTATATATATGTATACATATATACATATGTATATATATGTACATATACATACATATGTATATATATGTATGTATATGTACATATACATATACATACATATATATACATATGTATGTATATGTACATATATATACATATGTATATATGTAAACATATATATACATATATACATATATATATGTATATATACACAAACATATATATATATATATATGTATATATACATATATACATATATACACATATATGTATATATTTGTTGAGCACTCCAAAGATTGCAGTTTGAGTTTAGACGTAACTGTGATATGATTATAAAGTGACACACTGCCATATTTTGTAATGTTTTTAGAAATCCTTTGTTGTTTTTCTTCTATCTATTGATGCAAATCCAATATGATTATACAAATTAATTGAAGTTGCTGTTGTAATAAATTTCATATGATTTTTTTCTAATGTCAAATAAGTGTGTTTCTTGCAGCCATATATATATATGTATGTATGTATGTATGTATGTATTGATGGTGTTGTTATAAAAATCTAGCTTATATAACAAGATATGCATATAAGTGTTGAAATTTATCACTATCAACAGATGGCATATTAGTGGCATCTGAATAATCAAAGGAGCAATAATTGCTCTTTTCAAAAGCATAGTGGTTGTTGTGATTTTTTTTGGATGGGAGGTAGATTGTTTTGACCTCCCATTCAAAAAGATCACAACAACCACTATGCTTTTATATAAAAGGAACAACAAAACAAGATATGCATATAAGTGTTGAAATTATAGGCATTATATATAAACAATCCACAAAGAGGATTGAAACATAAAAAATAAAAGAAGACAACAATTCACAAATTGTAGTGTCTACTAGGTTATTGTCAAAGTAAAGTCATAAAGACTTTACCTGAGAGGAAGGCTTGTTGTCTTCTATACAAATCCTTATCACGTCTCTACATGCTTGCCAAATTTTTTTATCTTCAATACTATTGGCAGAAAAACTAAAATCTGGTTCAGATATATGTGTGGTAGGTAGTGTTGGCATGTTTGGCATAACTGATGAAGATGAGTTGATGACTGTACCGGTAGAGGAATGATGATGACATGATTAGTTATTAGTGTTGTCATTGCTGGTAACCTATGTCAATTAATGTTTGATGATGGTTATGGATGATCTTTGATGTCTGACTTATTGGACAAGTAATTTGGTCTACTGGATTTAGAATTTGTAAGTCCGACAAGGTTTACCTGTAGAACTGAGAATTAGGACTTCAACTGGTAAAAGTAAAGATTTTGATGGAATCGGTAAATCGGTGATGGTTGGAAACTTGTGGTTTGTGACATAAGCTTTTATGATGGATTTGTGTATGTTACCAAAACCGCATCCTATGTTGATTACCAGAAGGCATGTTTTGAAATTCTGATGGAGTTAAACTAAGGTTTTAGTAGGGTTTTAGGACTGGTGATGAATTCACTAAACCAGTAATGATTTTTGATATGATGGTGATTGGTGGCAAATCTACATGAAGAAGATAACACAACACAACCTGTGTAAATGATTTGAAATGTGTTTTGGCATGGAAGATGATAGAATTTCTTGGGAAAGTGCAAAGTGCTTAGCAAAATGTTCTAACGGTTTGACTTCTGTACAAATCGGATTTTTGTGATGGGTTATGAATAATCAGCGAATGATATTGCATTGTAATTTTTTGTAATGATTTGTATATTGATCTTTTATGATCTTTATTGTAAATTCATTATGTAATTAGGTTTTATGGCCGACTTAGTTGTTATGGCTATTTAGGGTGACAAAACTGATGTTTTATGTGTCGGTGGCATTTGGTGAATGAGTTAAGCTAGCCTAGGGAAGATAGAGATCTGCCTGAGTGTTACAGAGTGTGAAGCAAAACTGGATTTGATTTACAAAGCTGAAAGTGCAAAGCAACAGATCATTTTTCACTGTTGTTCCCTAATAGTTACAACAACTTAAATCCCTTAACCGAGTAGGTCCTAATAGGCCTTTGTCATCTAAGTCCCCTAACAGGGTAGCTCACAAAAGAGTTTTTAAATCCTCTAACCAGGTTGATCCTAACAGATCATTAAGCTCCTAGTGGGAGTGACATGCAAATCCCTTAACCAGGTGACTCCTAATAGGGTTTGCTCTTAACCGAGTGTATTGTAAGCTCTTAACCAGGCTAAGATCTTAACATGGCATACTTCAAAAGAGTACAAAATATTGTGGGTTCCAATTCCCACCATGTTTTTTCATTTGGGTTTCCACATCAAAAAATCTTGGTGTTTATGTGTGGAATGTCTTTTTATGATGTTTATGTTTACATGCATTATTTCTGAGATACTGATTATGATATGTTATTTATAGTTTATCAGAGATTACCAGTACTGATATGAAATGATTAAGGATTTGATCTGATTGATAAGATTGATTGGTTGAATGATCAAATTGGTATGACTGATTAAGAGATAAAGATGTTGACAATTATGATAAATGGTTTTTGCAAATTTGATTGAAAGGTTGTTAGATCTGATTGTAGAAGTGAAGATATTTGTTAAGAAGTTTCAGATCTTATTTTATTTGGATTTGGATTTAAAGTTTAAGTTATTGTTAATACTGATTCACCCCCCCTCTCAGTATTAACCAGATCTTTATAAGATTAACAATTGGTATAGGAGCTTTGGTCCTCTGTGTGCAAAAAAGTTTAACTGCTTGAGGAAAAGATTCAGAGGAAGACAAGATGATGAAGAAAGAGGGTCTGAAATTCAACAAGGATAACTATAAGATCTGGAAAGACATAATGAAGATATATCTCAAAGGTCTTGGTGCTCAATATTGGAAACATGTTGAAACATCATATGTGGCTCCTACTATTGCTCCCTTGACACCGAATGAACGTAAAGATTAGTAGGAGAACATGCAAGCCCTTGAAACTATTGTAAGTACTTTATCTGATTCTAAATATATTGATGTTCAAGGATTGGAAGCCACACATGAGGTTTGGGAAAAATTGGAAGCAATTCATGGAGGAGATGAGCATGCACAAAGAGCAAAGGAGGAAAGCTTGAGAGGAAAATTTGATGACATGAAAATGCAAGGAGAAAATATTGCAAAGTATGGTCAGAGAATTAAAGAAGTTGTTGGTGGTATAAAAGGTGTTGGTGGTAAAATTGATGATGATGTAGTGGTATGTAAAATTCTCATAACTCTCCAACCTCAGTATGCTATTAGAGTATCGACAATCCAAGAATTGAGATCCATTTCAAAGGATAAGGTAACTGTTGAATCTTTGATTGGTAAGGTTACAACCTTTGAGCTAAATAGTTTTGACAATAGTGTGGTAAAATCTACTGAATCTGCTTTTAAAGCTTCTGTTACTGGTTCATTTGCAAGAAAAGGAAAGAATGTATGTCTAAGTCATGCGTGCAGATCTAGTCATGGAGGTAATTGGGAGAGTGAAGACAGTGAAGATCAAGTAATGAAACTTGAAGCACTGCTAGCAAAGAGATTTCCAAGAGGCACTGGTAAGTTTAAAGTAAAGCTACCTTTAAAGTGTTTCTCTTGTAGTAAGATTGGTCATATTGCTACTAACTGCCCTGAAACTGATAAGAAAGATAAGTTCAATAAATTCAAAGGGAAAGGCAGAAAACACTGTCATGTTGCAGTGGATGAAGGGGTGACCGATGAAGAATCTAAAGATGAAGATGACAATGAAGAGATTGTGTTTGTAGTTGTAAAGGAGGAATTGTTTGATGAGAAGGCACTGGTTTCTCATGTAGAAAAAAGTAATGAATGGATTATAGATAGTGGTTGTTCACATCACATGACCGGAGACAAGAGTAAGTTCTTAACTCTTAATGAATTTGATGGAGGTGTTGTTAGATTTGGAAATGATTCTCCTTGCATGGTGAAAGGTAAAGGTTCTATTTCTTTGAATGGGAAGAATAATACTGATGATGTATTTTGGGTTGATGGTCTGAAACATAATCTGTTAAGTGTTGGGCAACTCAATGATAAAGGTTATTTGTTTGAGTTTAATGGTGGAATCTGTAGAATTCTTAGAGGAAATGGTGAACTAATTGCTACTGGAAAAAAAATAAGAGGTAACTTATTTCATTTAAATGCTAATGTCTCTAGTTGTCTAGTTACAAAAATGGAAGATAGCTGGTTATGGCACAAGAGATGTCTTATGAATTTTGATAACTTGGTGAAGGTAAGGAAGTCTAGTGTTGTGAGAGGATTACCATATATTGTTAAGCCAGATAATGTGATATGTAAAGACTACCAAATTGGTAAAATGACCTCTATTTCATTTAAGAGAAAGAATTGTTTATCTAAAAATATTTTGGATTTGGTTCATACTGATCTCTGTGGTCCTATGAGAACAAAAAGCTATTTTGGTGATAGACATTTCATTCTTTTTACCAATGATTATTCTAAGGTGATGTGAGTTACATTCCTAAAGGAGAAATCTGAAGCCTTAAGTAAGTTTAAAGCATTTAAATCTCTAGTTGAGATTGAGACCGGTAAAAAATTGAAATGTTTAAGATCTGATCGAGGAGGAGAATTCACATCTAATGAATTTGTCAAGTAATGTGATGAACGAGGTATCAAGAGACAGATGTCTGCTCCAAGGACACCGTAGCAGAAAGGATGAACAGAACAATTGTTGATGCTACTAGAACAATGCTATTACAAGGTAATGTGCCTAAGATGTTTTGGAGAGAAGCGATCAGTATTACAGTCTGCACACTAAACCAGATACTTATAAAGAAGGACAACAATAAGACACCTTATGAGCTATGGTATGGTAAAACTCCATGTGTTAGTTATTTCAAAATCTTTGGAAGTCAATGTTTTATTAAAAAGGATAACTACACTAGAAAGTTTGATGCAAAATTTGATGAAGGAATATTTCTTGGTTATTCTTCTAGGAGCAAAGCATATAAATACTATAATAAGAGATCTAAGAAAATTGTTGAAAGTGTTAATGTAAAGGTGGATGTTTTGTCAAGTAAATCTTAAGGATCAAGTAGGTTTGAATCTGAAAAAGATGATAATGAAGAAAGATTGGCGATCTTTGAATCGGAAGCACAGAATAACGATCAATCAAAAAATGCAGTATTAGGTGCTCAACTGGTAAGTGAGAACAATGATGAAGGAAGTAATGATTTGACTAGTGAATCAGATGAGGAAGATGCATAATCTACACAGACTATACCTAGATATGTGAAATTGAATAACTCTCAGGACTAGATAATTGGTGATAAGAATGCAGGTGTGCAGACTAGGAGGAAGATTAGAGAAAATTCCTGTTTGATCTCTACAATGGAACCCAAAACAATTAAGGAAGAACTTAAGGATGATGATTGGGTGAAATCAATGAATGAGGAATTATATCAAATAGAGAAAAATTAGACATGGTCACTTGTTCCTAGACCGGAAGACAAGAATGCGATAGGAACTAAATGGGTCTTTAGGAATAAGTTAAATGAAGATGGAAAATTGGTAAGAAATAAAGCTAAAATTTGTCTACAAAGGATATGCATAGGAAGAAGGTGAAGACTATGGTGAAACTTTTGCACCGGCTGCAAGATTGGAAGGAGTAAGGATGTTGGTAGCATTTGCTGCATATAAGGGATTCAAAGTCTACTAAATGGATGTCAAGTCAGCCTTTTTGAATGAAATTCTTGAAGAGGAAGTTTATATTGAACAACCGAATGGTTTTTCCTTGACCGATGATAAAGACATGGTATGTAAATTGCATAAATCTTTGTACGGTCTAAAGAAAGCACTGAGAGAATGGTATGAGAGGTTACATGCACATTTGATCAAGATTGGATTCCAGCGTGCTAGTGAGGATAGTAATATTTATCTAAAAACTGATGGAGACAAGATGCTAATAGATGAAGTATTTGTAGATGACATAATTTTTGGTGGAAATGATAATATGAGTATGGATTTTGCTGATGAGATGAGAAAGGAAATCGAGATGTCTCTAATTGGTGAAATAAAGTTCTTTATTGGATTATAGATCCAACAATTGGATGGTGGTATCTTTATTTGTCATAACAAGTATATTAAAGAGGTGCTGAAATTTTTTGGCATGGAAGACTGCAAATCGGTAGGAACACCGATGGTAACAGGTTGCAAGTTGACAAAGCAGGATGATTCACCTAAAGTTAGTGAAAAAGAATACAACTCTATGATTGGTAAACTACATTATGTTGTACATAGAAGACCGAACATTTCTCATGCTATTGGGTTAGTTGCAAGATTCCAAAAAGAGCCCAAAGAAAGTCACTTGATGGTTGTTAGGAGGATTTTCTGATATCTTAAAGGAACATTAGACTGTGGATTATGGTATCCCTACAAAGGAGATTTCACTTTAGATGCTTTTACTGATGCAGATTGGGTAGACAATGTGGATGATAGGAAAAGCACAACTAGTGGAGATTTTCTACTTGGAGGAAGACTTGTAGCATGGACAAGCAAGAAACAAACTTGTGTTACTCAATCTACAGCTGAAGCTGAGTATGTTGTTGCATCCATGAATTGCATGCAGGCCATATGGATGAGACATGTGCTAGAAGGATTCAAGATAGATATGTTTGAATCATTGACTATCTATTGTGACAATACGAGTGCAATAAATATTTCCAAGAATCCTATACTTCATGCAAGAACCAAGCATATAGAGTTGAAGTATCATTTCTTAAGGGAAAGAGTTTAGGAGAAGCAGGTAAAGATGGAGTATGTGAAAAGTAAAGATCAGTTAGCTGATATCTTTACTAAACCCTTACCAAAGACTACTTTTGAGTTTCTTAGAAGTAAATTAGGGGTTAGACCCCTACACCAAAAGAACTAAGATGTTGAAGTTGCATCAATCCTATGGATTTCATGTTTATTCTTCACTAACGATTGATGAAGATGTGGGCTACTTTGTAAGGGGAGCGACTCTGATATAGTATGATATGATTTACTGCTCTGATCAGATTGAAGTCAAGTGATGCATTTTTGTTTGGCATTGTTGTCAAAGGGGGAGAAGAAAAAGAAATCAGATAATCAGTTATGAGAGAAGAAAAAGAAATCCGATGATCAGGCTTGAGGAGAAGAAAAGAAAGAGAAGATCGATAGATGCAGATGATTGGCATATATGGTTGTATATCTATTTGGTATTGCCATCAATGCCAAAGGGGGAGATTGTTTGCATGTTTGGCATAACTGATGCAGATGAGTTGATGACTGTACCGGTAGAGGAATGATGATGACATGATCAGTAATTAGTGTTGTCATTGTTGGCAACCTATGTCAATTAATATTTGATGATGGTTACATATGATCTTTGATGTCTAACTTGTTCCAGATAAGTAATTTGGTCTACTGGATTTAGAATTTTTAAGTCTGATAGGGTTTACCGGTAGAACTAAGAATTAGGACTTCAACCGGTAAAAGTAAAGATTTTGATGGGATTAGCAAATCGGTGATGGTTGGAAACTTGTGGTTTGTGACATAAGCTTTTATGATGGATTTGTGTATGTTACGAGAACCGCATCATATGTTGATTACCAGAAGGCATGTTTTGAAATTCTAATGGAGTTGAGCTAAGGTTTTAGTAGGGTTTTAGGACCGGTGATGAATTCACTAAACTGTTAATGATTTTTGATATGACAGAGATTGGTGGCGAATCTACATGAAGAAGATAACATGACACAACCCGCGTGAATGATTTGAAATGTGTTTTGGTGCGGAAGATGATAGAATTTATTGGGAATGTGTAAACTACTTAGCAGAATGTTCTAAGGGTTTGACTTTTGTACATATCAGATTTTTATGATGGGTTATGAATAATCAATGGTTGATATTGCATTGTAATTTGTTGTAATGATCTGTATATTGATCTTTTATGATCTTTATTGTAAATTCATGATGTAATTAAGTTTTATGGCCGACTTAATTGTTATGGCTATTTAGGGCGACACAACTGAATTTTTATGTGTCGGTGGTATTTGGTGAATGAGTTAAGCCGTCCGAGAGAAGATAGAGATCTTCCTGAGTGTTGCAAAGTGTGAAGAAAAATTGGATCTAATTTAGCAAGCTGAAAGTGCAAAGTGACAGATCATTTTTCACTATTGTTCCCTAATAGTTACAACAGTTTAAATCCCTTAACTGGGTAGGTCCTAACAGGCCTTTGTCATCTAAGTCCCCTAACAAGGCAACTCATAAAAGAGTGTTTAAATCCTCTAACCAGGTTGATCCTAATAAAAATTACATTTTTAAAGTTAATAATAATATTAGTTATATTATGATAATTTAATTAATTTTATAATATATTATTTTATTTAAATTCAATTGCTATTAATTATTATTAAGAATATAATATCATTTTTTGAATATAAAATATGCTAAAAATTGTACAAGAAATCAACTCACCCTCTACAAATTAGTAAATTTTCATCCAACAGAAAATGCCAAGTATTGTTTATTATAATTTTGAATATTAAAGATGTAGTAACATAATGTATTTAATAACTGAATGAAAAAACTTGAAATTGAATGTATATTTAGTATTTTTTATAATTCTATTGTAAGTATGTTTCTTAATAAATTTTCAACCATAAATTAATAATATATATTAAAATGTGAAACACAAACTCATAGAACTAAACATGTTTTATACTATATAATAATAAAATACTTAAATATCATTAAGAAAATTATGATATTAACCCAATGCATCCTATATATGTACTTCCTAACTTTGGTCCAACCTCATAGAAACAAATGTTTTTTTTTTATTTTAATTTAAGCTCCTCTACAACTTTACCCCTATATAATAAGAAAATATCAAAGCATTTTTCAAACGCAATATGAGGCATGTAAAAAATGACGGTTAAAAAGAGAAAACATAAAGTATAGATCTATAAATAGGAAGTTATAGTAGTGTTTTTTATGCTTTTTGTAGATACTCTTCAAAAGTTCTTCCACTCAAATGCATTGAAAAACATTATAAAATTCATTATTTGTAACTATTTTACTAGATATGTAATTTTAAAGAAAAGGAACTAATTTTTAGAAAGGGATGGTAAATCTTCTTTATTTCCTTTTCTTGATCTTTAATGTTGCAATTGATCAGTGGTAATAATTTTTCTATAATGTAAAGTGTATACTTAAAAGAGAGTGTACAAATAATTCCACATACCTGAACTTGACAACAATTGTAAGAAAGTTTCTTTCTTTCTAATAATGTTCTATGGATTATTTTCTTTCTATGCAAAGGTCATTTATGGATTCGACTCTTGACACTATTGCAAATTCTTTTAGAAATCAAATAACATATTTAATTATAAACAAAAAAAATATTTAAAAAGTACAATAATTTTACATAATAAAATAGAAAATCTCAAAATATTATTTAAATATAAAATAAATATAATGTATTAAGATGTCCAAACAAAATAAATAAAATTAATTTGTACAAATAAATAAATACAAAGTATTGTCAAAATTCATTTAAATAAATAATAAAAAAGATAATGTTTAATTTTGAATAAATAGACAATATTGAAAAAACTTAAGTTAAAATCATAAGAAATAAAAAAACAAAAATTAACATGCAAAAATTTTAGAACAACTAAATTTCCAATTTCAGACACATATTTTAATAACAGTTCGAAAGCATTGTTTCATAATACAAGATTCTAGAATTTACAAGAATAAAAGAAAATACATCAATTTCAAATCAAACTATTAGTCAATAATGTGAGGCATGAAACAAAATAAACAAGCTCTTGTCATAAAGCTAATTTCAAACTACCCTATTTCCTTTAAATAAATCTAATTTCTCTTGGAATTGATATCAAATGCTTATAGAGGAGAGATATGTAATGAAAATGTTTGGTAAGTTTGGTATTGCTTCTTGAAATTTGAGAATAAATATTACAGAAATTAAAGGTTTGTAGAGTATATTAGTGATTTTTGGATTAGATTGTGTAAGTAATTTTACATGAACTTTCTTGCACCTTGATGATGGATCACAGAGTGCGATTCGAAACCTAGATGGTAAAAATTACTTACACAATCTAATCCAGAAGCCACTAATGAATTTTACATGGATTGTGGAAATCTGATAGCTTTGATTTCTAAAGTAATTTGCATAATGATATATTATATTAATGGACAAGTTAATGCATAATGATATATTATATTAAAGGATAATAAAGTGTGAACAAGTAGGCCATTTATGCTTGGAATTATCATTAACTCCTCAAAAAAAGATATATACTAACAAACTAGGTGCCAGGTTAGGTTAAAAATAGCTTCTAACAAAACGAAAGAAGGAACTACTTTTGGAACCAGATCGTTTGTTAAGTCATGTAGTCTAGTCTGCTCATGGTGTACAAATCAAAGGATTTGTTATGTTAATTTTGTTAGTATAATGTATTACACTGTTAGTAAATGTATTACATTGATTAGGGTAGACAGTTAGAGAGGTAGTTTATGCACGGTTAAACTATTTAACTACTTTCTGTCGTCTCCGCCACTTTATAAAATCCATATCAAATATAATATTTGATATTGGAATAAAGGAATATTTTATGTAGTTTTCATAACAACTGGTATCAGAGTGATCTCCCTAAATGCCTGTGAATATGCAATGAGTATATGAAGTAGTGCATATGTTTATGTGCCTGTGAAAATGGTGTGAGAGAACAACAAACAATCTTTGTGTCTATGCTGCGACAATCCAGGCAATCTTTGTGTATGTAAATTGATTGTAGTTCCCTCTTTCTTTAATGTGCAAGGGGAAGTTAGGGCTTAGAAACAAATATTGCAATTTTAGTGAAGTAATTACTAAAAAATAAAAGGTATATTTCATTATGGAGATTGTGGTTGATACGCTAGATAAATATTTTGGTTTTAACTTTCATACTTGGAAAATAAAAATTCAGATGCAATTAATGAATAAAAATTTATGCAGAATAGTGAGTGGAAAAGAAACAAAACCTACAGATGCATAGATAAATTATTAGAGTGGGAGAACATAGATGATAAAGCCAAAGCTATTATTGGTCTTGCTCTTTCTAATTCAGAATTATATCATATAGATTTGGATACATCATCGGTAGATATTTGGGATAATCTTAATAAATTATTTGGAGCAAAGGCATTAAATGCAAAATTCTCTCTAAAACTTCAATTGTTTAAGTTCAAAATGGAAAATGGAGTTAAAATGTCAAGTCATATAAGTAGTTTGAGATCTCTTATCTGACAATTAGCAGAAGTTAAGGATCCTGTAAATGATGAAGATGCTAAAGCTATCTTGTTAAACAACTTGCCTCCAAAATACAATAATGTTATTTTTATACTTAGCCAAATAACCTCTCAGAGTTTAGAAGATATGATTTCAGCCCTTTTAGTAGAAGAAAAGAGAATAGATGCAGAAGATTTAGAAGGTGTTTCTCAACTAGAAAATACATTACATGTTCAAAACCATAATAAAAGATCAAGCACAAGTAATGAAGATATTAAATGTTTCTATTGTAAGAAAAAAGGTCACAAAGCTTGGTCATGTAAAAGTCAAGCTAGAGATGTTCTTAAAGGAAAGTTCAAAGACAAAATCAATGCAGAAAACATTTCTCATATTGAGAATGGGGATTCATCAAATGATCAAGTTATTATTTATGATTCTCTTAGTCATTTTGGAGAAGTGCTATAAGTCTTCACTTTATTGGAGGCTGGTGGCATAGGAGGATGGAGGATTTCCATCATCTCTAGTTAGCTTCTCGCTTTGAGATGGTGTTTTTCTTGAGAAGCATTTTTGGTTTTTTGGTTTCTTGTTTATTCCTTGTTGTTGCTGGCATATTTGAAGATACATGTATTATGAAGTTTGTTTTTGGAGACAGGTAAGGGGTTTGGTGTAAAGCTCAATATGGATGGTTGTCTAGTAGTACTCGAGGTTGTGTTCGAGAATCATACCCTTCCAAGGGTTATCAGGCAACTTGATGAAGCCATGTGATTGGGGGGCTCAGTATGGATTGTTGTTGAATAATTCGAGATATAAGATAAAGGCTAGACGTTTCCGAGGGTTACGAGACAACTTGATGGAGCTAAACTTGATTCATAATTTGTCTCTTCAAATAAATTTTTCCCAAAATGTTTATATATATTATGTAATCAGCAATTTTTATCATGTAAGGCTTAAGGGGGAGTTTCTGGATAAACATTTATAAAGAACAATGTAATAGGGGGGGATTGTTAGTATAATGTATTACATTGATTAGGGTAGACAGTTAGAGAGGTAGGTTCTCCATGGTTAAACTATTTAAATGCTTTCTGTCGTCTCCACCACTTTATAAAATGCATATCAAATCTAATATTTGATATTAGAATAAAAGAATATTTTATGTTTTTTTCATAACAAATTTGAGAAAATGGACGCAAATATATGAATTTTGTTAGGGCTCGGGAATATAAAACCAGATGCGAATAATTGCCCGACTCGCAAATAAAGACATTGGGAATCGACTGGTTTTTTTAGTTTTCACATACAGGAAAGAGCTTTGTCTACTGTCAAATGAAAAGAGTTTGGGGGCTTTTTCGATATTCTCAGATGCAGAAGCTTTTATTTTTAGCGATTGATTCTCTGATGATGGAGCGGTCGTTGCAACAAACAATATGCGATGGCAGCTGGAGGAAAAACCATTTAAAATTTGTGTTAAAATGACATCCACCCATTGAGATTATAAAAAAATTGTTTGCTGAAACAACTACAGACAATGCGGCCTTAAACAAATAGACGTTGATATTACGGAACACAGATCAGAAAACAATCGAACAATCCTTCGCATTGCAGGATTTCTTATCACCATAGAAATCAGAGCACAGAATGCTTACAATATGAATTTGTGTTGTCATGAATCTCTTTCATCTATCACGATTTGACTGCCTGCATTTGTCAGAGCAGGGAATGGAGACTGACATGCTCGCACAGGCCGAAAAAGTTTATTATCAAATCAAACGGTTCATATTGTTTGGATCGACTTGCAAGTCCTTCAAATTGATTTTAAATAATAGGCTGTCCATCTCATCGCATCAAATTTCAGCCTGAGTCCACAATTTGTTTGAAAGTAAATTTTCAACAATGTAGTAGTTTAAGTGCCATGGTAGACATACACACAACATAAGAAACCATATATTAATAATTATAAATGTCTTGATAGACATACATACAAAATATGTAAACAAACTATAACACTTTCTATATATCTTTTTAGACCGCTATTCTTTATTTCCTAACTGGCCATAACAATTCAGCTCCTTTTTCCACTGCTGTTCTTTATTACTTAGAGGCCATAACAACAATGGATATAAAGACATAACCATATGTGACCCCGCGCCGCACAGCTATGGCTCCTGTCCCCCAATTTGGGACACTTCAGTTGCCTGTCGGATACAAATAGTGGTGGGAGCCTGGGGCGTGTTCCGGGATTCAGTGAGCCTCATCAACACGTCCGCCATGGAAGGCCTCTCAGATGTGGAAGGAGAAACGCATTGACACGCAACATTCAGCACAGTCTCAATAGATTGGATATTAGCCGCAAATTCATCATCTGCAATCCTTGGTTCCACCAGATTTCTAATGTGCGGACGATCTGCTCTGCTATTGAGCACGTAGTTCACAAGATTCTCTTGCTCGCCAGACGGCGTTGTGAAGATGGCCTTCTTCCCGGAAAGGAGTTCCAATAGCACCACGCCAAAGCTGTACACGTCACTGGCTCTGGTTAGTTGCCCACCAGAAAAATACACTGGGTCCCAGTACCCGCAAGTGCCCCTCACTTCTGTGAAAGCCTGCGTGGAGTCGACGCCGATGAGCCTGGAAATGCCGAAGTCCGCCAGTTTGGCCTGCCCCGCCGAATTCAACAGAATATTCGTGGGCTTCACGTCACGGTGGATAATAGCTTCGTGGTGCAGATAATCCAGCCCCCTCGCGCAGTCCACTGCGATCTGCAACCGGTGGTGCCATGGCAGAATGTGACCGTTGGGGGGATGTGAGAGAAGTTTCCCTAGGTCGCCACCAGCCATGTATTCGTAGACGAGAATGCGGTTGTTTCCCTCCTCGCAGTAGCCCAGCAACGCCGTCAGGTTGGGGTGGCCGAGGTGAGATAGAAGCGTCACTTCTCGCTCGAAATCATGCGGCCGCTGCAGGTTGAATATACATTTAATCGCCACCAATTCGCCGCTAGGGAGGTTGCCGAGAAATACTTTGGCGGAGCCGCCGCTGCCGAGCACGTGGTTAGAGTGGAATCTCGCCGTCTCCCACTGGTTCTCGCGCATGGTAAATATCTTCAAACCCTCCGCTCTGCTGGCAGCAGTTGATTGATCGTAGGAGCAGAAGAATTTCTTCATCTTCGTCACGAAATGCAACACCAGCATTGCGACAATGGCTGCGACCCCCAAACCTACGCCGATTCGAATCCACTTCCTCTTGCTTCCGCCACCGCCGCCACCGCCGCCACCGCCCGACTGCATTACCGGCGTTAAGCAGAGAAGAAATGAATTGAAGAGGCTTTCTTGAGGATTCGGCCCCCACAACCCAATGGTTACGGCTATTTCACAGGGAACAAACTCCTCGGAATTCGTTATTTTTAAGAGTTTCCTGGCCTTCTCTATGACTTGGCTTTGGCAGTTGTCGCAGGCGGTGGAGCTGCTGAGATTGGGGCCGTTGCAGGCAATGAAGGCCTTACGGAGGTCGACGGTGTTCCAAATTTGCGCCATTTGGGCGTACCTGCATGGCCCTGCGTTGGCAGTGAAGGTCAGGTGATCGATCTGGCAGGCAGAGGAATTGCTGAAAACGGTGGAGCGGACTAGCCCCTTCGACCGGACATAGCGCACGAATTCGTCAGTGCAGCGACTCGAACCCGCGTCGTCCAGGAGAATTTCCCCTGTGTGATTGGCATGGCGGGAGATTGCGAAGACAAAGGAAGCGAAGGCGTACAGGCAGCAGGTTCCTTGGGAGGTGACCCGCTCCGTGCTGTTTTGGTAACAGGAAGGCGGGATCATGCGTGACGCCACTGTGAAATCATATGGGCATCCAATGCTTTCTGTATTGGGAATCCTCCATCCTCCCAAAACTAACAGCGAAAGCCACACCGTTATTTTCTTCATCTGCATTCTTTTTTCTTTTGACGATTCAAGTGAAAAATCCATGTTTATTATATACACCGCTTTTAGCATCATCCTTACGGCCAGCTAATGCCCGAACAGAGGAGCAATCTTTTGCCATTTCCATATGCCACCCACCACACACACAAAAAAGGAATTTTTTAACAATCTCGAGAGTCGGACCGAAATTACGGGCAACATCTATCAACTATATTGTACAACATGTTATATTTTAATTATTAATATAACATTATTAATTAATTAAAAACATGGTCAAAGATACAATATGATCATGACTGCACTATAATATATGTATTTAATCTGGCGGAATTCTCAATTCCCCGAGAACCTATCCCCAAAGCCACATCATAAGTTCTTAATTTGGAATCTTTTATCTTCAGACAATTGAGCGTAAAACCCAAGTTTATATAGGACAGATTAAATCTCTGTTACACCATTGCTTGCATTGTTTCCAATAGACGGTTACGTTCCTCTGTCAGCTACAATAAAAATAAGGAAGAGCTGTCAAACAGCACGCCAATACGATTATTCTAAGGGCATCAGTCCAAAACCACAAAATCCAGGTGAAACATAGAGAATCGTCTCGTTTTCCGAAAGGAGGAAGCATCGTCGGATATTGAACGTAAAGAAAGTCGAACACGAATTTAGTGAATGAAGGTGATGTTAGTGCAAATCGTCAAGCTTGGCATTTAAGAAAGGCGGGATCGTCCAGGAGAACTTCCCCCGTCTGATTGGCATGGCGGGAGATTGCGAATACAAAGGAAGCGAAGGCGTACCAGCAGCAGGTCCCTTGGGAGGTGACCTGCTCTGTGCTGTTTTGGTAGCAGAAAGGCGGGATCATGCGGGACGCCACTGTGAAACCATATGGGCATCCACTGCTTTCTGTCTTGGGAATCCTTTGTCCTACCAAAACTAACAGCCAAAGACACACCACCAATTGCTTAATCGGCATTCTTTTTTCTTCTGCTGATTCAATTGAAAAATCCACTAGTATACATAGACCTAGTTTCCACCATCACCATTAAAATCAACTAAAATCCTTATGCCAGCTACAAAGGAATAAAAGAAAGGATGAATTATCCGGGAGTCGCCCTTAAACAAGGAGGAAACTTCTTGGACAAAGGAATAAAAGAAAGGATGAATTATCTGGGAGTCGGCCTTAAACAAGCAGGAAACTTCTTGGCCAATGTATATACAATATTATTAACCCACAATTTATTTTCCATACAATTCATTGATTCAATCCACCGAAAACAAATATAGAATATAGCCTAAAAATAATAATAAAAAAACCAAACCAAAACAACCTAATTCTTTTCTGGTAAATCCCATCAGTCAAATCGAATATATAGTCCTGTCAACACTTTCATGGCTCGAGCGTCTGAAGGACAGCGTATTCTCTTATGCAGGTGCATTGGCATAACGATATGTGGCACATGCGATGTGAGGAGCGTACTCTTCGAGTGAGAAGTTAGGGTGAACTAGTGGAAAAGTTAATTTTTAAAGTAGTCAAACGACCGACTCGACGTTGGGTTGAGTCGGTGCTCACACAATTTAACGTGATTACTCGAACATACGGGATAGTGTTTTCCAGATTACATTTATCAAAAATAAATTTATGGCAGTATGTCGGCACTCGGGAAGGTAACACTCGGATTCAATTCTAAATATTGATCCCGACGCGCCATTTCGACTTACTATAATATATCATTGATATACTAAAAAAGATCTATTCAATTATGTATTATATAGTATTGAATGAATTAGTATTAGTAGTTCATTTTATACTTTCATTTCATACTTTATACGAAACAAAATACAAAATACAAAATACAATGTTGTTCATTTCAAATAAATTTACTTTTGAAGTGGAGAACAAGTTTATGATTACAGCCCGCATTGTGCCCATCACTCCCGAGGGGCTTGTCTTAACCAACAAACTCAAAGCGTTGACTGCTTAGAGTAGTTAGCGTGGGGTCCATTCAATCCGTTTCATTTACTGCTGCTATTTTTCCGTTTTCCCAAACCGTTTCTTATTCCCGTTTCTCCAAAACCGTAGCAGTCAGCTGTCACCTACCCACACAATTCCCGCTCAAAAGTCAAATCAAATTCAAATCGCCTTTGGCGCGCTTCAGAAGTAGTTTGTATTTAAAGCAGTAGATAGCCTCAAATGGATGTGGTTCTTCATCTGTCCAGAGGCCGGCTGCAAGATGTATTTCCAGAAATTTCTCTCGAACTCACAGGCGGAGGAAGAGAGACGTCGCCATAGATGTAAAATTGGTAGAAGCAAAGTGCACGAGTGTTACTTTCGCAGCCATTGCTATAGTGCGAAAAATCCGTCCTGATGTTGCCAACGGTGGGGGCGTTAAAAGCATTGATATTGTTAGTGCTTAGAGTACGAGACTGGACTGTTTGAGAGAATTGTGATTTTTTGTGTTTCTCTAGTAATAGACGTTTGGTATTATTATGCGATTAATGAAATTTGTGTGATTTAAATCATCAATCTTATAGTTGGTTTAAAAATACAGATCCCCTTAATTTCAGTGCTAATAATAATGAAATGTTTATTTCATTGTAATGGTAAATAACAATTTTGTACCAATGAATTCACTAGAATAGCCTCAACTTGGTTGATTGAGCTTAATTTCTGGTGCCATTTTATTGAAAGACAGTAAGGTCTAGGTTTGCTATTTCAGATGTTATTCTTTTCCTCGTCTCTGAGACGTGCTGGATGTGTAAAATGAGATCTTATAGTCTCTCGATTTGATGACAAGATTCATTATGGTCATTTATTAATATTATAATGTTTCTCAGGGGGAGGTTTATAGTGTGCGGGGCAAGGGGCAAGGGGCATGGGGCATGGGTCTCTTTGCTTGTAAACCCCAACCAATGATTCATAGGTAAGATGCTAACTTCTATAAATTTAAGTATAAACAAAGGTTTCAAGCTTTCCTGGCTATCAGTGATTTGGGCTTGACTGTTTTTTGAGATTATGATATTGCTGCCACTTTCAATATATCAGTCAGTCTAGCCATTGCAAGAGGATAAATCACAAATGAAACTGTAGTTGCTCTTTTAAAGCTCTGATAAAAGCTCCATAATTCAAGGTTCTAAGTTGTAAAGTAAAATAAAATTTAATCCTCACTTTGACAACAAAGTTTTCAGTTTATTGATAAAGTTGAATATAAGGTTATAATAGTTTATTTCAAGTATTCAAAGTATGGATTATTAAATGGTTGATGTCTTTAATGTTTTATAAAGTTAGAATTATACTTGTTTGTAATTAAATATTTTGTGTTGTTTTATGATAATGTAAGATAAAAATATTTTTTTATTTACAGATTTAATTAATATTTTAAAGAGATGGAGATTAGAAATATATTAGATGAATTAGTTTATTTATTATGTATATAATTTTTTAAGTGATATTTAAATATTTTACATTATTTTGTGACAATAAAGATAACAATATTTATTTCATATTTATGGGGTTAATTGATACTTTAAAGGGATAAAACTAGATTAATTCTTAGCAAATTTAATGTGTTTATTATACCTATAATTTCATTAGGTGCTTCTCAAGTTATAATATCATTTGTTTTTTATTCATATTATACTCATTGTACTAACAAATTTCTTAAAAGATAGAATGTTTTGTCTCTCAATCATAAAAATATCAACATATGACCTTAAAGTTTTAATAGTTATTGAGATTATAATGCAACTTTCTTTTACTTTTTATTTCCAATGAATAAGTCTATTATATTAATTTTTATAAAGGGTTATATTACATATATAAAAGAAAAGGTTGATATAGTCACACCCCTAAGTCCAAGCCAACCTAAACGTCAAATTGATAGTTCCAAAGATTATTTAAAAAAAAAAAGTTGCTAAGTGACAAGGTTTTTCAGTGTTAGATATTGGAGGTTTATGGCTATTTATCTTTTCTTAGATATTATGAAGGTTGTGAGAAAGACTTTTGGACATTATAGCCACTCTTCTTTTCCTCTTTTAGCAAGAGGATGAGTGTTACAAACAAAAGAAATAGTTAAAGCAAGAGGTATTTTTTCACTACTTGGTTATTGAGGAGCATGCTAGTCACAAGGCATAAAAGAGGTTAAAGATGGTATAGATGGTTGAAACCATCCATGAGAAAGTGATCCATAGTTGTTTTTGGAGAGAGATTGTGACTAAGAATCATATCTACAATGGGCATTTTGAATATATCCATATTAACACCAATGCAGAGAAAGAATCCACTTAGAGAGTGAATTTGGACAATCTTGGAAACCATACAAGATGCATTACCATAATGATCAAAAATCACTTGGTGTACAATTTTAATTGCAAATTGTTTCCGCTACATCTAAATCTACAAGATAATCACATTAAATTAATACCTTAGCAAAAATTATACAAGCACAAATCAATAGATATACTAGAGAAACCAAGAGTCCCTATCCTTCCAAATTCTGTTCTTTTTTTTGAAGACTTGCCAAATTTGAGTGAACTAAGTAGGAAATCTGGATTAATATTTTCAAACAACCATATGCTTAAGAAAAGTTCTCAGCATAAATAATTCATGAATTAAATTTCAACTAGTTTGATCTTTAGGATAAAACTACAAAAAGTGTCAAAGATTCTTATGTTGTTTCTAGAATAGACAATAAGTATTGACAACACCCAAGTGAGGATGGTAGCAGCTAACAAATCAATATTTTAAATTTTTTATATAAAATATGTTGAAAAATATCTATTTTTATACGAAAATAGATTTTCTAATATATATTTTTTCCAACATCAAAAAATAAATGCATTACCATTAACATTCTATGGATAAGAAGTTTGTGTTATAAATCCTCTTACAAGAGGCAATGGCATCTTTATCACATAAAAAGATCAATGTTCAATGCACAAAATGATTATCAAGTCTTCCCATTATTATGATGACAATCCTTATATAATCCCAACTCCTTATCAACCCTTATAAAATCCAAACTCCAACATCCTCCATGGCAGAAATCATGCAATTGATTGTCCCAATAAATCAAATCTAGATCTTCTGAGTTAACTTTATTAAAATGGATTATAGCAATAAAGGATTAATTTTCATTGTACATAGTAAAATATTAGGAATATTATCCATAACTAATTGAAGAAGAAGCTCAATATTCACCACAAATTGATACCACCAATTTTTAAATATCATGATCTACGATACTACCAAATCATTTGCTATGATCTTTTTGTAACAATAAAAAATATTCTCATTGTTTTGTAGTACCTCCTCAAGAAGTTGAGGAAATACAACTTCAGAGATCCCAAGAACACCTGCATGCAAATACCTATCACAAGAGAAGAATGGAGGCACATAAAGCAAAAAAACATAAATGCTCTGAAGAAGAAAATTATCATTCAGAAAGGGAATCAAAATAATGAATAAGTACAATACAATCCTTATAAAAGGATAATACAAACCCTAAAGATATGAAACCCTAAAGGGATAATGTGTATTTAATAATTAGAATAATTATTAAATACCTACAATATCTATTAAATGCCTAAGTTTAGCTTAAGCGTAGAGTTTAATACACGAATAATTAAATAAATAATTATTAGCTAATACAAGATAACTCTAACACCCCCCCTTAAGATGAACTTAGGGAGTAGCTAAAAAACTAAATGCATGAAGCAAAAAATGCAAAAAATGCAACTACATGATGAAGGCAAATTTGGGTCCTGACAACAAGGCTTGATGAGGTACCCAATCACAACCAAATCTCTACGAACCAGAGAAATAGAGAAAACCACGTGGAAAAAAACTCTACTCCAAAAAGAGATGGAAAAGCAAGAAGAACACCACTGAAGTAGGAAATAGCTGCAAACACTATCGAAGAGTAACTATTGATCTGAAGAACCTCCACTGAAATAGAACATGACCAGGTAGGGAAGACTGTAATCTACATGAGTGCTCTCAAATAACACTACTCGAATCAGATGGCAAACAAAGGCAAACAACTGAACTCGAAGATACAGATGGCATGAGACACCAAAGCCTGGAGAGCTGATCAATGGAACCAAGGAAACATTAGAACAAACAGGACAAACCTCCCCATAATGCTGAAAAGGGAGAGGGAAATCTACACTGAAAAGAATGACCCACAAGAATTGCATGACGAAGAACCAGGAACATTGAAGGTGTAGAGAAAGTACATAGTGTCATGGAAGGAACACTCACTTGACATACATCATGAGGCTAATGTCGTGGAAGGAACACTCACGTGACAAAGGTAGATGGCAAACAAAAGGTAAACACCAACCCCCCATGGCACTTTATAAGTAGTGCATGTACAATAAGGCACAAGATGTGTAAGATCCCAAGTAAATAATGCATGATGGCACTTTATCTCAGTGCATTTGCATAAATACAATGCTACAATGATAATAAGACTAGAAAAAAGAACTTCTAGCTTTGACAACAAAAAATATCATGAAAAAAGAAAAATCAGAAGATAAAACCTCCAGATCTGAAGAGAGCTCGAAAAGAGCTTTCCGACAATATAAAGTTTTTGAAAAAGTGCCTTCGTTTTATTTTTTTTCATGAAAATTTTTTGACGCATTTTTAGGTACAGCCATACGGATTTTTGTGCCTCGTAAAACATGCCAACGAAAAAATCATGGCCCAAATGCCCTTATCACCGAAATAGGTCGAATTATATATCAAAATGATTGGAAATGCCCTTCGAAAGCCAACGGTGAGGTCTTTTATCGACCAAACTGCTCTAAAAAATATTTTAGTGATTTTTTTGATGAATTTCTCAAAATTCGTGCCCAAAAAAGGCAAAACCAAAGAAAAATTTCAGAACCCAAATTTGTCAAAATTTGACAAATTTTATAAGGAAATGGGGGGTTTTGGGGCGTTCTGAGCTCAACGGTGAGGTCCGTTTGAGCCCAAAATGATCAAAAAAAAAACAACAACCCCAGATCCAATAAAAAACTCTAAAAAAACTTGAAACCCTCCTCCAAAAAATCTTCTTAAAAATCAGGAACAAGTAGCAGCAGATGTAGGCTCTGATACCATGAAGAAGTTGAGGAAATACAACTTTAGAGATCCCAAGAACACCTGCATGCAAATACTTGTCACAAGAGAAGAATGAAGGCACATAAAGCAAAAAAGCATAAATGCTCTGAAGAAGAAAATTATCATGCAGAAAGGGAATCAAAATAATGAATAAGTACAATACAATCCTTATAAAAGGATAATACAAACCCTAAAGATATGAAACTCTAAAGAGATAATGTGTATTTAATAATTAGAATAAATTAAATACCTACAATATTTATTAAATGCCTAAGTTTAGCTTAAGCGTAGAGTTTAATATACGAATAATTAAATAAATAATTATTAGCTAATACAAGATAACTTTAACACCCCCCCTTAAGATGAACTTAGGGAGTAGCTAAAAAACTAAATGCATGAAGCAAAAAATGCAAAAAATGCAACTACATGATGAAGGCAAATTTGGATCCCGGCAACAAGGCCTGATGAGGTACCCAATCACAACCAAATCTCTATGAACCAGAGAAATAGAGAAAACCACGTGGGAAAAAACTCTACTTCAAAAAGAGATGGAAAAACAAGAAGAACACCACTAAAGCAGGAAATAGCTGTAAACACTGTCGAAGAGTAACTATTGAGCTGAAGAACCTCCACTGAAATAGAACATGACCAGGTAGGGAAGACTATAATCTACATGAGTGCTCTCAAATAACACTACTCGAATCAGATGGCAAACAAAGGCAAACAACTGAACTCGAAGATACAGATGGCATGAGACACCAAAGCCTGGAGAGCTGATCAATGGAACCAAGGAAGCATTAGAACAAATAGGACAAACCTCCCCATAATGCTGAAAAGGGAGAGGGAAATCTACACTAAAAAGAATGACCCACAAGAATTGCATGACGAAGAACCAGGAACATTGAAGGTGCAGAGAAAGTACATAGTGTCATGGAAGGAACACTCACTTGACATACATCATGAGGCTAATGTCGTGGAAGGAACACTCACGTGACAAAGGTAGATGGCAAACAAAAGGAAAACACCAACCCACCATGGCACTTTATAAGTAGTGCATGTACAATAAGGCACAAGATGTGCAAGATCCCAAGTAAACAATGCATGATGGCACTTTATCTCAGTGCGTTTGCATAAATACAATCCTACAATGATAATAAGACTAGAAAAAAGAACTTCTAGCTTTGATAGAAAAAAACATCATGAAAAAAGAAAAATCAAAAGATAAAACCTCCAGATCTAAAGAGAGCTCGAAAAGATCTTTTCGACGATATAAAGTTTTTGAAAAAGCGCCTCCGTATGACCAAGTTATGGCCAAAAAAAAAAAACCCTCTTTTAGGGCATAAAAAGGGTAAAAAACAATTATTATTTTTTTTTGACAAAAATTTTCTGACGCATTTGCAGGTACAGCCGTACGGATTTTTGTGCCTCGTAAAATGTGCCAATGAAAAAATCATGGCCCAAAGGCCCTTATCACCGAAATAGGTCGAATTATATATCAAAATGATTGGAAACGCCCTTCGAAAGCCAATGGTGAGGTCTTTTATTGGCCAAACTGCTCTAAAAAAAAATTTAGTAATTTTTTTTATGAATTTCTCGAAATTCATGTCCAAAAAAGGTAAAACCAAAGAAAAATTTCAGAACCCAAATTTGTCAAAATTTGACAAATTTTATATGGAAATGGGGGGTTTTGGGGTGTTCTGAGCTCAACGGAGAACTCTGTTTGAGCCCAAAATGATCAGAAACAAAACAACAATCCCAGATCCAATAAAAAACTCTGAAAAAACTTGAAACCCTCCTCCAAAAAATCTTCTGAAAAAACTTGAAACACTCCTCCAAAAAATCTTCTGAAAAATCAGGAACAAGTAGCAGTAGATGTAGGCTCTGATACCATGAAGAAATTGAGGAAATACAACTTTAGAGATCCCAAGAACACCTGCATGCAAATACCTGTCACAAGAGAAGAATGGAGGCACATAAAGCAAAAAAGCATAAATGCTCTGAAGAAGAAAATTATCATTCAGAAAGGGAATCAAAATAATGAATAAGTGCAATACAATCCTTATAAAAGGATAATACAAACCCTAAAGATATGAAACCCTAAAGGGATAATGTGTACAATATTTATTAAATGCCTAAGTTTAGCTTAAGCATAGAGTTTAATATACGAATAATTAAATAAATAATTATTAGCTAATACAAGATAAATCTAACACCCCCCCTAAGATGAACTTAGGGAGTAGCTAAAAAACTAAATGCATGAAGCAAAAAATGCAAAAAATGCAACTACATGATGAAGGCAAATTTGGGTCCCAGCAACAAGGCCTGATGAGGTACCCAATCACAACCAAATCTCTATGAACTGGAGAAATAGAGAAAACTACGTGGGAAAAAACTCTACTCCAAAAAGAGACAGAAAAGCAAGAAGAACACCACTGAAGTAGGAAATAGCTGCAAACACTGTCGAAGAGTAACTATTGAGTTGAAGAACCTCCACTAAAATAGAACATGACCAGGTAGAGAAGACTGTAATCTACATGAGTGCCCTCAAATAACACTACTCGAATCAGATGGCAAACAAAGGCAAACAATTGAACTCGAAGATACAGATGGCATGAGACACCAAAGCTTGGAGAGCTGATCAATCAAACCAAGGAAGTATTAGAACAAATAGGACAAACCTCCCCATGATGCTGAAAAGGGAGAGGGACATGTACACTGAAAAGAATGACCAACAAGAATTGCATGACGAAGAACCAGGAACATCGAAGGTGCAGAGAAAGTACATAGTGTCGTGGAAGGAACACTCACTTGACATACATCATGAGGCTAATGTCATGGAAGGAACACTCACGTGACAAAGGTAGATGGCAAACAAAAGGCAAACACCAACCCCCCATGGCACTTTATAAGTAGTGCATGTACAATAAGGCACAAGATGTGCAAGATCCCAAGTAAACAATGCATGATGGCACTTTATCTTAGTGTGTTTGCATAAATACAATGCTACAATGATAATAAGACTAGAAAAAAGAACTTCTAGCTTTGACAGCAAAAAAATATCATGAAAAAAGAAAAATCAGAAGATAAAACCTCCAGATCTGAAGAGAGCTTGAAAAAAGCTTTCCAACGATATGAAGTTTTTGAAAAAGCGCCTCCGTATGACCAAGTTATGGCCAAAAGAAAAAACCCCTCTTTTAGGGCATAAAAAGGGTAAAAAACAATTTTATTTATTTTTTGACGAAAATTTTGTGATGCATTTGCAGGTACAACCATACGGATTTTTGTGCCTCGTAAAATGTGCCAATGAAAAAATCATGGCCCAAATGCCCTTATCACCGAAATAGGTTGAATTATATATCAGAATGATTGGAAACGCCCTTTGGAAGCCAACATTGAGGTCTTTTATTGGCCAAACTGCTCTAAAAAAATTTTAGTGATTTTTTTGACGAATTTCTCAAAATTCATGCCCAAAAAAGGTAAAACCAAAGAAAAATTTCAGAACCCAAATTTGTCAAAATTTGACAAATTTTATATGGAAATGGGGGGTTTTGGGGCGTTTTGAGCTCAAAGGTGAGGTTTGTTTGAGCCCAAAATGATTAGAAACAAAACAACAACCCTAGATCCAATAAAAAACTCTGAAAAAACTTGAAACCCTCCTCCAAAAAATCTTCTGAAAAATCAGGAACAAGTAGCAGCAGATGTAGGCTTTGATACCATGAAGAAGTTGAGGAAATACAACTTCAGAGATCCCAAGAACACCTACATGCAAATATCTGTCATAAGAGAAGAATGGATGCACATAAAGCAAAAAAGCATAAATGCTCTGAAGAAGAAAATTATCATTCAGAAAGGGAATCAAAATAATGAATAAGTACAATACAATCCTTATAAAAGGATAATAGAAACCCTAAAGATATGAAACCCTAAAGGGATAATGTGTATTTAATAATTAAAATAATTATTAAATACCTACAATATTTATTAAATGCCTAAGTTTAGCTTAAGCGTAGAGTTTAATAGACTAATAATTAAATAAATAATTATTAGCTAATACAAGATAACTCTAACTCCTCCAAGATCAATATTGTACTTCATAGATGCCACAATGAATTTAATGAGATTTTTTTGTTGTGCATTATAATATCCTCAAGGGGTACCCAAATTGTAGACTATGTAGAGATGAAAATGTGACAACCTTTAAGAGATGTCTTCTAGCTTGATCATATGGTTGCATCTGAAAAAATGTTCTCCATAAACACATTGAACATAAGGCTTTTCATTGAAGGGCTTGGCATAATAGCTATTGGAAAGGCTTGTTACTAGGATGGCATTTAAAAGCTATTTAGGAAAGTGAAATAGTTGACAATTCTTTCATTGCTAGATCTTAATTGCTCACTTTACCTTCTTATGCCTTACCATCTATTATAGATTTCAACAACTACAAAAAACATTAATTAAAATATCATAGAGGTTTTATTGACAAATATTTGTGTTACCACTATAGATGCCTCTTGGTATAATAAAAAATATCTGACAATTAATATACATGAAAATTGAGCAAGTTTTGGCTCAACAATAGCCAAAATAGTCTAATATGTGTATTTATAACTTCTTAGAGAATATTGGAGAAGTAATTTAAGTTCTATATTTAAAGCCACAAGTACATAGAGAGAGAGACCCAATAATACCTTTTGTATGGTATATAATAGAAAAATGATGCATTTGGGTATCATTTCCTATCTTTCTACAAATTTTTAAAGCGTTCCAACCTAATTTTATGAATTTTATGAAGAGGGAGTATATTTAATAAGTGTCTAGAATAAACTAAAATATTTTTTATAATTAATGTACTTTAATGTGTCTAGCCATGAAATATAACTCTTGGTAGTCTTAGAAATATGTGAAATAGTTCTAAGGCATGTATTTGAAACTTCTTTTGGGGTTGATCCTTGCAAGATAAAATAAAATACTACTGAACAACATATTGATTAGCAAATAAATATCTATGAAAAATAATTTCAAAACATGAACTCAAGGAATCTTTTTAAAGGTTTGATCCTTGCAAGATAGTCCATAGAGCATTGATTAATAGATGAATCTTTATTAAATAATAATTAAAAATAACGGACCCCATGAATCTTCTAAGGGTTTGGTCCTTGCAATATAGAATAGAAGACAATGTAGAACATTAATTAATAGATAGATATCTATGGAGATTATTGCCATTACACAAAATTTATGGTTTGATGGCTTTAGAGATTTTCATATTCTTTGATAGAAATGGTTTCTTCTATCCAAATAGTTTCCTTCATAATAAAGAGATTATGAAAAATAAGTCCCCTTCAAGCCTTCACAAAGTATTTTTTGCTGCCCGATACGGGGGCATGAGCCAATAGGCTGAACCTCCACTATTGGTGCGCTTTCCCTATTTGACAAAGAGACAAGATTAAAAATACAATATTGGATAAAAAATTAATGTGTGATCATAAATGATAGAAGTTTGTTATAGCTAATTAAATTAATTAATGTGTGATCATAAATGAGAGATGTTTGTTATAGAAATCTAAAAAATTGTAGGATTTGTCCTTTTAAGTTTAACACTCTTTTTTGCAGTTTACTAGTTTAATTTTCTTTCTTTTCGTTATTTTATTGTAATCCACATTGTTCAATTAAAAAAAGTCAAACTTAAAAGAACAAATATTGCATTTTGTAGATTGATGTTTTTGTTGATTAATTCTATTATCTATAAAGAATGTCTATCAATTATTATCACACACTAAATTTTTATCTAATATTGAATTTTTAATCTTGAACCAAAGGTAAGGTAGGGAAAATGTATTATTTATTATGTTATTTTTTTGTATTAAGTATCATAGAATCACAAAGCTCTTTTTTTTTTTGCTCATTCGAGCATCCACGTTACAAACTTATTACAAATACCAGCTCCTTTCGAGCAAACTTATTACAAATACTAGCTCCTTTCGAGCACCAAACTAGAAACAACAATTGGAAGACCAAGGGTCACAACTTAGAAATCCACTTTTAAACAATGTGACAAATACAACCAATGAAAGACCAAGAGTCACAACTTAGAATTCTACACAAAGGTGTCCCTCATGGGAGTTGAACTTGGGTCTCCACATTGAGAACTCAATGCTTTAACCAACTAAGCTCAAATCCTTGGACTTTTTTTTTTTTTAATTTATTTTAATAAAAATTATATTATAATATATAATTAAGTGTAAGATATATATTATGTATAAATTTTAACTATATTATTTTTTTATTTTTTAAATACATAAATAAGCAAATAATAGTTTTTTTTTAATACATATATTTACTTTTTAAATTAAAATAACAAAGTGATTTTAACATAAAAATAATCAATTGATTTTAACATAAGAAATAACTAAGTGATTTTAACATAGAAAAAACTAAGCGATGTTAATATAAAAAATAATGAAGTGATTTTAATATAAGAAATAACTAAGTGATTTTAACATAGAAAAAACTAAGTCATTTCAACATAAAAATAATTAAATATTTTTAACATACAAAATAACTATATGATTTTAACCTAAGAAATAATTAAGAAAGTGATTTTAACATAGAAAATAAAAATTACATAACATAGAAAATAAAAATATAAAATAAAAATTATTTAACATAAAAAATAAAAAATTACTTACATAAGAAATAACTAAGTGAATATAATATATTTGATTAGATCAAATTAAAAATAAAATGTAAACCTCGGTCCCTTTTTTATATATAAAAGATTTGTTCATTTTTTCTTCAATTTTCAAGTGTTGTCTGAAACTTATGTTTAATGGTTGGTTGGAAGAATATAAATACCAAAATGGATACTAGATACAAATAGGTTTTATGGTTTTAATTAGTAATTTCAACATAGAAAATAAGTAAGTTATTTTAACATAAGAAATAATTAAGTGATTTTAATTATTAGTTATATTAAATTTAACCTAAGAAAATAAAAACTAACTTAGTTATTTCTTATATTAAAATCATATAATTATTTCTTATGTTAAAATCATTTAATTATTTTATTATGGGTATGTGTAGGATCATGGTGTGTCGAAACAGGCCCTTAAGTGGCAATGAAATTTCAGAATATCAGAGTTATGCAACTTGACATGAAAATTTGAATAAGTTGTGAACATTATTTTTAAAATATGTAAGAAGAGAATCTATAGAAAATTGAATGTAGTTTCTAAGCTACTAGTTGTTTTTTGGAAAAAAAAATCCTATTTGATGAAAATTTCAAATTTCAATGCAATGGTACTAAAATTTTAGGAAAAATATCAGAAGTATGCGTATGTCTGACCACCTTAATCACAATCAAATCATAATATTTTTTTATAAGATTTATAATATAAGTATTAGACTCATGTCCAGATGTGAGACATTATTTTATAATCTTTTATAAAGTAAACAATTATTTATGAATTTTTTATTACAACTTTTCTGAAATTCAGAAACTCCTATGTTTGACCACCTTAATTTGGTCAAAACCTTATGAAATTCAATTTTTTTTTTCCTATAGTAGACAAAGCATAGGATGTGACGCATGTTTCAGATTCAAAAAATGTTATATCGTTTGAAAGTTATGAGTGTTTTTCAATCAGTCTATCAATCAGGACTTTTGTCAGAATTCAATTAGAAAATAAATAATAATTATTTATTAAAGTTGAAATAAGACAAGCCTTATATTGTTGGAAAGTTGAGAACATCCTTAAAAAACCCTTTTCGTTTTATCATTTTTGACTATAAAAAAAGTCGTCAGCCACTAGTGTAAAGTCTGGAAAATCAAGGAATATTGAAAAAAACATTTTTTCAGTTGACTTTCTAGGCTTGTCGCTTCCAAGCCAAATCCCAAAGCAAACCCAAGCCAAAATTTCAAATTTGAAATTTGTACAACAAAAATCGAATATCCGATTTTAATGTAAATTCAATAACTAAATTTGCAAATAATTAATTTATTGTTTACTAATATATTAATATACAATATATTAATTTATATATATATTAGTATATGATATTAGGGAGAGGGAGATGGGGAGTGGGGGAGAGAGAGAGAGAGGGAGAGAGAGAGAGAGAGAGAGAGAGAGAGAGAGAGAGAGATTAGGAGAGAGAGAGATTAGGAGAGAGAGAGAGAGAGAGAGAGATTATGGGAGAGGGAGGGAGAGGGGGGTAGGAGGGGAGAGAGAGAGGGGGAAGGGAGGGAGAGAGATTAGGGGAGAGGGAGAGAGAGGGAGAGAGGGAGAGAGAGAGAGAGAGAGAGGGGAAGGGAGAGAGATAGAGAGAGATAGAGAGATTAGAGGAGAGGGAGAGAGAGAGATTGTGGGGGAGAGAGAGAGGGGGGGAATATAGAGAGATTAGGAGAGAGAGAGACCAGGGGAGAGAGAAAGAGAGAGAGAGAGGGGGAAGGGAGAGAGAGAGAGATTAGGGGAGAGGGGGGAAGGGGGAGAGGGGGGAAGGGTGAAGGTAGAGAGAGAGAGATATAGAGAGAGGGAGGGGGAAGGGGTCATATTGTGTCCTAAGGGATCATATTGTGTCCTATGACACCTTAGGACACCATATGACCCCTTAGGTGTCAATTTTTTGTAAGCAATATTGGCACTGCTTTTTATATTGTAATAATGGTTCATCTTGCCACCTTATGACACACTATGACCCATTATGACACCATATGGTGTCGTTAGGGGTCATATGGTGTCCTAAGGGATCATGGGATACCATATGACCCCTAATGACAACATATGACCCCTTATGACACCATATTGGGTTGTTATGGGTCCTATGGTGTCCTAAGCGGTCATATTGTGTCCTATGACCCCTTAGGACACCATGTGACTCCTTTCAACACCAAATTGTGTTGTAATGGGTCATATTGTGTCCTAAGGGGTCATATTGTGTCATATGACCCTTTAAGACACCATATGACCCCTTAGGACACAATATGAATCTTTACGACACTATATGGTGTCATTATGGGTCATATGACCCATTATGACACCATATGGTGTCGTTACGGGTCATATGGTGTCCTAAGGGGTCATGGGATACCATATGACCCCTAAGGACAACATATGACCCCTTATGACACCATATTGGTTCGTTATGTGTACTATGGTGTCTTAAGGGGTCATATTGTGTCCTATGACCCCTTACGACACCAAATTGTGTCGTTATGGGTCATATTTTGTCCTAAGGGATCAGAGTGTGTCATATGACCCCTTAAGACACCATATGACCCCTTAGGACACAATATGACCCTTTACGACTGTAAAGCGAAAAATCGCAATCGAACCCTAGTTGCTCTCCCCTCTTCCAACTCCAAGCAGAGAGAAGGGAGATTCACTAGGGTTGATGGTTTTCACTTAGGGGAGAGACTTTACATTCAAAAGAGGGGTTGAAACCCACAAGATCCAATCCCACGCAATGCAAGATTGGATGCTAAATGAGTTTCAAGGGTTATGACAGCAAGGCTACCCTCTTTTGTAAAGAATGTGCATAGAAGAATTAAGCTAGGAATGCATAGAAAGTGAGAAAGATTCGCTTATAAACTGAGATAGGAATACAGTATGAAGCTGTGGACCTGGAATTAGCAGTAAAATGTCGATACGGCGCTGTCCTACAAATTTGAGCGAAAGTTGCTGTGACGATGGCACCCGAGCGCCATGGTCCTCCGAAAAATCCGCGAAACGAAGGGGGATCTATTCGTCTCTGCACAAGGATTCTAGATCTTCAATTTCAGCCGTGTACCTGCAACCTACACACAGAAAAGCGAAGACAATTGGGGGGTTAGGGATTAGGGGTTTTCCTTTAGGTCAAACCCCGGTTTAGGAATTAACCAAGAAATGAGCAATGCTGTAAATGTAAATGTCTGTAATGTAAAACAAGTACTAATACCTTGTTGTAAGGATGTTTGTATCCTTATGTGCGAAGGTATAGATGTTGTATGTTGTATGTTGTAGTAGTATGTAGTAAGTGATCTCCTCTTCAATGGTTGAATCCTTGTCTTGAATGCAACACTTAGCCTTGAATGGAGACTTGAAATGATCAATTGCTTGAAGGAATGCTTGAATGCTTGAATGCTTGAGTATAATTTCCATGCTTTTTCCATCATGTCGAATGAAAGAGGAAAATGTAGTTTATATACTTGTCAATTAGGGCTGATAGACTGACTTTCCCGACCTTAGGCCGACCAGGAAAGACAATTTTCCAATTTGCAAACATAAAGACCCGAAGTCCAAAAGAGACCGGGCCTAAAATAGGACCCAGGGACCAGGGCGCTGGGCGCCATGGTCCTGGGGGACTAGGGCGCTGGGCGCTCTGGTCCCACCTCCCGGGACAACAGGGTGCAAAGGAGGTTCAGGCCAGGGTGCTTGAAAATGCAGTTTTTGGTGTCACGAGCAAGTTTCGGGGTCTCCATTCAGGTTGCGTGTTGCGTCGCCATCGTGAAGACCGAAATGCAGTCGAAATTGCAAGTGTCACAATTTTAGGATGCTACATTTAGCCCCCACTTTAGCGGGAGTATGTATGCTCATACTTCTGGTAAAGTACAAGGAAACAATATTGAAAGACTTTCACCACGTCAAGGAGGCAAGACACACCAAGCCCCCAGTGGACTAAGGATCTTACGACTTCGATTGACAAAGTAAAAGGGAAGATCACGAGGGAGAACCATGACTATCAGTAGTAAGGTTCCCTCACTATGAGTCATGCAAGAAAGATATCAAAAAATTTTCAAGGCAAAGCTAAATTTGTCAAGAAATTTTCAAGTATCTTGAAAAGATATGAATGGGATGTATGCCCCCCTATGTTAAAGCAATCGCACACGCCTCACCGGGGGTGATTGCTTTAAGGTAGTGATACATATAAGAAATGAGAAAGGAGCACATTATCACAAGGATTTAGCCCCCAAGTGTGAGATAAGCCCAAGGATAATAGACACAAAACACAAAGCACAAGGTGACTTCGCTTTCCTCGGGGTCAGTATGCTGTATGATAATTTATGTATATATATGTATGTATGCATAATTGTTCTTCATTCCCCAATCAAGGAAGGTCACCTAGAAGAAGGGAACACATGTGTCTTTTGAGTCAACATGAGAGAGACCAAAAGAGATCTCAATGCTTTGCATCGTCCTCAAGTAGACAACACTAAGGACAACAAATAGAAGAATGAGAATAACATATAGAAGAAGTAACACAAGAGAGGAGGAGAGAATCTGCTATGCTAATGTAACTAGTCTAGCACGTCATCTACCCCCCGATCTTGCTGATCAATGTTTTGGGAAGGTAGGGAACACTCTAGAGGAGGAACATCCAACACAACAGATGGAGCTATCACAAGATCCAAACAAGGGCCATGTTCATGTTCCGAGCCACGTTGTTCTTGTCTAGGAGCTAGGATAAGTGCTTTAGAAAATTCATTAGATAAATGGTTATCAATATCAACAAGTTCATATTCACTATCAGAAGCAAGAGAAGTAACATTTTCATCATGAATAACATTTTCATCTATAGCATCATCAAGATTTATAAAAATAGGGTCTTTAATTCGCACAGGATCAAGACCATCATGCATCTTATGTTTTGGAGATTTTGGAGAAAATGGAATAATGCTTGTTGAAGGTGTTTTTGGAGATTGCAAAGTTTGAGATGCAGCTGCTTGAGCTCTAAGGTGACGCTTTCGTCGGCGTTCACGTGCAGAACGATTACGTCTAGTCTTAGTAGGAAATGGAGCAGATTGAGGAAGAGGAATGTTCTCATCCTTAGCACTTGGGTGTTTAGGTTGTGGTCTCTTAGGCTAGATAATAGGAGAAGAAGAAGGTCTCTTCTCTCTATAAAAAGAAGGAGGAGGGACTGCTCCATACAAAGGAGGAATATTTGGTTTAGGAAGGAGACCAAGTCCATCATGATGAGGAGGTATAGGTCTACTCTTAGAAGGTTTATTAGGCATAGACATAATCACATCCATGGGAACGGGTTGGGAATCTTCTTGAGGAAAGACATTAGTTTTATCTTTCAAAGGAAGAACTTCCTTCTCAAGAATGATAGGAATATCAAGTTTAGGTGTTCTAGGTTCACTTAGAGATAGGATCATATCTGTTTTCCACTTTTGATAAGATTTGAAAAGATGATCACTTCGCGGAGGAAGAGATTGGAATTGTTTAGGCCAAAAGTAATCAATAGGAACGCTAGAAGTTCTTTCAGCTGGTTTAAAGAGACTATGATTGATAGTAACAACTTCACCATTATGGGGAAATTTCAAACACTTATGAATAGGAGAAGCAATAGCTTTCATGGAAGATAGCCAAGGATAGCCAAGCTTCACACGAAATTGTTCGGATGAAGGAATAATAGCAAAGTTCACATCAAGGGATTTGTTATGGACCTCAATAGGCAATGTAATAGAACAAATTGCAGGAGAAGAAAATGCATCAAACAGTTTCACAATCACATCTGTTTTGTCATATATCACTTGATTCAATTGCAAAGTAAAAAGAAATTCTTCAGTAATAACATTAACCATGCACGAAGGATCAATAAGCACTCCACGGCAAGGTGTATTCTTGACTTTTGCAACTATGTATAAAGGACCATCAGATGCCCTAATGGTTTCACTGGAATCAAATGTGATGGAAGGTTCTTTAGGGTTGTAGCGTCCTAAAATTGCGACACTTGCAATTTTGACTGCATTTCGGTCTTCACGATGGCGACACAACACGCAACCTGAATGGAGACCCCAAAACTTGCTCACGACATTGAAAACTGCATTTTTCAAGCACCCTGGCTTGAACCTCCTTGCACCTTGATGTCCCGGGAGGTGGGACCAGAGCGCCCAGCGCCCTGGTCCCTGGGTCCTATTTTGGGCCCGGTTTCCTAAGTGATATCGGGTCTTTTTGATTGCAATTTGGAAATATACTTCCCTGGTCGGCCTAAGGTCGGGAAAATCAGTCTATCAGCCCTAAATGACAAGTATATAAACTACAGTTTTCTCTCTCATTTAGGAGATGAGGAGGATATATGTACAAAGCGTGGAAATTATACTCAAGCATTCAAGCAATTGATCATTCCAAGTCTCCATTCGAGGCTAAGTGTTGCATTCAAGACAAGGATTCAACCATTGAAGAGGAGATCACATACTACATGCTACAACATACAACATACAACATCTAAACCTTCGCACATAAGGATACAAACATCCTTAGAACAAGGTATTAGTACTTGTTTTACAGTCATTTACATTTACAGCTCTTGCTCATTTCTTGGTTAATTCCAAAACTGGGGTTTGACCTAAAGGCAAACCCCTAATCCCTAACCCCCCAATCATCTTCGCTTTTCTGTGTGTAGGTTGCAGGTATGCGGCTGAAATTGAAGATCTGGAATCCTTGTGCAGAGACGAACAGATCACCCTTCGTTTCGCGGATTTTTCGGAGGACCGTGGCGCCGGGCGCCATCGTCCTGACAACTTTTTCTCAAATTTGCAGGACAGCGCCGTATCGACATTTTACTGCTAATTCCAGGTCCGCAGCTTCATCCTATAACCTAAACTCAGTTTATAAGCGAATCTTTATGACTTTCTATGCATCCTTAGCTTAATTTCCTTAATCAACATTCTTTACAAAAGAGGGTAGCCTTGCTTTCCTAACCCTTGAAATTCATTTAGTATCCAATCTTACATCGTGTGGGATTGAATCTTATGAGTTTCAACCCCTCTTTTGAATGTAAAGTCTTCCCCCTAAGTGAAAACCCATCGAATCCTATCGAACCTCCCTTCTCTCTCCTTGGAGTTAGAAGAGGGGAGACCAACTAGGGTTCGACCCCGATTTTCCGCTTTACATTTTGGTGAACCCGACGTGAACATCCTTTCTGATTTTTCATGCTTAGATCTGAAAAAATTGATTACATTTCCATGTTTGATCTTTTGCAAAGTTTTAGAGGTGATTGCATTAAAACCCTAAAATTTCTTTAGTAATTAAACTTGCGAAATGTCTAAATGTTAATGCTTGTTTCAGATCTGTCCTTCTATTACAAATTATCAATTCATATTTGTGCTTTAATTCTGAAAATTAAGTGGTTAAAAGTCAAAACCCTAATTTTTGAAACCCTCTTGATTCAACCTTTGTCCGACAATTTGACCGATCAAAACATCTCCAAATCAGCTGTAGCTTTGGATTCCGCAATAAAATCACAATATCTTTCATCCCTGAAAATTTGGAAAAAAGTTGCGAGGACCGTGTTGCACTCCGAGCGCCATCGTCCCCGACATTTTTTCGAAAATTTCGGGAGCGAGATCTTGCTGTATTTTCCTGCTAAAATCCATAATTTTGGCTGATTTTGTCAATTATAACACTTTCAAAATTACAGTCAAAGTTGGTCTTGTGATTGCTTGGTCTAAGGCTCCTAATCATTCAAAAATTATCGAAACTGAAATTTTGTGTCAAAATTGTGTTCTTACTGTCTTAGATCTGAAAATTGTATTTGCATTCATTCGAAATTTCAGTGCTTTATTCAAATATCTGCATTTTGTGACTTTTGAAATTAAGTGCCTAATTACAACAACTTTGATTTCCGCTTTCAAAATTGAATTTTGCGTGAAATTGAGTCAATTTTCAAATTTCAAAATTTGCATTGCTCTTGACATTCCCTCTAAAATCATAAAATTCAAAATTTCAGTCTCCCTCTCTTTTTCAAAATTCAAATTTTGCATTTTTCGACAATCTTGATAGGGTTCAATTTTGAATTTGCAACTTTAATTTGGCCTATCTACAGATCGTAAAATCCCTCAATTTTTTCAGATTAGCTCTAAAATCATCATACCTTTCATCCCTGCAAATTTCGAAAAAAGTTGCAGGGACCGTGTTGCATTCCGAGCGCCACAGTCCCGAACATTTTTTCTGAAATTTCGGGAGACTGTTGTGATTGCATTTAACAGCTTAAATCTGGAAGATTGGCTGGTTTTACTGAAAATTGCTACCTCTAAAATCAAAATCTTCTCTCTCTCTCTAGTGCATGAGTTTTACAACAATAAGCCCTACTTACACTATTCCCGTTAGACGAAGCCGTAGAATTAAGTCTTTCCGAGGTTTAACTACTGAGGAGATGGAACCTAATTTGAGTAGTCTTTTTAACGAGGACATGGGTAATTCCTCTAATCCTCCTAATGATGAAGAAGCTCCCCATGAAGTTTCTGTTGAACAACTTTCCAAATTGGATAACCAATTTGACGATTTTCACCAATGGATGTCTCATGAGTATCCCGATAGTCAAGCTCTTCCTTTAATTAAGGGTCTAAAACGTATGCTTCAAAGTGATAAGAATGGAATTGATGTTTTACGTGGTATCGCACACATTGTGGATTCGAATGTGATGCCTATAAAGAGTTGTGCTGAATCTTTAGGTTATACACAACCTCCTACACAAGTCAATCATTCTATTCCTTTGACCACTTCTATTGCTAGTATACCTACCTTTACATCAAACATCATGGCTACCTCTATACAAGACATTCCTCCTGTGATTACCAGTCATGGGGGCAATCCTCCTTCTTCAATTAACCCTATTCCTTCATTTAATCCGACTTCTTCATACATTCCTTCAATGAGTGTTCCCATTACATCTTCACAAATGAACATGATGCAAGGGGGCAATTTATTTAATCATTCCATTCCTCCTTGTAGTGTTCCTCCTATCCAATCATCCCCTATGGTTGACTATCATAGGGTCCCACCACCTTACTCTTTACCTTCTTTCAATAACATCACACCTCCATCTCAATCTAACACACCTAATATGAACTCTTCGACTGAAGCTACCATTAATAATCTTGCACAAACTGTCTCTTCTTTACAGCAACAAATTGCCTCTATGAATCAATCTAAGTTTAGTGTGCCCACATTTGATGTTGCGAGCCCACTTTCTCTTGACATTGTTCGAGCTATTCCTCCTAAGCATGTTGAAATCCCGCATTTGGAACTTTATAATGGTAAAGGAGATCCTCTAACACATGTTAAGACTTTTCAAACAATATGTACTGATTTTGCTTATGACCAAAGGTTGCTTGCAAAACTATTTACTAGAACATTAAGAGACAAAGCCCTACAATGGTATTGCTCGTTGCCTTCTTATTCTATTACTTCTTTCGAACAACTTGCAAATGCTTTCATTCAACAATTTCAAAATAATATATGTCCTAAAGTTACTTTGATTGATTTAATGCATTGTAAACAAGGTGTTAAAGAAAAAGTGACTGATTTCATTGGTAGATATAAGCATTTGTATGCTCAAATTTCTTTTCCAGTGCCTGACAATGATATTCAAAGAATCTTTATTTCTAATTTGCAAAAAGATATTCGAGACAAACTTCTGTTTTCTGAGTTTACTTCTTTCCAACAGTTGTGCGCCACTCTTCACAATTATCAACTGACTGTGAGTCAAATGGAACAATCACATCCTATGGCTCCGAGTGATAAGGGTGATAGCAGTCAACAACCATTTGGGAAGTTTAAACCGAACAGAGATTCCATCAAATTCAATGAAAACATCATCAACAACAATGTGAATGCAGCATCAGGTGTGCCTCCTATTTCTAAATTTTTCAAGAAAGAAAGAAAGTATACTCCTTTGAATGAATCATTGCATGATATTATGAATAAGTTATTGGGACAAAATGTGCTTACCCTTCCTCCTATAAGACAAATTGATCCTGCAAAGATTACTTCACCTTATTTTGATCACAAAGCTTTTTGTCACTTTCATCGTCAGCCTGGGCATGATACTGAAAAATGTTTTTCTCTAAAGGGTAAAATTCAAGATTTGATTGATAATAATACTATTTCTGTTTCTGGAGTGAATGATAAAGGCAACACATCTGTAGCTCCTCCTAACCAAAATCTTCAGATTTTTACTGATCCATTACCTTCTCATACTTCTCATACTTCTAATGTGATTGAGGCTAATGATTCCTCTTTCTCATCTGATGGTCTTGTGTCTATGACTCCGAATGTGATTAACTTTGTAGAGCAGCAAGAAAACCCTAAAGAACCTTCCATCACATTTGATTCTAGCGAAACCATTAGGGCACCTGATGGTCCTTTATACATAGTTGCAAAAGTCAAGAATATGCCTTGCCGTGGAGTGCTTATTGATCCTTCGTGCATGGTTAATGTTATTACTGAAGAATTTCTTTTTACTTTGCAATTGAATCAAGTGATCTATGACAAAATAGACGTGATTGTGAAATTATTTGATGCATTTTCTTCTCCTGCAATTGGTTCTATTACATTGCCTATTGAGGTCCATAACAAATCTCTTGATGTGAACTTTGCTATTATTCCATCTTCCGAACAATTTCGTGTGAAGCTTGGCTATCCTTGGCTATCTTCCATGGAAGCTATTGCTTCTCCTATTCATAAGTGTTTGAAATTTCCCCATAATGGTGAAGTTGTTACTGTCAATCATAGTCTCTTTAAACCAGCTGAAAGAACCTCTAGTGTTCCTATTGATTACTTTTGGCCCAAACAATTCCAATCTCTTCCTCCGCGAAGTGATCATCTTTTCAAATCTTATCAAAAGTGGAAAACAGATATGATCCTATCTCTAAGTGAACCTAGAGCACCTAAACTTGACATTCCTATCATTCTTGAGAAGGAAATTCTTCCTTTGAAAGACAAAACTAATGTCTTTCCCCAAGAAGATTCCCAACCCGTCCCTATGGATGCGACTATGTCTATGCCTAATAAATCTTCTAAAAGTAGACCTATACCTCCTCGTCATGATGGACTTGGTCTTCTTCCTAAACCAAAAACTCCTCCTTTATATGGAGCAGTTCCTCCTCCTGCCTTCTATAGAGAGAAGAGACCTTCTTCTTCTCCTATTATCCAGCCTAAGAGACCACAACCTAAACACCCAAGTGATAGGGATGAGAACATTCCTCCTCCTCTATCTTCTACACTTCCTACTAAGACTAGACGTAATCGTTCTGCACGGGAACGTCGACGAAAGCGTCGTCTTAGGGCTCAAGCAACTGCTTCTCAAACTTTGCAATCTCCAAAAACACCTTCAACAAGCATTATTCCATTTTCTCCTCAGCCAGATATTGAGCCTAAATCTCCTAAACATAAGATGCATGATGGTCTTGATCCTGTGCGAGTTAAAGATCCTATTTTTATAAATCTTGATGATGATATAGATGAAAATATTACTCCTCTTGCTTCTGATAGTGAATATGAACTTGTTGATATTGATAACCATTTATCTAATGAATTTTCTAAAGCACTTATCCTAGCTCCTAGACAAGAACAATGTGGCTTGGAACATGAACATAGCCCTTGTTTGGATCTTGTGATAGCTCCATCTGCTGTGTTGGATGTTCCTCCTCTAGCGTGTTCCCTGCCTTCCCGAAACATTGATCAGCAAGATCGGGGGGTAGATGACATGCTAGACTAGTTACATTAGCATAGCAGACTCTCTCCCCCTCTCTTTTGATACTTCTTCTATATGTTATTTTCATTCTTCTATTTGTCGTCCTTAGTGTTGTCTACTTGAGGACGATGCAAAGCATTGAGATCTCTCGATCTCTCTCATGTTGACTCAAAAGACACATGTGTTCCCTTCTTCTAGGTGACCTTCCTTGATTGGGGAATGAAGAACAATTATGCATACATACATATGATATATATACATGACTTATCATACAGCATACTGACCCCAAGGAAAGCGAAGTCACCTCATGCTTTGTGTTTTGTGTCTATTATCCTTGGGCTTATCTCACACTTGGGGGCTAAATCCTTGCGATAACGTGCTCCTTTTTCCTTTCTCATTTCTTATGTGTATCACTATGTTAAAACAATCACCCCCGTTGAGGCGTGTGCGATCGCTTTAACGTAGGGGGGCATACACCCTGTCTATCCTTTCAAAGATACTTGAAAATTTCTTGGCAAACTTAGCTTTGTCTTGAAGATTTTTGGTATTTCTTTTGCATGACTCATAGTGAGGGAACCTTACTACTGACAGTCATGGTTCTTCCTCGTGATCTTCCCTTTTACTTTGTCAATCGAAGTTGTAAGATCCTTAGTCCACTGGGGGCTTGGTGTATCTTGCCTCCTTAACGTGGTGAAAGTCTTTCAACGTTGTTTCCTTGTACTTTACCGGAAGTATGAGCATACATACTCCCGCTAAAGTGGGGGCTAAATGTAGCGTCCTAAAATTGCGACACTTGCAATTTCGACTGCATTTCGGTCTTCACGATGGTGACGCAACACGCAACCTGAATGGAGACCCCAAAACTTGCTCACAACACTGAAAACTGCATTTTTCAAGCACCCTGGCCTGAACCTCCTTGCACCCTGATGTCCCGGGAGGTGGGACCAGAGCGCCCAGCGCCCTAGTCCCTCAGGACCAGGGCGCTGGGCGCCCTGGTCCTCCAGGACCATGGCGCCCAGCGCCCTGGTCCCTGGGTCCTATTTTGGGCCCGGTTTCCTAAGTGATATCGGGTCTTTTTGATTGCAATTTGGAAATATACTTCCCTGGTCGGCCTAAGGTCGGGAAAATCAGTCTATCAGCCCTAAATGACAAGTATATAAACTACATTTTTCTCTCTCATTTAGGAGATGAGGAGGATATATGTACAAAGCGTGGAAATTATACTCAAGCATTCAAGCATTCAAGCATTCAAGCAATTGATCATTCCAAGTCTCCATTCAAGGCTAAGTGTTGCATTCAAGACAAGGGTTCAACCATTGAAGAGGAGATCACATACTACATGCTACAACATACAACATACAACATCTAAACCTTCGCACATAAGGATACAAACATCCTTAGAACAAGGTATTAGTACTTGTTTTACAGTCATTTACATTTACAGCTCTTGCTCATTTCTTGGTTAATTCCAAAACCGGGGTTTGACCTAAAGGCAAACCCCTAATCCCTAACCCCCCAATCGTCTTCGCTTTTCTGTGTGTAGGTTGTAGGTACGCGGCTGAAATTGAAGATCTGGAATCCTTGTGCAGAGACGAACAGATCCCCCTTCGTTTCACGGATTTTTCGGAGGACCGTGGCGCCGGGCGCCATCGTCCTGACAACTTTTGCTCAAATTTGCAGGACAGTGCCGTATCGACATTTTACTGCTAATTCCAGGTCCGCAGCTTCATCCTATAACCTAAACTCAGTTTATAAGCGAATCTTTATGACTTTCTATGCATCCTTAGCTTAATTTCCTTAATCAACATTCTTTACAAAAGAGGGTAGCCTTGCTTTCCTAACCCTTGAAATTCATTTAGTATCCAATCTTACATCGTGTGGGATTGAATCTTATGAGTTTCAACCCCTCTTTTGAATGTAAAGTCTTCCCCCTAAGTGAAAACCCATCGAATCCTAGCGAACCTCCCTTCTCTCTCCTTGGAGTTAGAAGAGGCGAGACCAACTAGGGTTTGACCGCGATTTTCCGCTTTACAAGGGTTTTCTTGCTGCTCTAAAAAGTTAATCACATTCGGAGTCATAGACACAAGACCATCAGATGAAAGAGAGGAATCATTAGTCTCAATCGCATTAGAGGTATGAGAAGGTAATGGATCAGTGAAAATCTGAAGATTTTGATTAGGAGGAGCTATAGATGTATTGCCTTTATCATTCACTCCAGAAACAGAAATAGTATTATTATCAATCAAATCTTGAATTTTACCCTTTTAAAGAAAAACATTTTTCAGTATCATGCCCAGGTTGACGATGAAATTGACAAAAAGATTTGTTATCAAAATAGGGTGAGTTAATCTTTGCAGGATCAATTTGCCTTATAGTAGGAAGAGTAAGCACATTTTGTTCCAATAACTTATTCATAATACTATGCAATGATTCATTCAAAGGAGTATACTTTCTTTCTTTCTTGAAAAATTTAGAAATAGGAGGCACACCTGATGCTGCATTCACATTGTTGTTGATGATGTTTTCATTGAATTTGATGGAATCCCTGTTCGGTTTAAACTTCCCAAATGGTTGTTGACTGCTATCACCCTTATCACTCGGAGCCATAGGATGTGATTGTTCCATTTGACTCACAGTCAGTTGATAATTGTGAAGAGTTGCACACAACTGTTGGAAAGAAGTAAACTCAGAAAACAGAAGTTTGTCTCGAATATCTTTTTGTAAATTAGAAATAAAGATTCTTTGAATATCATTGTCAGGCACTGGAAAAGAAATTTGAGCATACAAATGCTTATATCTACCAATGAAATCAGTCACTTTCTCTTTAACACCTTGTTTACAATGCATTAAATCAATCAAAGTAACTTTAGGACTTATATTGTTTTGAAATTGTTGAATGAAAGCATTTGCCAGTTGTTCGAAAGAAGTAATAGAATAGGAAGGCAACAAGCAATACCATTGTAGGGCTTTGTCTCTTAATGTTCTAGTAAACAATTTTGCAAGCAACCTTTGGTCATAAGCAAAATCAGTACATATTGTTTGAAAGGTCTTAACATGTGTTAGAGGATCACCCTTACCATTATAAAGCTCCAAATGTGGAATTTCAACATGTTTAGGGGGAATAGCTCGAACAATGTCAAGAGAAAGTGGGCTCGCAACATCAAATGTGGGCACACTAAACTTAGATTGATTCATAGAGGCAATTTGTTGCTGTAAAGAAGAGACAGTTTGTGCAAGATTGTTAATGGTCGCTTCAGTCGAAGAATTCATATTAGATGTGTTAGATTGAGATGGAGGTGTTATGTTATTGAAAGAAGGTAAAGAGTAAGGTGGTGGGACTCTATGATAGTTAGTCATAGGAGATGATTGGACAGGAGGAACACTACAAGGAGGAATGGAATGATTGAATGAATTGCCCCCTTGCGTCATGTTCATTTGTGGAGATATAATAGGAACACTCATTGAAGGGACGAATGAAGAAATCGGATTGAATGAAGGAAGAGGGTTAATTGAAGAGGAAGGATTGCCCCCATGACTGGTGATCACAGGAGGAATGTCTTGTGTAGAAGTAGCCATTATGTTTGATGTAAAGGTAGGTATGCTAGCAATAGAAGTCATCAAAGGAATAGAATGATTGACTTGAGTAGGAGGTTGTGTATAACCCAAATTTTCAGCACAACTCTTCATAGGCATCACATTCGAATCCACAATGTGTGCAATACCACGCAAAATATCAATTCCATTCTTATCACTTTGAAGTATACGTTTTAGACCCTCAATTAAAGGAAGAGCTTGACTATCAGGGTATTCTTGAGACATCCATTGTCGAAAATCGTCAAATTGGTTATCCAATTTCGAAAGTTGTTCTTCAGAAACCTCATGGAGAGCTTCTTCATCATTAGGAGGATTAGAGGAATTACCCATGTCCTCGTTAAAAAGGCTATTCAAATTAGGTTCCATCTCCTCAGTAGTTAAACCTCGGAAAGACTTAATTCTATGGCTTCGTCTAACGGGAATAGTGTAAGTAGGGCTTATTGTTGTAAAACTCATGCACTAGAGAGAGAGAGAAAGTTTTGAATTTAGAGGTAGCAATTTTCAGTAAAATCAGCCAATCTTCTGGATTTAAGCTGTTAAATACAATCAGGACAACCTCCCGAAATTTCAGAAAAAATGTCAGGGACCGTGGCGCTTCGGAGTGCACACGGTCCCAGCAACTTTTTTCGAAATTCGCAGGGACGAAAGTTATGATGATTTTAGAGCTAATCTGAAAAAATTGAGTGGTTTTACGATCTGTAGATAGGCCAAATTAAAGTTGCAATCTCGGAATTGAACCCTACCAAGATTGTCGAAAAATGCAAAAATTTGAATTTTGAAAAAGAGAGGGAAACTAAAATTTTGAATTTTATGATTTTAGAGGGAATACCGAAAGCAATGCAAGTTTTGAAATTCAAAAGTTGACTCAATTTCACGCAAAATTCAATTTTGAAAGTGGAAATTGAAGTTGTTGTAATTAAGCACTTAATTTCAAAAGTCACAAATTGCAAGAATTTAAATAAAGCACTGAAATTTTTAATGAATGCAAACACACTTTTCAGATTTAGGACAGTAAGAACACAATTTTGACACAAAATTTCAGTTTCAATGATTTTTGAATGATTAGAAGCGTTAATCCAAGCAATCCCTAGACCAACTTTGACTTTAATTTTGAAAGTGTTATAATTGATAAAATCAGCCAAAATTCTGGATTTTAGTAGGAAAATACAGTAAGATCTAGCTCCCGAAATTTCGGAGAAAATGTCGGGGACGATGGCGCTCGGAGTGCACACGGTCCTCGCAACTTTTTTCCAAATTTTCAATGATGAAAGATATTGTGATTTTATTGCGGAATCCAAAGTTACAGCTGATTTGGAGATGTTTTGATCAGTGAAATTGTCGAACAAAGGTTGAATCAAGAGGGTTTTAAAAATTAGGGTTTTGACACTTAACCACTTAATTTTCAAAATTAAAGCATAGATATGAATTGATAATTTGTAATAGAAGGGTAGATCTGAAACAAGCATTAACATTTAGACATTTCACAAGCTTAATTACTAAAAAGAAAATTTAGGGTTTTTATGCAATTAACCTCTAAAATTTTGCAAAAGATCAACATGGAAATGTAATCAAGGAATCCAATTTTCAGATCTAACTATGAATAATCAGAAAGGATGTTTCACGTCGGGTTCACCAAAATGTAAAGCGGAAAATCGCGATCGAACCCTAGTTGCTCTCCCCTCTTCCAACTCCAAGGAGAGAGAAGGGAGATTCACTAGGGTTGATGGTTTTCACTTAGGGGAGAGACTTTACATTCAAAAGAGGGGTTGAAACCCACAAGATCCAATCCCACGCAATGCAAGATTGGATGCTAAATGAGTTTCAAGGGTTATGACAGCAAGGCTACCCTCTTTTGTAAAGAATGTGCATAGAAGAATTAAGCTAGGAATGCATAGAAAGTGAGAAAGATTCGCTTATAAACTAAGATAGGAATACAGTATGAAGCTGCGGACCTGGAATTAGTAGTAAAATGTCGATACGGCGCTGTCCTGCAAATTTGAGCGAAAGTTGCCAGGACGATGGCGCCCGAGCGCCACGGTCCTCCAAAAAATCCGCGAAACAAAGGGGGATCTGTTCGTCTCTGCACAAGGATTCCAGATCTTCAATTTCAGCCACGTACCTGCAACCTACACACAGAAAAGTGAAGACGATTGGGGGGTTAGGGATTAGGGGTTTGCCTTTAGGTCAAACCCCGGTTTAGGAATTAACCAAGAAATGAGCAATGCTGTAAATGTAAATGTCTGTAATGTAAAACAAGTACTAATACCTTGTTGTAAGGATGTTTGTATCCTTATGTGCGAAGGTATAGATGTTGTATGTTGTATGTTGTAGTAGTATGTAGTAAGTGATCTCCTCTTCAATGGTTGAATCCTTGTCTTGAATGCAACACTTAGCCTTGAATGGAGACTTGAAATGATCAATTGCTTGAAGGAATGCTTGAATGCTTGAATGCTTGAGTATAATTTCCATGCTTTTTCCATCATGTCGAATGAAACAGGAAAATGTAGTTTATATACTTGTCAATTAGGGCTGATAGACTGACTTTCCCGACCTTAGGCCGACCAGGAAAGACAATTTTCCAATTTGCAAACATAAAGACCCGAAGTCCAAAAGAGACCGGGCCCAAAATAGGACCCAGGGACCAAGGCGCTGGGTGCCATGGTCCTGGGGGCCCAGCGCTGGGCACCCTGGTCCTGAAGGACCAGGGCGCTGGGCGCTCTGGTCCCACCTCCCGGGACAACAGGGTGCAAAGGAGGTTCAGGCCAGGGTGCTTGAAAATGCAGTTTTTGGTGTCATGAGCAAGTTTCAGGGTCTCCATTCAGGTTGCGTGTTGCATCACCATCGTGAAGACCGAAATGCAGTCAAAATTGCAAGTGTCACAATTTTAGGACGCTACAACGACACTATAGGGTGTCGTTATGGGTCATATGACCCCTTATGACACCATATAGTGTCGTTAGGGGTCATATGGTGTCCTAAGGGATCATGGGATACCATATGACCCGTAAGGACTATATATGACCCCTTATGACACCATATTGAGTCGTTATGGGTCATATGGTGTCCTAAGGGGTCATATTGTGTCCTATGACCCCTTAGGACACCATATGACCCCTTATGACACCAAATTGTGTTGTTATGTTTCATATTGTGTCATATGACCCCTTAAGACACAATATGACCCCTTAAGACATCCTATTGTGTCGTTATGGGTCCTAAGGGGTCATATGACCCGTATCCCCTAATATCTCTCTCTCTCCCTCTCCCCTAGTCTCTCTCTCTCTCCCCTAATCTCTCTCTCTGTCTCTCCCCCTCTCCCCTAATCTTTCTCTCTCTCTCTCTCTCTCTCTCTCTCTCTCTCTCTCTCTCCCTTTCCTCTAATCTCTCTCTCCCTCTCCCCTAATCTCTCTCACCCCCTCTCCCCTAATATTTATTTCTCTCCCCCTTTCCCCTAATCTCTCTCTCCCTCTCCACTAATCTCTCTCTCTCTCTCCCCTAATCTCTCCCTCTCCCCCCTCTCCCCCTCTCCCCCCTCTCCCCTCTCTCCCCTAATCTCTCTCTCTTCCCCTCTCCCCTAATCTCTCTCTCCCCCTAGTCTCTCTCTCCGCCTCTCCTCTAATCTCTCTCCCCCCAATCTCTCTCTCCCTCTCCCATAATCTTTCTCTCTCTCCCCGTTTCCTCTAATCTCTCTCCCTATCCCCTAATCTCTCTCTCTCTCTCTCTCTCTCTCTCTCTCTCTCTCCCTCTCTCTCCCTCTCCCATAATCTCTCTCTCTCTATCCCCTAATCTCTCTCTCTCCCCTACCTTGTCCTCCCTCTCCCCTAATCTCTCTCTCTCTCTCTCCCTCTCCCTCTCCCCTAATCTCTCTCTTTGTCCACTAATCTCTCTCTCCCCCTACTCCCTCCCCCCTTTGTCCCCTAATCTCTCTCCCTCTAAAATATGAGTACTGAAATCGGATATCTGATTTCTTCCACTACCATTAATGTGGCAACAGTAAAAAAAAAGGCAGCAACAGGAATTATTTTTGGGACCCCAAATTTATGCATTAAAATCAGATATCCGATATATCTGATTATATCAGATAACCGATTATATCAAATATCCGATTTCAGTAAATTGAAAAGAGCCTTGTGGGCATTTTGTGGATTTCAACGGCCCACATTCTTTACGTTCTAGTTTTTGTCGACAATCATGGGTTTTTAGACAGGTTGAGACAAATTTGTGCTTTTGAGAGATTCTTAAAGTCAAATCTTACATTGTCAATCATTTAGGAGCATCTTTGTGGAGGTAAATGGGGAGTACTAGTCGTCGGAAGTCTAAACGCAAAATAAAGCTTTCAAATGACCAAATTGAAGTGTATAGAGAAAGAGATAGAGAAGGTCATAGGAGGAGAAGACAAGGTATGTTAAATATTGCTACTATTACTTCAAGTGAAGAGGAAATTGAATTTGAAAATGTTGACCAAGTTATTGAAAATGAAAATGTAGATTTTGAAAGTGAAAAATGTTGAACATGTTGAAAATGTTGAAAATGATAATGAAAATGCTCAACATGATGTGAGAATGGAAAGTAAAAATTTGGGAGTTGACAATGAAGATGTCCATAATTTTGGTGTAAATATGAAATTTTTTTACATTGGAAGTGAAAATGTAGAAAATTTTGACATAGGAGGTGAACATGTGGAAAATTTTGACATTGCAGGTGAAAATGTGGAAAACTTGACATTGAAGGTGCAATTGCTCAACCAAGTGAACAATATGTAACACCTAATTACTTCAGAAATGAAGACCCTCTCATGGATGAAAGATAAATTCCAAATCCAAGACCTTCAAGAACCCCAAAATGGTTACTTGAAATTGATGAGAACATTATTGCAAATCTTGAAGGCAAGAGGTCAACAAGAACCGTTCAATTGTGGGCTACACAACTTTTCAACCAAAATTTTAGGAATAAGACATTGACTGAGCAATGTAAGAAAGCCCTCCTCAGAGTCAGTAGAGTAAGGAAAAAACAGGTGCCACAGATTTCGCATTAGGACTCGTAAAAGTTTGACAATTTTTAGCACTTAGGGTGCTGAAGGGACGATGTCGGTAGGGTATGACCTCGAGAATTCGACCAAGTGGGGGGGGGAAATAAGAGAATGCATAGGATAAGAATGCCTAACTGGACATGTTAGAACCGATAGTTTTTTATCACGATGAGCAGAACGAGAAATTGGCCACGCGACAACATTTGATTGAATGAGACTAGTGTTTTTTTCGCCAACTGAAAAAATGATACCCTACTAAAATTGTAGGGAATCTTAAAAAGTCGAGATAGGCTTTTGTAGGGACCCCTCTCATGGCCCTGTAGGTTCAAACGGATCGTTCAGAGGTGCCACAGATTCCAAAGTTAGGGCCCGTCAAAGTTTGACAAATTTTAGCATTTAGGGTGCTCAAGGGACGATGCCGGTAGGGTATGACCCCGAGCATTCGACCGAGTGGGGGAGGAAAATAGGAGCATGCATAGGGTAAGAATGTCTAACTGGACATGTCAGAATTGACGGTTCGTGATCACGATGAGCAGAACAAGAAATTGGCCACACGACAACATTTGATTGAATGAGACTAACGATTTTTTCGCCAACTGAAAAATATTGCCCTAATAAAACCACAGGGAATCTTGAAAGATCGAGATAGGATTTTGTAGGGACCCCTCTTTTGGCCCCATAGATTCAAATGGATTGTTCACAGGTGCCACATATTCCGAGTTAGGGTCCGTCAAAGTTTGACAATTTTTAGCACTTAGGATGGTCAAGGGACGACGCCGGTAGGGTATGACCCTGAGCGTTCGACCAAGTGGGGGTGGAAAAATAGGAGCATGCATAGGGTAAGAATGCCTAACTGGACATGTCAAATCTGACGGTTCGTGATCACGACAAGCAGAACAATCTTGAGCAATTTTACCAATATGAGTAACCTATGACTAGACATAACAAATACTGGTCTAGATGACCTTATTACATAAAAAATGATTATATTTCACCTTATTTACATTGAGAATCCATCAAAACACTTGTCTTCCAAATTTGACCTCGTAGAGGCCTGATGAGCAAGGAGGTCATTAAATTTGGTGAAGTTGCCAAAGGCAACCAAATTTAACACTTACGATTTAGATGAAATGAATTATATATAATTTCAAGATTATACAAACAACACTTATGATGAAATGAAATGAATTCTATTGTTCATTAAATAACCATTATTAACCATTGTTAATTATTGGATTGAAGATTAAAGTTTAAAATGATAACACCATGCACACATGAGCAACAATTTATATGATCAAATATCAACTTCTGTATATATGAAAATGTCAAATGATTACAAGTGTATGTCCATAGACAAATATGGCATAAACGCCAACTCAAACAAAATGTATGTCAATATACGTGAATGTATGTTAATATACAAAATATACATGCCAACTAGACATGTAAGCATCCCAAAACTATCTATAAAATCCTAAGCTACTGATGGATCATCAAAATCGATTCTCTTCGCCGCACTGCTCAGCTCTGAAGGATCCCGCACAAGAAAAAACAAATCACGATTAAGATTAGTTATTATGTTTTCAATATTTTCATACACAACCTACATATGTTCACAAACATGACATTGATACAAGTTAGCATATAATTGTCATTGATAATAATGAATTATATCTACTAAACACAAAATAAAACAACAAGGATGTGAAGCCAAGAATTTTCTGTACATATACACAAAAAGTATGTGAAACTATCAATCTATGTTAGATGTGTATAATCATTATAAGTTTTTTAAACTATTCATTCATTCATATTTGCATTCAATTACCTTTCCCTTGTCTCTAGCCGCACTACCAGATCCTGAATCACATAGCCACACACTCGTGCTACTTGTGTCCTACAAGAGTAAAATAAGATATACATGCAAGTTACTACATAATCTAATTAATACCAATATAAATGATGAGCATGTATGTACAATAAAATATAAACGACTACGTGCAATAATATATGTACCGTAAAGCTATCAAGGCCAAATGAAATGGCCGTCAAGGTGCCCTTTTGGATCTGTGTCAACTCCTCCTCTGTCATCAACTGTTAAATAGACCATGTAAATAAAAATTAGTACTTAATATTATCTAGATTATAAATATTCATTTAAAATATAGAATGAACTGTGAAAATACAAATCTTACCACTACATCATCAACGTATGGTGAAGGTGCCTCCTCGTCTCTAACATGCGAGGACTCTCCAGGGTATCCTCCAGTCCTTATCATAACATCTGGTGCATCGTGCATCTCATGCACCTCATAATCTGTAGTGTGCGCAGGAGGATTAACAGGCTGTCCAACTGGACCCAAGCATAGGTTCCCACACATAACACAACTATGGGGCACACAAATGTGTGGAGTCGAGGAGGACGTGTTAGCGCCACCGAATGCACTGCTACCATCAAAAGAAGGTTGGGCTACTTCCCCAGCTTGAGAAACCAAAAGGCTACTCAAAGAGTGAATAGTCGATATGGTGCGTGACGCCGCCTCACAGATGATATCTAGATGCTACACTAGAGGTGGGGGATCAACAGGAGGAGGGGGGACATATGGGCCTTAGACTACTCTGATTGCCCCGGGTCTATTTTGGGACATACCTAAACCCACACCCTAGAAAGGTTCGATGTCAAAGTAGTTCACATGTTTTCCTAAAACAAACTCAGCATACAATTTTTTGATGAAGTAGAAGGGGACATCAAGATTGTTATTGGGTAGTTTATTGAAAACCATCGATCCCAAAAGTTTTTCACAATATCATCATTTGTGCACCATTTAATAGAAAGTTTTGTTTTTTTGGGGGTCTATGGGTTGACCAGTGTGGGGATTCACAAACAATGCGGCGATAGCAGCTTTGGATATCTTGAAATCCTTCATCTCCTTATAGGACAAGCCATCTGCATATTGTTCCCTCATAGAATCTCACCACAATAGAGCGGCATTGTGCTCCTCAATGATGGTTTCTATACTCTTTATGATGGACGTGAAGGGATCAAACATTGGGTTCAGGCGAGGGATCCTACAATAGACATCTATAATCCCCCTCAATTGGTTCAAATTTTGTGCAATTAAATCCTGAATTGAGGGGGGATTTGGCAAAGGAGGGTTTTGTGCAGGAGGGTTTAGTTGTTGTGGTTGTGGTTCATCAATGTTTTCACTGTTATCCCCTATTTTTAACCAAATTGAATGTAAACAATTGAATTTAGTTAACAAATTTAAACAATTTTGTATTTGATTTAAAAAAAACCTAGTTTTCATGAAAAAACCACATTTGAATGAAAAAACAAATAAACATTAAAAAAATGCAAAATTTGAATGAAAATGATGAAAAACAATAAAAATTCTACCTTTTATTGGATTTTTTTGCAAATTTGGGTCACAAAATCAGATATTGGATTTGCTAAACAGTCCTCTTTTATTGTCTCAGAGAAATCGGATATCCGATTTTTATAGTTAAATTATTTTAAAATAACAATATATTATATAATATAATAATATATTATATAATATATATATTATATAATATAATATTATATTATTATTATATAATATAATATTACATTATATATTATGTATTATATATTATATAATATGTATTATATATTATATAATATGTAATATATAATATATTATTATATTACATTATATATTATATAGTATATAATATAATATAATATAATATTATATATTATATAATATGTAATATATAATATACAATATTATATTATATTATATTATATTATATTATATTATATTATATAATATAATATATAATATAATATAATATAATATAATATAATATTGTATATTATATATTATATAATATATAATGTAATATAATAATATATATTATATATTACATATTATATATATAATATATAATTTATTTTTTAATTTAAAATTACCTATAAAAATTGGATATCTGATATTCTCATATATCCGATTTTATCAGATATCCGATTTGCCTAGGTGTATTGACACCTAGGCAAGCAAAAAGTCAACATAGATTTTCACGTTTTTAGGCAAGTGGAAAAGGCTATTTTTTCACATCGCCACTTTTTGGCTCCCCAATAACCTGGACTAACCCTTATTAAAATTTATATATAAATAAAAATAATCTTGTAAAAAAATTTAAACATATAAATTATTATTAATTTTTTTTTAATATATAGTTAATTATTAATTTATAATATTTATTATTTTACTTATTGTAATTTAAAAAAATAAAAACAAGTTAAGACGACAGCGTGCAGATGTAACAGGGGGATGTGATGGGTTGTATGACCCTGGGAATGGGGATGGTGCAAGTTTTCGCCCCCATAGCCAGTGCCAAGACAAAAGATGCCACTGAATAAGCCTATCGGCTAATTAAATTTGGAAGGATAGTTAGGGGAAGAGCATCAGTAGCCGTCATAGCTAACTTCGCGCACCCACAGATCCTAAACGGTACATTGGATGTTGATTTTTTTTTTAGTTGTCTTCATATGCAACTTAACTGCTTATAGCTAGTGATCTAGCTTCTGGGTAGTAACGATGCACGCTGTAGTTATGCGCACAAAGATCAAAAAGTACACATTTCAAAGTGTCGTCTGATACCTAACTAAAGATGGTCTAGTAACCCTCAACTCAAAATCGCTAGTACTTGTTGACAAATATCCCAATAGTTTTGCACAAATATTCAAATAGTGGTGAACAAATGGTCCAATTATGAACAAAAAATTACAAAAAATGATCGGCTATTGGTGCAAAACAAATTTATTAATGATGTTTTCACTATGATGGCTATTGGAAGGTCACCATGACAATAAGGTGACAGTTATTGCAACTATATTATCTACTGGTGCTCTTCCCCTACTTCGGTTTGAAAGAGTCCCTGCCACGACACCACTTTCAAATTATTCAAAACCTAGATGTTAAGTAATTGACAGCTGTCGTTTTCGTTTGAATAGTAGCATTTTTCTTTTCCTTTGAGGTCATATTATTATCATTATTAAAATATGTGGACTCAGGGCAAATTTGATGCGATGATTTATATGTGTTTTTAAAAAAATTTTATTATATATTTACGCCGCTTTATTTTTTTTATTTTTAAATTTTTATTACGCCAAAGGTGCTTTATATGAAATGGACGATCTTATAGTCAAAATCAATGGTTCACGTTTGTCGAGACATATAAAAGACGATTCAATTGTTTGCAGTCGTCGGATCATTATACCAGTTTATTTTTATCAAAACATTATTTTATATTCTGCAAACTCTATTCCTTCTCGCTGTAGTTAACGGCACAACGGCATTGGCTTTGGGGACGAAAATTTGCAACGCCCGTCCCCAGGCCGGTACCAAGTACCAAATACTTGGTACCAAGTACCAAGTACCACGCACCTCCCTCTCCAGTACCAAGTACCAACAGTATCAGGTTCATTGGAGAACGCACAAATACCACCGCTGCAAACGCTGCAATTTGCAGCTTAAATTTAATTTTTTATTTTACTTAAAACAAATTATTGATACTAATTTAGAAAATTGACATAATTTACATTTAAATTTTTTTAAATTAGAAAAATATGAATAAATTTATATTTTTAATGGATTTTTTTAATGAACTATTAAATAAACATAAAAAATTATTATATTTTTAATTATGTCAGATATTATATATCAAATTATTATATAGATAAATTAAAAAAATAATTATTATTATGACTAAATAAATAATCAAATTTAATTATATATTTCAAAAGTTTAAATTTAATAGATAACTTTTTATTTATTTATCTAATTTATCTATTAAACATAATTTGAAATAATCATTTATACATAAATAGCAATATTGATTTTTTTATTTTATATATATATATATATTAAAAATTGTTTTCTCATTAAATTATTATAAACAACTAATTCAACCTACTTAATTAAAGAAATTTAAGGTTCTAATCTAATATTTGAATTTAAAAATAATAAATTTTAGGAGATAAATAATAGCTAAACTTTAAATTAATTAAATTAACTTTTGATACATTTAAAAAATAATCTATTTTGTAATTTTGATGTTTATTAAAAATTATTCTTTATTTTTGTTTATTTTATCATTGGCCATGCTTTTAACCAACATTATCAATGTCATTACAAAATTTACTAAGATACTAATTTATGTAATTAATTGGTTATTAAAAATTACTTAAAATTGTTTGATTCTTATTGGAAAAGGTACTCCTACCATAAATATATATTCAAACTAATTTTAATAATTTGGTTATTAATTGAATAGAATTTATAAATTGTAAAAGTTTATTTCTTACTTTGATGTAAGAAATAATTATAATTTTTTATTTTTTTTTATCATATATATATTATTAGATTACACAACTTTTATATTCTAATTCACAGGTTTTTAAATGTTTTAAAATTTATATTTAATTTAAGTATTAAATTTTAATATTAAAATAATGATCAAATTCAAATGTTATTTATAATTGTAAATGTTTTGTTAATATCTATTATATTTTTCATATTTTATTAAAATATTTATTAAATTCAAATGTTTATTGATATCTATTGCATTCGAGATATTGTATTTGCTATATGAAATTACTTTGAAGAAGTTACAATATCTAATTATTTATAATGAAAACCAAATAAATCATTGTTCTTTAACCTTGAATATAATTGAAAGAAAATTGCATTATATCATGAAATTGTTTATTTGATCCTCATTAATGCAAGTCTTTCACCCAACAATATCACACTTGAACTAATGGGAGATAATTGTTGCTTAAATTATAAGTCTCTTTGTTTTCCACTTACAAGATTAAAATATTTTTTAAAAAATATATAGAATTAAAATTATACAAATTAATTTGTCATTATTAATTTAAATGTTAATATTAAAAATAATCATATTATATATAAATCAATATTTCAAACGACATTTTAAAGATAATTTGGATAAAAAATGTATTTATGAAATTTAAACTTTTCAAATGTATAATTAAATTTGATTAATTATTAATTCACATTTATTATTATTTTTTAATTTAAATATATAATTATTTAAATTATTTAATATATGATATCTAACATAAAAACAAAATATATTAATTTTTATGTTTATTTAATAATTTATTTTAAAAAATCATATATATATATACATTTTTGTAATTTAATTCTTATTTAAATGTTAATTATTTCATTTTTCTAAATTAGTATCAATAATTATTTTAAAGTAAAACTAGCACTTGCACTAGAAGGTGTGCAAGGGTTACACAGATAGATAAGTATGTAAATTAACATGTCAAGGAGGCATATTATTTAGTGTCTATATATTTTTGTAATAAAATGGATTCTACCATGAAAATTCTTGTCAAATATTGTTGTCATTGTTTCACAATTCTCCAAGTCTTGATTTATATATTTTTTGTCTAGAACCAAAGCAATTATATGTCATTGAAATGAGGAGATTTTCGTTCAAATATCAACTACTCAATCAAAGCAATGACAACACTTAAAATAAGTTTTTAATTTCAACTAGTAAAGGCTTTGTCTTGCAAAGTTAAAAAAGGTTGACTCAAAGATAGCAATAATCAAAGGGAAATGCTTTTATCTTGACAAAAGAAATAAATTGAAAAATAGAGGTACAACCATGTACTTCACTAAATAGAAATAAAATATGTTGTTGTAGCCATGTGTCACAAGAACTAGTCGTCTTAGGGAAAGAGAGAACAATACATCTCCAACTTGACTCTCAACTGTTGGTAAAGCTCTTGTCCCTAAGTGACTATTAAAGATGCAATTTTTGAGAATGATTTCACTATTAGAGACATGAGTAGTGATCATCAATATCATTAATTTTTATATTTCATTCTAAAATAATGTTGCTTTTATCTATTAAATGAAAGCACTAATTTTGTGTTTTTATCTATGGTTGTTTTTAGTTGGGTTAAAAAGAAGCCATGGAGGTAGATTCGAACATAGACAAAGAAGTTTTCAAGGTTTGGTCAGTAGTGAAATCCATTTTGCTTGGTCCTTGAGTCAATCTTTTCTTGTATGCCATGCTTTAAAATAGGTATTTCCAAGCTCAATAGTGCTTTGTATGATTAACCTGAGTCAACAAAGTGTCATTTTGATATTTCCCAAAATCCCACTTATTTTATTGCTTCAGGAATTCCCCTTTGCAATTTCATTGAGTGTTTTTTGTGTCGACTTCCAAGGTAAGTAATTGAACAGAGATCTCATCACTTCTCTTTAGAAGCTCCTTACGAATGATTTTCTCAGCTTCAGTAACATCAAGGCTTTTGGCATTCTCAATTGAATGTGCCTCTACTAAATCAAAATACTTTGATGTTGATTAAGGAAAAATGCAATGTCTTTATCAGTCAACTTCCTTAAAATTTGTCTGGTTGCCTCCCCAGACCTGTTGGAGAATAACAATACAAGATCATTTACATGAAACATCATGCATAACTTGAAGAATACATTGACTTCACAAAATGAATGTGAATTTATACATACTAAAATAAAGTAAACAACATAAATCCTCTTAATAGACAGTCAATGCAACCCACAAAAACTTTGTTAAGCACAAGATGAAGATTAGGTTTTAATTGGCAAGTCAATAAAAAATAGGGCTACACTTAGTCATAGTTGTTCAATTGTTGTATAGACAAAACCATTGGATTAAAAAGCCTGGACACATCAAAGTTATATGTGACATATCAACATTAGAGGAACAACCATTTCTATTAGAACAAAGCTTATGGGATAGCATATAACTAACTCCAAATTGCCAAAATATATATGGAAATTTTTAAAGTTTCAAATATGCCCATATGGGCTTCTACATTCAAGAGTGATGCACGTATTCGAAAGATACGATTTTTTTATGAAGTGGCCCTATAGGTAAAAAGAATACAGTGGAACAGAACACCCCGACAATAAAAATAGAAAGAGACAGCCAAACCATTGCAAATAATATTCATGATTTTTATATCTTTTTCTATGGTCGAAAACGACCCCCCAAAAAATGCCATAGCCGCAAACCCAAACTTGAACTGGCAACATAAAAAACTAAGAGTTCAACTGGCCAAAATGTTGGATCTCAATTTTGTCATGCCTTGAGGATGGTAAATCTCCCTGAGATGTATTCTCCACTGATTTTGGATGGACAGGTAACAATTTGGAACTGTGTCGAGTGGTAACATGGAACTACACCTTCTTGTTGGTCCTGCCTCCCTCTAGTGCTTGCCCTGGAGTGATGAATGTTGGTGCAAATGAAATCCCTTTCCTCAGCTTGTGGACTAATGGATACTGAAATCAGCAACTGTAGGAGGAATCTATGAAATTACCTTAAACCCCACAACCATTAACACTGAATTTTCTACATAAGGTATCAACTCAATTCAAAAAGGGAATGCTTTGACAGAGCATAATCAAATTGATGCAATGCCAAGCAATGAGAGTTATGATACTAACTGAAACGATGTTGATGAGAAAAAATGGGCAGCATTGGCAAGAAAAATCTACGAAAACCAGCAGAAAAATGATATAAACCAAAACCAATCTTCCTACAGCTGCTAGCAATCAAAAGAAAAAAGAAATGATCTGACGCATAGAGAACCCAAAAAAAGCGTTGAAACCATGGAAAAGGACATACCTCAAGAGTCTAAATGTTCTTTTTTGGAATCCAACAATTTTCTATATTGGGTGGGAATCAAGTGCATGCGACTTTGTTCTAGGTTTGAATTTTACATTTTGGTTTGAAGAATTTTATTATCTCTATCTCAATTGTCTAAAGCCATATTTCTGATGTAAGAGAAAACTTAATGTGCGGTAGAATATAGTTGATGGAGATTAATTTAATTCATGCATAAATTAGGGTTTCTCCATTGTGCATGTCGATCTCCAGGGTATTGCCCACGATGCCACCAATTTCGGTTAAACACTCCTAAGAATAATATTTCAGTGGGAGATTGTATAGTATTATACATGGAGGAAACTTCTCTAGGGTTGAAATTTAAAATCCACTTCTGTAGGTTCAGATACGCATCCTTGCTTATCCACGGACCAGTCCTAAAAAAATTATCCCTTTGTTCAGGGGATTGAAATATGACTGTGAAGAAACCCCTTGTTGGAAAGTTGAGGACCACATCGAATTCCCAATTTATCTTGATCCAGTCCTTATTTTTTGCTCTTAAAGGCTTCGCACTAATTTTTTTTTTGATTAGGGTGATTTCTATCAAAATTGAAGCATGTCTTCATTTTATATACCCTATTTCAACTGAAAGTGGTTTTATATATATTCATGTTTTCAGGCGGTTGGGATTGTCAGCAAGGAATAACCGGCGTGAGAACACTGAATCAGATACGAAACAAAGGTGCACAATGCACTTGGATACATGTCATGAAGCCGCTTCAGGTTTCTAATGGCTTCTGTTATTCTTGTTGGCAGATAAATTAATTATCACGTACTAACCAAACAATGTCTCCAATCGACAATGCACTGAGTAACTTCTAGAGACTTCAGTCCACATTGTTCACGTGTGCACTATTTCACCAATCCACAATTAAATCTGCATCTAAGTCTTCTCTAGAGTCTTCGAAACATTAAATATGTATTTGGCTATTTATAGAATAGACTGGGCCCGTGTTCATCAGAGCCCATTTATGGGTTTCTCTCCTGCTTCTTCTCCTCTATATTTCTGTGTTTCTGTTGTTTTTATCATGGTATCAGAGCACATTCAAATCCTGGGCTGTGGATTGTGTCGTTGTCTGAGCCGTGGGTGAGGAGAAGTGTTGCAGATAGAAAGCTACCACAGTTTGTGTGTGTAGTGTGAGCTGTGATGTGTGACGACTGGATCTGGAGAGCTCTTTCACAGAGATTCTCCTCTCCATTATTTGATGCCTAATTGTTACCTGTGTGTGTTGTGAATTGTGTGTGTGTTGTGAATTGGGTTTGTCTGTGAGCAAAGAAGGAGCTTTGTTTCTTTGTGGGCTCTGCACTGTTTGTAGTCTGGTATATGGGCCATGAGATGACCTGTTTAAGTGTTCGTCTTTTTCTTTGTATGTTGTCAAAAGATGGAGAGTATGTTTATGAATCCAGGTGGGCTTTGTATTACTTGCTGCTTATGTGGTCAACAATACAAAGTCTAAGAGGCATCTCTGTTATATGAATGAGGAAAGCCTGTGGAATTCTCTGTTCTATTTGTGTTATGTTTTTATAAGGAGTTTCCAACAAGATGTCTGATCATGTTTGAAATGTTTTTGGTTGGAGGTGACAAAATTATTGTTTTGATGCAAGGGGGTGCATGATTGGTGGTACACAACACTTCAGAGTTTGTGGTATATATTATTGATGAACCACGTATCTAAAAAGCATTCCTATAGAACTGGCGAGCACAGTGGCTGGTTACCTATGTGTCTGGGTAGATGGTTTGCTTTTGGTTACCTATGTGTCTAGGTAGATGGTTTGCTTTTTATATGGACTCGATAATTTTAAGAAAAAATTTCGAAGTGATGAAAGTTTCCCCATCGCGACGGTCATTGGAACCATGTTAGTGCTGAGTCTCTTGTGATGGTTTGTGGTAAGCCAAAACCACTTGTTTGGGTAAAAAAAACCCAAAGTAATGTGAAATTCAAAGTGATTGTATTAGTTGGGGAAAACCCAAATGGTTATGGGTAAACCGGTTAAAAACCCAAAAGGTTATGGGTAAACCGGTTAAAAACCCAAAAGTTATTGTAAAAATGAAATTTGTAGCGAATCGGTTAAGGGTAAACTGTGAAAACCCAAAGTGTTTAGGGGAAACAAAATTTGTTGTAAATGGGTACTTAAAAAGGCTTGAAACCAGGACCCATCCTAGTTCGATTATGGGGGGATATCAAAAACAATTTGATAATTAATTTATGGGAAGATGTTGGTAGATAAATTAATTATCACCTACCAACCAAACAGTGTCTCCAATCGACTATGCACTGAGTAACTTCTAGAGACTTCAGTCCACATTGTTCACGTGTGCACTGTTTCACCAATCCACAATTAAATCTGCATCTAAGTCTTCTCTAGAGTCTTCGAAACATTAAATATGTATTTGGCTATTTATACAATAGACTGGGCGTGTGTTCATCAGAGCCCATTCATGGGTTTCTCTCCTGCTTCTTCTCCTCTGTATTTCTGTGTTTCTGTTGTTTTTATCAATTCTCGACACAGGGATTGCAATGGAAGTATGATGATAGAAGTTGCCCTTCAGTTCCGTGTCCCAATTGCAAATGTATCCTTTGCCTTCCACGGACATAGATCGTTCTCCTTATTGCGGGGCATCGGTCTGGCAACCCGAAGAACTCTGCAAAAGGTGATTATAACCCACCACAGGAAAGCCTCTGAAAGTTTTCCTGTCGTTCAGATTTCGATGCCCTATCTCAATGCTTTGCTCGACCGGCGTCTTGACTAACTTGCAGAGATTACTCAGCGGCTGCCCTTTCTTAATCTGATCGGATATAATTTATAGAATCTCAAACCAATATTAAATGAATCCGATTTGATTTGATTTGATGCAATTTTTGGTGACTGGAAATTTGGCAGGCAATGGAAAACTAGTAAACAACTCCAGTTTAACAACAACTACTGGAAATTGTTTCCGCGTGAGAAAGTTTCAACTGAAACCTCACAATATATAGCCTATCGGCTATTAAAAAATTAAATTTAAGCTGTAGCGTTCTCCAACGAACCTGCCACTTCTGGTACTTGGTACTGGACAGGGAGGTGTGTGCAACGGATTGTACCGGCCTGAGGATGGGGGCGGTGCAAACTTTCGCCCCCATAGCCAGTGTCGTATGCCGGCACTCCGACATGTAACACTTGGATTTAATTTTAAAAATTGATCCAAACGGCCCATTTCGACTTACTAAAATATATCATTGATATACTTAAAAAGATCTATTCAATTATGTATTGGATGGTATTGAATGAATTAGTATTAGTAGTTCATTTTACACTTTCATTTCATACTTTTTACGAAACAAAATACAAAATACAATGTTGTTCATTTCAAATAAATTTAATTTTAAAGTGGAGAACAAGTTTATGATTACAGCCGGCTTTGTGCCCATCACTCTGAGGGGCTTGTCTTAACCAACACACTCGAAGCGTTGACTGCTTAGAGTTGTTAGCGTGGGGTCCATTCAATCCGTTTCATTTATGAACTGCTATTTCCGTTTTCCCAAACCGTCTCCTATTCTCGTTTCTCCAAAACCGTAGCAGTCACCTGTCACCTACCCACACAATTCCCACTCAAAAGTCAAATCAAATTCAAATCGCCTTTGGCGCGCTGCAGGAGTTGAATGGATTTAACGTAGTAGATAGCCTCAAATGGATGTGGTTCTTCATAGGTCCAGAGGCCGGCTGCAAGATGTATTTCTAGAAATTTCTCTCGAACTTACAGGCGGAGGAAGAGAGACGTTCCCATAGATGTAAAATTGGTAGAAGCAAAGTGCACGAGTGTTACTTTCGCAGCCATTGCTAAAGTGTGAAAAATCCGTCCAGATGTTGCCAACAGTGGGGGCGTGAAAAGCATTGATATTGTTAGTGCTTAGTATACGAGACTGGACTGTTTGAGAGAATTGTGTTTTTTTGTGTTTCTCTGGTAATAGACGTTTGGTATTATTATGCGACTAATGAAATTTGTGTGATTTAAATCATCAATCTTATAGTTGGTTTAAAAATACAGATCCCCTTAATTTCAGTGCTAATAATAATGAAATGTTTATTTCATTGTAATGGTAAATAACAATTTTGTACCAATGAATTCACTAGAATATCCTCAACTTGGTTGATTGAGCTTAATTTCTGGTGCCATTTTATTGAAAGACAGTAAGGTCTAGGTTTTCTATTTCAGATGTTATCTTTTCCTTGTATCTGAGACGTGCTGGATGTGTAAAATGAGATCTTATAGTCTCTCGATTTGATGACAAAGTTCATTATGGTCATTTATTAATATTATAATGTTTCTCAGGGAGAGGTTTATAGTGTGCTTGGCAAGGCGGGGGAGGTTTATAGTGTGCTTGGCAAGGGGCAAGGGGCATGGGGCATGGGGCATGGGGCATGGGTCTCTTTGCTTGTAAACCCCAACCAATGATTCATAGGTAAGATGCTAACTTCTATAAATTTAAGTATAAACAAAGGTTTCAAGCTTTCCTGGCTATCAGTGATTTGGGCTTGACTGTTTTTTGAGATTATGATATTGCTGCCACTTTCAATATATCAGTCAGTCTAGCCATTGGAAGAGGATAAATCACCAATGAAACTATAGTTGCTCTTTTAAAGCTCTGATAAAAGCGCCATAATTCAAGGTTCTAAGTTGCATAGTAAAATAAAATCTATTCCAAGTTAAACTTAATGCGATTCACTTTGACAACAAAGTCTTCAGTGTATTGGTAAAGTTGAATATAAGGTTATAATAGTTTATTTCGAGTATTCATCAAGTATCGATAATTAAATGATTGATGTCTTTAATGTTTTATAAAGTTAGAATTATATTTGTTTGTAATTAAATATTTTGTGTTGTTTTATGATAATGTAAGATAAAAATATGTTTTTATTTACAAAGTTAATTAATATTTTAAAGAGATGGAGATTAGAAATATATTAGATGACTTAGTTTATTTATTATTGTTGGTGTAAATAATTATTCATCTTGGATATTGTTACACCTTAATTAAGTTTACTTAGGTACATGCATTTCATAGTAGTTTGGGTATGAGACACTTGGGTATTTGTGTCACATTGAGATAGTGTGTGTAGGAGAATTTCCACCTTTTATGGTGTTGATCTTGTTGTTACACTCCACATTCAGTGGGTGATCCACCTCATGTGGAATATTATATTGTTTCTCCTACCTACCCACACTTATTTCCTACCTACCCTTGTTTCTTATTGAGCCACATGTCATGTTTGTGTGCTCACATATCCATATAGCCTTGCCTATATAAGCAGGCTCATGTTCATTGTATGTAACGATTGATGATCCAGTTGATCAGTATTTTCATCTTGATAGAATACAATTTATTTCTATCATCTATTTTGTTCTCTCTTATTTGTGCTTTCCATTGCCTCTTGAACTTGGCAAAATCTCACATGGTATCAGAGCCATTAGAGTGTCATTGGTTTGCTAATTGAGAGAAATTTGAGGTTATTTGGGGTTGTGTATTTTGGAATTTTCTATTGCAGGTTATTATTGAAGCTTGATGGGTCAAATATAAGGTTACCATTGGATCGAGGAGTTCCAAGAAAGTCAGTTTTGCCTTTTGTTTCATCCAAATCTGACTTCGGAGGCCAAATCTAGAGGCATTTGAAGTATGACGCTGCGACGAAAATTTTCCAGAAATTATAATTTTGTAGGCATTTTTCAAATAGCGATATCTCACTCATCCAGACTCGTTGGTTCGAGAAATTTTTTTTGTTTTGAGGTAGAATTTTGTGATCTATACAGTGGTACAGAAGTTTTCTAATTTTCGGATACAGGTTTTTCGAAAATCATGAAATCCCGATTTTTACAACTTTGGAGGCTTCGTTTGGGCTCATATGGACTCCTTTTCAGGTGCCATTTTTTTTGAAAGTGCATATTTTTTCATCTACTTTCATAATCTGCCATCTGTTTGCAGTGATTTTAAGTAGAAATTGTACTTTCAGTATTTGGCCATTTTTGACATATTTGGTACTTGTATTTTGCTTGGATCTCAGTTTAGATCACTAGCAGTATTTGTTGAAGTCTCTTAGATCTCATTTTGAGAAGTTGTAAATTGAAATCAGAATTCCACTTTGCCTTGTTTTGCAAGTGGCCCATTGTATACACACTAAGTATAAAGTGCCAAAATCACCATTTTGAGGGGATTTCTTGATTGAGTATTTTTGGGGCGGTGTCTTATGTGATTGTGCCTCTCTCTATCTTATGTTTTTTTCATTTTGATGCTATGGGTTCTCCTAAATTTCCACTTTTAACTCCTCATAATTATGCATCATGGAAAATTAAGGTATGGAGTAAACTAATGGAAAAAGGACTCATTCATTATGTAAATGAAACTATTACAGCACCACCTGATCCTAAGGCTGATCCTAATGCTCAAATTGAATGGCTTACTAAGAATGCTATGGCACTTGGAACTCTTATAAAGTATGTATCAGATGACCTCATTTTTCACATTGATAAGTGTACAACAATTAAAGAGGCTTGGGATATTTTTAAGAAATTGTATGGTCAAGTTGATGAGATTAAAGGCTACAAGTTTGATAGTGAACTCACAACTTTGGATCCCAAGGATTTTGATACAATCCAAGATTATGTCACAAAAGCAACTGAATTAAGAGCAAAGCTAAAGGATTGTGGAATTGACAAAAAGGATGCTCAATTGGTTTATAACTTGTTGGACAAGCTTCCTTCATAGTATACAGCCTTTGTATCTAGCTTTCACACCCATAGGTTAGCTCAAGGTTCCTCATACAATTCTCCCTCATTTGATTCATTCACGGAGATGTTGATACTTGAGCAATCTAAGTTGACCACGATGGGGATTCTCAAATCTTTAAATTCACAAGCTTTGGTGGCTAACAAAGGGAATCAAAGTAATCAAGGAAAAGGCAAGAATCAAAAGCAACCTAAGTCTAAACCACAACAAGATGGAGCACAATATTCCTCTCCACAACAAGGTGATTCACCATTCTCACCTAAGAGGAAATCATATAAGGACAATCATTTTTATGGATATTGCAAGAAGTCAGGACATGATGAACATCATTGTTATAAGAAGGATATTGATGAGTTGAAGAATCTTCTTGAGAAGAATAGAATCAACCTACCTTCTAGAATGTCTACATTGGCTTCTTCTTCCAAGGATAAAGGAAAGGATCACTCTTTTGGGATAGATAAAGGAAAGGGACAAGCTCTTTGTGCTACTGCAAGTCATGATTCAGGGAGATGGCTTCTAAATTCAGGGGCTTCTCATCATATGGCATCTTCGCAGTCTATGTTTTCTACATTTGAGCCTTGCCACATGCCACAGATTTTGATGGGCAATCATACATACATGGATGTGATTGGGAAAAGATCTATTGCCATTGGGGATAGCTCTTTCAATGATGTGTTGTGTGTACCCCACTTGACAAATAATCTTCTTTCCATCTATCAAATCACACATGGGGCAACTAGGAAAACTGTGGAGTTCACACCTGATTCAGTTATCATTAGAGACTTGGAGAGTGGAGCTATCATTGTGACTGGGGTGGTTGATCATGCATCTCGGTTGTACTCTTTTTCAGATTTTGGTCCTATTGATAAGGTTGGTTCTTCCTATGTTGATGATTCATATTTTGAGGAGAACTTTGGGCATTTGAACTTGGGGATTCTCACATGTGACCCCATTCTTGAGCCTTGCATTTCATCTCCTTCTATTGATATCACACCACAGATTGCACTTGATGATGTAGCTAATGCGACAGTTTTGCCTTCTTATGATTCAGTGCAGTAGGATATTTCATGTCTTTTAGCTTCAGTTGATTGTGATGCCTACTTGACAGACATTGCAGGTTTGTTTGTGGAGTCCTACATTACAGATTTGGGAGACATCATTGATGACATTCATCTTCTTTTTGATGAAGATGATCCTTCTTTGATTGTTGCGAGGGATCACTCTGACCCTCTTGTGCATTCTCTACATGATCAATCTTTAGAGGTTGACATGATTGTGGATACTTTTGTACAACACTTGGAGGAGGTCTCTTTATCTTTTGAGGAGACATATGAGTCTTTGGATATTGTTCTACATTCATCTCCACTAGATCTTGGAGTGCCTTTTTCAGCAGTGTGGCATAGTTTACCACCTTTGGAGGGGGTACCTTTCAACATCGACATGGGGACACTTGAGCAGTTTTCAGAGATTCCTTTCATCATGAGTATTTTTGCTTCATCTTCCCTTCATGGTTGGGGAGACTTCATGGATACACCTTTGGTTTTGTTTCTTCCTAAGAGAAGGAATGTTGTTCGATGTTCATGCAGCAGTTTCTTCATCATCTTCGATCTTCTATCATTTGTGCAGATTCCAAATTGAGTGGGGGCTTTCTAGTCTCTCTTCTTCTTCTCTCATATGGGGGGGACTTTTTCCTCACATGGGGTTTTGTCTTTCACATACTTCTATGAGAGTTCTTTGTATCTAGTTTTCATTTCTCTTTTGGGGGAGGGTTTTTCCCATTGGGTTTTTCTCTCTTTCCCCGCTTTGTGAGAGATTTCATTGCATTGGTTTGCATGCATTTGCATTTGTACATGGGTACCTAACATGGCTTAGTAGTCGGGACCCATCTTGCATTGCTTAGTTGCATTGTAGACTTAAGTGCATTCCCCTAAGTTGCACTTAAGGGGGGGTGTTGGTGTAAATAATTATTCATCTTGGATAATATCACACCTTAATTAAGTTTACTTAGGTACATGCATTTCATAGTAGTTTGGGTATGAGACACTTGGGTATTTGTGCTACATTGAGATAGTGTGTGTAGGAGAATTTCCACCTGTTATGGTGTTGATCTTGTTGTTACACTCCACATTCAGTGGGTGATCCACCTCATGTGGAATATTATATTGTTTCCTACCTACCCACACCTATTTCCTACCTACCCTTGTTTCTTATTGAGCCACATGTCATGTTTGTGTGCTCACATATCCATATAGCCTTGCCTATATAAGTAGGCTCATGTTCATTGTATGTAACGATTGATGGTCAAGTTGATCAGTATTTTCATCTTGATAGAATATAGTTTATTTCTATCATCTATTTTGTTCTCTCTTATTTGTGCAAAATTTAAGTTGTTTATTATACCTATAATTTCATTAGGTGGTTCTCAAGTTATAATATCATTTGTTTTTAATTCATATTATACTCATTGTACTAACAAATTTCTTGAAAGGTAGAATGTTTTGTCTCTCAACCATAAAAATATCAACATATGACCTTAAATTTTTAATAGTTATTGACATTATAATGCAACTTGCTTTTACTTTTTATTTCCAATGAATAAGTCTCTTATATTAATTTCTATAAAGGGTTATATGTGTATTTATAACTTATTAGAGAACATTGGAGAAGTAATTTAAGTTCTATATTTAAAGCCACAAGTACATAGAGAGACCCAATAATACCTTTTGTATGGTTTTTAATAGAAAAATGATGCATTTGGGTATCTTTTCCTATCTTTCTACAAATTTTTAAAGCTTTCCAACCTAATTTTATGAATTTTATGAAAAGGGAGTATATTTAATAAGTGTCTAGAATGAACTAAAATCTTTTTTAGAATTAATATACTTTAATGTGTCTAGCCATGAAATATAACTCTTGGTAGTCCTAGGAGAATGTGAAATACTTCTAAGGCATGTATTTGAAACTTGTTTTGGGGTTGATCCTTATAAGATAAAATAAAATACTACTGAACAACATATTGATTAACAAAGAAATATCTATGAATTTTTTTTTCAAAACATGAACTCAAGGAATCTTTTCAAAGGTTTGATCCTTGCAAGATAGTCCATAGAGCATTGATTAATAGATGAATATTTATTAAATAATAATTTCAAATAACGGAGCCCATAAATCTTCTAAGGGTTTGGTCCTTGCAATATAGAATAGAAGACAATGTAGAAGATTAATTAATGGATATATATCTATGAAGATTATTGCCATCACACAAAATTTATGGTTTGATGGCTTTAGAGATTTTCATATTGTTTAATAAAAATGGTGTCTTCTATCCAAATAGTTTCCTTCATAATAAAGAGACTATGAAAAATAAGTCCCCTTCAAGCCTTATGACCATATAATTTTTTTATAGGAACGTTATCCGAAATGAAAAAATTTCAAGCTCTTTTCTATCCAAGGTTATATTAATCCATTTGACATGCAATGCTATAATATTATGTTAAATTAACATTAAACTGGACCTCCTCTAGAAACAAGAGGTAGGCAATAGAAATACCAAGCCAGTATGAAAGGGACAAGGAAAAATATCGAGAGAGATTTTGAAGATGTTGATATGAAGATCTCAAAGGCACCTAGAAAGAAAATTAACAAACATGAGTAGTAGCTAAAATGTTAGAGCACACCTAAAATTTCTAGTTACTAGAAAAAAAAGCTTAGTAATGTAGACCCCTAAATTTGCACACTTAATTAAATAAAATTTATTTGTTTAAATATCATTTATCCACCTATTAATTAAATCAACATTTAACTATTATCCCCTTTTCTTCTATACACCCATTAATCAAATTCAACAATTGATTAATTCCACTTTCTTCTATTAAATTAAATAGATTTAATTTATCTGATTAAATTCCTTCTCCCCCATTTAATTAAATTATATTTAATTAAAATAGTTTCTTGCATATAAATAAATCAAATTTATTTATAACCCCCCGCCCCTCCCCCCTCCTTCCCACCCCACCACTTGTATTTTCATATAAATGCAAGTTGCATTTATTTTAGTTTAAATAAATCTTTTTATTTTAATTAAAATCCCTATTTCTCCCACTTGTATTCTCCTACATTTTGCATTAACCTCCCAATCATTCTTCTAGAAGTACTCAAATCCCACTTAATGAGCTTAATTTTTCTAATCATATCACATCCATAAATTTGGGAAGTCACTTCTCCAAATTTGGAAGAAAGTCTTCTAAATGCATTTATGACTTTATCCTTTTCAACAAGTTAACTTGTTGAGTTCCCCAAATTTGTAAGGCTCTTACAAATTAACCTCCAAATTCTTCCAAACAATTAAAGGGTAGTTCAAAAGCCTTGAAGGTTTCTCCCTTCACACAAGCAAAGCCCTCAAAGTCTCCAAAGAGCATTTAATGCTCTTAAGAGACTTCGATTCTTCATCACACCCCCCTTTGCAAAAGATTTTTCCCAATGGACAATATCTTTTACCATTGGATAAAAGCTTTATTCAAAAGGCTTTCCCACATAGGGTTAACCATTAAGTCTTCCAATGCCTTTAATATTTCCTTCCTCTCCTCTGAAACAATCTCATGGCGACACTTGTCAACATGAGATTGGGTTGAAAATATCACATGGATTGATAACTTTCAATCCTAGCCCTTGTCAATATTATTCAATCTTGGCCATCCATTTGACCAATTCTTCTATAAATAGAACTCATTTTCTCATATCAAGGATCACATCTTAGTTATTTGCACCTAAGATATAGCTAAATTGTCTTGTGCAAGCTATCATGAAGTTCCTTTTGTTATCTTTATGCATTTTAGATCATTATAGTTGCATCATAGCATAGGTTTTGTCATGTTAGTTTCTTTTCCATTCTAGATTAATCTCATCTTCACATCATTCTTATGCTAGCTTAATATTACACTAATTTCATCAATTTACAAAAATATCATAGTTTCATAACAATAGCATTTCACTAAGATCATAGTTGCATACATTTAGATTTTAGAATCATATATCTCTCATTCTTTAGGTTGTCATCCTACTGATAAAGTGCTCTTTCAAGTTGAGATCCACCTTGAATGTGAAGGATCCTTGGAAATAGAGGACAATGGGACGTGCTTAGAGTTTTATGTCACTAACTTGTTTTATGATTTCAATCCCGTAACATAATATTTCATTGGTGTGCTTGAATTGTTTGTTTCTCATTTGAAGGATTCCACACTTTTCAAGCATACATTTATGGCCCCCATCATGGGGCTACCATAAAATTTCTAACATTTTTTCGCAGGTTCACGCCAAGAGAGTTTTAGCGCATACAACATTTCTTGTAGGGCATCAATACTCTATTTTTGTGCATACAAAATTTCTATTGGCGCCTAAGGTAGTTGTTTTAGCGCATACAATCATTTTTGCAATGCATATAATCTATCTTGTGGAGCATACAAACTCTACTTTGGCACATACAAGAATTGTTCTAGCACATATAATAGTTTTTGAAGTGTATTTAAACTCTATTTTAGCGCATCTGACTATTATTTTAGCACATATGCTATCTGTTTTGGTGCATTTAACACAGAGAGAAGAAAAGTTTTTGTAACAGATTGAAATTTAGGCTTGTGAAGTCCACCATCAAGATAAATTACTACCAATTGGTTTTGTGTAGGTTCTAACAGTGGTTTGCAGGTTCCAAAGGAGTTAAAATTATTTCTTTCTTATTTTATTTCATAGTAAATTTAAAGAACTCTTTATCTTTTCTTTCTTTTTCTAGAAAAAAGGTAAAAAGAACCTCATTTTCATTTAGTGCTTAAAAATAATCAAAACTCTCTTTTTGGTGCTTAAAAGGAACTACATTTTTGCTTTCTTGCAAGGTTAAAAAGAACAACAAAATCAAACTTACTTTTTGCAAGTTAGGATTACACTTATTTTGGTGCTTTCTAAAAATGAACAAAGACAAACTTTCATTTTATAAGGGATAAAAGGAACAATCAACATCTTTTCTTGCAAGTTAAAAAGAACATACCACATTTTCTTATAGAAACACGATTTCTTTTATTGACCAAGTTTGATTTCAAGTCAAAAACAGTTTAATTTTTATATCTTGGCTAATTATTATTTTTATTTAATTTCACAACTAAAAATATACTCTATATATATTAGGTTATTTGATTTATATTGTTTCTACACAATATATGTTTAACTTCAATTAAAAAATATATTAATAATATATTTAATATGAATAAATATAATAAAAATAATAATACGAGTTTTTACTACTCTACATTTTAGTTACAAAAAGAATTTGTCGCTTTGCGTTTTTTCGCTGATGTGGCGCTAAAGTACCTTTGAGGTGGCGTTCGCTGGAGGAGGTTTCCCTCCTCTGCAGAGCTTGCATACTCCTCCTTGCGTTTCAAGTTTTGCATTTTCTTTTAGTAGTTAGTAGCATTTAATTTTCCCTCCCTAGTCGAGCGTGTGTATTTCTCTTAGCTTTAATGGAGGTTGAAACCGATGGTTCGCTTCATTCTTCCCCTCCGCCGCCAGGTTCCCTACCATCTTCTCCGCCCAAACAGTCTTTCTCCGAGGTCGTAGGAGGAGGTGTTGCTTCGGTGGCGTGAGATGCAGGGTTCGTGGTAATGGACGGGGACAATGGAGCCAATCCAAAAGGTAAGGACCCTGGTGCTGGCTCCATTTCTTTCTCCATTTCTCCAAACAAATCTATGGCTAGCGCTATTGCTAATGAGAAATCTAGGCTCAAGAATACTGCAATCTTCTTTGCTTGCGTTGATATTGATAAATGCCCTCTAAGAAAGTTTATGGATGATTGGTTTTATAATTTCTGGAATATCAAACTAGGTTTTCATATTTCCTTTTGTAGATAGTTACAGAAAGGTTTATTCATTGTTTTCTTTAATTCGCATGAAACCCAGGTTGAAATTCTGAAAAAGGTTTACTGGAACATGGGTAAAACCTCATTCCGTGCCTTAGGATGGCCCCCTAAAGCTAATGTTGAAGAGATTTTAGCCCTGTCTTGCCCTAGGTGGCTTGTGATGAAAAACGTCCCTCCCTTCTTATGAAAATTTATCCCTCAAATAGTTGAACCTCTGGGTAAATTCATCCGGATGGATTATTCCCCTCGGCTTGTGCCACACCTAGATGCTAGGGTTCTCCTATCCATCAAGCCTGGGATTGGTTTGCCTAGAATCCTTAAATTTAATATAGATAATGAATTTTTTTGGTGCCCTCTAGAATTTCTTGGAGGCCTGAACGCGTGCTTTCTATGCAAAAGGGATGGCTATATCTGGAAAAATTGCCCCATTATTACTAAAAGAAACCCCAAATTTGCAGAAAAACAAGACTAATGGGCCTAAGCCCAAGCCTCCTAAAAAGGATTCCCATGATCCCATAAACACCTCCTCTGCTCTTGGACAGGAAATACCTGTCTTAGAGGCATGCCCTAATCCTTCCCTCTCTGCTCCTACTCCTCCCCTCAACCCCCCTACTGCGACCATTGACACAACCCTGGAAGATAAACAAGAAGATAGCTTCCACGTTGTTACCTCCATAACCAAAAAGCGCAGATGGAATGTGCAACAGATTGCCTTCGATAATCTTAAGGCGGATAATGATGCCTCGAAACAACAAGTCCCTATTCCTACTCATGCTTCTATCTTAGAGGATTTCCCTTCAAACTTTAAGAAAAGCTTTGATGCCCTAGTTATGTGCAGTAATGACACTATGGCAATCGATGGAGATGTGCCTTCCCTGAGGGATAATCCACTCTATGATGACCTCGGAGCCACAGATCTCATCGCCTCCCATAGCGCCATCATTGCTCATAATGAGATCATTCCTCCGAAAGTTTTCAAAGAGCTTGACAGTGATGATATGATCCATGTTATCACTGCCAACACTGGTGTTGACAAAAATTTTGCTTTTGTTCCCACGCATGTGCCCTGGATTGACATGAATGCTACCACTTCTCGTGCTTTAGTCCTTGATGACACCCCCATTGGGAAGAATACATAGGGTGAGGATGAATCTGGGGATGACATTGATGCCTCAAACAATAACATTGCTAAATCCAATAGGAGAGGTCGACCCTTGGGCTCCAAAAATAAGTCCACCTCAAGCCAAAAAAAGGATGGGAAGACTATGCCTGCCAGTGATAGCAGCCTTCATGCTACTAAGGATATGTAATTTCTCTCCCATGTTAGCCATGAAGTGCATCTCATGGAATGTGAGGGGGCTGGAAGCCCCTGACAGAAAGTATATTGTTAAACATTTCCTTGATTCACATAAGGATATTGATTTCTTAATGATGCAAGAAATAAAATCTATCAATTTCAATCTTGAGACTAATCTCAACTACATTTGGAAAAATGCAATAAAGATTTGCTCAAATCATTGCAAGGTAGAGGTGGTGTTGGGATGCTTATCAACTCTAGAGTGTGTAATCAAGTCATTGATAAAGGATGCTCCCCTTGCAACAGGGTTGTCTAGGCCACTCTTAACATTGATAACACCCTCTTTGGGGTTTTCTCTATATATGCTCCTAACGACTATAAAGACAGAATCACCTTGTGGGAGTGGCTCACTTCCTTACCTAACATTCCTTGGATCCTAGGAGGTGACTTTAACATGATTGAAGATTGTGAGGATAAAATGGGGGTAATCCCTTTGAGTGGAAAGGTTCGGAGAAATCTTACTGGGATAAAATGAAATCTTCTAAAAACCTACTTGATCCTTTGCTTGGGAATAAAGCTGAGTCCAAAGGTCTTTGGAACACATGGTGCAATTACCAAAAGGGTGGTCATAGGATATACTATCGGCTTGACAGATTCTATGTTGATAGAGATACCTTCTCCTCTACCCCCTCTGACCAAAACAACCCTGTTGTTGTCTGGCCCTTCACCCTATCCGACCATCATCCTATTTCTGTTGATATCAGACTTACTCACTCCCTCCCTACTGTCAAAAGCAGGAAATTCATTCTTAACTACAATCTTCTTAGTGACTCGGATACCCTCATGGCTATTAAAATCATCAACCTCTTTAATAAAGGCAATAACCATTGGGCCTCACACATTGACAAATGGAATCTTAATGTTAGCTCTTGGCAAAAGCTTTTGCAGACAATTGGTCAGAAAAGGGCCAAGGACTATAGGTTTGAAGAAAGAATTCTCAACTTTGAGTTGATCTGGTTGGAAAATGATCTCCAAGCTAACCCCTCTTGCCCATCTCTAGCCACTCATGTGACCAATGCCAGAAATGCTCTCCATTCCCACCAACGAGTACAAGTCAAAGGTTCTATGATCAGAGCCCGACCCATTGGTTGCAACATGGGGACAAGGGCTCCAAGTTGTTCTTAATATCCTTAAGAATAAACATGCGACAGAAAAGATTGACAGACTGAATATTGATGGAATTGAGATCACAGACTTAGGTGATATTCTGGATGTGTTAGGGTTTCAAGCAAATCCGAAGCAACTATGAACTAACAATTATATGCAGATTTAAATACAAAAGATAAAGAAATAAAATAGGTGTAAAGCGGAAAAATCGAACCCTAGTTGTTCTCCCCTCCCCAACTCCAAGGAGAGAGAAGGGAGAGTCACTAGGGTTGATGGTTTTCACTTAGGAGAGACTTTACATTCAAAAGAGGGGTTGAAACCCACAAGATCCAATCCCACACAATGCAAGATTGGATTCTAAATGAGTTTCAAGGGTTAAGACATCAAGGATACCCTCTTTTGTAAAGAATGTAGATAGAAAGATTGAACTAGGAATGCATGTAAAGTGGGAAAGATTCGCTTATAAACAGAGATAGGGATATGGGATGAAGCTGCGGACCTGGAATTAGCAGTAAAATGTCGAGACGATGCTGTTCTGCAAATTTGAGCGAAAGTTGACAGGACGATGGCACTCGGCGTGCACACGGTCCTCCGAAAAATCCGCAAAACGAAGGGGGATCTGTTCGTCTCTACACAAGGATTCCAGATCTTCAATTACAGCCGCGTACCTGCAACATGCGAAGGTGTAATGTATGTTGTATGTTGTATGTTGTATGTGATCTCCTCTTCAATGGTTGAATCCTTGTCTTGAATGCAACACTTAGCCTTGAATGGAGACTTAGAATGCTCAATTGCTTGAAGGAATGCTTGAATGCTTGAATGCTTGAATGTTTGAATATCGCTTCCGCGTCTTGTTCTTGCTTCTTTCCTTCCTCCCTTTCTAGGAGAGGAAAAGTAGTTTATATACTTGTCAATTAGGGTTGATAGACTAATTTTCCCAACCTTAGGCCAACCAGGAAACATTATTTTCTAATTTGCAAACTTAAAGACCCGATGCCCAAAAGAGACCGGGCCCAAAATAGGGCCAGGGACCAAGGCACTGGGCGCCATGGTCCTGGGGGACCAGGGCACTGGGCGCCATGGTCCTGGGGGACCAGGGCACTGGGCGCCCTAGTCCTGAAGGACCAGGGCGCTGGGCACCATGGTCCCACCTCCCGGGACAGCAGGGAATCAGGCCAGGGTGCTGAAAAATGCAATTTTTGATGTCATGAAAAAGTTTCGGGGTCTCCATTCAGGTTCCGTGTTGCATCGCCATCGTGAAGACCCAAATGCAGTCAAAATTGCAAGTATCACAATTTTAGGACGCTACATTTAGCCTCCACTTTAGCGGGAGTATAAGCGTATGCTCATACTTCCGGTAAAGTACAAGGAAACAACATTGAAAAAATTTCACCATGTCAAGGAGGCAAGATACACCAAGCCCCCAGTGGACTAAGGATCTTACGACTTCGATTGACAAAGTAAAAGGGAAGATCACGAGGGAGAACCATGACTGTCAGTAGTAAGGTTCCCTCACTATGAGTCATGCAAGAAAGATATCAAAAATTTTCAAGGCAAAGCTAAATTTGTCAAGAAATTTTGAAGTATCTTGAAAAGATATGAACGGGATGTATGCCCCCCTACGTTAAAGCGATCGCACATGCCTCACCGAGGGTGATTGCTTTAAGGTAGTGATACATATAAGAAATGAGAAAGGAGCACGTTATCACAAGGATTTAGCCCCCAAGTCTGAGATAAGCCCAAGGATAATAGACACAAAACACAAAGCACAAGGTGACTTCGCTTTCCTCGGGGTCAGTATGCTGTATGATAATTCATGTATATCATATGTATGTATGCATAATTGTTCTTCATTCCCCAATCAAGGAAGGTCACCTAGAAGAAGGGAACGCATGTGTCTTTTGAGCCAATGTTTTGCATCATCCTCAAGTAGACAACACTAAGGACAACAAATAGAAGAATGAGAATAACATATAGAAGAAGTAACAAAAGAGATCAAGAGAGGAGGAGAGAGTCTGCTATGCTAATGAAACTAGTCTAGCACGTCATCTACCCCCCGATCTTGCTGATCAATATTTCGGGAAGGTAGGAAACACGCTAGAGGAGGAACATCCAACAAAACAGATGGAGCTATCACAAGATCCAAACAAGGGCTATGTTCATATCCCAAGCCACAGTGTTCTTGTCTAGGAGCTAGGATAAGTGCTTTAGAAAATTCATTAGATAAATGGTTATCAACATCAACATATTCATACTCACTATCAGAATGAACAGGAGTAACATTTTCATCATGAATAACATTTTCATCTATATCATCATCAAGATTTATAAAAATAGGATTTTTAACTCGCACAGGATCAAGACCATCATGCATCTTATGTTTAGGAGATTTCGGCTCAATCGTCGACTGAGGAGAAAATGGAATAATACTAGCTGGAGGTGTTTTTGGGGATTGCAAAGTTTGAGAAGCAACTGCCTGAGCTCTAAGACGATGCTTTCATCGGCGTTCACGTGCAGAACAATTCCATCTAGTCTTAGTAGGAAGTTGAGAAGATTGAGGAGGAGGAATGTTCTCATCCTTATCACTTGGGTGTTTAGGTTGTGATCTCTTAGGTTGAACAATAGGAGAAGAGGAAGGTCTCTTCTCTACATAAGAGGAAGGAGGAGGAACTGCTCCATGTAAGGGAGGAATATTTGGTTTAGGAAGTAGACCAAGTCCATCATGACAAGGAGGTATAGGTCTACTTTTAGGAAGTTTATTAGTCATAGGCATAGTCACATTCATAGGGATGGATTGGGAATCTTCTTGAGGAAAGACATTAGTTTTATCTTTCAAAGGAAGAACTTCCTTCTCAAGAACGATAGGAATGTCAAGTTTGGGTGTTCTAGGTTCACTTAGAGATAGGATCATGTCTTTTTTCCACTTTTGATAAGATTTAAAAAGATGATCACTTCGCGGAGGAAGAGATTGGAATTGTTCAGGCCAAAAGTAATCAACAGGAATGCTAGAAGTTCTTTCAGCAGGTTTAAAGAGGCTATGATTGACAGTAACAACTTCACCATTGTGGGGAAATTTCAAACACTTGTGAATAGGAGAAGCAATAGCTTTCATGGAAGATAGCCAAGGATAACCTTGCTTCACATGAAATTGTTCAGATGATGGAATAATAGCAAAGTCCACATCAAGGGATTTGTTATGGACCTCAATAGGTAATATAATAGAACCAATTGCAGGAGAAGAAAATGCATCAAATAATTTCACAACCACATTTGTTTCATCATAGATCACTTGATTCAATTGCAAAGTAAAAAGAAATTCTTCAGTAATGATATTAACCATACAAGATGGATCAATAAGCACTCCACGACATGGTGTATTCTTGACTTTTGCAACTATATATAAAGGACCATTAGGTGCCCTGATAGTTTCACTAGAATCAAATGTGATGGAAGGTTCTTTAGGGATTTTCTGCTGCTCTACAAAGTTAATCACATTCGGAGTCATGGACACAAGATCATCAGGTGAGACAGAGGAATCAGTAGTATCAATCGCATTAGAGGTATGAGAAGGCAATGGATCAGTAAAAATCTAAAGATTTTGGTTAGGAGGAGCTACAGATGTGTTGTCTTTATCATTCACACCAGAAACAAAGATAGTATTATTATCAATCAAATCTTGAATTTTACCTTTTAAAGCAAAACATTTTTCAGTATCATGCCCAGGATGACGATGAAATTGACAAAAAGATTTGTTATCAAAATAGGGTGAGTTAATCTTTGCAGGATCTATTTGCCTTATAGGAGGAAGAGTAAGCACATTTTGTTGCAATAACTTATTCATAATACTATGCAATGATTCATTCAAAGGAGTAAACTTTCTTTCTTTCTTGAAAAACTTAGAAATAGGAGGCACACTTGATGCCGCATTCACATTGTTGTTGATGATGTTTTCATTGAATTTAATGGACTCTCTGTTCGGTTTAAACTTCCCAAATGGTTGTTGACTACTATCACCCTTATCACTCAGAGCCATAGGATTTGCTTGTTCCATTTGACTCACAGTCAGTTGATAATTGTGAAGAGTTGCGCACAACTGTTGGAAAGAAGTAAACTCAGAAAACAAGAGTTTTTCTCTAATATCTTTTTGTAAATTAGAAATAAAGATTCTTTGAATATCATTGTCAGGCACTGGAAAAGAAATTTGAGCATACAAATGCTTATATCTACCAATGAAATCAGTCAGTTTTTCTTTAACACCTTATTTACAATGCATTAAATCAATCAAAGTAACTTTAGGACTTATATTGTTTTGAAATTGTTGAATGAAAGCATTTGCAAGTTGTTCGAAAGAAGTAATAGAATAAGAAGGCAACGAGCAATACCATTGTAGGGCTTTATCTCTTAATGTTCTAGTAAACAGTTTTGCAAGCAACCTTTGGTCATAAGCAAAATGAGTACATATTGTTTGAAAGGTCTTAACATGTGTTAGAGGATCACCCTTACCATTATAAAGCTCCAAATGCGGAATTTCAACATGTTTAGGGGGGATAGCTCGAACAATGTCAAGAGAAAGTGGGCTCGCAACATCAAATGTGGGCACACTAAACTTAGATTGATTCATAGAAGCAATTTGTTGCTATAAAGAAGAGACAGTTTGTGCAAGATTGTTAATGGTCGCTTCAGTCGAAGAGTTCATATTAAACGTGTTAGATTGTGATGGAGGTGTTATGTTATTGAAAGAAGGTAGAGAGTAAGGTGGTGGGACACTATGATAGTTAGTCATAGGAGATGATTGGAAAGGAGGAACACTACAAGGAGGAATGGTAGGGTTAAATGAATTGCCCCCTTGCGTCATGTTCATTTGTGGAGATATAATAGGGACACTCATTGAAGGAATGAATGAAGAAGTCAGATTGAATGAAGGAAGAGGGTTGATTGAAGAAGAAGGATTGCCCCCATGATTAGTGATCATAGGAGGAATGTCTTGTATTGAAGTAGTCATTATGTTTGATGTGAAAGTAGGTATACTAGCAATAGAGGTTGCCAAAGGAATAGAATGATTAACTTGAGTAGGAGGTTGTGTATAACCTAAGGTTTCGGCACAACTCTTCATATGCATCACATTTGAATCCACAATGTGTGAAATACCACACAAAATATCAATTCCATTCTTATCATTTTGAACCATACGTTTTAGACCCTCAATTAATGAAAGAGCTTCACTATCAGGGTATTCTTGAGACATCCATTGTCAAAAATCATCAAATTGGTTATCCAATTTTGAAAGTTGTTCTACAGAAACCTCATGGAGAGCTTCTTCATCATTAAGAGGATTAGAGGAATTGCCCATGTCCTCGTTAAAAGGCCATTCAAATTAGGTTCCATCTCCTCAGTAATTAAACCTTGGAAAGACTTAATTCTAAGGCTTCGTCTAACGGGAATGATGTAAGTAGGACTTATTGTTGTAAAACTCATGCACTAAAGAAAGAGAGAAGATTTTGATTTTTAGAGGTAGCAAATTTCAATAAAATCAGCCAATCTCCTAGATTTAAGTTGTTAAATGCAATCAGGACAATCTCCCGAAATTTCAGAAAAAATGTCCGGGACCGTGGCGAAACACGGTCCTCGCAACTTTTTTCAAAATTTTCAGGGATGAAAGTTATGATGATTTTAAAGCTAATCTGAAAAAAATGAGTGATTTTATGATCTGTAGATAGGCCAAATTAAAGTTGCAATCATGAACCCTACCAAGATTGTTGAAAAAATGTAAAATTTGAATTTTGGAAAAAGAGGGGGAAACTGAAATTTTGAATTTTATGATTTTAGAAGGAATACTGAAAGTAATGCAGGGTTTGAAATTTAAAAGTTGACTGAATTTCATGCAAAATTCAAATTTGAAAGCGGAACTCAGAGTTACCGCAATTAAACACTTAATTTCAAAAGTCACAAATTGTAAAAATTTGAATAACGCACTGAAATTTCGAATGAATGCCAACACACTTTTCAGATTTAGGACTGTAAGAAACACAATTTTGATACAAATTTCAATTTCAACAATTTTTGAATGATTAGAAGCCTCAATCCAAGCAATCGCTAAACCAACTTTGACTTTAATTTTGAGAGTGTTAAAATTGATAAAATCAGCCAAAATTCTGGATTTTAGCAGAAAAATACAGTAAGATCTAGCTCCCGAAATTTCGAAAAAAATGTCGGGGACGATGGCGCTCGGGGTGCACACGGTCCTCGCAACTTTTTTCGAAATTTTCAGGGATGAAAGATATTGTGATTTTATTGCGGAATCCAAAGTTACAGCCGATTTGGAGGTGTTTTGATTAGTGAAATTATCAGTCAAAGGTTGAATCAAGAAGGTTTTAAAAATTAGGGTTTTGACATTTAACCACTTAATTTTCAGAATTAAAACACAAATATGAATTGACAATTTGCAATAGAAGGGTAGATCTGAAACAAGCATTAACAATTAAACATTTCACAAGTTTAATTACTTAAAAGAAAATTTTAGGGTTTTTATGCAATCAACCTCTAAAATTTGCAAAAGATCAAACATGGAAATATAATTAGGAAAGCAAAATTTTCAGATCTAACCATGAATAATTAGAATGAGGATGTTCACGTCGGGTTCACCAAAATGTAAAGCGGAAAAATTGAACCCTAGTTGTTCTCCCCTCCCCAACTCCAAGGAGAGAGAAGGGAGAGTCACTAGGGTTGATGGTTTTCACTTAGGAGAGACTTTACATTCAAAAGAGGGGTTGAAACCCACAAGATCCAATCCCACACAATGCAAAATTGGATTCTAAATGAGTTTCAAGGGTTAAGACATCAAGGATACCCTCTTTTGCAAAGAATGTAGATAGAAAGATTGAACTAGGAATGCATGTAAAGTGGGAAAGATTCGCTTATAAACAGAGATAGGGATATGGGATGAAACTGCGGACCTGGAATTAGCAGTAAAATGTCGAGACGGTGCTGTTCTGCAAATTTGAGCGAAAGTTGACAAGACGATGGCGCCCGGCGTGCACACGGCCCTCTGAAAAATCCGCAAAACGAAGGGGGATTTGTTCGTCTCTGCACAAGGATTCCAGATCTTCAATTACAGCCGCGTACCTGCAACATGCGAAGGTGTAATGTATGTAGTATGTTGTATGTTGTATGTGATCACCTCTTCAATGGTTGAATCCTTGTCTTGAATGCAACACTTAGCCTTGAATGGAGACTTAGAATGCTCAATTGCTTGAAGGAATGCTTGAGTGCTTGAATGCTTGAATGTTTGAATATCGCTTCTGCGTCTTGTTCTTGCTTCTTTCCTTCCTCCCTTTCTAGGAGAGGAAAAGTAGTTTATATACTTGTCAATTAGGGTTGATAGACTGATTTTCCCAACCTTAGGCCGACCAGGAAACATTATTTTCCAATTTGCAAACTTAAAGACCCGATGCCCAAAAGAGACCGGGCCCAAAATAGGGCCAGAGACCAGGGCGCTAGGCGCCATGGTCCTGGGGGACTAGGGCGCTGGGCGCCCTAGTCCTGAAGGACTAGGGCGCTGGGTGCCATGGTCCTGGGGGACCAGGGCGCTGGGCGAAGGACTAGGGCGCTGGGCGCCATGGTCCCACCTCCCGGGACTGCAGGGTGCAAGGAGGAATCAGGCCAGAGTGCTGAAAAATGCAGTTTTTGATGTCATGAACAAGTTTCGGGGTCTCCATTCAGGTTTCATGTTGCATCGCCATCTTGAAGACCCAAATGCAGTCAAAATTGCAAGTGTCGCAATTTTAGGACACTACAATAGGACACAGATAACACAGAGATTTAACGTGGTTCACCCAAAATGGGTTACGTCCACCATACACAACCGTCCAATCTTTCTTATTATCCAGCAAAAATAGTACATCAAACTTACAATGCCTTAAGCATCCCAGCCACTTATAACATGTGTTTTTAGGGCAACAAACAAAGTCAGCCTTTTTAGGGTTTTATTAAAATGTTGGTTTTCATCAATGAAAAAGCAGCAATTTTTTTTTTCTCGGGGGCTGTCACCCCTGAACCCCTGCCTGGGGCTCAGCCCGACCCCAGAGAGGATACATGCTGAGTGTACAGTACTTTGCTGATCAGTTGCTACATTTCAACAATCTCCCACTTGGAGACTGATCAGGCTCCACACCAAACAATCTCCCACTTGGAGATTGAAACTACATGACACCATTGTACATGCAACATCCGCTGGAAAAAAAAACTAGGACTTGACTGGTATACATTCCACAATTATCAATCAAGAAGACCAATAGAAACAGATGAAGAAATCAACTTCTCTTGTGGAACTGCCTTCGTGAACATATTGGCAGGATTCTCACTTGTGTGAATCTTCTCAAGCTGTAATTGACCTTCCTCCAAAACAGTCCGGATGAAGTGGTACCTGAGCTAAATGTGCTTTGTCCTTGAATGAAAAGAAGAGTTCTTCACAAGATGAATGACACTCTGGCTATCAGTATACAATGGGCGATCCTTCTGTGTTTGACCCAATTCCTCCAGAAAACATTGTAACCAAATCATCTCTTTGCTGGCTTCTGTAGCAGCAACATACTCAGCTTCAGTGGTTGGAAGTGCAACAACCTTTTGTAGCCTAGAAATCCAACTGACTGGAGTTCCCCCTATAGTAAAAACATACCCTGTAGTACTCCTCTGTGAATCAATATCACCCGCCAGATCAGAGTCAACAAATCCACTCAGAGTAGCATTAGATCCTTTGAAACATAATGCCTTCGTAGTAGTTCCTTTCAAATATCGAAGAATCCATTTCACAGCATTCCAATGTTCCATACCTGGATTATTCATAAACTTACTCACAACTCCCACTGCATGTGCAATATCTGGCCTGGTGCATACCATTGCATACATCAGACTGCCAATAGCTGATGAATATGGGATGCTAGACATTTTATTAACTTCTTCCTATGCCTTTGGGCACATCTCTTTAGTCAATTTGAAATGACTAGCCAAAGGTGTACTAATTGCTTTTGCATCCTGCATGTTAAATCTTTTCATCACCTTCTTTATATACTCACTTTGGGACAAATTCAAGGTTCTATTTTTCCTATCTCGTGTAATCCTCATACCGAGAATTTGCTTAGCTACACTCAAATCCTTCATAGCAAATGACCTGGCTAATTTCTATTTAAGATCAATTATATGTTGCATGTTAGACCCAGCAACAAGCATGCCATCAACATAAAGCAATAGGATAATATAACTGCCATTATCAAATCTCTTAAAATATACACAATGATCAGAATGACATCTATGATAACCGTGTTCAGCCATGAAACTATCAAATTTTAAATACCATTGTTGGGGTGCTTGCTTTAGGCCATACAAACTTTTCTTCAACCTGCACACCAAGTTCTCCTTACCTTTGACTTCATATCCTTGTGGTTGCAACATGTAAATTTCCTCCTCCAAATCTCCATGGAGAAAAACTATTTTGACATCTAATTGTTCAAGATGTAAATCATCTATAGCCACAAGACTAAGTACAGTTCTAATTGAAGTCATTTTTACAACTGGAGAAAATATTTCATCATAATCTATACCCTTTTTCTATGCAAAACCTTTTACCACAAGTCTGGCCTTATATATTTTTTGACCTCCTTCCTCCTCCTTCAGCCGATAAACCCATTTCTTAGGCAAGGCTCTTTTTTCTACAAGTAAAGGGACTAAGCCCCAAGTCTTATTTTTCATCAAGGAGTCCATCTCCTCTTTCATGCCTAGCTCCCACTGTTGTTTGACATCTACCTGCATTGCTTCTTCATATTCTTCTGGTTCACCATAATCCCTTAATAAAATAGAATACAAAGAAGGAGAAAATATTTCAGGGGGTCTAATTGTCCTCGTAGAACGTCTAACACTTATAGGAGTTTGTGGGACAATCTGTTATTGTTGAGCATCAGGTACCTGTGGCATTTCATTTTTAGGAATCTCATCCAACACCACATATTCTTGTTTGTCCTATTTATGCTTCTTTTCCTGCATCTATTCTTTATACATAACCTTCTCATTGAATATAACATCTCTACTTCTAATTATTTTCTTATTTTGAAAATCCCATAACCGATAGCCATATTCATCTATCCCATATCCAATGAAGGTACATTTATGAGATTTAGCATCAAGCTTGGTTCTGTTTTCTTTATCAACATGGACAAAAGCTTCGCAACCAAAAGTTTTTAGAAAAAATAATTTACCTTTTTTACCAGTCCATGCCTCCTCTAGAATACCACCATCCAAAGGGGTTGAAGGTCCTCTATTTATCAAATAGACAACAGTATGTACAACATCTGCCTAAAAATGTAAGGGCAATCCAGCATGCAATCTCATGCTCCTTGCTTGTTCCATGATAGTCCTATTCATTCTCTCTGACACACCATTTTCTTGTAGAGTTCCTGGAACTGTCTTCTGCTTTCAAATCCCATTTAAGGAGCAGTAATCTTCAAATCCTTTGCTGCAATACTCACCTCCATTATCCAATCTGAGACACTTCAACTTTTTTCCTCTCTCATTCTCAACCAAAGCTTTCCATTTCTTAAAAGTTTTAAAAACATTTGATTTTTGTTTTAGGAAATATACCCATGTTTTTCTAGTTGAGTCATCAATAAAAATAACATAATAACAAGAGCCACCAAGAGATGATACCTGAGCTAGTCCCCATACATCTAAATGTACAAGCTCTAACTTCTCACTCTTCTTCTCTTTCCCAACCTTGAGAAATCTGACTCTTTTCTGTTTGCCATAAACACAGTTTTCACAGAACTCTAAATCAATCTTCTTTATTCCTGGCAATAGATTTTTGGAGTGAAGGATTTTCATCCCTTTCTCACTCATGTGCCCAAGCCTATGGTGCCACATTATCGAATCTGTTCTTGCAACATCTATTATTGTTGTCCATACAGTAACTTTATTTGTAGCAGCTAAGGTAGAGTAAGTGTTACCAGTACACAAATATAATGTGCCTACCTTTGCACCTTTAGCTACTACTAATGATCCTTTATTAGACCTTCCAGATACTGTCTGAGAAGGTAACTATGCAACTTTCACTACCTAGTTGCCCTGTAGAAATTAAATTTCTTCCTAAGTTAGGAACATGTCTTACCTTCTGCAAAAACCAGTCATTTCCATTCTGCAACTTGATCTTTATCTTTCCTTTTCCAACAATTTGATAGGGCTCATCATCACCCAAATATACCTGTCCAAAATCACCTTGAACATAATCTAGAAAATATTTTCTATGGGGTGTAGCATGAAATGAAGCCCCATAATATATTACCCAAGAATCATTAACATTATCCAAACATAAGATTAAAGCATCTTGTAAAGTATTACTTGCAATATTAGCTTCCTTACTGTCATTTTCATTTTTGTCTCCTTTATTTTTTCGAGACCAACAGTCTTTCTTTAGATGACCAAGCTTTTTGCAATACCAGCAATCTTTCTTTCCTCTAGATTGAGAGTGTCCTTTCTTTGACTTCCCTCGTGACTTCTCATTCCTAGGGCCTTTTCCTCTTTCCTTTGATCTTCCTCTATTCTCCACATTCAAAACACTACCCGATGATGTTGGATTCTCACCTGTGCTTTTCCTTTGCATTTCCTCGCTAAGGATAACACCAACAATATCATCAAATACCAAAATATTTTTACCAGAGACAGAGTTACTTACAGCCATAACTAAGCTATTCCAGCTTTTTGGCAAAGAACATAAAATCAAGAGAGCTCTAACCTCTTCTACAAAAGTAATTTTTACCGAAGACAATTGACTGGTAATTGTATTAAATTCATTTAAGTGCTCTGCTACAGATCCTCCCTCACTCATTTTCAAATTAAACAGACGCTTCATAATAAATACCTTATTCAAAGCCGAGGGTTTCTCATACAACTTAGCCAATGTCGCCATCAAATCTATAGTCATTTTTTCTTCTGTTATATTGAATGCTATAGACAGTGCAAGGCACAATCGAATGGATCCTAGTGCCTTTCTATCTAAAATGTCCCACTCTTCATCTGACATTGTGGTCGCTTTCTTTGCCTTTCCTTCCAATGGTCGCCACAAATCCTTTTGATACAAGTAATCCTCCATCTGCATTTTCCATAATTGATAATTCTGGCCGTTAAACTTTTTGACCTTGAATTTGGAATCCTCCATTGCTCCCACTCAAATCTGAAAGTCCTGCCAATTTACAGAAAACCTCGCTTCGATACCAATTGTCAGAGTTTCAAGCAGATCCAAAGCAAATATGAACTAACAATTATATGCAGATTTAAATACAAAAGATAAAGAAATAAAATAGGACATAGATAACACAGAGATTTAAAGTGGTTCCCCCAAAATGGGTTACGTCCACCATACACAGCCGTCCAATCTTTCTTATTATCCAGCAAAAATAGTACATCAACCTTACAATGCCTTAAGCATCCCAGTCGCTTATAATATGTCAATTTCACAAAGACTTTTAAAAAAAAAATAGAATTAGCTTTTCCTCTGTAGTGAATTAAGTTTTGTTTTTAAATTTTCATACATCCAGGACTATATCTACAACGAAAAAATTTAATAGTAATGATATACAAAATTTTCACTCTTTCTGCATGTCAATTTCACAAAGACTTTTTTTTAAATAGAATCATCTTTACCTCTGTAATGGTTCCTAGAAACTAAGTTTTCTTTCTAAATTTTCATACATCTAGGACTGTATCAATAACAAAAAGGAGGGATCAATTGGATAGACAACTTCAACTTTCTTCTTGAACACAGATATTTAACACAGAATTTATCTTCTCAATTTGAAACCTTCAAAATTAAAGTTATTTACAACTATGATCTCCTTCCTATTTTACTTTCATAATTAGACAATATCTACAGCTCAGAAGCTTTTAAATCACAATAGAGCAGGGGCCTGCAGAGATGACCAATTAACTGGGACCTTCCACATAAGTTATACTTATCAACCACGAACAAAAACACAATTGAACTGATCGTTATTCGAGATCTTCTTTTTAAAGGAGTTGTTTCTTTTAGAACCTTGTCTAGGACAACATTCAAGTTAAAACTTGGATAATTTGTATCACTTAGCAGAGTTGGGTTTCCATTATCTTACCTTAAACTTTCTAGATTTTGAACTAGTGTTCTCTCTAGCTCCAAAAATACACTAGTTGACTTTGCGAGAAGGCAATTTCCACTTTGTAGTTGTTCCTTGTTCAACTCTTTAAAAATAATTTGCTTTCCACTTTGTATATGTTCAATATTTCTGATCAGTTGGCACCACTATAGACACAAAGCTTCGTAGACTGAATAACTAACTTAGTAAAATGCTTCTAAACACTAGTGGAAAGAAACAAAATACATTGAAAAACCAAATTATAGTAGAGTTGCTTAGCTGGTCTAGGATACTTCTCGAAAAGCTGCCTTTGCGTATGAATACAAATTTTCTTATTTTGTATTAACATTTACTAATTCATTTTGTCAAACAATTGTCATGATAGCCAACAGTTTACATTCATTTCTTCAAATCATTTGGTAAAATAATTCACAGTGCAAAATAATGTAAATGAAATTTTATAGAACCTTTCAAAAAAATTGTAGTCATGATCACTACAAACATGTTTGATATGTTTCAATGAAGATTCTCATTCTAGACTAGACATGGGGAAGTACATTCTTCTTAACCTACCAAAGCATTGTAATTACTAAGAGATTGCCGAACACTTTTTCAGCAAATTTATTCATTTGAATACTTGTATTCTTCTATAGGCTGCATACATGTTTTTAGTGATATTAGCGGTTTCAACATCTCTCAGAAATAAATTTCCTTTATGTTTTAGTGAGAACTCAAATCTTTTCCAACCTTCCTGTTTTGGTATTGGTATGGGTAAACGGAGTACTGGTATAAAGTTCAGACTTTAGTTTTGTAATAACGACTTTCTTTAACTTAAGAAGTTTTTATGATACAATCATTTCTGAATTTTAATGTACGAAGTAAAAAAGTAAAAAAGTACATTGGGCATGGATTGTTAACTCAATTGTAAGAAGTAAAAAAGCCTTGGTGCAGCTACAATCATAAATGGGTTTCACCCTTGTGCAACTGCAGCATCTTCCCATAGTACTAGTATTTTCAGATTTTGGAGATTTGTTGATGTTATATCTTAGTCCCATTGATTTGTCAGCTGAACACATAGGTATGTAGCATCTGGTCTTATTGGCCTTTACTTGATGACTTATGTATAAAAAATCCTTTTGGTTTGTTATGAAGAACAGACTTAGTCTTTCAGCTTATTAGCATGAACAGAGATAAACTTAGCATTTCAGCCTCTTTATCAACAGTTTTGATATAGGAATAAATATACTTAAAAAAATTTATATATAGATATATATAATGCTCAATTGAATAATATGGTAATATGAAAAAACTGAAACTAAAGCTGTTTAGTATGATTGACATTAATTCTATTTTTATTAAGAAATATTAGACATACAATGGTGATAATTTAAGTTAAACGATTATTTGTACTATGAAAAAACTGAAACTGAAGTTGTTCAGTCTGATTAACATTAATCTGAATATATCTATGTATAGTACTCAATGATGACAAAGATTTATTTTCAAATTAGGGTGACAATTATATTGTAGTTCTATTGAATCTTAAGTGAAAGTTATGGAATTCTAATGAGTTTTATGACAAGGTCAGTTATATAAGGTTGTTATGATGCAATAAGATTGCTTGAACAACTTTTAGCAAAGGTTGATCTAGATTCATTATAGTTTTACCTGGTTTTGAGACAATTACATGCATGAACCAACCTTTGCAGCACTGGGCAGGAACTACGCTGCCCTGGAGCACTTGCTTAAAGTGGAATCAGATATTTGTTTTACTGGGTACTCGATTCGCAGACGGGGTATTCTTGGGGACTGCTATAATGCATTTCTTGAGAGATTCTGCAAAAACGTTTACAGAATTGACAGAGAGATCCTTGGCATTCATGCTCAGTGCTGCTGGATATTTCCTTATTATGCTGAGAGACCGGATTATCGCTTGGATTTAGGCCAAAAAAGAAAAGTAAATTATCCTTGTGCAGAAGCCTGTTGCTTCGGAAACAATAGCTAAACTGTTTATGCAAAATAATCTCATCATCCATCTACCAAATCACAGTCCATTTTGTAATCGTCGCTATCCTAAGAAAACATATAATATATTTGCATCTTGTAATTACTAGATTGTGAAGGACTATCTCCTCCACAAACTAGAGACACAACATTCACCCCTCAGGTCAGTTGAATGTGGAATTCCAACAATAAATCTAGTTTTTCCATCAACTTATTCGAAAGTAAGAGATAAATGAACACACATTAACTCTTGAGATTTTACTGAATAAATGTTGTATTTTAGGAGGCGTGGCTTCTACCTGACTAAGAATCAGCATCCCCTTTCTCCTGTTTATGCTCTACTTTGATAGCAAGAGGGCCATCATCAATGTACATCTTGATGTCCTCCAATAATACAGACAAATCGAACCATTAAAGTGATGAATAAGATGTTTAATCGAAGTGATCTTGCCCTGCACGCTCTCTGCAATGAAGTCGCGCAAAGAGTTGGTGCTGAACTCGTAACTAGCAACTCCTCTCTGCAATTTCTAGGCCTTGCTGTCCACATTGAAACTGGGCGGGAGATTATGATTGTGACTGTTGGTTGGGCGGGAGAAAGGCTTTTGAAAAGAGTTAAACCTTACCCGTGACAGTGATAACAAGGACAAACATAACAAAACGGGCAAACGGAAAACAGACATAAGACTTTGATAATGTAGAAAGTCCCAGCTTCTACTGTGCCGGTTAAGCCAAGCCTATGCTATCAATAGTATAAACAAATCTATTTAAAATTATAAGTAAAGGTCAAATAAATTATATAAATTGAACAGAAAGAGTCCCAATAAACTGATTTTCTTCTTTTTCTTCGGATAATCGTTCCTAAATAGGGATTTAATCTATTGGGCATTCATTGTGTGCCATGTAGAAACTAAGGGTAATGCAGAACTCTACATTTTTATTTGTGATATTTTTTCTTTACTGATGAAAAATCTATGCTCATGAGTGGAATGCAAATATAAGAATAAATAATTATTTAAAAAAAAACTAAAAAACTACAGGAACAAATGCAACAATGAATTGCAGAGGACCCCAAGAACTTATGGCCTACTTGATCTGTGCATTCAACACATCCTTTTTCTTTTCTTCTTTCCTGTCTGCAGTCTGCAACAAAATGGAAGCATTGGAATGGGATACAGGTATGGACATCCATCAAATAATAATGATAGTAGCAAGCAGAAACAAAAATAGTTGCAGGAAATCACACAGGACATAGCCAAGGTGCTTGAGATACTGCTTCATCCATCTTTGACCTTGCTCGCCTACAAACATCCATACAAGAACATTTATCATCAAAACAAATGTACAAATTAGCCCATTTGAAGACATCATAACACAAGAGAGAATGGAATACGACTTTGGGGAAAACAGAAGATAGCAGAAAACAAGAATACAGTAGAAAATTTTAAGTGAACGATTTGGGTCCCATTATTGGCTTTGATCGCCTAGTGGTTTGCTTGATTAACTCTTTCATCAGCCTCATCCATAGCCTCCATAAAGACATTTCTGTCATGAAGACCCAGACATATAGACATGCATGCATCGATAGATTAGAATATCGTTTAGATGTGCAATCAAGCATAACAATACATGGAAATGCTAGACTAACTGAGCTTATTGTGCTTCTCCTTGTCTAAGTTTTATTCATTCAAAATCATTCTATCAAAATAGTGATGTTGGGCCTATGTTTCACTATTATTGAGGATTAAATCAACTTGTATAGTCTACAGACAACATGCAGATACGAGAAAGGTAGAGTAAATAACAGATCGAAGGAAAGCATATATGATTTATGCACGAAAAAGGCAGAGTAAATAACGAATTGATAGCTTGACAGAAACTCGATTATAATGCGCTTGAACCTATAAATGAATACACTGCTTAAAATATCTGATAGAGGAAAGAAATCTAGATTTTAAACAAATATTGAAATCCTGCCATGACTGTAATCTATATTTGGATCTTCATCCAGGTTGCAAACAAATTGATTGCAAAATAATAAAGATATAGGAACACAATGGTTTCATTTAAAGAGACCGTCTTTGAATATTCCACTATCGTGTTGTGTGGAAGGAAACCACTGCTCTTCCACTATGTTGGTTAGACTCTTCAGGTGTCCCATTCTTGCGCTCGCCATTATTGTCCATGAAATGTAACGCACCAGCTACACTAATAACTGTCCGCAAAATCTTTAATGTGTACACAGACTCTTAAACTCTGCTGCAGCTATAGAGACGCCTCTCGATGTAACTATAGGACACCTCTCTATTTAAATAGAATGAATTTCAATATTCTATAGATTTCACATTTCATATTAGAATTTCATTTTGGTGGATGCGAAAATCATTTCTTTTTTCATACATCGATGGGCTGGTGACTTCTATTTGGTGTCATTGTAGGTTAGGCCTCTACACATAAATATAAAACTATTAGCAAACAAGAAGTCACAGTAAAAAATAGAGCAAAAAAACACTTGCACAGAAAAGAAGGGCAGCACGACCCAATTTTGAAATTAAATTCATATATTACACAACAATGTGTTGTTACCATTTTTTTTTACACTGCAAATGTCTAGGGGAGGCTGTAGTTTATAGACAGTATTCTGAGCTCTAGAAGTTTCTGGACTTTTCTTAAAGTCTACAGTGGAAGAGAAATCTAGAAAGATAGAGAAATCTAGAAGCAAAGGAAACTTGTGGTGGCTGGATTATTCTGGAAAAGACTGTAATAAATGATCACCAACCCAACATTGTAGTTTGTATTAAGCTAAACATTATTCTAACACCCCCTGCATAATGTTTATTTGGAGAGAATAGCAACTTCCTTGATTACAACATGTCTCTTAGTTGGACAAATTTTACAATAGGCAATGCTTTCGTGAATATGTCAACAATTTGTTCTTCTTGTGCCACAAAATTAGACCTCCACCTCTTGTCTTTCAATCAAATCATGAACAAAATGATGATGCACTTCTATATGCTTAGACCTAGGATGATACATGAGATTTTTTGCCAACTTGATAGTGCTTTGATTATCACAAAATATTATAGTAGGAGAATCTTACGAATGGTATGTTTCTTCAAGTATTCTTCTAAGCCACAATGCTTCTTGAGATGCTTTGATGAACCAATATATTCAGCCTCTATTGAGGATAGTGATACTGTTGATTGCTTCTTGCTGCTCCAAGAAATCTGTCTTGATCCAAGATGAAAGATGTAGCCCGAAGTTGATTTTCTATCATCAATGTCACCTGCATAATCAAAATCTATATATCCAACTAGAGTAGGATCTCATCCATATTTGTATTCAATTCCAAGTTGATATTTTAATATTCTTTTAGCTGCTTTCCAACGTTTAATGTGTGGATCTACCATGTACCTAGATACAATACTAACTGCATATGCAATATCTGGTCTATTTATAGTAAGATACAAAAGACTTCCAACAAGTTGTCTATACAACTTCCCATCTACATTCTTTTGAGTTGAAGTAGCACTCAATTTTAACCCTACTTCACATGGTGTATTAGATGGTTTACAATTACTCATTAAATCTTTTTAACTCGTGAACACATGGGTCAATGAGTTTGACTCAAAAACTACATAGTTGAACCCTGATAGCAATATCATAACATAAAGAGCATATTTTGTTTGAGATAGCACGATCCTTCCTTCTTCTTTCCAAACTTGCATTCCTGAGAAATAATGCATCAATCCTAGATCATTTATTTTAAAAAATTGTTTAAGTTAATCCTTGGTACTTTCTATACACTTTGTATGATCTCCTGTAATAATCAAATCATCTACATATAATACAATAATAACAATTTTTTCATCAATATGCTTTACATACACATCTAGATCAGCTTTGCTTCTTTTAAATTTTGCTCCTATAAAGTATTCATTTATTTTGGAGTACCATGCCCTTGGAGCTTGTTTAAGACCATATAATGATTTTTTTAATCTACACACTATATTTTCTTCACCAACTTTAACAAATCCTAGTGGTTGTTGCATATAAATTTCTTCGTTTAAATCACCATGTAGAAATGCACTTTTTACATCCATTTGAAAAATTCTCCAACCAAATTTTGTAGCTAAAGCAACTATTGTACAAATGGAAGTCATTTTAGCAACTGGTGCAAAGGTTTCAATATATTCAATACATTCCGTTTGTGAAAATCCTTTAGCCACTAACCTTGATTTGTGTTTTTCAATGGCTCCATCTGATGTGAACTTTATTTTGTAGGTCCACTTTCATCCAACCACATTTTTTCCTTTTGGGAGTGTTGTCAATTCCCATGTTCTATTTTTCATCAAATTATTATACTCTTCTTGCATAGCTGCTTCCCATTCATCTTTTCCTTTTGCTTCCTTGTATGTACTTGGTGTATCAACCTGCATCATCTTAGTCATAAGATCATAGTTAGAAAAAAATTCTTAGGGCCTTCTTGGTATAATTTTTGAATGCTTCTTTCATTTCCTTTTGTTTTCACCATCACTTTCACTTGATTTTTCAACTTGTGTTTCTTCTTCTCCTATAGAAGATGACACACTTTCATTTGAATTATTAGTATGAGTGGATTTATCTTCTTCACTCAAAATTGAAAAATAAGATAATGTAGGAGAATAATTTCTTTTAATATCTTCATCAAACCATACATTCCTTTTGATATGAATTTCATTTGTTTTAGGATTGAATAACCTATATCCTTTTGACTCCTCACTATATCCTACTATTATGCACTTCTCATTTTTCCTTTCAAGTTTGTTCCTTCTTTCATCAGGAATGTGGGCTTATGCATTACAACCAATTTCTCTAAAATAAGACACTGTAGGCTTTCTTCCACTCCTGCCTCTTCTGGTGTTAAGTTCAAAACGGCCTTAGTAGGTGTTCTATTCAAGATATATACAACAACATGAACTGCTTCAGCCTAAAATTTAGCTTCTATATTTCTAGAGTGAAGCATACATCTAGTCATTTCTATTATAGTTCTATTTTTTTATTTCATCAACCCCATTTTGTTGGGGTGAATAAGAAATAGTTGATTATTTTTTATTCCATATTCTTTACAAAATTCTAAGAAGGCTTTATTCATATATTCACTCCCTCTATCTGTTCTTATTATCTTTAGACATTTTCCACTTTTCTTTTTAGCCAGAGCTTTAAACTCTTAAAACTTATGAAACACTTCATCTTTATTTTGTAGAAAATATAACCAAATTTTTCTACTATAATCATCTATAAAAGTGAGAACCTACCCTGATCTTCCAAGTGAAGGTGTTCTAAAAGGATCCATTGCATCACTATAAACCAAATGTAAAGGAGTTTTTGCCGTCCATGATTTTACTTGTGGGAAACTTTCTACATGCTCATTTCCCATTGCACATCCTTCACATACCTTATGTCTTGGTGAGATCTTTGGAAGCCCATGTACCATATGAAGTTTCTCCATAAGCTTTAGGCTTTGATAGTTGACATGTCCCAATTGCTCATGCCATAACCTTCTCATATCATCATATTGGGAATAGCACACACATTGTCATCTCCATTGTTAGAAGTAAATTCTTGAAACTTATATAATCCATTCTCCATTTTACCAATTGTTGTCACTCTATAATTATCATTCACATCTTTGATTAAATATTTGTCACTATAGAACTCTATTTTATACCCTTTATTTGCAATTTGAGAAACATAAAGAAGATTTGTTTTCAATTCAGGAACACGCTTCACATTTTTAAATACACCATTATCAACTTTGACATTTCTAGTCCCTTTAACTTCCAAAACATTGTTATTTCCCAAATATATTTTTTCTGTACTACTTTTACTTATTAGTTCAAATTGTTCCATATTATGAGACATGTGTTGTGTAGCACTAGAATCAATAACCCAATCATTCTTAAAAGAATTGTTTTCTGTAAGTGCAACACAAAAAGTATTTCTTTTAGAATCAACAAATTTAGTAGACTTATTTGTCTTCTTCTCTATATCTCTATTCCTTTTGAAACATTCATTTTCTTTGTGACCCATATTTCCATAATAATTACATTTCCATTTACTTATATTATAATCTGTAGATGGCATACTTTTATTTTCATTCTTCCAATTTCTTTCTTTGGATTGATTATCTTGTGACTTTTTATAACATTGTTTTACTTTCATTATGAATTCTTGAGATTCATCACTAAATGTTTCTCTTTCCTTAATTTGACACTCTTTTTCTTGCACTAACTTAGCACATAACTCTTCAGATTTAATACTTTTAAATTTATCTACAATATCTAATCCTCGTATAAATGATTGATAAGATCCTGGAAGACTTTGTAATATTATTTGCACAAAATCTTTATCATCTATATCTTTTCCAAGAGAGGCTAGCTCATTTTTCTTTTCCTTTAATTTACTTAAATGTGGAACTAACTCCCGTGAGCTTGATAATTTCATGTTTTATAATTCTATGGTGAGATAAAATCCATACATCACCTAAATTTTGATATAGTTTTTAAAAAATGTCCCATACTTTAACTCCACTACTTTCATTTAAACTAGCATATATACCTTAAATTTCAATTTAATCTATATAAAGTACAACGAGAGATATCCTTCTCGAGGCGCCTATTTTACTTTATGGTGTAAGATTGATTAAAAATAGGTGTCTTGAGAAGGATATCCCTTGGGGTACTTTATATAGGTTAAATTAAAATTTAACGTATATATGCTAGTGGCAGTGGTGCCGCACAACATGGTAAACATAAAGTAAATCAATATATAATTATATCTAGTATCTTTTTATTAAAATAAATTATATTATATTATTATATTATTATATAGAGTAATATGAAATTTTATATATCTATTTAGACTATTTTCAATAATATATATGTGTTGCAAGATCAAAGAAAATACTAAAATCTAAGATATATTAAACTTTATTTAATGGAAAGTATTATGGTTATGGTTAGTGTTAGGGTAAAGGTTAGTGTTATGGTTGGGGATAATGTTTACATCATGGTTTGGGTTAGGGTTAGGGTTATGATAATGGTTAGGGTTAGAATCAATGTTAGGGTTTTGTTTTGTTTTAGGATTATGGTTAGCATTAGGGTTATGGTTATAGTTTAATGTTAGGGTTAAATTTATGGTTAGGGTTAAGGTTAATTATTAGGGTTAAATTTAGGGTTAGGGTTAAGGTTAAGATTGTGATTAGGGTTTAGGGTTATGGTTGGAGTTAGGGGTTGGATTAAGATTATGATTAGACTTAGGGTTAGGGTTATTGTTAGGATTATGGCTAAAGTTAGGGTTTACACCATGGCAAGGGTTAGGGTTAGGGTCAGTGTTAACATCATGATTAGGGTTATGCTTAGGGTTACAATTTGCATCACAATTATGGTTATGGTTAGGATCATGGTGGCTTAAGATTAAGGTTAAGGTTAGGGTTTACATCATGGTTAGGGTTAGGGTTAGGGTCAGTATCATGGTTAGGATTAAGGCTAGGGCTTAAGATTAAGGTCAAGGTTAAAGTTTAGATAATGGTTAGGGTTAGGGTTTAGGTTTAGGATTAGAATTATTGTAAGGGTTTAGGGTTATGATTAGGTTTTAGGGTTAGGGCTAAGGATTATTGTTATGGTTTGGGGTTATGGTTAGGTTTATTGTTTACATCATGGTTGGTGTTAAGTTTAGGTTTAGGATTATGGCTAGGGTTAGGGTTTACATCATAACTAGAGTTAAGGTTAAGATTAGGTTTAGGATTAGGGTTAGGATTGGGGTTAGGATCATAATTAACATCATGGTTAGGGTTACGTTAAGTCTTAGGGTTAGGACTTACATCATGTTAGGTTTAGGGTGAGGATTATGGTTAGGGTTAGGGTTTAATATTAAGGTTATGGTTAGGGTTTAAGATTAAGGTTATGGTTAGGGTCATGGTTTAGGTTAGGATTTAAGATTAGGATTTAAGATTAGGATAAGGATTATAGATAGGATTTATTCTTAGGACTAGGGATAGGTTTCAAGCTATGGTTAGAGTGAGGGTTATGGTGGGGATTAGGTTTTAGGGTTAGGGATAAGTATTATTGTTAAGGTTAGGGTTTATGGTTATGGTTAGGTTAGGGTTAAGGTTTAGAATTATGGTTAGGATTATGGTTAGGGTTATGGTTTATATCATGGTGGGGATTGGAGTCAAGGTTAGGGTTATGGTTATTCTTAGGGTTACAATTATGGCTAGGATTGTCGCTAGGGTTAGGATTTACACCATGGTTAGGGTTAGGGTTAAGGATTGTGATTAGGATTAGGTTTTAGGGTTAAAGTTATGATAATGGTTAGGGTTATATCATGGTTAGGGTTAGCATCAAGGTTAGGGTTTGGTTTAGGTTTAGGATTATGGTTAGGGTTAGGGTTAAGGATTACAATTAGGTTAGGGTTATGATTAGGTTTTAGTGTTAGGGCTAAGGTTGTGGTTAGGATTATGTTTTATTATTAGTGTTATAATTATGTGTAGAGTTTATACCAAATTTAGGGTTTAATGTTAGGGTTAGGGTTTAGTATTAGTGTTAAGTTTATGGTTAGGGTTTATTGTTAGTGTTACAATTATGTTTGGTTTATATCAATTTTAGGGTTAGGGTCAGGGATAGGTTTTAGTGTTAAGGTTAAGCTTATGGCTAGGGTTAGGGTTATTGTTAGTGTTACAATTATGCCTAGAGTTTATATCAAAATTTAGGGTTAGGCTTATGGTTAGGGTCTAGTGTTAGGGTTAGGGTTAGGGTTTATTATTAGTGTTGCAATTATGTTTAGAGTTTATATCAAATTTAGGGTTAGGGTTAGGGTTATAATTATAACTAGGGGTAGGGTTAAGATTATGATTTGATTTATGATTATTTAAGGCATGGTTAGGGTTAGGGTTTAGTGTTAGGGTTAAGGTTAGTATTACGGTTAAGGTTAAGGTTTACATCATTGTTAGGGTTAGGATTAGGGTTATGATAATAGTTAGTGTTTGCTTTAGGTTTAGGATTATGGTTAGAATAATGGTTAGGGTTTATTGTTAAGGTTAAGTTTATGGTTAGGGTTTATTGTTAAGGTTAAGTTTATGGTTAGGGTTAGGGTTTATTATTAGTTTAACCATAGTTATAGTTAGGGTTAAGGTTAGAATGATAATTGGAGGTAGGGTTAGGGTTAATATTATGGCTAGGGTTAAGGTTTACATCATGGTTAGGTTAGGGTTTACATCATGGTTAGGGTTATGAGTAAGATAATGGTTTAGGGTTAGGATTAGGATAATGACTAGGATTAACATTATAGTTAGGGTTAGGGTTATGGTTAGCATTAGGATATCCATCATAGTTAGAGTTAGGGTTAGTATAATTTTTAGGGTTAGGGTTTATGATTATGGTTAGGGTTAATGTTTACATTAGGATAAGGGTTAATGTTAGGGTCATGGTTAGATTTTTATGTTAGGGTTAGGATCATGGTTAGGGTAAGAGTCAACGTTAGCATTAGGGTAAGTGTTATGATTAGGATTGTGTTTAGAGTTAGAGTTTGCATCATGGTTATGATTCAAGTTAGTGTTTACACCATTATTAGAGTTAGGATAAGGGTTAGGGTTATGATTAAGATAATGACTTAAGGCTAGGATTAGGATAATGGTTAGGGTTAGGTTTAGGGTTAGGGTTATGGTTAGCATTAGGATATACATCATGGTTAGGGTTAGGTTTAGTATTATGTTTAGGGTTAGGGTTAGAGTTTACATTACGATAGGGGTTAGGGTTAGGGTCATGGTTAGCTTTTAGTATTAGGGTTGGAATCATGATTAGGGTAGGGGTTAGGGTTAGGGTTAAGATTATGGTTAGTGATTAAGTTTAGGGTTAGGGTTTAGTGTTGGGGGGTTTACATCAAGGTTAGGGTTATGAGTAAGATAACTTGGTTTAGGGTTAAGATTAGCACAATGGTTAGGGTTAACATTAGGATATACATCATGGTTAGGGTTAGGGTTAGGGTTAGTATTATGTTTAGGGTTAGGATTTATGATTATTTTTACGGTTAGGATTTACATTAGGATAAGGGATAAGATTAGGGTCATGGTTAGCTTTTAGTGTTAGGGTTAGGACCATGGGGGTAATGGCTAGGGTTTACATCATGGTCCAGTTAGAGTTTACACCATGGTCAGGGTTATGAGTAAGAAAATGATTTAGGGTTAAGATTAGGATAATGATTAGGGTTAATGTTAGCATTAGGATATACATCATGGTGAGGGTTAAGGTTAGTATAATATTTGGAGTTAGGGTTTATGATTATGGTTAGGGTAAGGGTTAGGGTTAGGGTTAAGGTTAGAGTTTAGTTTTATGGTTAATATTATGGCTAGGGTTGAGGTTTATGTCATGGCTAGGTTAGGGTTTACATCATGGTTAGGGTCATGAGTAAGATAATGGTTTAGGTTTAGGAATATTTAGGGATAGGGTTAGGATTATTTAGGGTTATGGTTAGGATTATATTTAGAGTTAGAGTTTTCATCATGGTTATTGTTCAAGATAGGGTTTACACCATGGTTAGAGTTAGGGTAATGGTTAGGGTTATGATTAAGATAGTGACTTAAGGTTAGGATTAGGATAATAGTTAGGATAAACATTATGGTTAGGACCTTAGGTTTAGGATTAGGGTTATGGTTAGCATTAGGATACGCATCATGGTTATGATTAGATTTAGTATTATGTTTAGGGTTAGGGTTTACATTAGGATAAGGGTTAGGGTTAGGGTTAGGATTATGGGTAGCGATAAAGTTTAGGGTTAGGGTTTAGTATTGGGGGTTTACATAAAGGTTAGGGTTATGAGTAAGATAATGGTTTAGGGATAAGATTAGCATAATGGTTAGGGTTAGAGTTAGTATTATGTTTAAGGTTAGTATTTATGATTATGTTTATTGTTAGGATTTACATTAGGATAAGGGTTAAGTTTAGGGCCATGGTTAACTTTTAGTGTTAGGGTTAGGACCATGGGGGTAAGGGTTAGAGTTAAAGATAAAATTAGGGTTAAGGTTAGGGTTTGAATTATAGGTAGATTCAATTTTATGATTAGGATTACAATATGATATATAAATAGATTTAGGATTATGGTTATAGATAGAATTATGGTTAGGATTAGGGTAAAGTTTAAAGATAAAATTGGGGTTAGGATTTGAACTATTGTTAGAGTTATCTTTACAATAAGGATTAGGATTTAAGCAATAGGAACTCCTCATATGAACTACAAATATTTTATTTTCTCCTCGTAATAACTTCAATTACTTGATGTAAAAGTATTGTAAATCTTTGATGTGCTTCTCATTTATGCTTTCTTTTTTTTTCTTTTCATATATCCTAAATCATATTTTAAAATCGCATAATATGACAATCTTACACCGATTAAAGTGGTTCATAATTAATATAAATCCATATACTCTATAAGTTCATTGTCAAATATCAAAAGAAAATAATAATAATACATGACTATTCTAAGTATAGATTATCAATGCTCCCTTTTACTAACTTCTAAAAAAATGAAACTGTCACAACCCTCCTTTATCACCTTTGGATTTAAAATACAAACTCTATTATATTTCTTTTGGATAAACTATTGAATGAATATTATAAAGTGATAAAAAAATAATAAAACACACACACACACATGGAAAATATACTTTTTTCTTAATTGTTTATTTAATTTTCCTCACCCAAATTATGGCACATGTTGTAGGAAGAATAAGAAGCTTCTCCACCACCTTGCATGTAACTCCTCCCACTAAGTCTAATCAATTTGCATGAAGGCCAAAATTGGGAAAGAATCTCTTTTTTTAAATTAAAAATTTAGGTAGTGGAATAGAGGGATTTTTCTTATAAAAGATATACAAGTTTTCAAAAAAGGGAGTTGGTTATTCCATAAGGAAATTCTTCTCTCAAGTAATCTTTTTCTTTGGTAGTCATATTTCATTTTGAAAATAGCTAAGATTTTCTTTGGAGGAATTCTTTCAAGTTTGAAGATCAAGGGAGGCTGATTGAAGGATTCATAGGGGATTCTTCATTTGCAAGTATCCAGGTTTTTCTTCTTATTTAGTTTTATTTTGAATCATGCATTTTTACTTTTGCTATGAATTAAATTAGATCAATCTTGGTTTAATACATTGCTGAAATTAGTTTGAAATCTGTTTTCAATTCCTTACTGTAAATTGGATTTTGTTGTGGATTAGTTTGAAGAATTAAAATATTGTCTTTCAATAGATTGGATTTTTGTTAGTTTGAAGAATTAAAATCTTGTTTCTTATCTAATTGTTGTATATTAGATTAATCTTATTTTATATGCACACTGTGAATTAAATTTAAAGAATAAAATCTTACCTTTTTTTCTTGCTATGGATGAATCAAATCTTCCTGTAGGAATAAGTTAGCTTCCTTGCAAATATTAGTATACTTGTTATTCTGGTTGTCTCTGTAAATTTTAGATTGAAAAATGGATTATAAATACACCGTATGAGCTTGCATTGACCAACATAATCATCTATCTTTCATTTGTACATGGCTGGAAACGATTTATTTTCTCTGGATTATTTATCTCTATGAGGAAGCAAAATATAAGTTTATCTCTATAAATTTTAGATTGAAAAATGGATTGTAAATACACCTTATGAGCTTGCATTTACTAGCATAATCATCTAGCTTTCATCTGTACATGGCTGGAAATGATTTATTTTCTCTAGATTATTTATCTCTGTGAGGAAGCAAAATATAATTTTATCTCTATAAATTTTAAATTGAAAATTAGATTAAAATACATTCCCCAGCATAAGCATCTATCTTTTCATTTTCCTGGATTGTTTTATCTCTATGAATAACTCTCTGGGTTATTCACTCCTGTGAATGAACTCTTATTGTTTAAAAATCTACTCTCTATGTCTAATTAAATTAAATTAAATAGTTATTTGATTTCCTATATTATTCATGTTTTATTTTTCATAAGTCAATACTCCTTTGTTATATAAATTATATAAATACACACACACACACACACACACACACACACACACACACACACACACACACACACACACACACACACACACACACACACACACACACACACACACACACACACACACACACACATATATATAATTCGTTTCGAATAAAAAAAAAAAAAAAAGAGAAGGCAAAATGCATATTAATGCCGATGATTAATGGCGGTCAAAGCTAATAACTCTGCATGGTGTAACAGATGGTCATTGTAACCGCCGGGGAGGGACAACGGTACCCCCCACTGCCCTACAGTCATTGTTATGGCAGTGATCCGCAGGGGAGTGGGGGGGCCCGTGGAGTCCCCTCAACCCCTACGGGCCCGCGCATGCAGGACCGCAGGGGGTGATGGGACCCACGGTCCCCATCCCCTATTTCAGCCCATTTACTATTTGTGTAGGGAAAAAAGCGAGACTAGGTCAACATACCCTAATCCTACTCTTTGACACACATTACGGAATACGAAAGAGCCTAGAGATATCGCACAATTGGCTACTTCTTTTGGTGAAAGAGAGAGCCACGAGATATCTATTAGGATTCCTATTCCCTTGTTGAAATTGTAAGATCAAGTAATGCAAGTTCAAACCCTAATTTCAAAATGCAAGTATGAACTAATAACAAGATTGCAGAATTGAGATTAAACAATGAACAGCTGTAAGTACAAGGATGAAATAAGAATGCAGATATGTACCCAGAGTCAAAATCGGACTGAAAATGTTCGGGACAGGGGCGCGGGCGCCACTGTCCTGAAAACTGCACCGAAAACCACTGTTCTGCACTCTGAAACACTATCTGGAAACTATCTGCAAACTGTCTGTCCGGAGGACCAGGGCGCCCAGCGCCCCTGTCCTGGCAGGACCAGGGCGCCCAGCGCCCCTGTCCCAGTCTCCTGCTCTGCAATTTCACATAGAGTGCTGTTCCAACTTTCTCTCTCCGGATCTGTATCCCTCGGCGTTGTCCGAATCCCGAAACCTACAATAATATCTGAAAAAGGGGGAGGGGCGGCTATATAGGGTTTTGCCTTAGTCAAACCCTCGCTTCGGTGATTTCCACCTCCACGAATAGCCAAGTTGTTTTGTAAAATGTATTGTGTGTGCAGACCTAGTGTGTGTGCAAGGTCCAAAATGCAAGAAAGCAAACTAGAGCAACCTAGAAAGTAAACCCTAATTGCTTGCAAATGATAATGTAAATGCTCTAAATCAAGATGCAATGAGATCTAAAGCATGAATAAATGATGTATCAAAGCTTATGTAAAGACATGAAAACAATACGAAATCATACCCAACCCTCAAGGGAGGAGTACAAGCCAATCTTCAGTCGGTAATCTCCTATTGTTCTTCAATGTCTTCCAAGCCCTAAGTGGATGAATGAATTTGATAGATGCTTGATAAAAAGATGTTGAATGTTGTTGAAGTCCTCAAAGATCTGCTCTTTCGTTGCATATGAAGTTCCTGGACACAAAAATCCGATCCTTCCAAATGAAGAAAGAGAGCTCTTATGTATGAAACCCTAGGTTGTAAATTCGTATTTTGGCCGACCTAGAGATTGAATATCCCACCAATTTCTTGGGGTTAAGCTTTATTTTATGATTGGATCGCGCTCCTAAAATTTCAGGAAAAATGTCCAGGACCATGTGCACCGGGCGCCACGGTCCCGACAACTTTTCACCAAATTTTCAGGGCCGTCGGATATGATGATTTTGGAGAGAATCCTGAAGTTACAGGTGATTTCGAGATGTTTTGACCCTGAAACCAAGCCCCCAAGTTTGAAATAGGACTTAATTAGGGTTTTTGGTTGAGTGATGTATTGGAGGAATAAAATGCGAAGGGCGCGCTTTAGTGAAAGGGCCCAACTTTGTGATGATGAAATAGGACCTTAGACCTAATTAATTTGATTAATTAAGTGCTTAAGGAGAAATGCAATGCAGAATGCAGAATGCACTAAGGCGGGTGCTAAACTAGGTGTGAAATTATACGACCCTAGCGAGTGCGTACAATTTATGAAGCTACATTTAGCCCCCACTTTAGTGGTCATATGAGTACTACGTGCATATGCAAGCTAAAGTACAGAAAAGTAAATATTATTTGAAAAAGGATATATCCATAAGTTGTCGGACGAAGCCCCCAGCGGTATCTGCAGTACACAGTTAGGAACCGCACCCTACAAAACACACGTTAGATCACAAAATCACCTAATGCTTACTAGGGAAAGTGATGAAATCTATGAGTAGCTATATGCCCCCCCCTGTTTCGACTTACTTATTAGGGAGATGAAACAGGGTAGCATGTTTACTTGCAACAAATTTTGTAATAGAGTATTGATGAGGGGTGTTCACTAAATAGGCTTCATCAGAGCACTTTTTGGAACATCCCAAGAGTAGGAGAAGGAAAATATGATTCCAACGCAACAAACGGCCCGAAAATCGCATCTCCCAAACTCATGTTATGATAAGATGAATGAGAGAGGAAAAATTAGGGTTTCACAAAGTAAAAATAAATGAACGAGAGTATATACCTCGAAAGTGACACTTGTATTCGTCACTTTGTTGATTTGAGAATACTATTCAGTGCAGCGGAGCCCACATAGCCATCATCATGCCTTCACGATGACCGGAGCGTCCCATGAGGATCGAGATCCTACGCCAGGTCGTGATCGACGACGAGCCACTGGATGAGGTGAGTTGACTGAACGTTTGACTTTTGATTTTTTGCATGTTTGACTTTTTCGTGATCGTATGCGGGCCTCGAAGGCCGACCGGGGCCCACCCAGGGTGCCATGGTCCCTGAGGGGTGCCCTGGTCCCCCCAGGGCGCCATGGTCCCTGACAGGGGCGCCATGGTCCCTGACAGGGCGCCATGGTCCCTGACAGGGCGCCATGGTCCCCAATCAGGGCCTGGCGAGAGGTTACAAGGCTAGCATACAATGTACAACAGTTTGCATTTGCGATTTCGATGATCGAGTACTGATTATCATCATGTTTTCATTTTGCAGGGTCTCCCGTACATGAGAGAGCACACAGCGGGACATATTCTTCGCACTTTGCGAGATCAGATTCCGCGGCTGACCCAGTCAGAGAGAGACACACTATCGATTGTAGGATTGTGGTATGTGATTCTGATGCCGGCCATTCGATTTCATCCTGCGATGCTGATGGCCTTGATGGAGCGATGGGATCCTAACACATGCACCTTTCACCTTCCAGTAGGAGAGCTGACGGTCACACTCGAGGATGTGTACCGTATACTTCGTCTTCCTATCAGAGGAGCGACAGTTACATATGCGACCGATCGGTCAGTGGAGGATCATCAGAGAGAGCAGGTGTATTGCATAGGGAGAGTCATGTCGAGCGAGACGAGAGGTCGCATCATGGTCAGTTGGCTCTTACATCCTACAGGGGAGGTACCACTTCTGAGACGCCTTATGATAGCCATCATAGCACTAGCCATCTGCCCTAATGGGCGAGGGACACACATGCATGGGGGCCTCACATGGTGTATCAGAGCGATGGAGAGACACAGGAGAGTGTATGCATGGGGTCGGAGTATGCTAGCACATCTCTATCACGACCTTGAGGAGTATGTATTCGGACAGGGTTGCAGTTTGATGACATGCACACTTCTGCAGGTGTGGATTTTAGAGCACTTCACATGCACCAGGCCCGTCGGCTTCCCACTGAGTACAGCGAGCGAGCGACCTAGGGTGTTCGCTTATCCACTTACCAACGAGTGGAGATTTGGAGATTTGTTATATTGGAGAGTGATTATTGACAGACTAACATCCGAGGTGATAGTGTGGAGACCTTACCTACTGATGCACAGATGGGATGGTATGGAGAGACAGTTAGCATGTCTACAGAGGAACCGCCTACTGCGAGGACGATATGCACACATCATAGTCCCTTTCTACTTTGACCGAGTACGGAGGTAGTTCGGACTAGAGCAGTGTGTTCCAGCCGATGTGCCAATCTATACTCGACACTCACGGGTCCTTCCCAGACCTGGAGCAGTAGCGAGACCGACGGTAGATGAGATTGAGATGGCAGACTTAGAGGGATCTGATCAGGATGTAGTCACTGACTATTCTGCAGAGCCTGGAGCACAGCGTAGATATGTTTCATGGTTCATGAGATCATATCCAGGTCCTATCTTTCCACCAGATCATCCGACAGGCTATCCAGGCCCATGGAGACATGGAGACCGAGATAAGGATGAGGGATCCAGGTCAGAGGAGCCAGAGGAGGGAGAGGATCATGAGGAGGCGGAAGATCCTGATCCACCTACAGGCGATCAACCCAGTGATGAGGAGGAGGAGGATGAGGATGCAGATAGAGAGGAGGACGAGGAGGATGCAGGTGATGATGCGGATGAGGACGAGGATGATGATGACGAGGAGGATGACGAGGAGGAGGATAGAGATGATGAGGAGGAGTCGGATGTAGCTCCCCACCATTCAGGAGACGATACCATAGCTCTGGATCCACCCCCTATTCTCCAATAGGGGGAACAGGAGGCGATACGGAGACCTGTCACCAGTACCATCCAGCCTACACCCATCGTGGATAGAGTATACGAGCGAGGGGAGCCTAGCGGTTCTCAGTCACAGATACTACCATATCATGATCCCTACTGGCGCGAGGGAGATCCAGGTATAGTAGGTTTATATTGATTGATTAATGTTTTGATGATATAGCATGGTACTAACAAAAAATCTGTTCTACTGCCACAGCTAATGTGCAGGAATGGCGTTCCTTGATTCAGCAGGCAATGACAGACATTTCCATGATAGCACAGATCCCCAGTTCCTCACAGATTGCCTATAGGCCTCAGGGAAACGCAGGTCGGCATGAGGATTTGTTTTTCCCATTCCGAGTACAGGTAGATATATGGAGGGAGAGAGAGAGAGTCCTATCAGAGGACCTCCAGTAGGCGCGACAGAGAGAGAGAGTCCTATCAGAGGACCTCTAGCAGGCGCGGCGAGATCTAGCAGCGGCTCAGACCGAGGCTACCACCTACCGTGCGATCCTTATGGATAGGGATCGTAGGAGTTCCTCTCGGAGTCACTCACGATCTATATCACGCTACACACCCATGGGTCCACCTTCACGGCCAGACCAGGAGGGAGCATCCAGTCGACACTCTCCAGCCACTAGCCCTAGGGATAGGAGATGATTTTATGATGTACAGTGACCTAGATTTGTATACGATCCACACATATATATGTATATATACATGCTTATCTTTTGTCTCAATTATGTTATCTTTAATGCTTAAAACAATGTATGTTTTGTTTTGATTAAATCTAATACATTTGGTAAATGTACATGTATGTTCAAAATTTTAATTGCCATGTGATTGATTTCTCAATGCTCCATGATTAAATTGATACATGTGTGACTTAATTAAAATATTTAATCAAGTGCTACATTGATGATAAGGAAGAAATATGCATTAAGTCTAAGAATCATATAACTAATGTGATTTAATTTTGAACTTAAACACAACATGATACAATTCTACTTAATACATAAAGACATTGTATAATATGCTAGCATAATGAGAAATGTAAACCTTTTACAATTTACATTAATGAATTCAAGACAAACTATAAAGTAAGAAGACATGCTTGTCAGGAACGAAGCAATATAGATTAAACAACATAACATTTAATTCTATTTTGCTTTAATTAAGAGATACTAACATATTATCCAATGTTGAAGAATTGAAAAAAAAGAAGATAGATGAAGAATGAAGAATTAAACATAATATCTACGCAAGTGCATAGCATTAATAGGTTCTTTAAGAGGCATACCGTCTACATCTACTATTTTGTAAGCACCTGATCCATAATCCTCAATAACGATATATGGTCCAAGCCAATTAGGACTAAATTTTCCCTTTTCTGCAGGCAAGACATTCACATTGCGCTGATTCTCATAAAGGACTAAGTCACCTACTGAGAAGGAATGTTGAATAACCTTGTCATTATAGCTTCGTTGTAGAGTTTTGTGATACGCTTGAATATGCTCAAGAGCGTTTATGCGCTGTTCATCAAGCATCTCAAGCTGTTGAAGTCGTTGTTCTCTATAAGAGTCATCATCTACTATACCTTTGAGAGAAACCCTAAGTGATGGAATTTCTAAGTCTAAGGGCATAATAGCATCAGCACCATAAACAAGATTATAAGGAGTAGTTCCCGTAGCAATTCGTACACTCGTTCGGTAGGCCCAAAGAACATAGATTAGCTGGTTACTCCAATCCTTACCATGCTTATTTATGGTTTTATGAAGAATTTGTTCAAGTATCTTATTGGATGATTCAGCTTGGCCATTTGATTGAGGATAGTAAGGTGTAGAAAATCGATGTTTGATATGATACTTCTTGAGGAATTTCTTCACGTCCTTGTTCTTAAACGATGTCCCATTATCTGAAATAATAGTAGAAGGTATCCCAAATCGAGAAATGATGTTTTCTAGAAGAAATTGACAAATCACTTCAGCAGTGGTAGAGCGAAGGGGAATAGCTTCTACCCATTTCGTAAAGTAATCTGTTGCGGTTATAATGAAGGTGTGTCCTTGAGAAGGAGGAGAGATTTTTCCAATAAGATCCAAACCCCATGTGGAGAAAGGCCAAGAAGCTACTTGAGAATGAAGTTCTTGGGTAGGAGCATGAATCAGATTATTGTGTTGTTGACATTGATGACATTTTTTAACAAATGAAAAGGAATCCTTCTGCATAGTTTGCCAATAGTATCCCATACGAAGCAATCTATGAACCAAGGATTTGCCCCCAAAATGCCCCCCACAGGCACCTGAATGTGCCTCTTCAAGAGCAACAGGGATTTCCGACTTGTTAAGACAACAAAGGAGAAGACCATCATAACCCCTTCGGTATAGGACATTAGAAAGAATGATATACCTAGTAGACAGCTTGCAGATTCTAGCCCTAGTGTTCCTATTAACAGAATCAGGAAAGGTACCATCAGTCAAATATCTTACGATATGCGAGTACCATTCGTCTGAGTCTACAAAGTCACAACATGTTTCCAAGCTAGAATCATCTTCAATAGCCAGAGAAATAAGATTGTGAATAACGAAATTAAGATCGACCATAGGGTCCTCTAAAGATACTAGAGAAGCCACACATGCCATTGCATCCGCATGTCGATTATCTTTTCGAAGAATGGGTTCCATAGTATAAGAATCAAAATTTTGTAATAAAGAGACAGCAAGGTCTTTATATTGTGATAATTTGTCTTGTTTTGCTTGATATATTCCTGTTACTTGTCTTATAATCAATTGCAAATCTCCATAGATATGTATGTGTTTTATATTCAGAGCTAAGACTGCTTTTATTCCCGCTATAAGAGCCTCATACTCAGCAATGTTATTGGTACACAGGAAATTTAGACGATAGGATAAGGGAATGGACTTCTTTGTAGGAGAAATCAGAACAACACCTGCCCCCGATCCCGTACGACACTTAGAGCCATCAAAGTATAACTCCCAAGTTTCATCTCTCTCTATAGAAAGAATGAAGTCATCAGGAAAGGACTCAGGGTTAGGGAAGGAGAAAGGTGAAGGGGCCTCAACTAAGTGATCAGTCAACGCTTGTCCTTTAATTGCTCTTTGTGAAACAAATTTAAGGTCAAATTCAGTTAACATCATAACCCACTTAGCTAGACGTCCTGATAAATCAGTTTTAGAGAAAAGATGCTTCAAAGGATCAAACTTAACCATGACATGGACTTTTGAATTTAAAAGATAATTTCTCAATTTCTGAGTCGCAAATACCAAGGCCAAGCATTGTCTTTCTATCGCAGAATATCGGGTCTCATAATCGAGTAAGGTACGACTTATGTAATAAACCGGACATTCCTTACCATCTTTATCATGTTGTACCAACAATGCTGCGAGAGCATGAGAGGAAGCAACTGTATACAGAAGGAAGGCTTTAGAAGGTTCGGCAGGTTGAAGAATAGGAGGACTAGCCAAATACACTTTTAAATCTTCAAATGCTTGCTGACAATCCTCATTCCATTGAAAAGTGATATCCTTTTTAAGAAGTTGAGTAAAAGGAAAGGTACGATCCACAAGTTGAGACACCAACCTACGAATAGCTTGAATCTTTCCTTGTAAGCTTTTAAGTTGAGACACATTTCTAGGAGGTGGCATGTTGACAATAGCATCTATTTTCTTAGTATCCACCTCAATCCCACGATGCGAAACTATGAATCCTAATAGTTTTCCACTATCCACACCAAAAACACATTTTCGGGGATTCAAGCGCATGTGATATTTACGAATTCTTTCAAAAATTTGGCGGAGGATTTTAACATGATCCATGCGAAGAAAGGATTTAGCTAAAATATCATCAACATAATCCTCTAAAATCTTATGCATATAATCATGAAAGATAAGGGTCATCGCTCGTTGATAAGTTGCACCGGCATTTTTAAGTCCAAAAGGCATCATTATCCAACAAAATGTACCCCAGGGAGTGGTGAAAGCGGTTTTGAATTGATCTTGAGGGTTTATGAAAATTTGATTATAGCCTGAAAAACCATCCATGAAGGATAACAAGGCATGTCCTGCCGTAGAATCAACTATCATGTCAATGTTTGGAAGAGGGAAATCATCTTTTAAAGAAGCCTTATTTAGATCCCGAAAGTCGGTACACATCCTTATTTTGTTATCTGGTTTAGCCACAACGACAATATTTGAAATCCATGGGGAATAGTCAATAGGGCGGATAAATCCAGCCTCCAATAATTTTTCAATCTCAGCCTTAACAAGCAGAGCCACCTTAGGATTCATTTTTCGAATCTTTTGTTTCACGGGCTTAGCATCAGGAACTAAGACAATATTATGAGTAACAATCTTAGGATCTATACCAGGCATGTCAGAATATGTCCAAGCAAAGATCTCAGGGAATTCATGCAATAGTTCTTCATATTGTTTTTGTTCCTCTTCATCCAAACATTTTCCAATCTTAATAACTTTCTCTTTGTTGCAAGGATCCATCTTAACATCAAGGGTATCACTTATGAGAAGATTACTTTGTTGAGGAGTATCCTTTAACTGAGGGAATTCTTTCACAATCTTATCATTATCAATCTCTTTTCCAAAATAGGCTTCAGTGTTCAAACAATAAGGGAGTCCCCTATTGTGATGATAATGAGGAAGAGTGTCATAGGCTCCCAAGAACTCAGCTAAAGCATCGTCGGTAGGGAAGATATCCAAAGCACAATCACCTGAAGGATCCCCATCAATATACTCAGGGTGTTGCATTGATATAGATGTAGAAATAGCATTAACACTAATGCATGGTCTTTTAGAAGCTTTAGTACGTCTACAGGGATTATAGCCAAGTCCAAAGGCATAATTGTGAAAATTAGTCTCTAGAGGAACTCTTATCCCTTGTTCATTAGCACCACAACCTTTTCCATGATACCCATGCTTAGCGAAAATGCGAAAACCACGACCATAACGATCAGCCATTTCAGGAAGAGAAGGTGGTTTTTCATAAGACAAGGAATCAAACTCTTCATAATTATTGATGTGAGAAGAAGAAGTTTGAGAAGCGGCCACAAAATTATTACTCATAGATTCAGGTAAGGTTGATTGATTTTTAGTTTCTTCTTTCTTTTCAACTTTGTGATTCTCAGCTTCTTCCTTCTTTTCAATTTTAATTTCTCTAGAAGGAACCTTATATTCACCTACAAAGGTAGGGTTAAAATCAAGAGATCCCCAATCATCCTCTGCGAGAACCTTCTCAGGATCAAAATCCTTTTTATGTGTAGTTTCAAGTCGAGAAGGATCTTCTTCAGGAGTTCTAGACTCATCCAAAGGATTTTGATCATCGGAGAACGAAGACTCATCGATAGGTTTCTTGTTTAAAGAGTCATCACTAGACGAGGATGGCTTAGAAGAATCTCCTTTGGAATTAGATGTTTGCAGACAAGCTTGAAAATTAGTATCACCCATCAAAGTGTAGGTCTTATTGTTATAAACGAATTTAACTTGTCTATGCAATGTAGAGGGGACAGCTTGCATGCTGTGAATCCAAGGCCTCCCTAATAACAAGTTATATGTTAAATTTCCCGGCATAACATGGATAGGAGTAGGCAAAGTAACAGGTCCCACTGTGAGAGGTAAGGTGATGATACCTAATGAAGTCTTAGCCACATTGTCAAAGCCACAAATAGGACGAGAGTCAGGCTCCATAAGAGACGTATCCACATTCATCTTATGCAATAGATTAATGCTACACACATTAAGGCCAGAGCCATTATCTACTAGTGTTCGTCTTATAGCACTGTCTTTCATGACAACCACAATCATCAAGGGATCATGTTGTTGTTGAATTTCACTAGTAGGCAACTCATCTTGGGTAAACACAATTTGAGCTTTAGGATTCATCACAAAGTTAACAAAAATGCTATATTACTAGATGTATTCGGTGGAGGAACATTCAAATCTTTCAAGGCATCTTGTAACATTCCATGATAAGCGGAAGAAGTTTGAATCAAATCCCAAAGGGATATCTTAGCAGGGGTAGCTTTAAGTTGTTCTATGAGATCATATTCCTTACCCATAACTTGCGAAATATGAGGAGCTTGAGGAAGAATTGGTTGAGGATTAGGAAGAGAGACTAGAATAATAGGAGGAGGATTAGGTTGCCTATTATTTCTGGTATGATAGGTATGGGCAACCGCATGATAACTCTCTCTAGTTATTTGCTTAGCATAATTGTAAGGACTTATAGGTTGTCTTCCTTGTACAGTGATGATTGGTTTATTCGGGGTACGAAAGGAATCATGATCATACCTTCCTTGAACAGTAAGGAGAGGTGATTTAGAAACTTGAAAGGTGGGAGAAGGATAAGCTCCTTGGACTTCAAAGAGAGGCTTTTTATGCTCATTCAAGTTTATCATGTTAACCAATTTAGAAGTTTTGTTTTTGTTTAAAGATTTCGATAAAGCCACAAAGTCATCAAGAGCATCATCCAACAAAGCATGATCATATCGGTTAAAAGGTTTGTCTTTTGATTCAAAAGGAGACATCTCCTCATAGAGGGGATTATTGAAAACAACCATGTTACTAGATTCAGGGGAAGAGTGGATAGGAATGTATCCTTGAGAGGAATCATTCGACTTATCTTTCTCATCACACCTAAATGGCATAGTAACAAGGTTTATGAGTTTTTGGTAAAATGAAGGTTTAGCATCCTTAGGGTTTAAAAACTCATCTAAAGCTTCATCTAATTCATCTTGGCTATACTCATAATAATCATCAAAAGCATGAACATTTTGCAAATAAAAATCTGACATTTTGAAAGGATTACATAAAATTTAAACACACAATGCAAAGAAACACACTCTTTTTTTTTTCTTTTTTTAACGAAAATGAAATGAAAACACACTAAATCTAGATCTAGATCTAATAAATGCAATGCAAGAGGAATCAATGATAGATTCACGTCGGGTTCACCAAAATGTGTAGGGAAAAAAGCGAGACTAGGTCAACATACCCTAATCCTACTCTTTGACACACATTACGGAATATGAAAGAGCCTAGAGATATAGCACAATTGGCTACTTCTTTTGGTGAAAGAGAGAGCCATGGGATATCTATTAGGATTCCTATTCCCTTGTTGAAATTGTAAGATCAAGTAATGCAAGTTCAAACCCTAATCTCAAAATGCAAGTATGAACTAATAACAAGATTGCAGAATTGAGATTAAACAATGAACAGCTGTAAGTACAAGGATGAAATAAGAATGCAGATATGTACCCAGAGTCAAAATCGGACTGAAAATGTTCGGGATGGGGGCGCGGGCGCCACTGTCCTGAAAACTGCACCGGAAACCACTGTTTTACACTCTGAAACACTGTCTGGAAACTGTCTGCAAACTGTCTGTCCGGAGGACTAGGGTGCCCAGCACCTCTGTCCCAGGGACCAGGGCGCCCAGTGCCCCTGTCCTGGTAGGACCAGGGCACCCAACACCCCTGTCCTGGCAGGACCAGGGCACCCAGCACCCCTGTCCCAGTCTCCTGCTCTGCAATTTCACACAGAGTGCTGTTCCAACTTTCTCTCTCCGGATCTGTATCCCTTGGCGTTGTCCGAATCCCGAAACCTGCAATAATATCTGAAAAAGGGGGAGGGGCAGCTATATAGGGTTTTGCCTTAGTCAAACCCCCGCTTCGGTGATTTCCACCTCCACGAATAGCCAAGTTGTTTTGTAAAATGTATTGTGTGTGCAGACCTAGTGTGTGTGCAAGGTCCAAAATGCAAGAAAGCAAACTAGAGCAACCTAGAAAGTAAACCCTAATTGCTTGCAAATGATAATGTAAATGCTCTAAATCAAGATGCAATGTGATCTAAAGCATGAATAAATGATGTATCAAAGCTTATGTAAAGACATGAAAACAATACGAAATCATACCCAACCCTCAAGGGAGGAGTACAAGCCAATCTTCAGTCGGTAATCTCCTATTGTTCTTCAATGTCTTCCAAGCCCTAAGTGGATGAATGAATTTGATAGATGCTTGATAAAAAGATGTTGAATGTTGTTGAAGTCCTCAAAGATCTGCTCTTTCGTTGCATATGAAGTTCCTGGAAACAAAAATCCGATCCTTCCAAATGAAGAAAGAGAGCTCTTATGTATGAAACCCTAGGTCGTAAATTCGTATTTTGGCCGACCTAGAGATTGAATATCCCGCCAATTTCTTGGGGTTAAGCTTTATTTTATGATTGGATCGCGCTCCTAAAATTTTGGGAAAAATGTCACGGACCATGTGCACCGGGCGCCACGGTCCCGGCAACTTTTCACCAAATTTTCAGGGTCGTCGGATATGATGATTTTAGAGAGAATCCCGAAGTTACAGGTGATTTCGAGATGTTTTGACCCCGAAACCAAGCCCCCAAGTTTGAAATAGGACTTAATTAGGGTTTTTGGTTGAGTGATGTATTGGAGGAATAAAATGCGAAGGGCGTGCTTTAGTGAAAGGGCCCAACTTTGTGATGATGAAATAGGACCTTAGACCTAATTAATTTGATTAATTAAGTGCTTAAGGAGAAATGCAATGCAGAATGCAGAATGCACTAAGGCGGGTGCTAAACTAGGTGTGAAATTGTACCACCCTAGCGAGTGCGTACAATTTACGACACTACACTATTTAAACAATGCGTTTTTTTATATATCATTACACTTGGAAATTGCAATGGGTTTTTTTATAATTTTAATTAAAATTTTTTTTATATAATTCTTTTTAAAAAAAATATATAATCATTTTAATTAAAGTTAATCTTCATAATTGCATAGTTAAGTTTTAAAGTTAATAAATTAGTAAGAGATTGGAATCATAAAATTATTATTGTCTCAATCCCCTTAGGGATTTATTGGATTATTTGATCAATGACTTTTGACTCACTTAAAAACAAATGAGTCTTATTATTTCGATTTGATCCAAAATTTCAAAAAGTATAAACTAATTGCCATTAACTCTATAATTAATTATTCTCACGATAGGAGTAAACACTTCTTCATTTTGTATGCAAATGATGCTACTTTTGCATTGCATTTAAATTAATTCGCATTCATTATCTTCATGCAATTGCACGTAAGTTCACAATTATCATTATCATGCCAATACATGTATTAATTTGTTTAGTTGTAGAAAAATGGTATTTCTCATTTTCAAATAGTATTTAAGTGTCACTAAAGTTCGCAAAGTTTAAATTTATGTACATTCATTTCATAATTATATTCAAGCATGATGTTTTCATAAGCTCTTAGTTTAGAAACTAATCAAAGGAAGTTGGAAAACCAAAACTAGCAATGTTCGGTATATACGATGCCTCTGGGTCATGCTTATGGGTAATGCCATCGTGTTGAACTACTGCACTTAACGCCTAATAAAGCTGCATCAACGACGTCTGTGGCATCGTCCCTATAAATCATCAGGGAGTAATTAGGGACACTTGGAAGTTAAAATCCAAGGGGTGGGTAATCCCCCTTGGATCAATAATCTAATAAGATAACTTGAAAATGATTCACATCTGTTGAGATAAACCATAGTAAACCCCTTTTAGGGATGGCTAAGTTAAATGCTTTTATGAAATTGATTTCTTTTTTATCTTGAAGAGATATCAGTGATTTACAATTTGGTCAAGGGTGACGCTCATGATAAGAATTAGGATCTAGTTATTTTAGGCCACAAGCAATAGGCCATCTTGAGACTTGCTTAAGCGCTACCATCATGGGTAGCAACCGCAGATAAACTGTCTGGGACATTGACCCTAGAAAGGGTTGCGTACCCACAAATCAGTTTACATCAAACCATAGAATAGAAAATAGAACTACATACTTTACGCCTTGATCCCGTGCCAAAGCGGGTATGTAGGCAGTCTTGGGATGGAGTTGTCCCTCGTACTCAGGTGTTCGTGGGTGGGGTCTAGGCTTGGTTGAGTAAGAATCCTATTTATAATATAATTAAATTAGAAAAAGAAATTCAATGCATACTCAGAAGGAATCCCGTACGGATTCGCTTGACTTCCGAGGCTTTAAGCCAAATTCTAAGGCAGAACTCAAGCTTGTATTATTTAATTACTCCTAAGGACGGTGACCTCGGTGCACTTTTGTTAGAAGAGTGTAGTACTTAGTGAGTGGCTCAGGACCCAAATGGTCCCAATGAGTCTAAGTCTCTGGCCAGAGCATCTCCTATCCCATTTGGATAGATGCCTACCGTGTATGGGTAGATGCCTATCCCATTTGGATAGATGCCTACCCCATATGGGTAGATGCCTATCCCGTATTGGATAGATGGAATCTTATGTCCTGCATGGACAATTGCCTAACCCGTATGGTTAGATGCTCATCCCAGATGGATGAATGCCTAATCCTAATGGATGGATGCCCAGAGTATGCAATTGAATAAAACATAATGATTAAATTAAACACACAAAAAAAAAGAATACACAATTTTGTTGAATCAATCATGGCGGGTTATTACAGAAACCATTAATTTAAGGATCCTAATGTTTTAAAAACAATCAAAGAACATATTATGGTATTTATATTATAATCTATATTTTTTATAAATAACTTTAAAGTAAAATAAAGTAACACTTTTATGCTAAATAACAATAGTAAATTAATATTGTCAAATACTAATTTGATATTTCTATTTTTTGTTATATTTATTTATATAAAATATATTATTATACTTTTTTGATACAAAGTTAAACTTATGTTGTGTAGGTATTAGCATAAATCAACTAACTTTAAATAGTATTTTTTTACTTGGAAAAAAATAAAAATAGAAATTAATCTAGATATATAAGCAACATTTCTATTCTATTTTTTCTTTTTTAAATTGAATCAACAATTAGTTTAACATTAAATTTAAAAATAAAATCTAGATATAAATAAAATATTTCTAAAAAATTGTAGATATATAAACAAAATTTCTATTCTATTTTCCTTTTTGCATGCAAATCACTACAAATTCTCAAATAAATTAATTTTTTTTTAATTTTTAAAAATTGAATCATCAATTAGTTTAAGAATAAATTTAAAACTAAAATCTAGATTTAAATGAAATTTTTCTATATTTTCCTAGATATATTTTCTTGCAGATTACAACTACATCGATAGGCAAGAGGAAATTTATTTGCTCAACCACTAAGATACATGCTTAGTTTAATATATAGCTAGAACAAAATCATTTTTGTTTGAAAACTGAGGCAATCTGTGGCACTAGGAGATCGTACATCCCTCCCATTTTCATAAAATTAAAACAATGCAAACTCTTATTCTATCTTGATTATTGCACAGGTGATTAAAGAAGAACACAAAGAAGAAAATTCTACTATTGGTAATGCAACACAGAGGATATCTAGAGGAATTCGAGATAAGGTCAGTATTGGCATTACATATGATAATACAAAATGCTGGTATGAGGGATTGATATTGAGATATGTCTATGCAGGGCCAAAAATAAATTGTTGATGATAGATAAGTTTGTACCTGAGGTCTCCAGATCAAGTCTGCTGAGGCCACCAACTCAAGGCGATCTATAGAAATGGTTGTGGAGATTACAGAGTAATCTTCTTTCCGTAGTAGATTATTACAAAGTTCTTAATCGACCTCTTCTTTTTCTTGTTTTAAAAAATTACTTTTTAAAGAATCATTTATAGTTCTATGATTGTTGTTATTATAATTTATTAATTTTATTAGTAATTGTCAGGAATACAATTCAATTATTTTTTATAACTATCAGGAATATGATTCAATTCTTTTTTCTTAACTATTACAAATGGGTGGGTGCCATTGTAGGTTACGCCTCTTGGCGTAATCAGTGATATATTATAAAACAATATTATAAAATGATCTATATTCAGTTCAGTTTAGATGACATGCACATATAGCGTTATGGATATGAGTTTTAAAATAATATTTATAAAATTATAAGATGTTTTGAAAAAGAACTACATATATATGTATGTAGTTTAATTTAATACTTAAAAAATGAATCTTTAATATTTATTATCTATTATAATAAAGAATTAGATTGTTACATTTCTTCATTTTCCTGCTTGTCAAAGGTTTTTATCATAGAAAATAAGAAGGGTTATAGATGGTTTTGCAATACAAGGTTTTGATTTTAGTCAATACAAAATTGACAAATGATTCAATATTTTTACATATGTATGATCAAACTCTAAGACTTTTAACATGCAAAATGGATAATTCAAATATTACATTATTTTCTAAAATAGTTAACTCTTTTTGTAGCTTACCAATTGATATGTGAAGCATATATAATCAACTAATTTGTGTGATAGAAATTTACTTCATCAATAGTTTGAGACTTTCCTACTAAACACCTTTATGAAATCCTCTAGTAGGATGATGATTTTTTCTCCTTCTCTTGATGAAATTCCATTGAGTGTTTAATTAATGAGATACCTAGTGGGATTACTAATTAGGAGTGCAATTAACATTCCTTGACACTGAGAGATGCATTCAATTGATAGATCACATACAGATTGATGGTCTACCTCTCAATATTAAGGGTAGTTAGGTACTCATTCCAATGAAAGAAGGTTAAGGAGGATATATATTTAAACAAGAGAAGGTTGTTCAGTCTTTGTTATTATATTGGTTGAGTCTTTCAACTTAGTATCCTTGATCTATTGATTCAATTTTTGAATATTGTTTTGTTGACATAAAAACCTTCAAGCCACTTATGCCGTTGAACAATTTTATTGAATAAAGGAACTTTATTGATAAGAGTATATGTTATTTAGTTTAAAATGATAATTTTAATAATTAAATTAGATGATCATAAGGGGTATTCAAATATAGACATGTCTAGAGTTTTTAATGGTCAAAGAGATAATAGGTAGGGCACAAATATGATTATAAAGAAAACAATGTTTTATTTAGGGTTTTATCCAATCTAGTAAAGTAAATACAACAAAATAAGCACAATCAACCTAAGATTTGATATTTTATACTTTGGAAAATTAAATGAGTACATACATATACTTAGCTTGATGACTAATAAAGATTCTAGAATCTACATAATATCCAAATTAAAAATAGCAGCTTTCGATTATCAAACTTGATAGAAATGTATGTTAGATTTTTACTTCATTAAATGATAAGTTTGTGAGTGTATAGTGAATTCATAATTATAGATATATACTCTAGGTTTAGGCTCATCCTAGAAATTACTGGTGTTTTTCTTTGCAATTTCATAAGTAATAAGTGATAATTTACTTTGATCTACTTGAATATCTAGGGACATGGTGGTATTTAAAAAACCTTAATAGATTTTAATTAGTTATAGGGAGTCAATTTATTTTAGAAAAACCTCTCAAAATTGAACAAGATAAAAAAACAAAAAAAGGAAATATACTTATTTATGCATATTTGTTACTCATTTTATTTAAAAAAAATAAAACTGGTATACTTATATTAAAAATATCGATATAAAATATGCCCAGAGATATCTTATAATAAAAGAGAATCATTGTAAAATAAATGTTCTTCTTAAATACTAAACATCAAGAATACAAATCCATTAAACTGCATGCAATAGGTTGTGAATCTAGTTGGAGACTTACCCATCATTTGCATGTCAAATTGTTTCAAAAATAAATTTTTGTTTACAGAGATTTTGATGTCATTGAAGATGTCTCTTGGCATAATCAGTCATTGTTAATTGATTCAATATTATATAATGGTGTATTTTGAAGTTCTTGAATGAAATATTATAATGAATACATTTAATATCTTTGAATAGTAGAAAAAAACATCAAATTGCACCAAACATTTTTTAGTTAGCTCAAGGCAAGATGATCAAAAGTACTAGTTGGCCAAATTTAAAATTTTAATTTAAAAATGGAAGGAGATAATATTTCAACAATGAACTCATGTCACAATGAAATAATGGTCAAATCTTGGTAGTATATAACTAAATTGAGGTATGTGCATAGATAAGAATCATAAGTGGTCAAATAAGGTGAATACATAAGAGAAAGTACATGTAAATGGATAGGGTAGGGATAAGCGCATAGGGATATCTATATATGTGTTGGCATTGAGTTGTCATTGATGTCAGCATACACAGATGTAGAGTTGATTTAGGTTCAGGATGCAAGGGGAGAAGTTTTGGTTCAAGTGTTGGCATTAATGCATGAGAGATTTTTTATGTCAACTCAACAATGTGTTTGTTGCCACTCATTATGCATGCCTAAGTTTATTGATGAAAGATTTCATTTCGGGAAGATGCCTTGACTACCTTGGAGATTAATCGAGTCTTGTCTATAAAGCTTCTGAAAATGTGTTGTGGCAAATCCAATTTTTTTATCACCACATGCACAGATAGAGAACATAAGGTGGTCATTGTTTCATAGGTCAACATGTTTGCGTTGACCAAAGATGGCTGGTAAATAGAATTGTAGATAACACAACATGTTTATCACCATGGTTTGTGCACATCCACAAGAGGTAATTCCATCGCCAATAGATCTAATGATGGACATTCATCCGTGGGGAGATTATTTGTCAGAGAAAATGAGGCCATGGTGCATTGATAGCCATTGATTAGGAGGGTGGACCACACTTCGACCAAACTAGTGACCATTGTGTGGTAAGAAAGAAATAGGTAGACCTCACCTTGGCCATGTTGTCTGCAAATAGATAGGCATGCGATAAAACTTCAAAAAAATGTTGTGGTATATGCAATGTGTTTTCTACCACACAAATGAAAGCCAAAATTAAAGTAGCATACGTGGACGTTTGACTCGATGGCACAATGGGAGATGCTGAGGACGTGGTGTATACAAAACTAATCAGATGTTGATGACATGGAATGGTTGTTGTCCATTTGATCAAATCAGATTGCTATAAGAAGATTGGAGAAAAATGATTTTGTGGAATATTAAAGAGGAAGATGGTGTGCAATCCCACCATGCTACCGGTATATTATTGTGATGCCGAGAAAGCAACAGTTATTTCACCAAACCATATTTTCTTTAATTTCTAGAAACGTTAATGTTGATACAAAGGTGGTCAACAGTGCCCACACAGAAGTTGTTCACATTAGTTGTTGACCACATTCTCACCTGAGGATGAAGATGATGTTGAGTGAGTTACGTGGGGATTGGTTGGACAAATCTTGCTAATTTATCGTAGTTGCTGAAAATGATACGCTTCTAGAAGATCTTTCTTGACAGATCACACAACAAACAAAAAATGAGTTAATGAGACAGATAGGAATTTCGTTTCCAAGAATTAAGGAATTGTTCCAAGAAAATTCAAATTGTAGAAATTTTTGAAGAAGAAAAAAAAGAACAATTCCCTTGTGGATGGCTAGTAATCAGGACTAAAATCAGGGTAGTTTACTCAAGATCTCGAAAATATCTTTTTTGAGTTATTTTTTGAGGGATTTTTTTTTTGTGGAGGGAAAGCTCTAAGTAAGAGGATTATGATTAATTGAAGTTATGAGACCAAGTAATTGTAGAGAGTTGATTGTGAGTTGTTGAAGGTGAACAAAAATTTGTTTGTGTGGTTCTTGTAGGCAAACATAAGCATGTTGTTGGAGGTGAAAGAGAAGGAAGAACAAAGAGTGTAAGCAACACAGTGTGTATTTCACATCATGTGGAGCAGAGTAAGAATAAGCAGAGAGAAAAGAGCTGATCAAAACAAAGACCAAAAGAGCTAGTAAAAGACAAGATAGAGTGTAGAGAGATATTGGAGAGATCAGAAGATCTAAAAAGACAAGATAGAGTCCAAAGAGATATTGTAGAGATCAAAGAGAAGAAGACAAAGCCCATAAGTTGAAAAGAGTAGATTCAGTTTCAAGTGTGGAAAACATGACGTTTGACAAAACATCATTTTTAGCAAGGTGCATAATGCAATTTAATATTCACTCATTGTATATCATCTTAGTTGGAGCTTAGATAGGGGATTGGTGCTCCTTTGGGTTGGTTCCCATAAATGTGTAATCAAACTTTTACCTGTGAGGCTGGATTAGAGTAGTAGACACTAGTAGCATTTCTCGCCGAGGTTTTTCCCCACCATGGGTTTTCCTCATATATCTTGTGTTATGGGTTTTCTTTCTATGTGTGTGTGAAGTTTAGTTTGATATCCTTTCTCATATTTTATTGAGATTTATTTTATAACTTTTATCTTTTAGAAAGTTCAAGCTTTGAGATACCACTAATTCACCCCCCTCTTAGTGGTTCATTTGTGTTCCTTCAGTATGGATGAAAATATAGGGGAATGAGCACAACTTCACAAATGATGATGTCATTTATATCATTATGTACATGTATGAATATATCTCCTTAAAATAGGAAAGAAACTAAATAGGAAATCTCATGCATATGTAAATTTCACCATTATATTCTACCTCTACTTTTAGGTGCATGTGAATCCTAAATTGATCTTGTATCTCAAAGTGTAGTGCTCATAAAAATTCATGTAAAGTAGATATTTAAACACTCAAAAGATATTTCCATAGGGAAGTCAAATAAATCAGTGCACCTTATAAGTGTATGACAATGTATGTTTTCCTTTTATTATGTATTTGTTGGGTGAAAATTTTATAAACTGATGAAGGTTCACAAAATGTGTGTTTCACGACAACACATGGGATGATATCTCCGAGAAGGAAAGATATGATACCTCTTAATTATAAGGGAATTCTCCCCATTTCTATTGAAATTACTTTTTAATTTTATCTACTAGTTAACTTTACACTAATCCAAAGTACAATAACAACTTAGTCCTTTTTTTCAACCCCAGTTATATCTAATTCTCTTTTAAGAATAGATTTCTCCTAACTTAAACAACTTAGTAATATCAAACTAATCTAATTAGGAATTAAAGTGTTCGTGAAAGAAGAAAGCCTTTCATTACTTCCCTTTTTCTGAAAATGACTTAGGGACGAGAATTATCCACACATAAGAACTCAAAAATTCTTTTATATACTAAACACCTATCAACTACTATAACCCAAATATATTGTCATCTCAAAGACTTACAATTATATTTATAAGATCTTCTACTCTAAATAGATAATCCATATAGCACAATGACTATACTTTTTATCCTCCCAATATGATTTCCAGAGATAAGTTGTAAAAGCTCAAACACTTAAAGAAACCTTCTCTCAACCAATTTCCAATTCTTGAATTTTCAAAGTAACACAAAGATTACTTATAAGGAATCAAAATCTTTTCAATATTTAGCACCAAGAACTATATCCTAATTTAATCATTCAAGAGAATATGATACCAATGACATAAGTGTTGGCCATTTGGTGGAATTGATTATGTGTTGCATTGATGTTTTGTCATTGATGTCAATACTAGCTGTCTGGATGCTTTACCGACACCCTTTGGGTCCCGATAGGATGAGTGGTTTATGGTTAACTTGGATCCTTTTTGAACTTAATCACCCTCTTTCTTGGAGAATTTTATGCCATTTGTATGATAATAACACTGAGAAAACGAAAATCATTAGTATTACAATGATACAACTAATCAATCATTTTGTTCATCTAAATATGATACAACTAATCGATCATTTTGTTCATCTAAATTGAACAATCTTCAAGAAATGATTCACTTGCAGCTATTAGGGTTTTCAAGACCCTCATAGTAACATGATATCTCTTGGGTAAATTGGGCATGTGTGATAAATGAATTTCCAATTTTTTAAGCTTGAAAAATTCACTTATGAACAAGTGTGGATAATTGGTGAACTTCAAGTTTCTAAACCTGAATTAAACTTAGGGAAAACCAAAAACAAGGTGTAATTCAGGTTTAGAAACCTGAATTACACTTTTTAAAACCAAAAGAAAACCAAGTGTAAGGAAGGTTTGTAACCCTGTCATACACTTGACAACTTATGAATCGGTGTCGAGCGGGTTTACAACCTCGCTTGACACCTTAGAGGGCAAAACATAATTATATGTTTGCCAAGGTCACAGCCTTTCCGTACACCATACCTTGGTGCATGGTGGACCTATGGCCCTGCTAAGAACCACACACTAGCATTGTGCAAAGTAAAAATGGCATGGGAGGTAAAAGCACAAAGTTGTGCCACACTTTTATAAAGGAAATTGCAATTGTTGATTCAAAATTTTAAATTGAATCAATAGAAAGAAAAATATATTTTTTGAATTTTGAAATGATGTGAACTAATAAAATTGTATATTTTTTTTTTTTGTATTTTATGTTTGTAATTAAAAAAAAATTAAATTTTATTTGAATATACTTTCTTATAAAGGAAACACTATAATTTAGTTGTTGATAAAATACTTAAATTAAAGTTACACGTGGCATCACACATTATATAAGAAATTTTACCTTTTTCTCTTCAATATTTTTATGTATATTGATAACTTGAAACTTTAGTGCGAAAATATATTTTTAACTATTTTTTATGTATATGTATTTTTCAATAAATTTGGAAAATTGTGTGTACTTAAATACAACTCTTTTCATTTGGCGTCACTTTTTTTTTAATTATTTATCCAAATTAGAAAATAATTATATCATCTTGACATAGACTCTTTTCTTTCTAGTGCATTTATTTTTTTCAAAATTTTTAATATTTTTCCTTTACAAGATAATCAGCCTTATATTTTAGTGTTGATGACCTACTTTCAATAAAAAAAAAAATAGAAAATATAAAAACTAATTAAAATATTAAAAGATATATTTTGGAAAAATCACTTATAGATCTATAAAAGGGTATTTTTACATTTCAATAAAAATATTATTTATAAGAGGAGTTGTTGAAACATCGAGTTTTTCAAAAAGAATTTTGTTTTTGTAATTAGACCCAAAGTGGTATAAAATATACATTTAGTAGACCATTCCAATTAGAAAATTTGTGCCCCATGTATAAGATAGCTATAATGCATCTCTATAGAACATATGTTTGACTAAAATTAAGTTTTAGTTAGAATTACTTAAACTCACTTGTGTTGATAAGTTGGCCTAAAACATGAAATAGTTTTGTGCTTTTACCCATGGCAGGGCCACAAACTTGCCATGCACCACTATAGAGGGTGGTAAGTCTTGGGCCTATGGCCCCACCTCACAGCCCAAGGTTTAACAAAGTTCAAAGGTAAAACATGAACATGGTGTGTGTGTGTGTGTCATGGGGTTGCAGACCCATCACACATTATTTTGTATGGTGTGTGGCAAGCCTATGACCTTGCACAACACCAAAACAAATGAGAACTGTTACATTTAAAAATAGTGTAGAAACGAGATGTTGCCCGTGGCCATCGACCTTGATGATATCACAAATGTGATTTCATTCGGGTCAATGATCGCGAGAAACATCACTTGCCAATACTTCATTCAAATTAAAAAGATATGCATTCAAAAATAAAATGGTTATCAGAACCCTTTAAAAATGGGGATGCAAAAACATACCTGAATGAGAATTTGAAGAAACTCTTCTCTCTTGACTCCAAGTGATTCAAAATGGATAAAAATGTAGATTGAGATGATGAAAAAAAATTAAAATCAAAAGAGAAATACTCCTATTCAAATTATACAAATTGGCAATTAATAACTTGAGGGCAATTAATAGGTGCAAATCAAGTTTATAAACTCAATTTGCACTTACAAGGTGTACATCGAATTTATAAACCTGTTTTGCACCTATGAGCAAAAATAGACAATGGAGGTGTAAATTGGGTTTATGAACCCAATTTGCACCTAAAATGCATACTTGGTGTCAATCGGGTTTATGAACTCGATTTGCACCTAGATTTCACACTTAATTGAAAAAAGGGACAAACAAGTGGAAAAGCATGCTTACGATGAGAAAATGTCTCATAAAGTGTGCATAGAGCTTTGAAACCACAAATGCCAGCCATGATGATCAAACAATCACAGGAAAGCACTAAAATCACAATGAACTCCAAGAACTCAAAACAATGCAAATGAGCAAATGAAAGATCAAAACCACTATTCATAGCTCAAAATTAAGGGTTTTTTACCACTCCGATGATCGTGGTTCCCCTGAAATTCAAAATTCTTGTAGGTTTGTAGTACCTGTTCCTTGATTACACTTTTTAGACTCATGTTTGACTTTTGTTGACTTTTTTAGTGGATACATTATATTGTGATATTTTACTAACATTATGCGATGATGTGTTATACTTTGATTTAAGTTTCAATGTATGTCGTTTACACATTATTTCCCTTAATGATGGTTAAATGTTATTTTATTGGAATACTGACATGGACTGACACATTTAATTTATACATGCGATGCGTTATATACATGTTTCATGCTTGTAAGTGTATGGGGTGTGAGAAGATGATTTTCCTTCACTCACTTCGATGAGATAGGGAACACCATGATTCTTCTTCACCGGTGTGTTTACTGTGGTTGTATATATATGCATATGTGGTTTGTTGATGCAGGGAATTGTAGGTACAAGTACCATGTAGGTACGGGGTATCATCTCCACCTGGATTCACAGGTCTGAGAGTACCTTATTGACTCGATGGAAGTGGAGGAGATAGTTGTAAGGCCCTATTTTTCTAACCCTAGCCTTTCTCAAAGTGAGCATCGTCAGTTGTCCGTCAGTTCCCTATGTCAGGTATGTAGGTCATGTGTTTATCTAGTTTTCTTGAGTTACGTGTTATGTGCTTGTGAAATTAACTATTAAATTTTAAAGTATTTAATTAGTTATTGTATTTTATTTGCATATTTAAATAAAAAGGACAAAAAGTTAATTAGACCCTTTAGTACTATAAATTGTGAAATTAAATGGTTATTTTAATTGTGAAATTAAATATGTGTATGCATTTTGAAAAATTATTTAGAAATTAGAAAAAGAAAATATCTTCCCTCATTGACTTTTTGAAATAGAAGTTTTAGTTTTTAATTAAATTGGGAAAATAAATCAATAGAGAGAAAAGCATTTTGAAATTCACTTTGGAGAAATGACATGATTGGTTGAAAATAATTTTAACCTAAAAATAGATATTTTTTAAAAAAAATTCTATTTAACCTTGGCATTCACGGGTATGGGGGAGGAGAAATTTGGGAATACAAATTTGGAATTTCAGTTTGTTGAAGAACATCTACAATGGGAAATTGGTAGCTCTTCTCAGATTTTCATCCAGGAAAGCTAATTCAGGTAGGAATTTAATTTGTGTGTTGTTTAATTAAAAAAAAGGAAATGGAATTTCTCTGTGTATTCATGTTGAACCATTGTTTTGCTTTGTTTTGCTTGCTTGAATTTGTTCTTTAAAATCTTCCTGAGTATTAAAATCCAACTGATTAAACATACTTGGGGGTTTAAATTTTATTTGTTTCCATTTTTCCAATTTGGGGAAAAATGAATTGGCTGGAAAAGTTTTCATGAAATTTTTATTCTATCTCCAAATTTCTAGTTAATAATAGTTTGACTTATATTTCACTCCCATTTAGTTATAGCTGGGAGTAGTTGAATTGTTTTTTTATAAAAAACCTCTCTAGCAAGTTGTTATGCTGCCAGATTTTTTTTAAGAAATGAGGTTCATTCTTTGCTAGTTTTTTTAGAAAATTTTCTGAGTTTATTTTGTTTTGGGGTTTATTGTTTTAAAAAAAAAATTCTGGAAAATTTTATTTTCTCAAAAAATTTCTGAGTCTATATTTTATTAGAAAGTGGGGGAGGGGGGTGTAGTTTAAAATAAATAAATTTTAAAAAATATATATATTATAAAATTTATTTTTATGAGGAGGGAGGGGGGGGTGGGGTATTGGGAGTCATGGCTTCCCCAAGCCATGCTGAGGAGCCATGGCGCCGAGGCCATGTCGTGGTTGTGGGGAGACCACAACATGGTCCCCTAGCCAACCCTTCCCTTTGAGGGCTTTTTCTCTTACTACTCAGTCCATGGATCTCTTCTTGAGGCATTGTGCCTTCCTATGGAGGTGGAGTGGCTGCTAGTTGTTTGGGTGGTTAAGGAATTTTTTGGTGCTTCCTCTCATTGTTTGGAGGACCTTTCTCTTGAGGCTGGTGATTTTTTGGTTGCTGGATCTTTTCTCTCAAGATATTTTTTGTATTCTCCTATTGAGGTAGAGAATGCGGCGGAGCTTGGTTGGATGGATGCTTTCCTGATAGGGCCTCTGTTTCAGCTCAAGGTGGTTGAGGGTACCACTACAAAACCCTTTAAAATGGTTCTGGGAGTCATTTAAAAAGCTAGTTTTAAGGTTAGGGAAGCCTTTCAAAATCCCTTTTCCTTGTCTTTTCTTATCTGGCTGGTTGCTGATAGTTTTCAAGGGCCCAGTCCAGATTGTGGTTGTTTTTGGTTATGGGCTAGTCATGAGTTTTGTTCTTTGAAGTCTCTATTTTAGGTCAAGGGAGCTGGAAATATCCCTGTTGTTTGGCTGAGGATGTATGCCCTCATCATAGTCTGAATCTTTATCCTAGTTGGTGTAGCCAACTTGATCTATTTTAATTATATCTTAAGTGTTTGGCTGGTTCTTACTGCTGGTGTTTGCTGGTGTTTGTTGTCTTCTACTGGCTTTTGCCGGCTCAGCCTTGTTTGGGCTGCTAGTTTTCTTGGTTTATTTTCTTTGGCAGTGTTGTTCTTTGGGTTCCAAATCCTAGTAAAATCTGAGGGTTTCGGGTCCCTCCAAAACCTATTGTAAGGGGTTTTGGGTCCCCTCAAAACCTGTTTTTCCATAATAAAAAACTTAAAAAAAATAAAGTTTAAATTTTTTTTTAATATATTTTAAATTAATTAAAAAATATGTATTTAGTTTAGTTTTTGTTTATTTATTTATGGAGAAAAATATATTAAATTTGGGAAAATTAGAATAGATATTTTTATTTAAAAAAAAGGAGAAATGAGTATTTAATTTTGGGAAAAATATCAATATTAGTTTAACTAATACATACATTAATTTATATATATATATATAATTATATAAATGAGATTTTGATTCTAAATTTATTGTGAGTTGTTGATATTTATTGGAAATATAGATGAATTAGTACACATTGGTTGACATGTATTTTTTAACGAAATGGACAATTATTGTCAATCTAGGTTAGAAAATATGCATGTTTAATTACTATATTCGTATTTATTTTCAAAACTGCAAGTTTATGGCCAGATTGTTAAATGCTATCATGTGGTGGATATCATGGTTGCTCATGTATTGAGTCATGGATTTGTCAATTGGTTATTTCGTGTGAGGGCTTGTTTGGCCCTAGTGGGTTTCCTACCATTGTGAACTCTGTATCAAATTTCATGTTCTAACTTGGGTTTGGGAGTTCATATGATTTTTGGTTAAGTGTCATATGGGAGAGTGGCTTTTGATTGGGGGCCACACCCAAAGTGGTTAGTTGGGTAACCCATTGAAAGTTTTCTTAAGTAAGTGATAACTAAATAAATTATTAGGGGGTGTGGTAGATGAAAACACTAAGTAAGATAATTATGCCTTGCTCATGGTTGAGTGCTAGTACAAACTTAGAATGCAACGAGAAGGCCTAGAATGAAAAACCAACAACCGTGTCCTTACGAAAGGATTGTTTGGGTCCACATGAGACTTGGATGGGATCGGAGGTTTGGGAGAGGTTACCAGGATAACCCATGATGGGGTCAAGACCTATGGAGGCTTGCCAGGATAACCATACCAAGCTATGTGATGACACTCTTCCCTTATGGTCACTGGTGTGTAGTGTTGTTGATTTCACCTATTTTGATGTCGAGTCATGTTATATGAGTTTAGTTCTTGTGAGTCATTCCGATGTTGTCAGTTCGAGCATGTGTGTGTGCATACCTATAGGTTTCTAGTGGGTCTTATTCCTATCTCCTAGCACGGTGGGGTGGTTCTTTTTGGAGCTACATGGTTGGGTGGTAGTGCCACTTTCTATCGAGTGTGTGTTTGTTCCATCTTGCGGAGTTGGCTTCATAGGTTTTCAAGTTGTGCTTGGATTCAAGCATTGTGTTATCCATTTGGATTCCATTTGTCATGGATCATTATTTGTATATATTGGACCTTTCATGGTTAGTTGTTATTAATTTGATATTTATGCCTTCATGGCAAGATGTAAATTGTAATGTAACATTATCTGATTTTGTACTTAAGTGATTTAGTTAAATGCAATATAATTATTATCTTATGATGCAAACAATATATGTATGGAAATTAAATGTAATGCATATGTTTTATTTGATTATAAATGTTGTTGAACACAATGTACCACTGAGAGGGGGTTGAATAAGTGGTTTCTAAATTATTTTCTTTTTTAAACCAACCTTAGAATATTGGTTGATATCCTAAGCACTAAATAGTCAAACCCGTAATATAAATGAGGATATCGAAAGAGACAAACACACACATGCAACCCACAATAACATATGTATGAGGAAAAACCAATATGGGAAAAACCTCGGTGAGAAATGTTGCTGGAGACTACTACTCCAATCCAACCTCACTAGTGAAACATTGAATTACAAAGATTTAGGGAACCAACCCCTACTGATTTAGGGCACCAACCCAAGGAGCACCAACCCCTGCACCAAGCTCCAACTTGGTGATATATGGTGAAATACAATTTTGATACAGATATAGCTTCTTATTGCAAATGAATTCTGCAACTCTTGATCAAATAGGTTTTTGTAAGTTAATAGTCTTCTCTTCTTCACTGGATCTCACAACCCCGGTTATGAGATTACTCTCTTTGATTTTTGGCTACTCTTTCTTCACTCTCAGTAACACAACACACTATGTCACACTTGGATGCCTTCTTAATCAATCACTCCTCACTAGTTAGCTTAACTATTGGAACTTCAACAGTTTACCGGTACTCTGGCACTGCCGGTTAAACCCTCTCACCGGTTTGCCTGCTAACTCACTCTGCAACTTTATTATAATAAATTCTAAGGAAGATTATCCTTCTCTACACTCAAGCTCACTTCACTCTCCTTCATCACATCAAGAATAAATCATTTCTTTCTCGAGCTCACATATTCACAATCTTGGACTCCTGCCAAAAAATGAATTCAATCAATGTTGTGTTAGGTTTTTCCTTCTCCAACTTGATCCGAATCCAATTTGATTTGATTTGCTTTTCTAAGGATAATATCTTCATGACATCAATCAATTTGCAGCAAAGCTTCACATTCCAATGTGCATTTTCTAAATTGGGAGGTCTGCATCATGCTTTTCTGCTTTTCTCTATCATATGCCATTAATGGTTTTGTTGTTTCCTTTAGCAAACGAGTACAAATATCAAATCTTCTTGCAGGATTAATTCAATCATTTGCCAGCTTGCCTTCCTCGAGTTGCAATCTTGTGGCATCCTCCATGACTTGTGGGTTCTTCATAAAATTCAACCTGCTTGTTGATTTGTTATGTCAATGCACACTCCACCGACCTGTGTAATACCTACACCTGGAATCCAGCTGTCATGCTTGTCAACATCCTCTTCTGCTTGGATTCCTATGTTGGTTTGACATTCTTTGTTGACCAAGGTTGACTACAGGTTCAATTTATCTTACTGGTATGACCATCAAACATCCTCTATACTAGCGGAACATCCTCTCTATTCTTCTCACTAGCTGTTGTGCCTTCATAACAAACAAACAACCTTCATCCTGGTTTGTGCCTTAGTGGTAAGCCTTCTTTATAGGAAGATGACACAATTCATGTGTACCGGTAGCCTTTCTTCTATCTGTTTACTCACATGTGCATGCATTGTCATCATATGTCTTTCTCTTCTTATACTAGTCACACTTCTTACTTATTGGTGACCTTGCCAAACTAGTTTTACATCAATGACAACTTAATGCCAACAATCTCCCCCTTTGGCATTGATGTCAACTTAATGCAAGACACTTCATACCGGTTGATTTCTCCCCCTTTGACATAATGACAAAGGGTGTTGTATACTCCCCCTTTGATCCATACCTATCTCTCCCTTAGGCTGCTACCAGTGATTGTAGTCGGTACTAAGATGTGGTTCAAGAGTTATAGATGTTATTATGAACTCCCCCTAAACCATATAAATCCTTCCTTTCTCAAGTGCATAAGGTAGATGACACAACTCCCAACTTGTGTCTTAGGTACTCAAAAGTGCTTACCGACAACGGTTTGGTGAAAATGTCTACTACTTGTTCTCTGGTAGGGACGTAATCCATCTTTACTTCCTATCCTTCAACTTTCTCTATGAGAAAATGATACTTGATCTGGCTATATGCTTTGTCCTAGAATGCATCACTAGATTTTTTGCTATATTGATGGCACTCAAATTATCACATCGGATGAGAATAGGATCAATGATGTCCACCTATATGTCTTTGAGGGTTTGCTTCATCCAAAGCAGCTAAGAGAAACATGTATCAACAACAATGTATTCTGCTTTAGCAATTGATAGGGAGACTAAATCCTGCTTCTTACCATGCCATGAGACCAACCGGTCACCTAGAAAGAATGCACCACCACTTGTGCTCTTTCGGTCATCAATGCAACCTACCTAGTTAGAATCAGTGTATGCTTCTAAGATGAATTTCCCTTGTTTAGGGTACCACAATCCATAACTGAGTGTTCCTTGTAGGTACCTAAAAATTCTGCTAACTGCATTCATATGTGACAGCTTTGGTGCAGCTTGAAATCTGACCATCATGCACAATGCCTATACTATATTTGATCTAGAAGTAGTTAGATACAATAGGTTGCCTGTCATGGATCTATACAATGTCTGATCCACCACCGGTGATTCATCGTTCTTTCTTAATTTACTTCTGGTCACCATGGGGGCACTTACCGGTTTGCAATCCACCAGTTGAAATTTCTTCAACATATCCTTTTCATACTTGGTTTGTGAGATAAAGATTCCTTTATCTTGCTGTAATATCTGCAAACCAAGGAAGTATGTCAATTGACCAAGCATTGACATCTCAAATTTTGACTGCATTTGATCAGCAAATCCATTGCAAAGGGTGTCTTTATTGCCTCCAAAAATAATGACATCTACATACACAACCACAATGATCATATGGTTTCCATCTCTCTTTATGTATAAATTGTTGTGAGTACTCCCCTTTTTGAATCCTTTCTCCTTCAGGTACTGATCTAATCTTGAATACCATGCTCTAGGAGCTTGCTTTAAACCATATAGGGCCTTCTTCAACCGACACACAAAGGTTTCATCATCATGTAGAAGAAACCCTTCCAGTTTCTCCATGTACACTTCTTCTTCCAAATTTCCATTTAGGAAGGTAGATTTTACATCCATTTGATATACTTTATAACCCTTGTAGGCAGAAAAGGCTAAAAACATCCTAATTGCTTCTAATCGAGCTACCAGTGCAAATGTTTCTTCAAAGTCAATGCCCTCTACTTGAGAGTATCCTTTGCACACAAGTCTAGCTTTGTGCCTAACAATTTTACCTTCTTCATTCATCTTATTCCGGTAGACCTATTTAGTGCCAATGATGTTCTTGTCTTTCGGTCTAGGGACTAATTCCCAGGTCTTGTTCTTTTCAATCTGTTGCAGTTCTTCTTCCATGTCATCCATCCATTCCTTTCATTTATTGGCCTCATTGAATGTTTTAGATTCTACTTCAGTCATGAGGCAGAAGTTGACTTGTTCATCATTTCAGGAAAGTCTTCTTCTAGTTTGCACACCATCACTCTTATTTCCTAGAATTTTCTCTTCTGGGTGATTCAACTGCACATACCGGTTGGGAGCCTTCTTGGATTCTTCTTCTGGTTCATTGTTTGACTGAGCTTCCTCACCTTCATCGCCGAAATCATCATATCGATTTACCTGTGATTGACTTCCTTTGTCCATATCCTCATCAATTTTTACATGCACACTATCAATGACTCTTCTTAGTCTTTTGTTGTAGCATTTGTAGGCCTTTCTATTAGATGAGTAACCAAGGAAGATTCCTTCATCACTCCTGGAGTCAAAAATACCTAGACCATACATGTCTCTCTTGATAAAGCACTCTCTTCCAAATACTTTGAAGTATTTGACTAATGGCTTCTGGTCATACGACAACTCATAAGGTGTCATTTTGTTGTTTGTTCTTAGTTGAACCCGGTTCAAGGTATATGTAGCAGTATGAACAACTTCCTTCCAATATGTGTCTAGCTGATTGGCCTCATTTAACATAGTTCTGGCCATATCCTTGACTGTCTTGTTCTTCCTTTCTACCACACCATTTTTTTGTGGTGTCCTAGGGGCTGAGTATTACCTTCTAATTCCATGTCTTTCACAATAATATTCAAACTCATTTGATGTGAACTCTCCACCCTGGTCTGATCTTAGACAATTTAGCTTGCACCCACTTTCCTTCTCCACCATCTTCCTAAAGATCTTAAATCTATCAAATGCTTGTGACTTATCTTGTAGGAAAGTGACCCATGTCATTCTTGAATAATCATCAATAAAGAGCATAAAATATCTTTCATCGGCAAGAGCTCTTGTCCTAGTTGGAGCACGCAGATCTATATGCACAATTTCAAGTGGTCTTGAGGTGTTGTTCTCTTTTGTCCTGAAGCTCACCTTAGTCTGCTTCCCTTTTACACATTCATCACAAAATGTGCTTACCAGTTTGATGATGGGTGGAATATGTTGGCGATTGAAACTCATTGGATTCATATGTTGTCATTGATGGCAACAAGATTCTATTGAAGGCATATACTGGCATTGGAGTAATCAGGGTCATCACCGACATCAACACCAGCACTGACATCCAACACTTTAGTGGAGCTGACATCAGTGTGGATCTGAAAGGTTTTATTTGTAAAATCATTTTGTAATTATTGTATAGGGCTAACATTGAATACCTTTTGTATTGTAAGCCGACATAAGGCATATTATTTGTAAAGGGTATATAAGTGAGTCTGTTAGGTCATTTTGAGATATGAATAAGGAAGTAGAACTATGTAATGAAAAAGATATGTATGTAGGTCATTTGTATGCGAATGCAATATCATGCTATGATCAATAGATGGTTTGTAAATAATTTTTAGAGGAAAGGAGATACCGGTAGAAGGATTCAGGGTTTGTGAACCAGTACAGAATAGAGCTTTAGCTAGAACTCTTTTTGGCATTGTAGATGCATTTTGTGAGTTCACCAATATTGTTTTATCTTAGCAAAATCTTGTAGTCAGTGAGACTCTTTTGTGTTTAGTAGTGTGCCTTCCTGCATGTGTAGGCCCCCATGCTATGTAATATCTTTCATATGGCTAGTGAATTGATATTGTGGGTCACAAATCTCACCATGGTTTTTCCTCTTTGAGGTTATCCATGTATAAAATCTATGTTTTATGATGTTCATTCATGTGGCTATTTTATTTACTTCATGTTATATGTTTCTTCATTTACCGGTTTATATATGTATGTTATAAAAGGTTAAAATCTTGGGTTACTGGCAAAACATTGATTCACCCCACCCCTCTCAGTGTTCTTGGATTCATTTTATTCCAAAAATTCATTTCAGAGCTTGGTACCTCAGAGGAAGTTTAATAGATTGAGGAAGATCCTGAAACCATAATCATTGAATATGGCTATGGAGAAGCAACTTGAGATGGTACTTGAGGATTATGATGCTGAAAGGATGAAGAACTTGAAACTACAAGATGAATTGAATTCTACTAATGAATTCATTCTACTAGTGAATTCATTCTGCTAATGAATTCATTCTTGTTATGCAAGAAAGGTTATCATTAGCTCAAGCTAAGAGAAAGGAACTTTTGCAAAACTAGGATGATGAAGAGAAAAATGCACTTAAAGAACAATGTCAGAAACTAAGTCAAGCAAACATGCTCATGAAGAATTAAATACAAGACCTAACTATGAGGTTATCAAAAGATATTGAGGATAGAAAGAAGAAGGAAGAAAATCTTGGTGTATCTCTGAAGAATGTGGCGGATTGGCTCATGAGAATGATATGTTGAAAACTAATTTGCTACAATCCCAGAATAATGAACAAGAGCTTGAAAGACAAATAATAACTTTGAGAGATGATTTAACTACTTCGAGTGAGTATAAAGAAAAATTCAGGATTAGTGTTGCACAGTTGGATGATTTATTGAATAGACAAAGGTAGAGTGAAGATTCTAGAGGAATTGGATTTGTGCAAGGTGAAAGCTTTGGTACTACAAATGAAGATTAGACAACTGATATGTAGAACTCATCAGACTAGAGGAAATTGGTAGGGCAATCTAATTCTTACAAATTCAATGGTAGATGCTTTGTTTGTAATAAATTTGGGCGTATGACTAGACAATGTAGAAATGGAGCAAATCAAAACTACAATTAGTTCCTGATCAATGTACAAATTGCAAGAAATATGGTCACAAGTCAAAAGATTGTAGAATGAATGTTAAATGCCATGCATGTGGAAAGTTTGGTAATTTGGCTAATCAATTTAGGTCAAGGAACAAAACCGGATATGTCAAAGCAATTCAAAAGAACAATGTTACATGTTATGCATGCCACAAAATAGGTCATATTGCTCAATATTGCAGAAGAAAGACTACATCGGTTAGCAATGATAAAGAAAATGAGAAAGGAAAGAAAAGGTAGATGAAATACAACAAGATCACCCCAAGAGATGGGTTAGAAAATCTGAAGAACCAAGAGGAGATGAAACTACACCGGTAATTGCACCATTAACTCCACCGGTAGAACAAAGCATTCCTGCACCGACAAGAAATTCAACTGGTAACTGAGGCATACACCTTAGAGGTTGGGAAATTCATTGCAAATCTTTCATATTCCCTACAAGAGATCTGGAGAGTGGTATTGGTCATTGATGGAGGTTTACCCGACATAAAATTATGAAACTGACATCCGGTAGGGTACATCGCTAAGCATTTATGATAGTGATGAATTAGGGTTTACTCACTAATAAAAGGGAAAATGGACTCATTTTCACTCACCCAGCACTCGAGAAAACCAAAGAAAAGCAAAGACAAATCATAGGTGATCAAGAGCGAGAAAAGGCATTCTAAATAATTTCTAGCAATCATCTGAGAATTAATCAAAATATTTCAACCAACAACTATTTTCCAGGTATTTCTTTGAAATGGAATCTGGATCATCATTTTCTCCTCCTTTCATTGTGAATCCCACTTTTGTTGAGGTCAAGGCTAGGCTTAGGCCTATTTTCAAGGAAGTCCCCCAAATTTCTATGAAGGAAGACTCTACTGACACATTTTTGAGGGTTCTCGATGGCATGGTTTATGTGGAAGATGTCAGGGCCTATATTCGTTGCATCTTGGAGGATTTAGGCACTGAGGAAATCAAGGGAATGTATCAATCTATGATACTAGGTAGCCCCAGAACAATCAAACCAAAATATCAAATTATTGAAGACCTAGGGTTAACCAGAATCCTGTATATACCAGAATTCAAGGATGAAGTGATTAGATATGTTCTAAGAAGGGTCCATAATGAATTCATCTGGCTAGACCGGCCCCACATGATTAGCAAAGAAGAAATCTAGGCAGTCACCGGCTTACCCAAAGTTGGACAAGAACCAAGAAAGAAGATCTCCAACACTGTGGTTGAGAAGCTCACTGACACAACCCATGATGGAAGATCTATGAGGGTCAGCACCATCAAAGACACTGATGTGAAATTTGCCAGCATGATCATCGGCTACAAGGTAACTCAATGAAATTGATTGAACTTTGTTGCCAGTTCCCCCATCCATGCTGCACACCAAATGATAAAGAATAATAAAATGTATGACTTGTGTGAATGGTTAAGGAGTGAATTAATGATTAATCTTGGCAAGATCAAAGGGGTTAAGAAAGGAAGATTTTGATTTGGTAATATTATTGTCTATTTGATGTTGTACTTTATAAATGAGCTACTGGGTTTGGGAAAGAAGCATTGGGATCATGACATACTAGTATGTATGAAGATCAAAGATGCAATCACCAGTCTTGGTAGTAACAGGGATGAGAAGCTTTTGGGCTACTTCAATACTTTTTAGAGAATATGAGACTGAGGGAGATAATTTCCAAACACATTATGGAGAAATACTCTACGGATATTTGCTTCATGGTAAAAACAAATGAGACACTGATGGAAGTAGTGGAACCTAGAACTATATGTGTCATTGAATTAGGTTATGAAGTAGATGACAATATCTTGGAGTTATATGCTAAAATTTTGTTTGATGCTCCTTTGGATGATAAGGCTGAACACTTTGGCACTGCAGAGGAGAAGGCTCTTGAGGTTAAGATTGGTTTCAACAAGAACAAAAGAGAAAAGAAGATAGACAAAATGTTTGCATTTGATCAGGATGTAATTCACAAGATAGATACAAAACTAGGTTTTGGATCTAAAATGGTAGATTAACCGGTAGCAGCAAGTGCTCCTGAGGTGAAGAGGCCTGAGACTTTCATTTCTTCTATCACTTCTGACTCTAATCCAGAGGATAATCAACCTCTTGCATTCAGAAGGTTACATACGAAGAAAGCTGACAAGCCTCCGGTAGAGGAGAAGAAGGTGGAACTAAGGAGGAAGATAATTAGAAAGGTAACAACTTCACCCACACCTCCGGCAAGGAAACCTACTCAGAAGAGGCAACCTGTTCCATCCACTCCTGCAACCCCCAAAAAGAAGAAAAAGAGTGTGATTGATGAAGCAACTAAATTTGGTAATGTTGCCATCATCCCCTCAATGAATTGTGCAGAATTGATTGATGAGATAACTAAAGATGGAATGTTGAAGAATGTATCAAATTTTTATGAAGATTTAGAAGATAATGAGCATAATGAAATAGAAGAAGCAATCTTGTTATATTTAGACATATATAAGAAGGCTTTGGTAGAGATTTTGAAGGAAATTCCCTTAGCATTGTATAATAAGTTAGATGGAAAGAGATTAGATGCAATCAAGAGGGACAGAGAAATTAAAGAAGTTGAACTCTTGAGTATGTGTGGCTCTATAAATAATGAGGATATGAAAAGGTGTATAGATGTTGCAAATAGAACAGTCTTTAGCAGCAAAACTTGGCAAATAGGCCTAATGATGGGTAGAGCCAATGAGATAGTAAATGAGACCAGAGATGGTTGGACCAAATTCTTCCAAAAGAATCATGATTTTCTCACTTCTCAAGAATAATTTGCTAAGGCAATAGCTCCCACCATTCTGGACAAATCTACAGGGAAAGGAATTTTGGGAAGTTCAGATCAAATTTTGAGTTAACTGATAGTTAAACCCAAAAATGATGAGAGTATACAGACTAAACCGGTAGAGACTACATTTGTACTGTCTAGGCAAGGTAATATAGGCAATGTACAAGTTACAAATAATATTGTGGATAATACTCCACTGGTAGTGATTGATATTGCACCAAGTGGTGAAGCCACTGGTGCAATAGAAGATGAGAATAGAGATACACCAGGAGAGGATAAGAAAGAAAAAGAAAAGGAGACTGAACCGACAGTTAATTCCCCAACAAAAATTTTGGCAATTGACACTTCTCAAGTTGAGAAGAAATCAATCACAGAGATGAGTCCCATAGAGCTAATGATGATGGCTACTCAAAAGCTAATGAAGGAAGGATTTGTAGACAAAGGAATAATATATCAATTAATAATAGTTTTGTATAGATTGATTCTTGATTGTACGATTGAAAATTAAGCAAGCCCTTCCGGCAAGCTTAAGTTATTGACACAACAAATATCTAAAAACTTTCAATCATTGCAACAGATTTCCGACAAGAAAGCACTTGAAAGATTTACTCTGGCCAAGAAAGTTGCTTTTGACCAGATTATTGAGACAGAGAAGATGAAGGTTGAAGAGAAACTTATGCTCATTGAAAATTCTTTGAAATAGTGTACTAACATCTATAGGGTCTGTTGTAATATAGAGATTCTTACAGCAAATGTAGATCAGAGGTTAAAAGAATTACATGAAAAAATTGCTAATATTGCTAATTCTTTTGATGGAATAACTTCACTTACAACTTCCATTGATGGAAAAATTTTGACTTTGGAGAACCAAGTTTTTGCTTTTGAAAAGGAAAGAGACAAGATCATTCAGAGAGCAAGGAATCCCAGAGGTTTGGTGAGTCCAAGATTGGATTCACTTGGTGTACATAAGAGGGAATGTATGGATATGCTTGCAAAGCCCACACCAGAAGAAGTCACTGAGAAAGAAACACTAGCACATTTACTGAGTGGACTTGTATCCATATCTAAAACATTCAAAACTGGTTGGGATACCTATGTACAATTGCTAGAGAAATCTTATTTGGAAATTTTGAGATTGGTCAAGCTTTGGTAAAGTAATCTGTAATTATTCTTTCAATTCTTTCATAGGTCTTTGGCATTGATGCCAAAGGGGGAGTGTATATTATGTGAAAAATATGTATTTAATCCTAGGAGGAGGATATCGATAGAGTATATTGCAGACAGAGTCAATTGGCTTAGGGGGAGCATGTCTCATGTTTCAGTTGAACCAACAGGGAATCCGTTTTTAACATGAGTGTTGCCATCAATGCCAAAGGGGGATATTGTTGGAAATTGACACTCACTAGATTCATATGTTGTCATTGATAGAAACAAGATTCTATTGAAGGCATATACCAGCATTTGGAGGCATAAACCGATGAATACTGACATTGGAGTAATTAGGGTCATCACCGGCACTGGCATCCAACACTTCAGTGAAGCCAACATCAGTCTGGATTGCAAAGGTTTTATTTGTAAAATCATTTTGTAAAAATTGTATAGGGCTGACATTGAATATCTTTTGTATTGTAAGCCGACATAAGGCATATTGTTTGTAAAGGGTATATAAGTTAGTCTGTTAGGTCATTTTGAGATATGAATAAGGAAGTAGAATTGTGTAATCCAAAGGATATGTATGTAGGTCATTTGTATGTGAATGTAATATCATGCTATGATTAGTACATGGTTTGTAAAGCATTCTTGGAGGAAAGGAGATACTGGTAGAAGGATTCAGGGTTTGTGAACCGGTACAAAACAAAGCTTTAACTAGAACTCTTTTTGGCATTGCAGATGCATTTTGTGAGTTCACTAGTACTGTTTTATCTCAGCAAAATCTTGTAGTCAGTGAGACTCTTTTGTGTTGAGCAGTGTTCTCTAGGCAATGTGCCTTCCTACATGTGCAGACCCCATTCTATGTAATATCTTTCATATGGCCAGTGAATTGATATTGTGGGTCACAAATCCCACCGTGGTTTTTCCTCTTTGAGGTTTTCCACGTATAAAATCTATGTGTTATGGTGTTAATTCATGTGGCTACTTTATTTACTTCATGTTATATCTCTCTTCATTTACTGGTTTATATGTGTATGTTATAAAAGGTTAAAATCTTGGGTTATCGACAGAACACTGGTTCACACCCTCCCTCTTAGTGTTCTTGGATTAATTGTATTCCAACAAAATATTCCTTACACACCCTTTCTGCTTACTGTATCTAAGTTATCAAATTTTATGTTTCCTAATCTTCGGTGCCATAGCCAAGTTTCATCAACATGTCCTATCACGCATTGGGACTCATAGCATTCCTTCAGATTGTAAACATTGCCATCTGTTCTATTTCCTTCTGCCACAACCTAACCAGTAATCTCTTTCATTATCTGGCAGGTGGTTGAGTCAAAGGTGAATTTATAACCTTTGTCACACATTTGACTCACACTTAGTAGATTGTGATTTAGGCTTTCCACATAATATACATCATGTGCCTTCAATTTTCCATCAATATTTAGAGTACCTTTTCCCTTTATTTTGATGAATGAGTTGTCTTTGAATCTTACTGAACCATCATTCCAGTCTTCAAGTTTGATAAATTTCTTTTTATCATTAGTCATGTGGTTGGAATAGCCACTATCTACAACCCATAGATTTTTCCTTTCAGAATGTCAAGTAGTTTGCACTATCAGACTTGATTCTTCCTTGTCCCTTTCTTTCTCAACCCATACCAGTTTGGTTTCCTTCTTCTTGTCAGTTGCTATTTTATGCTTTGGTTCAACTACATGTTCTTGATCAAGATCTATCTTCATCTACTTGTTCTTCTTTTTTTTACAAAAGTTTGCTATATGTCCAAAATCTTGACAATTATAGAATTTCATATTTTCATAAAAAGATGAATCTTTGAAATTATTGTAGGACAATGGTTTATTCTTCCTACATTCAAATCTCCCATGATGAAATCCATTGCACTGATAACAAACAATATTTACATCCTAGAGTTCATTAAAAGGATTTTTACTTTCATAACTCATAGTGGGATCTTTGGTTAATCTACAGTCAGCTATTCTATGCCCAAATTTGTTACACCGGTAACAATAACCATGAAAGTTTGGAACATATCGGTTAGGTTGCCTTGGTCCTGCAAACAACTGCCTCACCAGGGGTCTTCCTTTCATGTTGCTGACTCTGGTGAATCCTTCATGGTCAACTCTTTCATTTCTCCTTGGAACTACATGTCGGTGCATTGAGTGTTGCTTCTGGTTGATTGATTGTGTATACCACTTTGTTTGGCGATTTCTAGCAGCATCTACATATGTCTTTTTTATCGGTATCCTTACTTACAGTGAATGGCTTCTTCTCTTCACCTTCATTTGAAGAAGTGAACTGTATCTCCTTATTAGACGTGTCTTTTCTATTTGAAATTTGACCTTCTTCAAAACCTAAGCCACTGGTATCTTTGGATTGCTTCTGTTTGCTCAACATCTTGTCTAAAGCTTCAATGTTGCATTCATATTTGCTTCTCTCTTTTATTTCTTCTTTACTTTCTTCAAGTTCCTTTCTGAGCTTCACTATCTCTGCTTCCAAATATTGATGCTCCTTTTCTTTGTTCATTATATCAGAGGATGTAACTTCACATGTCCTTTTGTCTTCTTCCAACTTTAGTTTCAAGTCAGACATAACTTGACTGGACTCATCTAGGGATTATTTCAAGAGAACTTGTTCTTCTACTGCAACAAGCTTTAACTTCTTGAGTTCTCTTCTTGTTTTACTCAGTTCCTCAAGAGCACTTATAATCTCTCCTTCTAGATCCACTTTAGCCTCAATATCTTCCTCTTCCTCATCTTCACCAACCAGTTCATCAAGTGCCATAAAGAGAATAACTTTTTTGTCATTCTCATAGTAGTCATCTTTTGATGCACTTTCTTCATCTGTGACATCATCCTCAATAGTGTATAAGTTGTCCTGCTTCTGGTAGCCTCTTCTTCATTGCTAGTATACATTTCTTTCTTTATCTTTACCAACAGATCTGCTAAAACCTCTTAACTCATCTCCACCAGTTTCATTATAAAGACATTTTGCAGCGAAGTGTCCAACTTTACCACAGTTGAAACATTTAAGTGGTAGCTTTCCTTTATACTTGTGAGATCCTCTTTTGAGCTTTATGACAAATTTTTCTACCTTTTCATCAGATTCTTCACTTGATCCTTTATGAGAAGCTACTTCTTTTCCCTTCTAGGTGGAGTTGAATGCTTCCTCTTTCCTTAAGGATGCATCACCAGTTGTTCTCATTTTATAGGATGTTAGTGACCCAAATAGCTCATCCATTGTAAAGATCTTTAGATCCTTGGATTCTTCTATGGCAGCAATCTTTGTATCATACTTAGGTGTAAGAGACCTAAGTACCTTTTGGACAAGGATCTCATCTGCAATTTCTTCCCCAAGTCCTTTGATGGTATTCACAGTTTTATCAAATCTGTGAAGGTAGTCTGTAATCTTTTCTTCATCCTTCATCTTGATGCCTTCAAGTTGGCCCATTAGTGCTTGAAGCTTGGCCTCTTTGAATTTTGCATCTCCTTCAAATAACCTTTACATTTTATCCCTAGTCTCCTTGGCATATGCACAGTGCATGACCTTGACAAACTCATTCTCATACTCCTTCTTGACATTAGGATCAATGGGAGGAACACTAGGGATAGTATACCCATTCTTGATAGACATCCACACATCAAAACCAAGGGAGGAAATATAGGTCTCCATTCTTCTACTCTAGAAGGCATAGTTAGACCCATCAAACATGGGAGCTTTTGAGGAGGCAAACTCATTTCTTTTCATTGTATTCTAAGACTAGAATCTACCCAAGTTTTTTAAACAACTAGCAACCTATGCTTTGTTACCAATTGTTGAACACAACGTACCACTAGAAGGGGGTGAATCAATGGTTTCTAAATTATTTCCCTTTTTAAACCAACCTTAGAATATTGGTTGTTATCCTAAGCACTAAACAACCAAACTAGTAAGATAAATGAGGATATCAAAAGAGAAAAACACACACATGCAATCCACAACACTAGATGTACGAGGAAAACCCAATATGGGAAAAACCTCAGTGAGAAATGCTATTGGAGACTACTGCTGCAATCCAGCCTCACAAGTGAAACATTGAATTACAAAGATTAAGGGCACCAACCCAAGGAGAAACAACCCCTACACCAAGCTCCAACTTGGTGATATATGATGAAATATAATTTTGATACAGTTATAGATTTTGGTTGTAAATGAGTTATGAAACTCTTGATCAAATAGGTTTCTATCAGTTAACGGTCTTCTCTTCTTCATTGGATCTCACACTACCAGTTATGAGATTATTATCTCTAATTTTTGTCTACTCTTCCTTCACTCTCAGTCACACAACACTCTATGTCACACTTGGATGCCTTCTTAATCAATCACTCCTCACTAGTTAGATTAACTGTTGGAACTTCAACAGTTTACTGGTACCCTGTCACTGTCGGTTAAACCCTCTCACCAGTTTGCCTGCTAACTCACTCTGCAACTTTCTTAGAATAAATTCTAAGGAAGATGATCTTTCTCTTCACTCAAGCTCACTTCACTCTCCTTCATATCAAGAATCAATCATTTCTTTCTCGATCTCACATATTTATAATCTTGGATTCCCACCAAAAATGCATTCAATCAATGTCGTGTTAGGTTTTGCCTTCTCCAACATGATTCGAATCTGATTTGATTTGACCTACTTTTCCAGTAATAAGATCTTCATGACATCGATCAATTTCCAGCAAAGCTTTGCATTCCAATGTGCATTTTCTAAACCGGGAGGTCTACATTATGCTTTTCTTCTTTTCTCTATCATATGCCATTAATGATTTTGTTGTTTCCTTCAGCAAATGGGTACGAAGATAAAATCTTCTTGCAGGATCATTTCAGTCATTTTCTAGCTTGCCTTCCTCAAGCCGTAATCCTCTACAATCCTCCATGACTTGCAGGTTCTTCATTAAAGTCGGCCTATTGCTGAATTATTACATCGATGCACACTCCACCAACCTGTGCAATACCTCCACCTGACATCCAACTGTCATGCTTGTCGACATCATCTTCTACTTAGAGTCCTATGTTGGTTTGACATTCTTTGCTGACCAAGGTTGACTATCGGTTCAATTCACCTTACCGGTATGACCATCAAACATCCTTTGTACTGACAACACATCGTTTCTATTCTGTTCACCGGGTGTTGTGCCTTCATAACAAACAAACAACCTTCATCCCAGTTTGTGACTTACTGGTAAGCCTGCTTTACCGACAAATGACACAAGTCATGTGTACCAGTAGCCTTCCTTCTATATGTTTACTCACATGTGCATGCATTCTCAGCATATGTCTTTCTCTTCTTATACTGGTCACCACTTCTTACTGATTGGTGACCTTGCCAAACTAGTTTGACATCAATGACAACTTAATGCCAATAATGCCAACATATGTAATGTAATGGTTAGATTTGTCATGAATGAACATAAAATTGTCTATAATTTATACTATTGGATAAATTTAACCTCTGTTTAAATGTAATTATGCAATTAAGTTTAATCAACTTAATTGGATTAATTAATGTTAAGCAATGTTAGTGGTAGACCTAGTTAACCAAGTTGGGAAACCCTTTAGGTGTTAAGTTAAGTCTTCCATTGTGTATTCTAAACTTATTGTTAACTCATTGTATCATTAAACTTATTAAGTTTAAAAAAAAAAAATTATTTGCACTCTTTTCTAGTGTTTTAGTTTAACCCCTTCGGGGTTTCCTGGTGGGGCATTACAATTGGTATCAGAGCCAAAGTTTGAACACTGGGTACTTTGGTTTTAAATTGATCCCATTAAACTTGACCTTTTGCTAAGTCTTAGTGGTTGTGTTTTCCTTGTTAGTATCCTAGCTGTAGATGTAAACTTTTTCTCTTGTGATGTGTTAGGATTATGGCTAGGAAAGCCAAAGCTAGAGGTCATGGAGGTGGCTATGATCGAGGTAGAGGTAGGGGACCTAGCCGTAGTATCATCCGTCATAGTCCTTCACTACAGCCCACTCATGAGAGTGTAGAGTAAGTTCAGTCTATGCATCAGAGTGAGCAATAGACTATACAATAGGTTCCCGAAAGGGAGGAGCTGAGGAAGATGTTTCAGAAAGTGTTAGCTAGACTAGGCCCTAGACTAGAGGCCAAACAATAGGGTAATGTGCAGATTGGAGAGTCTTACTAGTAGGATCTTGAGGAGAGGGAGAGAGAGGGGTCTCCCAAGAGGTGAGAGGTCCATGTGGACTAGGATTTAGTCACTATGGGGCATATGAGGGATCTATTGAGATCTCATCCTCCTTCCTTTGACGGTTCAAGTACCAAACTCGAGGCTGATACTTGGTTGATAGACTTGGATAGGTGTTTCACCATGCATCCATATGGTAGAAACACCAAGGTGAGGTGTGCTATCATGCATCTCAAAAAATTTGTGTCTATTTGATGGAGACTAGAGGAGGAGAGGATCGACATAGACATTAGCACAATGTCATGGGAGATATTCCTTGAGAGGTTTAGAGCATGCTTTCTCTCAGTTTAGTGGAGATAGTGTCGGGCTGATGAGTTTCATGCGTTGCGTCAATTTGGCATGATTGTTGATCAGTATGAGCATAGATTCTATGAGCTCAAATAATATGTTGGTATTAGGAATGACGAGGCTATGTTGCTCTAGCATTTCTTGAGGGGTCTTAATGACCGCATTAGTGGAGGTGTGAGAGTTTTTGGGCTAGCATTAGTTGAGTTAGCCATGGCGAAAGTCAAGGTAGTGGAGCAGAATCTTGCCCGAGCTCATGGTGGTCATTCTGGAGTACAGATTGGGAGTGTGCCTTATAGTGGGTCTAGATATAGAGGGAACCCATCCTAGGTTGATGTACCTTATAGGATCTTTCAGACACCTGCCAAGGGTGGGAAACAAAAGCATCAGAGTTATCAGTCGAGGCCGAAACAGTTTCAGGGCTAGCAGGGGGCAACTCTCAATCTAGGAAGAATAAAAATTGGTAGAGGAGTAGGTAGAGTTTTCTAGGACAGTCCTCTCAGAGTGCTTCACAAGCCCCTAGTAGGGGAAGTTTCCAGTAGTATAGTGGGTTGTCTAGAGGTAGAGGACCTAGTAGAGGAGCTTGTTTCTCCCATGGATAGTATAGCCATATAGCTACACAATGTCTACAATGTTCACATCAGATTGGTAGTAAGAGACCGGTAGTGTCGGAGCCTACAGTTGGGGATGCAGGTAGATCCCATAGAGTATTAATGGTGGTTGATGATCGCTAAGCTGAGCACCAAGGTACAATGACCGAGACTATAGGTGTGTTGGGTGGTATTTCTATTTTGGTAATATTTGATTCTGGTGCTTCTAATTCTTTTATATCTTCCTCCATTGTGGAGTGGTGTGGACTCATGTCTGCTAGACAGGCGGATAAGTGGAAAGTAGAGTTGGCTACTGGGTTTCGTGTGGCCATAGATTCCTTCATTACCAATTGTGAGTTAGACCTAGGACCCTTTTCTACCTCAGTTGATCATTGAGTTATTCCTTTGGGGTCTTATGGAGCTGTGTTGGGGATGGATTGGTTAGCATCTCACAGTACTAGAGTAGATTGTCATCAAAAGACAATGGATTGTCTAAATGATGATGGCAGGAAAATTGTGATAGTTGGTATTCCTAGACCTATTTCCCTTCATATGATCTCCGTTATAAAGCTTAAGCGATGCATGTGTCAGGGATGTCAAATTTTTGTAGTTTCTCTTGAGGATATGGATGAGGAGAGAATTAGGGAAGTTTCTCTTGATAGCCACCCTCTTCTTCAGGAGTATGTCAATGTGTTTCCTATTGACATTCTTGGTATGCCTCCAAAGAAAGATATTGACTTTCACATTGATTTAGTTCTTGAAGAAGAACTCCTGAGTGGTCCTCTACCATCAGGTTATCTCCTTGGGGTGCACCAATTATCTTTGTTAAGAAGAAGGATGGTTCTCTTCGGTTATGCATTGATTATCGACAGTTGAATAAGGTAACAATCAGGAATCGATATCCATTAACTCATATAGATAATATTTTTTATCAGGTAAAGGGAGCCAAGGCGTTCTCTAAGATTGGTCTAAAATCTGGGTATCATCAGTTGTGCATTCATGATGCAGATATTCATAGAACAACTTTTCATACCCGTTATGGTCACTATGAGTTCATAGTGGTGCCATTTGGGTTGACGAACGTGCCTTCTATTTTCATGAGCCTCATGAATGGGGTTTTCCACACCTACCTTGATCATTTTGTCCTTGTGTTCTTGGATGACATTTTAATTTATTCTAGATCTATGGCAAAGCATGAGGGCCACTTGCAATAGGTATTGCCATGCTTGAGGGAGAATCAACTTTATGCCAACTTGGCGAAGTGTGATTTCTTCCAATCAGAGGTGAACTAGCTTGGTCATGTAGTTTCAAGAGAAGGTGTATCCATGGATCCTTCTAAGATTCAAGGCATTGTAGATTGGCCAACATTGACTAATGTTTCTAAGGTTCGGAGTTTTATGGGTTTGGTCAGATATTACCATCTCTTTGTTTAGAGTTTTTCCTAGATAGGTCACTTGATCACTTCTCTTCAGAGGAAAGGGAAGAAATTTGTTTGGTCAGAACAGTGTGAGGCAAATTTTTGTACTTTGAAGGAACTCCTTGTTAGTGCTCTAATTTTGGCAGTTCCTGATCCATCCAGAGATTTTATGGTTTGCACAAATGCCTCTTTAGAAGGCATAGGAGCAGTGCTTATGAAAAATGGTTGTGTGGTAGCCTATGAGTCTCACAAACTCAAGGACCATGAGCTGAACTATCTAGTTCATGACTTAGAGTTGGTAGTTGTAGTTCATGCTTTGGTCAGGTGGTGACATTTTTTTGTTGGGGCCTCGGTTTGAGTTGCACAGTGATCACCGTAGTTTGCAGTACATTTTCATGCAGCCAAACTTGAATGCTTGACAACAAAGATGGATGGAATTCCTCTGTGAGTATGATTTTGAGGTTCGATATATTCAAGGGAAAGAGAATGTAGTGGAAAATGCTTTGAGTCGTAGGCGACATGAGGTTGTAGCACTATCCCTTGGGGTGGATTTGAAAGAGAGAATTCTTGGGATTCTTCCTCAGGACACCTGGTATCAGGAGGTTAGAGCCATGACTAAGATGAGAAGGCCATTAGACGGTAGATATTCTAGAAATAACCTTGAGGCAGATGGTCTTCTTTGACATCTTGGGCAGATCTATGTACCTCCTTTGGATAGAATTCATGTTTTGATCATGACTGAGGCCCATCGTGCACCTTATTCGGTACATCCTGGTGTCAAGAAGATCCATGAAAATCTTAGACAGACATATCATTGGGCTGGTATGAAACCTTACATTGTTGATTTTGTGTCAAACTATTTAGAATGTCGGCAGATAAAGCTGGAGCATCAGCACCTTGCAAGGCTTTTACAACCTAATTTGGTACCAAACTGGAAATGGGATATCATTTCCATGGATTTAAGTGGGGTTGCCTGTTTCTTCGCATCGTCATGATGCCATCATGGTCATTATGGATAGATTGACCAAAGTTTCTTACTTTGTTTCTATTCAATCTTCCTATACAGTAGCAGTGGTGGCATGAGTTTTCATGGAGGATGTGATGAGGCTTCATGAGATTCCTAGGTGGATCATTCTAGATAGAGATCTTATCTTTACTTTAGCATTATGAACCTCACTTCAACATGCTTTAGGGACCCAGTTGAACTTGAGCTCAGCTTATCACCCAGAGACCGACGGTTAGATCGAGCATGTGAATCAAGTTTTGGAGGACATGCTTCACATGTATGCTATGGATCAACAGTCGCGTTGGGAGGAGTATCTATACCTTTTGGAGTTTTCTTACAACAATGGATATCATAGATCCATAAGTATGTCTCCATTCCATGCATTGTATGGTCATCCTTGTTTTACTCCTTTGAGTTGGGATCAGTTAGAGGACAGGGTGCGTATATGACCAAATATGCTTCGAGAGATGGAGAAACAAGTTGAGCAAATTCATGAGAATTTGGTAGCTATACATGATAGGAAGAAGAAGTATGTCGATGCTCACAAAATGGATCATCAATTTTCTGTTGGCGACCATGTGTTCTTGAGAGTGCATCCACGAAAGAGTTCGATCCATTATGGAAAGGGTTCTAAGTTGGTGCCTCATTTTGTTGGCCCTTTTGAGATCCTTGAGAGGATAAGACTTGTTGCCTATCATATTGCTTTACCATTGAGCCTATCCTGCATCCACGATGTTTTTCATGTTTTAGTTCTTATACCTTATCATCCTAATGTGACCCATGTTCTTGATTGGATTGCATTGCAGGTCGAAGACAAGAAACTTCATATGGAGCCTGTGCACATTCTGCAACATTGAGGTTTCACCCTCAGGGGTCATACCATCAACCAGGTAAGGGTCCTATGGGACCCAAATGATGAGACCTTGACTACATGGGAGGATGCAATGAAGTTGAGAGAGCTTTATTCTTATCTATTTTAGGCTTCCGGGAGTAAGCCTAGTTTGGGGGGGGGGAGAATGTAGTACCCCTTCCTCGATCAAACGTTTTAGACTCATGTTTGACTTCTATTGACTTTTTTCAGTGGATACATTATATTGTGATATTTTACTTGGACATTATGTGATGATATGTTATACTTTGATTTAAGTTTCAATGTATGTTGTTTATGCATTATTTCCCTTAATGATGGTTAAATGTTAATTTATTGGATTACTAACATGGACTGACACATTTATTTTATACATGCGATGCATTATATACATGTTTCATGTTTGTAGGTGTATGCGGTGTGAGGAGATTATTTTCCTTCACTCACTTCAGTGAGACAAGGAACGTCACGATTCTTCTTCACTGGTGTGTTTACTGTGGTTGTATATATATGCATATGTGGTTTGTTGATGCAGAGAATTGTAGGTACAAGTACCGTGTAGGTACGGGGTATCATCTCCACCTAGCTTCATAGGTCTGAGCGTACCTTATTGACTCGATGGAAGTGGAGGAGATAGTTGTAAGGCCCTATTTTTTTAACCCTAGTCTTGCTCAAAGTGAGCATCATTATTTGTCCATCAGTTCCTTATGTCGGGTATGCAGGTCATGTGTTTATCTTGTTTTCTTGAGTTACGTATTATTCGTTTGTGAAATTAACTATTAAATTTTAAAGTATTTAATTAGTTAATGTATTTTATTTACATATTTAAATAAAATGGATAAAAAATTAATTAGATCCCTTAGTATTATAAATTGTTAAATCAATTTGTTCAATGCATTAAATTAGGGAATTTGATTAAATGGTTATTTTAATTATGAAATTAAATATGTGTATGCATGAGGAAAAGCTATCAGAGAACAATTACCTAGTCTAGATCTGCAAATGATTATAGATCATTCATATCAGTTAATGAAAGAGCCCAATACAATAAAAAAGCATGTTGGGTTCTTGGAACAATTCAAATCATTTTGGTAAGAATTCCAAAGGAATAGGGAGAACCTCGTAGGTCTCATCTAAAAAGATGAACCTCTTTGCATAGATACACGATAAAAAATCAGACTGCCAACAATCCCATAGACTAGTTCATTATCATTGGGAGGCAAGGAGTGGGTGAGGGCAAGGAGAATCATGCTTTCTCTTTAGTGAGACAGGAAGCATGGTTGGTTGGTACAGGTAGATGGAATGAACTGGGCACTTGAGAGAGGCAAAAAGTTATTTAGAAATTAGAAAAACAAAATATCTTCCCTCATTGAGTTTTTGAAATAGAAGTTTTAGTTTTTAATTAAATTGGGAAAATAAATCAATAGAGAGAAAAGCATTTTGAAATTCACTTTGGAGAAATGACATGATTGGTAGAAAATAATTTTAACATAAAAATAGATATTTTTGTAAAAAATTTCTATTTAACTTGGGCATTCATGGGTATGGGGGAGGAGAAATTTGGGAATACAAATTTGGAATTTTAGTTTGTTGAAGAACTTCTACAGTGGGAAATTGGTAGCTCTTCTCATATTTTCATCCAGTAAATCTAATTCAAGTAGGAATTTGATTTGTGTTTTGTTTAATTAAAAAAAAAAGGAAATGAAATTTCTCTATGTATTCATGTTGAACCATTGTTTTGCTTGCTTGAATTTATGCTTTTAAATCTGCAAGTCTTTGGCTAGATTGTTAAATATTGTCATGTGGTGGATATCGTGGTTGTTCATGTCTTGAGTCATGGATTTTTCAATTGGTTACATCGTGTGAGGGCTTGTTTTGCCAAGTGGGTTTTCTACCATTTTGAACTCTGTGTCCAATTTCATGTTATACCTTGGGTTTGAGAGTTCGTATGATTTTTGGTTAAGTGTCATATGGGAGAGTGGCTTTCAATTGGGGACTGCACCCAAAGTGGTTAGCTAGGTAACCCATTGAAAGTTTGCTTAAGTAAGTGTACAAACTCAGGATGTAGCGAGAAGGCCTGGAATGGAAAACCAACAACCTTGTCCTTATGGAAGGATTGTTTGGGTCCACATGAGACTTGGATGGGGCTGAGGGTTCAGAAGGGGTTACTAGGATAACCCATTATGGGGGTCGAGACCTATGGAGGTCTACCAGGATAACCATACCAAGCTATGTGATGAAACTCTTCCCTTATGGTCACTAGTGTGTAGTGTTGTTGATTTCACTTGTTTTGATGTGGAGTCATGTTCTGTGAGTTTACTTCTTGTGAGTCATTCTGATGTTTTGAGTTCAACCATGTATGTGTGCATACCTATAGGTTGCTATTTGGTCTTATTCCTATCTCCTAGCATGGTGGGGTGGTTCTTTTTGGAGCCACATGGTCAGGTGGTAGTGCCACTTTCCATTGGGTGTGTGTTTGTTCCATCTTGCGGAGTTGGCTTCACAGGTGTTCTAGTTGTGCTTGGATTCAAGCATTGTGTTATCTGGTTGGATTCCATTTGTCATAGATCATTCTTTGTATATCTTGGACCTTTCATGGCTAGTTTTTATTAATTTGATATTTATTCCTTCATGGCAAGATGTAAATTGTAATGTAACATTATTTGATTTTGTACTTAGTGATTTACTTAAATGCAATGTAATTATTATCTTATGATGCAATCAATGTATATATGGAAATTAAATGTAATGCATATGTTTCATTTTATTATAAATGTAATGTAATGGTTAGATTTCTCATGAATAAACTTAAACTTTTTGTCTGTAATTTATACTATTGGATGAATTTAACCATTGTTTAAATGTAATTATGTTATTAAGTTTAATCAACTTAATTAGATTAATTAATGTTAGTGGTAGACCTAGTTGACCAAGTTGGGAAACCCTTTAGGTTTTAAGTTAAGTCTTCTGTTGCATAATCTAAACTTATTGTTAACTCATTGTACCATTAAACTTATTAAGTTTAAAAAAAAAAAAATTGTACTATTTTCTAGTGTTTTAGTTTAATCCCTTTGGGGTTTCCTGGTGGGGCATTACAAGGTCATTCTAATAGACTCAAAAATTGCCAAACACTTCACATGATTGCTCAATAGCATGGTTTCAAAAAATGGTCTCAATTTCTGAATTTTTCGACCACTTTTCCCGAGGGGGCATATTTACACTCTAAGCTCCACTGGGGCAAAATTTTTTGTTTTCTTCGAAACAACGTCATTTTGACATTGTCTCAAAGAGTGGAAAATGTAGAAACCTAAAAATGTCTAACTGACCATGTACTAATTATTCCTCTAATTGATTAAATAATTATATAATTAGTTAATTAATATAATTAATCTTATTTTTCTAAATTCATATTTTACTAATTATTCCAATTTCTATCCTAGTCAATTAATCATTTAAACCCTTTTCTAATATTAATTATGATTTAATTCCTTTAATTGAATAATCTTTATTATTTGATTAAATTCAATTTTTAAATAATTAAATAACTTCTTTAAATTATTTAATTAGCTAATTAATTCTTCTAATTCAAATTCTGAATCCCCAAATTCTAATTTCATTCATTCTTCTAATTTTGTCTAATTTCATTAATTCTTCTAATTCAAATTCAAATTCATATTCCTCCAAGTTCATCTAATTTCATTACATGTGCATTTAAATTTCATGATTTCAAAAAACAAATTGAATTCCAAATTCAAGATTGCATGAATTCAAAGGTCAAGTTGAATTTAAATAAAATCAAAATTCAATTAACATTAAAAAATAAAATTGAATTTCCAAGTTAAGTTCTAAATATATTCAAATATTAAATTGAATTATGAGAATTCATTATCATGCAAAGATTAAATTGAAAATTTAAATCAAGTTCAAAAGCATGCAAACAAGGAATTGAATTTACATAAAAATCCTACAACAAGTGCTAAATTAATCAATTCAATTAATTGATTAATTAAATAAATTCTTTCCAATCTCTATTTCTATATTTCACTTTGTTTTTTTCCAAAAAGCTTTTAATCAGCCATCTTTAGTTAACAATTCAATCTACTTTAATTGATCAATTCAATTAATTGATTAATTGCATCATTCTTTAATTTTCCTCCAATCATTCTTTTTCATCTTTCAATCATTTTTTTTCTCATCAATTAACTCATTTATCTATTCAACCTATTTAGTTCCACCTCCAAATTAGAAGTTCAAGTATCAATCAACATGTGAGCTCACCTGAGTTCCACCGATTGATCATTTTGTTCCACCTCTCAATCAATCTCACCTAAAAATTCTATAAATTAAGGATCAATTCTCCATTTTCAACAGTCTTGAACTTTGAATCTTTATGTCAATTGCAGGTTAATAGTGCAAAATCTGAGAGCCATCATACCACAAAGAAGAGAAGAACAATGGAAGACATGATGCACAATAGGGAGTTTTATATTGTTTGATTTGATTCAAGTATGCATCTATTTCATTGGTTTATGTTTTGAATTGCTTGAATAGTTAAAGAATTTGTGATTTTTCTTGTTTCTTATTTAGCAATGATGATTTTAAGCATATACATTTTGGTGAACCTGACATGAACAACAGCTAATTAACCCTCTATTTTTCTTTTTTATTTTGATAGGATCGTACGAATTTTCATATTTTTAACAGGTTTTGTGTGGATTTTAAAGGCGGGTTTAAACATCAGGCATTCGTGCAAACAATGTCACACAACCATATAGATAGATTTATGGATTCATATAAATAGGGTCACACATTCATGGAAAACCCATCACACATTAGTTTATACATCATTATGCATTCGTTATTCATATGTAGGTTTCTGATTTATAATTCTATGTCCTGTCTAAATTCTGCATTAAATCTGCTAATCTAAAGATTTTAATCCTTATATGATGCTTTCAATATAATATCTCATGGCACATAAGGTAAAGTTTAAGATTTTAGGTGCTTGAAGAATGACAGAACAAAGGAGGCAAGCAAGACATTACTAGTGAATCCTGAAGGTAGAAAAGAGAATACAAGACCCAAAGTACCAAGAAGCTATTTCCAAATATAATAGCCTTATTCTATCATACACAGTGAAATATGACTTGATTAATATAGAATGGTTGATGAGAGATCTGACTAAGATCTGACACTCTATTTTGTAGGTTTCTGGTGAAGTTTATTCTTTTTACAAGGTTTTTTAATTTTTTGTTTATTTGTCACGCATTCATGCAGTTACCATTACGCATTCATTCAGTTAGTATCACATATTCATTTAATAGATAGTTTGACTTTTTGTTTCCTAATTTTCTATAATTTTTTCTGGTTACTAATTCCTTGTTTGTAGCGTGTGGCAAAATTATAGAGAAGGCTTAATCATCCCATATTATTTTGGAAACTACTAACAATTTGATTGCCACATCCTTTAGGGTTAACTCACTTTTGGATTTTGGGTTTAAAATTGACATTCATGATCTCACACTTCATATTGGTGCTTAAAATAAATCTTGGGATTAAAATTGGCATGCATGATCTCACACTTCCTCTTGGTGCTTAAAATAAATCTTGGGATTAAAATTGGCATGCATGATCTCACACTTTACTTTGGTGTTTAAAATAAACACGCACATGTGTATCTCACACCTCAGTTTGGGCTTTAAAATTGACATGAATCTGCCTATGAATAGAATAAATCACACATTGTGATATATAAGAGAAAAATAACTTTTTTGTATCTTGGGTGGACCTATTGTTGCATTAAGTACCTTTCCACTTTCCTTCAAGGTCTTGGGAGAGAGAGAAAGGTGATAATGACACCCACTTTTCTTTTTAGTAGTGAGGGATATCTTTGACTGGGGATTTCATCACCCCACAGAGGTACTTCAAATTGGGATGCGTTGGGGATATCATCTCTCCCAACATACTCTCAAGTGGGTTTATTGGATTGGGATCCATTGAAACTTACAATAAGAACCAACTTAGTAGCCCAAATCCCATGTTTATTGGTTCTAAGTGTGCAGATTGTACCCCATCGATACCCTCCATGTACCTTGCATGATGAGACAGAAAATCCTCAGTGATAAGATCTTCGGATCTTCGGGGTAAGAGAGACTACCATGCTCAAGAATTGTGTTCTATGGAGTGGAACCAATTTTGCAAGGCTCTCTATCTGTTCATCTTGTTTTGATATTTTATTGCAGGGGCCCTATTGAAAAATTTCCACTATCTAGCCTAAGATTGTCTTAGAATTGTGCTTTTATTTATCAATGTGTCGAACCAGTATTGAGCCAGTATTTGGGCTATTTTAGGCCCCACCTTGTGTATCTTTGAATTCTCAAAGTTTGTCAAAATAGAGTTCTTCCAACTATACTTATCTTCAAATAGTTTTCTTAGAATTGAAAAAAGACTTGTCCAATAAACAGAGTTACTTGAAACAAAGTCTATCTTGAAACATCAGACAGTCCACAAAAGTCAAAAATTTTACATACTTGTGACCATAGGTTTTCTTAGAGTCCTTAGGTTTTGCATAGTCCTCATTTACGTCCTTATTTTGCATATAGTCGTTGCATAGTCCTCATTATCAACCTCATTATAATCCTCATTTATGTCCATATTTTACATCAGTCCTTGCATTATAGTCCTTGCATAGTTCTCATTATCCCATATACATCATCGTAATCTTCACATAAGTGCTTGCATAAGTTTTACATAGTTCTTAGAAAGTCATTATTTGTGTCTCATTAGCATCCTAGTTCATACTAGTATCATCATAATCTTCATTTTAGTCCTTGTTTAGACTCCATATACGTTTGTCATAGTCCATCATCATTTGCATAATCATCCTAGAAAGTCATAGCATGTGTCTTAATGGGTCTACAAGGTGATGGTTTCTCCCCTTTGAGAAACCTAATCTAGTGTCGAATGATGGTCAATGAGAAATCATTAACGACTTAGATAACTTGGCTTGGCAATTAAAGACAAGTGCACATCAGTATATAAGAGTCGGGATTGAACTAGATAGAGAGTATAAGATTGCCCACATAATTGTTAGAGAAATTGTAGCAGAACTCCTTAGAAAAGAACTTGAGAAACTTGCATTACAAAAATCTCAACAAAGTACTCAAAAAGTTCCACATCCTAATCCCTAATAGAGAGTTAGGTCTAGTTTTGCATACATCACTTTTTGGTCTAGAATCTTGCATTCATACCCAAGGTTGGTTGTTGTCTTTCATTAGGTCCTAGTGTCCTCATATAGCAGTTTTAAATGCCCATCACAAGGTCACAAAAGGAAAAGAGTAAAATGGATCCAAACAACAACTCGCCAATTAACCCTACTTGGAACATGGGTATATCAAACAGTCAAAACTATCAATAGTCAAATCCCTATGGAATGCCAACAATACAAGAACTATAACAAAACTTAACACGTGAATAAATTGAGTCAACTTAATAGGACCCACACATCCTTATGATTCTGATATATCTTTCTTTATTATTACAAAATGGTGTCAAGTTACCTTAGGGTTTTGATGTCACAACAATCTTACCACCAGGAATTACCTTAGGTCAAAATAGTAGTCAAGTACCCAATGTAACACAAACACAAACTATGACTTCAAGTTCCTCCTAAAATGCATCAACATCGCCAACTCAAGCAACTCTGGTGTCAAACACAAGTTCTCAAGAAAGTGCATCATCCTCAATAATGAATGTTAGCGTGCAAACACAGGCTATTATAGCCTCTCAAACTACACCAGCAATGTCAAGTGTTTCGACACCTAGTCAAACACAAGCCTCGAATGTTTCCCATATGACAAGTGTAACAGAACCTCTGGTGTCACTCAATAGGTTCCACATACAGTCATCAGAACATAAATCCAAGTTCCGCTAATACAATGAGTACAACCCAACCAAACATGGGATCACAATTTTCTTATTTCATAACACCTAGCAGAAGCCACCACACGTAGAATTATAGTTATGGTACATTTCAACAAGCTCCTATTTACACTACTACAAATCCTTTTGTAGGAAACATACAAATGCAAAATGTACCATTGATTCAAATGGAAATTCTAACCTAACATGTTCAAAATCTCCAATAATAGGTGACAACTATAAAAATTGGTAATGACAGAAAGAGTTATATAATGTAGGACTTACGTCCTTATCCCTTTGATCATACAATATACATGTGTACTTTCCCTCCACATTTTGAAACACCAAAATTTGATAGATACTGAGGGAAAGGTGATCCTAGAGATCACATTAGAGAATTTTTCACTGCATGTATAGAGGTTACACAAGAGGACACCTATCTAATGAGAATGTTTCCAAAAAGTCTTGGAGGTCCTGCTTTAGAGTGGTTTTCACACCTCCCACCAACAATCACATCATGGGGTGAACTTGCTAAACAATTCATTGTAAATTTCTCGCTTACATTGATACCCTAGTTACATTCATGATTCTATGTGCTACAAAACAAAATGAGAATGAAACATTCACATCCTTCTTACGAAGATGGAGATCTCTCTACTAAATATGCAAGTTGACATGTTTTCAAAAAACTTAATTCCAAAGATTAAGTACCAAATACAAATGAAATGTTTGACGTCATTCAAACAAATCAATGAAAATGCTTTAAAATGAGAGAAAGGACTTGTAGAACAAGGTATCATAAAATATGGAGCTTCTACAAACAACACAAATAATGATAAATCCAAGTTCTGGTCAAGAAACAAGAATGTGACTAATAACGATGTTGTAGATGCCCATACAGTCAACAAAGCTCAACAAATTGTATCTTTACAAGGACCAATTCCATCATCCAATCAGAGTGATATTTCGTGTATATAAAACAACACAATATCAATAAATGCAAATGTTGCACAAGATACAAACACAAGATTCCCAATAATGAATGCTCCAAGAAGGAAATATACACCATTGGGTGAGCCCATTGAATCAACATTAAATAAATTGATACAAACCAATGTGATCACTTTTCCAGAGATTAGAGTGTATGAACCGGGTCCATTCAAACCAAGCTGGTATAATGATAATGATTAATGTGAATATCATTTTACAAAAGGTCATAACACTGGAAGTTGCTAAAAGTTGAAGAACCTAATTTAGGATTTGATAGATCAAGGTGATATCATAGTGGACACCAAAAAAGCTTCAACAAACACAAATCACACCATCTTTAAAGACCCTTTTGTCAAACAAGACAAAGTTAAGGCATCCACATCAGGAATAGAAGACAACACTGCTAACTATACAAAGGTCTCATATGACTATACCATTCATGCACTAGTGCAGGATCTCCAACCTATCACATCACCATGGTCGTTTTCACAGTGGGGGTTAGATCTTGTTGGCAAAGTTAATCCTACTTCATCCAATGGTCACAAATTCATCTTAACAGCTACTGAGTATTATACCAAATGGATCAAGGCAATCCCTCTAACATACACCACTAGTAAGAAGATACCTAAATTCATGCTTAACTTTATTATCTATCGATATGAGATTCCAATGTGTATAGTGACTGACAATGGACATCCATTTAAGAGTCAAAAAATGAGAGAACTATGTGAATTATTCCAGATACAATAGAGATTTGCAACACCCTATTATCCACAAAGTAATGGACAAGTAGAGGCAACAAACAAAATAATATTGAGGATCTCAAAGAAAGTTGTCACTAACATAGGACGAGACTGGCATCTCCAGTTAAATCCCACACTTTGAGCTTACAGATCAGGGGTACGCACACCTACAAGAGAAACACCTTATTCATTGGTCTATGTTACATAAGCAATTTTACCTATTGAAATAGAACTACCTTATTTAAGAGTCTCCTTAAAACACATTATATCAGACAAAGACTATCGAGTTGCAAGATTATAGGAGCTAGAAATGCTCGATGAAAAGTGACAAACTGGTTTAAATCACTTGCAAGGTTACCAAAATAGACTAAGAAAGAGTTACAATAAATGAGTATGACCAAGGAATTTTGAAGTGGGAGATTTAGCTCTCAAAGAGAACCAAAGGAATCTAGTAGAGCGTGAAAAGCTAGGGAAGTTTCAACCTAATTGGTTAGGTCATTTTATCATAACAAGGGTCATAGGAAATAGAGCATATAATTTGACTACTACAAAGGGAGATCCACTTCCCGACCCTATGAAAAACATGCACCTTAAATGATACTATATCTAAGGCCTGGGTTAGTTTAGGTTTTACTTTCCGCATTGCATTTCATTTTCTTAAAAGAACTGCATTGCATATAGTTTCTTTTCAAGCACATCATATTCACAATTTTCATAGCATATAGTTTCTAGATTTGCATATAATAACATCAATAAAACAAGTCAATTATCCAATTTTATCATCTGTCTACATTCAAGAGAAACAAGGGTTCTCTCCTTTCTTAGATATTCGGACATGAAGTCTTTGAGATCCTAAGGTCATTCATTTTCAAAATTACTCTTTGATGATGATTTACCTTTGGTTGGGTAGTGAATTAATTAATTGAGTCTTGCTAACCCAAAGTTTATCAATTTCTATATCTCAAACACATTTAAAAAATCTCTAATTCATTCTAGACACCTAGTTGATCATATGACTAGTGAAAAATCCAATATTCTACTTTAGCTCCGCTATAATTGTCACACCCAAGTAGGTTTCATTACTTATAAGTCAAGGCAAGAAAAGGAAAAGAAAAAGTGCTATGCCAAATATCCATCTCAAGGAAAAAGAGAAATGATATATAACTGAAATATCACGCATACAAGTGTGACAAAAATCTTGACTATGGGAACATGCGAATAACTCCATCAAAGCTATGGACACCTACTGGCAAGGGAGAAATATTTAAGAGATTACGATGTATAACCTCATTAGAGCCCTAAAATCTTGCTGGCAGTGAGGCTCTATCTGAGATGCTTTTGGAGTTAGAATAATCTGCATAGCTAGTCATATAGGATGTTTTAGTGAACACAACATCAAAAAGTAACTCATTTGCACACACATGGATGAAAGAAGATCAAAGTTTCAAGAATCAATGGGAGAGTTTTCTGCATCTCCATTTGTAAATCCTAGTCACCAAGTGTGCTAAATTGGATATTCCAAAGGATCTTGAGGATTGATTGATTGCTTATCTATGAAATTTTTTGTACCTCTACTTCAATTGGTGTACTACAAAATTCTAAACAAACACAACCATCCTTGTCGAAATGGGAAATGCATTTTCATCATGCATATTGCATTAGCATAGATCAAGTTAAAATTCATTGTCTCCATATGCATCACCTAGATCATCATATCATAACAGGTTTGTATACTAGGGGCATAAGTAAAGAAAATCCTAAAAATAATATAAAGTCCTGAAATAATTCAAAAACATTGAAGAAAAAAAAATCTAAAGAACATTGAGAAAACAAAAAATCAACCAAAAACATTTAGATAAAGTCTTGAAACATAATATCAAAAACATTCAAATATCAATCCACAAAATCCAAAAACAATAAAAAATCAATCAAATAACTTGCAATAAAATGTCTCACAAGAATCAAACACCCTAGCATATATCCAACAAACACTTCACACGAAGTTCATAAAGGATACAACTACCTAATCAAACATTTGCAATCAACTGATCAAACTGTCTTATCAATCGTATCATATCCATATCAAGTGATCATTATCTTGTCTTAAATAGAGATGGATACACTCAAAATCAGACATGTCGGTCTTAAATGGGGTCCACACTTTTAGAGATCATACATTATCAACCATCACATCAAGAAATTGAGAACAAAGGAATAGATCGATATAGCTGCTGAATTTTGTCTAGGTTAGTCTCTATCTTTTATCATTTGGTGATAGATTATGTTCCTATGCTACTCAAGGATGTCCAAAAATTACTAGAGGATCCATGATGGCATTATCTTTTTCTTTGTTTTCTATTTGTGGTGTGAACCAATGAAGTTCTGGGGAAATTTCTCTAGTGGATGTCTATGATAGGAGCATTCAGCTTATGGATGCCACACATACCTCAACCCCTAGCATAATTCCTAGAATGGAGGGTTCACTCCTTCTCTGCTACATGTTTGTTTCTTCAATGAGATATTACATCTTGATTCTCTATACCCTAATGTGCTAAGATCCATTATTCCATAATAAGGCTCAGTGATGAATATATATTGCGCTGTGAATAATGACACAAGTTCGTGAATCAATCATTCTCACTTCACCTCATTTGCTTATTTCTAGTTTGCCAATTCTTTTCTCATCATCCCTTTCTAAATCATGTTCTATCGTCTGACATTGTTCTTTCACCAGTCTATTCTCTCTTTCATCTTACTATCATTTCTTCAAAGGTATATCTAAGTCAAAGGAGATAAAGAAATATTCAAACACTATTAAACAAAAACATATTATAGATTGCATTCCTTTTAGGTTAATTTCATATTCTAGATTGCATTCATTTAAGATCATTTCATATTACATATTGCATTCATTTTAGATCATTTCATATTACATATTGCATTCATTTTAAGTTATTTTCATACAGTTTAAATGGCATTCATTTAGTCATTTTCATTATATTCATATAGTCTAAGTTGCATTACATTACTCATTACATCCAAAGCATATAGAAAACATTGCATTAATCATATTCATAGCATATAGAAAACATTCCATTAAATCATATAGACATGCATCACACAACATAGAATCATACATCATATAAAGAACGCAAAGCATAATAGATCGCCGCCAAAAAAAGTTTATATCATATATATAAATCAAAATGGTAATGTGACAGAATACAATCATCATAAAATTCCCAAAGGCTCAAATAACATGATCTAAAATATCTCAATCCATACTGCCTCTATCTCCAGGTGGATCCTGTCTACTAGATCCTGCCCCAAGATGTCCTAATGATGTTTGAAGTGGGCCCATGATGACAGCGCTACTAGTATCTCTCAAAGTAGATCTGCTTGATCTCCTGCTAGCTATATATGCACTATAGATAGGAACTTACTCTCCCTCTTGGAAAACTCTCTCATATTCCCGACACTAATACATACATTCCTTGGACAAGTGAATGATGTGCTCATTATGTGCCAGTCTACCTGTATCAAAGGCCCTATACTCATCATATGCATCATGTACCAATTGAGCCCTCCTCACTGCATCATCGCTCTCCCTCTGATGAAAATCCCTCTTGCTAGCTATCTAGTCTCTCTCCCTTTCTAAGGTAGCATAATCCCTACATAATAGATCCTACTCATCACTTTGTCGCTCCCTTAGTCTCAAAACCTCATCCTCTAAACTCTGAATCTACACTCTAAGAATCTGCAAATTATCATCATCACCATCACCACTCTTTCCTCCATCCCCACCCCCCTTTGTAGCTAGTGCATCCTCTAACTCGGGCATGTTAGTATCATCCCCATCCTCATTACTCGATGATCCTAAAGTTGAATCATCTTCATTTATGCTGCTGATAGACTCAGTGTCATCACCGATGTCTATGTCCTCATCCTCATCTCCCCCTCTACCCCCATCTCCTCTATCATCCCCCTCATCTCCCTCTCTCTCCTCCTATCATCCCTCCTCCATTGTCTCAGATGACGTATCTACTGAGGTGTGATAGGAACCGTCAGATCAGTAAATAGAATAGACCTATGTCTAGCCCACCATGCATCATACTAAGGTGTCATCCCTGGATTGGTAACACCTACCCTCCAACCCCACTATAATGTCTGAAGCACATCAAACTCTGCAGCAGCCACATGCGGCTGTATACATCCACCCCAATCTAAAACCTCACAAGCAACTCGAGCATAATAAGTTGTGAAAGTAGGTACTCACTGTACCTCCCTAAACTGCCTATGTACCTATCCTAGTAGGTACATCTCAATGATCCTCTGCATCTCCATAGTCCTACCAATGAGATATCTCTATTGCCTACAAAATGGTAAATGTTGATCATCATCTGCCCAACCTAGACAATCCAAGGTCGGTCTCCAAATGAAGTGTTGTAAAATGTCAAACTGATGTCACCAGTACAATGTGTTACTTGAGCCCATGTACTTGATCCCGAGTGTATATATGTAAGAATATGGCCCCTCTATCTGCAAGTCGACATGAATAACTGGCCTAGAAATAGAAATATGCTTCCAAGCCCAAGTCTGAAGCAATGTAACACCACAACTGACAAATCTGTATCTTAAGTATACAATGTTGTGCATCTAATAATAAACCATTGCTAAGAGAAAAGGACCCCAAGCATATACACGTCGATGAACAATAATATCATGAAGGACTCTACCCCATCCGACTGGGAAACCATGACCTCTCCTATCAGGGATGAGTACATCGCTCACAATACTACATAATACTACTGTCAAATCATCGTAGTCCAAATGAGCCCATGGTATATCATAATAACCACTGATCTGTAAGTCCTACTCATCACACTCAAAAAGGGCACATAATCCTGTGATACCATCATTGTGATAAAAAAAACTCTGCCTTCATGAATGAGAATATGAAGAATCTTCCAAACATCCTCTAATGTAATGGACACCTCCCTGGTAGGACAATGGAATGTACAAGTCTCAAAATGTCATCGCTCAACTAACATGGTGATCAAGGTCATGTTGGCCATAATCTCTAGAAGATGTAACACATGATATAAACCTAGATGTCTGATATGTGCAACCTCCTCATTAAGTATCTGATCATGAAGATTGAGGCCACTGGGTCTACTATGTCAGCAGTATAGCACTCCAATATTCTTCTGCATTAGCAATAATGATGAAAATGTCAGATACTGTACTTCACGTAAACAAATCATCGTACGCAAAAAAATTGACCTAGATGATATCACAAATGTGATGTCATTCAAGCCTATGATCCCGAGCAACATCACTTGCCAATACCTCATTCAAATTAAAAAGATATGCATTGAAAAATAAAATGGTTATCAAAACCCTAAAAAACTGGGCATGGAAAAACATACATGAATTAGAATTTGAAGAAACTCTTCTCTCTCGAATCCAAGTGATTCAAAATGGATAAAAATGCAGATGAGATGATGAACAAACTTTTAAAATCAAAAGAGAAAGACTCCTATTCAAACTATACAAATTGGAAATTAATAACTTGAGGGCAATTAATAGGTACAAATCAGGTTTATAAACCCGATTTGCACTTACAAGGTGTAAATTGGGTTTATAAACCTATTTTGCACCTATGAGAAAAAATAGACATTGGAGGTATAAATTGGGTTTACAAACCCAATTTGCACCTAAAATGCATACTTGGTGTAAATCGAGTTTATGAACCCAATTTGCACCTAGATTTCACACTTAAGTGAAAAAAGGGACAAACAAGTGGAAAAACATGCGTACGATGCCAAAATGTCTCATAAAGTGTGCATAGAGCTTTGAAACCATAAATGGGAAAAACAATTGTGGGGTACCATCAAATTTTGACAATGTGGAAATCAAGGATAACAATATTTTATAATATTTTTCTCTATTTATGAGAACATGTATATATTTTCATATCTAGACATAGAATGTTGAATATAGGATATGCCTATCCTAACAATTAGTCATATCCATAATATATAATGAGTTATTAAAGTAGGGAACATAGTACATGAAAATAATGTAATATAAACATGTAATTTATCATTGCATATTATTTTTAGTGTATTTACATTAGTAGTTTATTACAATTGATGAATATATATAAGATATATGATAAACTTACTTTATTTACTTAGGTAGTACATGTGCCTTCTACCTTTCTTGTTTATTAGAGTTGTACTACACATGTGGCTACATACACTATTATCATACATTGATTATAGATTCACATATCTTAGTATTCTATCCCATATATAGCCACAAGAGAAGGATCGAGGTGGTCTTACTTGCCAATTTGGCTTGTATGGGTCTCCATCTCATTGTTGATCCTTGGCATTATGTCACAGATGGTTGTTTAGCTAACAAGCCCCTTTCAATCCATTACTAACTGAGGCCTTATTGGGACCAAAGGCATAATCCTGCACCAGAGATGTTCTTGTCCATGAGCTCTCATACATTCACGAGTCCAAAAGGCCTAAGTGGCATAGTTTTTACACTATTATAGAGAGTCCAAACCCAACAAGGAAAATTCCTCCATCCATGAAGACTAATATCACTCATCGGTATTTAAATGAAAAAAGGATCATTAGTTTTTGGATCCATCAACATTCAAAGGGTGTGAGGCTAGCAAGGGTGAGGGGATTCCAATTGTCAGAATGGTTCAAAGAGATAGACGGTCGAAGGCAGCAGTTATAATCAAGTCCCCTCCTCCTCAAGATAGTGTAAGATTGAGTGAGCCTCAAATTGTCATTAGGGAACTAAAACCACATTCAAATAAAGGACCAAAGCATGAGACTCCCCAAAATGGGAAAGGAATTGAAAAGTCAAAAAAGAAGAAGAAGAACATAGAGAACCATGTTGAATCCCAAGATGAAGAGGTCATAGAGGTCCTCCCTCTGACCCCAACTGTCAAGCAGGTAAGTTTCTCTTCCCCTCTCCGTTCTTCATCTCATTATCTGGTGGAGCCCTCTAGTCATATAACAAGTTCAAAACTAGGGCTCAATTATTCCCAGAAGGGGTTTCCCTAACCGCCACTATCCTCCAATAGATCTCTAGGGGTCAATTTTTCTCATATCAACACACCGGTGGTATCTACAATTATTGCCCCTACTTCCCAACTGTCACCCCAAAGCTTGGTTTCCCAACCCTAGGTGACCAAAATAATGAGTATGCCAGTCCAATCACTTGTTCCAACCCACATGTTTCCTTTAGGATTTTTTTGTCTTTGCTCAAAGTTTTTTAGCCTTCTCATTTCCACCATGGTTTCACATGACATTCCTCCGTTCACTCCTAGAGAGTTAAGCTTCCCAAACTACCCAAGAATGCAACTGACATTTCCTACCATCCAAATACCTTTCGGTCTTCCCCAGGGTGTGCCTTTTGCATGACAATACATTGGCTCTCCAACAAAGTTAGAACAACAATTTAGTGTGTCCAAGTAGTACAGAACCAGGAAAATCCAAAAGAGAATGGAGAATGATGTCACTAGTTTGGCCACAACTCAAAAGAATAAGGTGTTGAATGAACAACAAAACACCCTCACTATGACACACAATTTCCCTATAGTCATCAAGCTGAAGATGGAGATGTTATCAAATGACTATAATGTTCATGTTGTGGGAGTTTACCTTAGCTCTGCTCACTCAAAAGACAAGGTGGAATTAATAGAGGAGACACAAAATATGGTTATGATAGATTTCTTAAGATTGAGCCAGAAGTACTCCAAGTTGGAAAAAAAGATTAAAGAATATAGAGGCCACTTTACACTGAAAGGACACAGATCTCATAGTAAAGACCTTGGAGGTTGATGATCTTATGAAGGAGTTGGAGGCTTGGCTTGTGGCTAGTTGTCAAGAAGAAACCACAAAAAGAGCCCATCTGAATTCAAAGGTAAAAGAAAAAGAAATATTGCTTTAGAAGCTATAGGAGAAAGAGCATGGATTTTTGAGAAAGGCCTAGGAGGTATGGAGCATTCTCTCTAAGGAATTGGCTAAATTACAAAATAGATTCTCAAAAGAAAATGTTGCAAAGGTCAAGATTAAAAGGCGCTAGCAAGAAGAGGATGAAATTCTCCAGAAAGTATTATAGGAGGTCCAAATGACACTTAAAGTTGAGCAATAGGATAAAAGTATCATTGGATCTACACTTCAAGCCAAAGAATGAGAGCTGTTTGAATTTCATCGAACATATGACACCTCAATGTTTCTTTTGGATCAACTGAGGGAGGAAATAAAAGAGAAGGAATTACAGGCCACAACCGTACCCTCTAGCCAACAAGTGGAATTCATTCCTATACTACAATAACTATATGTATCTTATTGGGAAAAGATTAAGGGTGGTCTTGTCCCTCTGCAACCTACATTTCAGCTCATCACGAATGTCAGTGAATTGGAAAGAAGGGTGTAGGCAATGGCCTTGGAGACATTAGAGGGAATCACCCCTAGTGTGGTTTGATCTTAGGTCATTATCAAAAAATTATGCATAATGGATCATGACGCCTTATTTTCTACAGGTATTGTTGATAGAAGATCAATCGCCAAGAAGGCCAATGAATTCATCTAGTATAATGCATTTTCTCTAAAGTGCAAGTATTCCCTAATGGCCCTCATATTTTTTATGATTCAAGTAAAGAGGCTTGAATTGATCAATTGGTTCAAATGGTGGGTATATGTAGGATCATGAGGGGCCAAAAAGCAATGATATTCTGACTAAACTCTTGATTGATATGCCGATTGAAAAATATATATGACTTTCAAATAGTATCACATTTTTCTGAAACATGTGTCTCATTTTATGCTTCATATACTATATGATTAAAAAAATTATTTTCATAAAGTTTTGACTAAGTTATGGTGGTCAGACATACGAGTTTTTAATATATTTTTAAAAAGTTGTAGTAAAAATATTATAATTAATTATTTATTTTTAAAAAATTACCAAAAAATATGTGTCACATCTATACATGAGTCTTCTACTTATATCTAAAATCTTATAAAAAAATATTATGATTTGATTGTGGTCTGGGTGGTGAAATAGACACCTACTTCTTATCGTTTTCATAAAATTTTAGTACTATTGCATTGAATATTCAAATTTTCATCAAATGGATATTTTTTTTAAAGAAAAACTAGTAGCTTAGAAACTACATTCAATTTCCTATAGATTCTATTCTTACATATTTTTTAAATAATGTTGGTAACTTAAATTCAATTTTTTACATCAAATTGCCTAATTCTATTTTTCTGATTTTCATTGCCACTTCTTATCGTTTTCCTAAAATTTTAGTACTATTGCATTGAATATTCAAATTTTCATCAAATGGATATTTTTTTTTAAGAAAAACTAGTAGCTTAGAAACTACATTCAATTTCCTACAGATTCTATTCTTACATATTTTTTAAATAATGTTGGTAACTTAAATTCAAATTTTTACATCAAATTGCCTAATTCTATTTTTTGATTTTCATTGCCACTTTGGCCCACCATGATCTTGCACGTACCTTGGGGATCCCTCCTCCTATATTACCATATGTGATAGTGTTAATTTGTGATCAAATTCAAGACTCGTTGGAACTCAAGACTAGTCCTTTTTGCAAAATCTTGAGCCAGTTGTCGACATTCCCAAAGTTGAACAGATCCTACAACCTCTCATTGGACTTCATTTCCAATTGGAAGTGGAACTCTCCACCTTGGCCAATATCTCTTTTTGAGAAATAATTGTCTTAGACCTATCTTTTGAGGAATGGTAGAGTCATCAACTACCCTCAAATGAAGATTGGGACTCCTTACAATCTGATTTTGTGGATATTTAACTCCTTTCTAATTTCCTTTTTGAATGGGCTTGGTGCGAAACCATAGATTTTGGGTTCTCCTTTTCCTTGACAGTAAGCCGATAAATGCCACCAAGCCATGGATGGAAAATTCACTAGTGTATGTTTGCACCCTGAATGGATTTTCCCTTATTTTATTGAGTTTCAGAGTTTTGGCCGTGTTGTGGGACATGGTGTTATTGTAGAATGTTTTGGTAGACCTGAATTTCTGTGTTGGAGCTCTTGATAATGTGCTCTCCATGTGGCCTCCCCACAAAACTGCTAAGGTTTTCGATAGTCAGGGGACACCTTTTCTCTACCATACTACCACGTGCCTAGGGAATGGCAGTATAATTTTGTTATTTGATTCACACCACATACCAAGGATGAAATCATCATCAACATCAGATGATAAGGGTGATTTAATGTTGCTGACACTTTTAAATGAGAATAAGAACATTCAGATCTCCCAACACACTTATCAAAGAATGGGTCAGTGCAAGAAGCTAAGTCCACTTTTTGGCCAAAAAGTGGAAGTGTTTTCCCTGATTTTTCAGGCTTTGTCTCATTTGAGCTTAAATTTTGGAACACTTGGAGATTGAATCTTGGAAAAAGTCATTAATATTAAAGATATCCCTTTGAGTCTACTTTCTAAATATGTAATTTATTTTAATACCCACATAATAAAAAATAACTTTTTGAATGGAGTTCTAAAAACTATGTTTTAAAAATGTTTGTTTTAGGACCATACCATACATATGTACGACCCACACTTTTTGACACAATTAAAATTATTTTCTCAAACCGTTTTGGGAAATGGTTTGTAACACATTGAAGATTGATGAGCCTATTTTTCTATATTTTTTTAACTAATTTTTTAATGACCATAATTATCTTTTTAAAAATTTGATGTGTACGGCCCACATAATTTGACGTAAACTTAACATTTTTTAGTTTTTTTTAATAGAAAATAATTTTGTGTAGATTGATGACATATAATTTTTTTTTCAAAAGTTATTAAATTAACAAAATTAATTAATATTTCAAGTTTATGGACCCGATTTAGTATAAATTAAATGAAAAATAGTTAAAATACTCAATTTTTTTTAAAAATTACATATTTAGAATCTAGACAATATAATCTGAAATAGGTTTTAATTTTGTATAAAAATTCTCTACATAGAGGCATGTAAACTATTTCATAAGTTCATATTTGTGCTTTCATTCATGGAGATTTGAATTCGCAAGTCCATGTCTCAGGTGTGACCATCCCAGGCCTATCCTAGACCTAATCCTGAGGAAAGTGGCGGGTTGTGGAATCAACTTCCACAACACAGGCCCCCGTTTACAAAATGGGGGCCCGTTCCTTTTTTAACTGTTGGTTTTCAGAATGGGTCCCTGTTTTTAAAACAAGGGCCCATTATATAAATAACCGGGCCCCGTTTTGAAAATGGGTCCCATTCCTAAAATTACCATTATTGTTCAAAAAAAAGACAGATTGCATCAATTTACCAGATTATCATTGGAATTTGTACTGACAAACATTTTTTACAGCATTTGGCACTACTTTTTTATCTTTTTTACACAAATTTCAGAAGAACTCGAATAAAAAGAAATATTATTTTTTGAAGAGGAGTTTGTAAAGATGGGTTCAAAGCAATGTCAAAAGAAATAAATGAAGACAATGGCATTCAAGCACAAAGAGAGAAGGAGGCAAAACACCAAAGAGATCGAAGATCACAACGACGACAATTGAAGAACACTGAAGCATCTAGTTCAGTGCCAGTTGTAGATGAGACCATTGAAGAGATCATGATGGATGCAAGCAATGTAGAACCAAACACGTGTATGATTGTTGATGCAAATGTTCATATGGATGCGAATCCTGGTATGTTTTTAAATCCCCAAGACTATGATGTCAATCAAATTGCTGATTTAAATGAAGTTGGATATAAATTTAATACACTAATACAAAGAGAAATAAAAATTAAAAATATTACACCACCATGTCTGAAAGAAAATGAATGTAATTTGTTTACTATTGATAGCAATGTGCTAGATAATCTTAATGGGTTAGTTTCTTGGAGACAAATCAGAACACATGCAAATAGATTATATAAACAATTTTTCTATAATAAAAAGTTAGGATTCCAATGTTAGTAAAAATGTTAAAAATAAACCAAAAAGAAAAGATTAATCATATAAGCAAGTTATATCTACTATTTCCAGTGCCATCAATTCTATCGGAAAAACAACTCGATATAAAGATAAGAATGCAACACATAGAGTTATAACTACTACTATAGTGACAAAACAATTGTTAGTAAACGAATGTTAAGTGATATAAGTGGCTATTTAAACCTACATCATAGAACCTTGTCAAGAGTGGCCAAAAGAAGAGACACAATGAAATTGATCCACTAAACCATTGTTGGAGTTTTAGTGGTAGACTTCAAAGGTCGGACATGAAAATAAATGATGAAACTAAACTATTAATCGCAAAATTTTGGCATCATAACACTAGAGTTTCATGAAATTATAGAAATGTTTTAAAGTTAAGGGTGAGATCAAAAATTCATGATCCTCATACAAAACATCTTCTTGACATGACTCAAACAGAATTCTTTAAAAAATTTAGTGATGAATCTGTGTTAATGAATTTACGAATTAGTCAAAGATCATTTGCAAAATGCAAACCCTAGTATGTTAAAATAAATAAACAAAGAATATCTTGTTGTTGTAAAACTCATGTTCAATTTCGTTACTATTATGATGTTTTTCGATATATATGGTGTATGTTGCATGGTAATGATCTTGTGCAGGATTGTGGTGTTTATGTTCCACCTGAAACTATAAAAGATTTTATTGCAAGTTTATTTTGTAAACAACCTAATGAGCAATTATTTCTTTCCAATTCATGCATTTGTGGCCTTTGCAATTTATGTGGGAACTATTATTTGATAGCTAAATGTTTGCATGAACATGTTTCATCTGAGTTTGGACAAAAAAATGTCAATGTTAGGAGATTTTAAAATATAGAATACCCTCTAAAGGATGGAAAGATGGGGAAACTTTTAGAATTGATTATAGAACAAAATAGTGTGAATGCATTTATCAGTGAGTTTAAAAGTCATATTGTTCCATAATATGTGAAACATTCCCAATGTCCAATAGCTCAAATTGTGGTTTTAATTATGGATTTTGTTTAATCCATGAAATTTAAAACATCTCGCCTATTTTTTTGACTTCCCATAACCCACTAGAATAGCCCAAAAGGCCACATGGTCACCTAAAAATGATCCAAGGCACTAGAAAGGTACCAATAACTAATAGTGGTAACTTTTGCATTGCCTAATGAGGATTAAGAACAATTTTGGTACATATGTGATTTAAGGAATTGGAATGGTGGCTTGCTAGAAGTGGTTAATTTTTTTCATTTATTGGTTGAAAGGCCCAATACCTAAAAAGATAATTCCTAGAAACATTTAACCCAAGTCTCACAAATTCAATTTTGAAAGATTCAAAGTCCATTTGAAATTTACTATAGTGGATCAAATCTTACTACAAGTAAAGTCTCTTGATGTCTTAGTAGTTTTCACTATGGATTTCATGAATTCATTGACTATCTTGCATCTAGATGGTGATGTGATTGGTGAGAAAACTAACATATCTTGATGGAAAGATCTAAATAGTTCTAGTATGGTTTTTGATGTCAAGATTACATTTTTGAGACAACATGGTGCACCATGCAACATTTTTTATAATGGCATAATATGTCCTATTATGCCATGACATGGCATAATAGGTCCACAATTGGTCCTATCATACCATGACATGGCATGGTATGACAGGACCAACTATGGACCTATTATGCAATGTCATGGCATAATAGGACATATTATGCCATCATGACATAATGTGTCCTATTATGCCATGACATGTCATAATAGGTCCATAGTTGGTCTTGTCATACCATGACATGGCATAAGAGGAACAAAATTTTCCATCATGGTATAATGTGTCCTATTATTCAATGTCACAACATAATAGGACCTACTATATTCCTGTTATGCCATGACATGCCTTAATATGACATGATGGCATAATATGTCCTATTATGCCATGACATGCCATAATGGGTCCATAATTGGTCCTATTATGTCATGTCATGGAATAATAAGAAAATAGTTATCAAATCTATAATAATTTGACTATGTCAATGGCTAATTCTTAATGAATATTCATGTTTTGAAGGTCTCATTAAGAAATTATAGATATTATACAAGAGGAGAGAATTAAATCCCTCTAATATTGGTGTATAAACTATGAAGCCTTTTATTTACCAAATGGAATATCTAAGTAAGGTCGTCATGAATGAGGACCCTTGAGGTTTACATTTAGAGCTATGGATGACCTTGACCTTGGTAGCCCACCACTTCCATGTGTAAGAATGTATGTGTTAATGTTGAGTTCACACCATTAGGGTGAATGGTTACAATGTTAGGAATTTTAACATAGAGGAAGAGCACTTGGTCAAACAAGTTGATAACCATTATAAAGTGAAAGAAAAAAGGAAAAAAACTATTGAGATTGAGACATAAACTTTATGATAACTCATACACTAGCGTCTCTTTCATAATCTTTAATAGACATGATTGTGCATATGTTAGTTAACATTATCTATGCTCAATAGCATATAGTTCATTTTCTTTATTCGACACATCTGATAGGTCATAGTTTGACTTTATTATTCCATATCATGGTATAATATGTCATATTATGCCATGATGACATGATATGTCCTATTATGTCATGACAAGCCATAATAGTTCCATAATTGGTCCTATTATGCCATGTCATGGCATAATAGATCCTATTATGCCAGGACCTATTATGCCATGACACATGCCATGATATTTCATTTTGGTTTTGGTTTTCGTTTTGATACATCCATTTAGTTTCGGTTTTGTTTTGATTTGGTTTTGGTTTTGATGTTTGTGAGATATCTTGTATCTTGTAAATTTGATATTTTATTTTGTTAACTATCTAGATTTTGTTTTGATTTATAAATTTGTTGATTTTGGTTTAGGGTTTAGGGTTATCTATTGAAGAATATTTTAGAGAAAAATTAAGAATTTACAAATATAAAAACAAATTTACTTATAGGATACTTAAAAAAAAACTAAAATAATACCAAAAAAACTTAAATAATACTCAAAAAACAAGAAAAATATACAAGAAAATTAAAAAATGTGAAAATGGATGATCGAATGTCTACTTGGGATAGTGGTGGAGGCTTGAAACGAAGTCCATAGCACAGGGGCCCATTTTTTATCTCCTTTTCTCAAAATAGTTGTAGGTAAAATTGACAAAATGCACCCGAAAAATGGGTAAAATCAGATTTAAAAACGGGACCCCGTTTCGTTTTCAAGTGGGCCCTCGTTTGAGAACAAAATGGGGGCCCATTTAGTTTTGCGTCGAGCCCCCGTTACCTTTTGCTTCGGGGGCCTGAAGAAAAAATGGGCCCTCATTTCTAAGAGTGTGTTTTCCAACGCACAAACTTCGGTCAATTTGTGACCCATTACCTTGAACTTACCCAAATATGAATCGGGATCAGATTGAAAAGGAAGGCAATTGCGACTCTCTTAATGACTATTTGTCACCTTATGGTGGCAAAGGTCTAGGGTTTGTCTTGATTTTTTGGGGTAAAATTTACTATGATATAAGGGATTTTCTAGAGAAGATAAGGACTTATGCTTTTTCTTCACAATTTAAGAAAAAACTTATAGACTATGTTATATTGGCCTCTGTGTTTTTCATCTCTGATGTTTTTTTAAAGTAATATGTCAAGGTTACCATTACATATTTTTTGACTCTTATAATTTTCTATTTATCAAATTCAAGATAGTAAATTATGTTTTGTTAAACTCTTTGATGACTTTTGAATGATATTTTGTTATCATATGATGTCAATGTGAATGAAATACTTTTTTTCAAACAATAAATGAGAGGCATGTATCTTTTCCCGAGCCTTAATGAATAATTCTGCTAAAGGTTTTCGAGCATTTGGCTTTTATATTTTCAAACTTGAAGCCTCTTGTTCTCCTTCAAAAGAGTGATTTTATTATGTCGCCCCCTTTTCTGAGGATACAATACCTGTGAATTAATTGAAGAAGTTCTTAGCATTATAGTTCTAGTGTATCGCCTTAGTATTAGTTTTCTTTTATGTTCTTCTTCCCTTTTCACCCTATTTACTATTACGGACAGTCGACATTTGAGATATTGGAGGTTTTTTCATAGAGAGCATTAAGTCCCACCTCTGTGGAACTTCCCGACTGCCCCACTTCAGGTCTGCAGACCTAATTAGGGATCAATAGGTATATAGGTTTACGATTCATTTTGGTTTAGAGTTAGAGGTACTATTTAATTTGGTTTCATATTAATCAGTTGTATATTTAAGGTATAATTTGGTTTAATGTTAGCGTTAGGGTATGATGCTTTTAATTGTTAGGCTTAGTGTTTCATTTCATTTAGGGTTAGAGTAAATAAGGTTGGGGATGAGAGTAGACTAGGACTAGACTTAAAATTTTAACTTAGGGTTACATTTAGTTTTATGGTTAGGGTTCGATGTAGAGTTCAATTAGGTTTTTTGTTTATTTGTTATATCCATGATCAGACATGATTTATATTATATTTTGTGATTCTGAAAATTCATTGAGGATGGGAGTAGATTTTGATTTGCTTCATTCAACTCTATTATGTTTAGCATTAGAGTTAAAATTGTTTAGAGTTAGGGTTAGGGTTGATTTTTGTTTAGATTTTACTTTGGTTCATAGTTAGCATTCAATTTACTTTCGTATTAGGGCTGCTTTAGGGTGATTATTTATTTTGTATAGTGTCGGGGTTATTTATTTAGTAAAGTGTCCCAGTTGTGGAAGAGATTCACACTGTTGGCATTTCAATAAGTTTGTTGGTATGATGATATTGAGAAGGTTGTTGTAGATTGATGATATAATTGATAAGGGATGATTACTATCTTAATAATATTATTTTGTCATTGATGTCAAGCAATTGATTTTCTGATTCAGTATGATGTTGCCATATCTTAAAGACTATGTTTTGATGAGTATAAAGATGTCGGTAAGTGACACAGAAAGAATGTGAAAATGAAGGGAAGTAATAAGTTATTCAATGGGCAACTATTACCGAGTTAGACAGTGATGAGATTATGATATTTTAATTTTTTTGATATTCTATATATGTGTATTCGAAGACTGAATAAGAAGGAGAAAAGATTTCATGCAATAGAATGAGTTAAGGTTGATACTATTCTATTTTGCCGAGAAAGGAGCCAGACAGTAAACTCCAAGGTTATCACTGTCAGTTAAAGAAGAAAGAAGTCACCGAGCATCGTTAGCAAGAAAAGCTACCGAGATAGTAATCAAGACAAATACAGAATGTCTACTGAGTAAAGTTTAGAATTAATCGAGTATCAACCAAGCAATAAAAGAATGCATTGGATGAATAAATACATTATTAAATGAAGGATTCCAATGAGCTGGAGATTTATAGAAGATTGGAATGTCATGCAAGAAGTTTGTTAAGGATCAATGGCAATGAAAATTCAAGAGTTAGATCTACAGCACAGATTGAACGGTTATAACCAAGAACAAGTACCAAGGAAGGAATACAAGTTTCAAGGCAAGATAAAAATGTTTTTCAGTTCGAAGGATTCAATGAACCTAGTCAAGTTTGAAGATTTGATGGCTAATATTAATCATGGGAAATGTGATTAAGGAGATTAAGTGATTAGGAATTGTTTATAAATAAAGATAAGTTGATGAACAAAGTATGTGGGCAAATAGAAGAGCAGTGATACTGCAGAGGTGATTACCGAGTACAGAAGATTGAAGATCTTATTGAAGAACAGAGTGAGAAGCCCAACAAGGAGGAAGATAAGTCTTATGACAAGATTATTTTGAGAATATAGAGTCTGCTATAACATTTCAGATGTGAAGTTGCAGATATATTTTATTACTATTATTTATTTTTGTAAGTGACAGGAAATCTCTTAACTGAGTGGACCTAACAGTCTTATTTGTAAATCCTCTAGCAAGGTAACATTCTAATTGAGTGTTTGAAATCCTTTGACAAGGTCACTTCTAACAAAGTGCAAGATTCTGATAGATCTGAGGGAAATCCCTTGACCGGGTCACATCTAGCAATGTGTTTATGTAATCTTTAATAGGATTGGCTTTTAACCGAGCATACTCTAGAAGAGTATATTTTCTTCCTGGGTCTGAAATCCCACAGTGGTTTTTCCCTATTAGGGTTTCCATGTTAAATCTGGTGTTAAATGTGTTTTGATGTTTCAAGTTTATCAGTTTATGAGTTTGAATGATTTACAGTCATAGTTGCATATCAAGTAAGTTCTACAAAGGTTGAATCTGATTAGAACATTGTATTGTGAGTTTACCTGATTCACCCCCACCCCTCTCATTTAACTAACAATTGGTATCAAAGCTAGAACTCTGAAAGAAAATTTTAAAGGAACTTGAGGCAAGATCCGAAGATGTATAAAAGCGATGCACCAAAGTTGAACAAGTCAAGTTTCACCACATGGCAGAAAAGAATGAAGCTGCACTTATTAGGAATTGGAGAATATGCAACATATTATCTAGAGAATGATTACACTACACCTAGCACCTACCCTATGAAAATGGAAGAAATAAAGGCAAAGTAAGAACATATTCAGACAATGATTGAAATAATATCAGCATTGACTGACTCAAAATTTAATGATCTAGAAGGTTGTAATGATGCCAAAGCTATGTGGAATAAGCTTACATCTGTGTATGGTGGTGATGAACATGTTCAAAGAGAAAAAGTAGATAGTCTTAGAGGACAACTTGAATCCATGAGAATGAATGAAGGTGAGAACATAATCCAATACAGTACAAGGTCAAAGGAAACTGTCAATCAAATCAAAGGAGCAGGAGGAACTATTGAAGAAAAGGATGTAACAAGTAAGTTGCTGAGAACACTTCTACCTGCTTATGCCATTCGAGTCTCTGCAATTAATGAATTAAGGTTTGTACCAAACATGCGAGTCTCTTTGGATGCTACTATCGGTAAGCTACATGCTTTTGAGTTAAATAATTTTGATAATAGTGGGTCTTCAGTAAACAAAGTTGAATCTGCATTCAGTTCTTTTCATCTTGGTGAATCTAATGATTATAGTGATAGAATGTATAAGTATGTTGAAGGAAATCACAGTGTAGCAAGTGAGAGATTTCGTAAAAACATGGAAGAAGTACACAAACTATATGAGGAAATCAAAAATCAAGAAGAGTTTGAAGCATTATTGGCCAAGAGGTTACCGAGAGGCAAAGGTAAGTATATAGGAAAGTTACCTTTAAAATGTTTTAACTGTGATAAAATTGGACATATGGCTTCTAACTGTCTTGGAAAAGAATCTAGTGAAAAGAGAGAATACCGAGATGATAGACAGAAAGACAACCAATACAGAGGGCACCGAGACTTCAAAAGGAGAGATAGAAAGACATGCCTAGTAGCTGATGAGGAATCCAATGATGATAAATCTGATGGGAGTGAGACAGAGGAAGTTGTATATGTGGCTATCAAAGATGGATCCGATGAAGAAAGGTATGAAGAAAAAGCCTTAATATCACACATAAATAATAATGATTCTTGGATCATAGATAGTGGATGCTCACATCACATGACAGGTGATAAACACAAGTTTGTTAATTTAGAAGATTATGATGGAGGTTATGTAAGATTTGGTAATGATGCACCATGTCATGTGAAAGGTAAAGGTTCTATCATACTTCTTGACAATGCTAAATGTGATGATGTATATTGGGTTGAAGGTCTAAAATACAATTTGTTGAGTGTAGCACAACTAAACAATACAGGATACCGAATAGAGTTTCAGAAAGGAATTGTCAGAGTTCATGACAAACATGGAAAGTTGGCTAATACCTGGACTCAAACAAGAGGTAATACATTTCATCTTGACTCAACTCTGAACAATTGTCTGTATGGAAAAATAGAAGATACTTGGTTATGGCATAAAAGGTTTTGTCATGTAAATTTTGATAACTTGATCAAAATAAGTAAGAAGCACTGAGTAAGAGGTCTACCGAGCTTGGAAAAACCTAAGAATGCAATATGTCAAGGATGCCAGATGGGTAAGATGACAAAATCAAGCTTTACAAGTAAGTCTTACACTTCTAAAGGAATTTTAGATCTTGTACACACTGATCTTTGTGGTCATATGAAAGTTCAAAGTTATTATGGTGATAAATACTTCATATTATTTGTGGATAATTACTCAAGGATGATGTCAGTTATGTTTTTAAAAGAGAAATCAGAAGCCTTTCAAATGTTCAAATGGTATAAGGCAAGAGTTGAAAAAGAAACAGGAAGACCGTTGAAATGTCTAAGATCTGATAGAGGAGGAGAGTTCATTTCAGATGAATTTAACTTATTTTGCAATGATCATGGTATAAAGAGACAAGTGTCTACACCAAGAACACCATAGCAAAATGGGATAGTTGAAAGAAGAAACAAATCAATTGTAGATTGTGCCAGAACTATGATGATAGAAAAGAGAGTACCTCAAATATTTTGGAGAGAAGCAATAAGCACTATAGTTTACACACTGAACCGATTACAACTGAAGAAACGAACTATGAAGACACCGTATGAAATCTGGTATGACAAGAAACCAAATGTAAGTTATTTTTAAATATTTGGAGGTAGATGTTATGTTCACAAAGATGATGGAAATGGAAAATTTGATCAGAAAAGCGAGGAAGGAACATTTCTTGGTTATTCCTCTAGGAGTAAAGCATTTAAATGTCTAATCAAATCATCTAACAAAATAGTGGAAAGTGCAAATGTGAAAATTGATGAATTTGCATAAAGGAATGATGAAGGAAATTCCAAAGAAATAGAAGACTATGAAGAGTTTGTATATGTACAACTGAGAAGTCTTACTGAGAAAGCCAATGAAGATAATACTCAGTTACCAAGTGATGAAGAAGATCATACAGAGCCTACCGAGCCTATATTAGCAAAATATGTCAAAAAAAATCATGCATCAAGTCAGATTATAGGAGATAAGGATGCTCCAGTGATGACAAGGAACAAACTGAAACAGAACACATATCTGATATTTGAGTTTGAATTGAGGATAGTAAAAGAGGCATTAAGCAATGAAGATTGGGTGAATGCTATGATAGAAGAGATTGAACAAATCGAGAAAAATGAAACATGGACACTGGTCCCAAGACCAAAAGAGAAAAATGTAATTGGTACAAAGTGGATTTTTAGAAATAAGCTAAATGAAAAAGGTGAGGTCATTTGGAATAAAGCAAGGCAAGTTTGGAAAGGTTATGCTCAAGAAGAAGGAATAGACTATGGTGAGACTTTTGCACCTGTGGCAAAACTTGAGGGAGAGAGAACATTTTTGGCATATGCTGCTTACAAATATTTCAAGGTATATCAAATGGATGTTAAATCTACAATTTTGAATGGTATACTAGAAGAAGAAGTCTATATTGAATAGCTTGAAGGATTTATTGAAGAGAAGAATAAAGATCAAGTATGTAAGTTGAACAAAGCTTTATATGGCCTAAAGCAAGCACCTAGACCATGGTATGAAAGGTTGCACTCTTACTTAATCAAGATTGGATTTATAAGGACTAGTGAAAACAACAACATGTATATGAAGAATGATGAGGATAATGGAATACTGATTTTAGCCATATTTGTTGATGATATTATTTTTTGTGGAAATGATGCTTTATGTAAGAACTTTGGAAATGAAATGTGAAAAGAATTTGAGATGTCATTAATCAGTGAAATAAAGTATTTTAAAGGTTTACAAATATTGCAAATGAAAAATGGGATTTTCATTACTCAATCCAAGTATATAAAGGAAATCTTGAAGAAATTTGGAATGGAGGATTCTAAACATGTAAGTACACCTGTGAATACTAATTGTAAACTATCAAATAATGATGAATCTACATCTACTGATGAGACACTTTACCGATCTATGATTGGAAAGTTGCAATATGTATTTCACAACAAGTTTGATATAGCACATGTAGTAGGTATAACTGCAAGATTTTTTGCAAATCCCAAAGAAACCCATATGACAACAATCAAGAGAATTTTCAGATACTTTAGAGGCACTGAAGATTATGATTTACTATATAAAAAGAGGAATGATTTTGACTTAAAAGTCTATACTGATGTTGATTGGGCAAGAAATATTGATGACAGGAAAAGCACAAGTGGTGGAGCTTTCTTTTTGGGAGAAAGACTAGTGAGTTGGCTTAGCAAGAAACAAGGATGCATTTCACAGTCAATAGTTGAAGCTGAATATGTCGTTGCAGCATTGAATTGTACCAATATAGCATGGATCAAACAACTGTTGGAAGGTATGAATGAGACAATTACCAAGCCAGTAACTATATTTTGTGATAATACAAGTGCTATTAACATTTCAAAGAATCCGGTAATGCACTCTAAGACAAAGCATATTTCTATAAAGTATCATTATCTAACAGAAGAAGTTCAAGAAAAGAAAGTTGTGTTGGAATATGTTAGCACAAAAGAACAAATAGTAGACATCTTCACAAAGCCACTACCAAGGGACACTTTTGAGTATCTCAGAAGTAAGTTAGGGTCCTACCCCTATCTAGTACTCACTGATAGAGTTCAGTGAAAGCATCAATTCTATGACTCTACAGAATACTATTTGTGAGTTGATGTTGATTTACACACTTTAGGAGATTGTCTAAAGTTGTGCAGGAAATAGTGAATGAAGACAAGATGCTCTAATCGAGACTAAGATGATACATTTGTATATGTTTTAACAACAAGGGAATTACTTCATAAGGGAAGTAATCATGGATTAGTTTTACTTTGGCATTGTTGTCAAAGGAAGAGAAGACTAATGATAGGAAGAGAAGATTACAGGAGAAGTTTACAACTCAAGGTTAACAAGAGAAGAATAGCAGCAGTTTGAATCAATTGGAATAAATCAAGTTGGTATTGCCATCAATGCCAAAGGGGGAGATTGTTGGCATTTCAATAATTTTGTTGGTATGATGATATTGAGAAGGTTGTTGGAGATTGATGATATAATTGATAAAGGATGATTACTATCTTAATAATATTATTTTGTCATTGATGTCAAGTAGTTGATTTTCTGATTCAGTATGATGTTGCCATATCTTAAAGAGTATGTTTTGATGAGTATAAAGATGTCGGTAAGTGACACAAAAAGAATGTAAAAATGAATGGGATTAATAAGTTATTCAATGGGCAACTATTACCAAGTTAGATAGTGATGAGATTATGATATTTTGATCATTTTGATATTCTATATATGTGTATTCGAAGACTGAATAAGAAGGAGAAAGGATTCCATGCAATAGAATGAGTAAAGGTTGATACTATTCTATTTTACCGAGCAAGGAGCTAGTCAGTAAACTCCAAGGTTATTAGTGTCGGTTAAAGAAGAAAGAAGTCATCGAGCATCATCAGCAAGCAAAGTTACCGAGACAATAACTGAGACAAATATAAAATGTCTACTGATTAAAGTTCAGAATTAACCGAGTATCAACCGAGTAGTAACAGAATGCATTGGATGAATAAATACAATATTAAATGAAGGATGCCAATGAGCTGGAGATTTATAGAAGATTGGAATGTCATGCAAGAAGTTTGTTAAGGATCAACAGCAATGAAAATTCAAGAGTTAGATCTACAACACAGATTGAATGGTCATAACCGAGCACAAGTACCAAGGAAGGAATACAAGTTTCAAGGCAAGATAAAAACATTTTTCAGTTCGAAGGATTCAATGAACCTAGTCAAGTTTGAAGATCTGATAGCTAAGATTAATCATGGGAAATGTGATTAAGGAGATTAAGCGGTTAGGAATTGCTTATAAATAAAGATAAGTTGATGAACAAAATATGCGAGCAAATAGAAGAGTAGTGATACTGCAGAGGTGATTACCGAGTACAGAAGATTGAAGATATGATTGAAGAATAGAGTGAGAAGCCCAGCAAGGAGGAAGATAAGTCTTATGACAAGATTATTTTGAGCACATAGAGTCTGCTATAACATTTCAGATGTGAAGTTGCAGATATATTTTATTACTGTTATTTATTTTTGTAAGTGACAAGAAATCTCTTAACCGAGTGGACCTAATAGTCTTATTTGTAAATCCTCTAGCAAGGTAACATTCTAATTGAGTGTTTGAAATCCTTTGACAAGGTCACTTCTAACAAAGTGCAAGATTCTAATAGATCTAAGGGAAATCTCTTGACTAGGTCACATCTAGCAATGTGTTTATATAATCTTTAATAGGATTGGCTTTTAACCAAGCATACTCTAGAAGAGTATACTTTCTTTGTGGGTTTGAAATCCCATGGTGGTTTTTCCCTATTAGGGTTTCCACATTAAATCTGGTGTTAAATGTGTTTTGATGTTTCAAGTTTATCAGTTTATGAGTTTGAATGATTTACAGTCATAGTTACATATCAAGTAAGTTCTACCGAGGTTGAATTTGATTAGAACATTGTATTATGAGTATATATGATTCACCCCCCCCTCTCATTTAACTAACACACACATCAAAACATTAAAAGAGATTTAAACCACTCGTAAAAATTTGAACCATATACTCGACCATTGCTCAATTTTAGATGCGAATTCCCATTTGGAGAGAAATACTAACTACATAAATCCTCTTCAGATTATAACAAATTTCAAACAATTCTTGAATCAAAACCATACTTTAGAGTAGAGTACATAAATTTAAGGTTTCTCTCATCTGTAAGATTTTACTAACTCATTATACAAACTATAGCTTGATAAAGTGAAGATTTAATATGGAGAATGAAATTTTAAACACATATTATTCAAGAAGAAAATTAGTTTCATTTTCTTTCTGTATCTCTTCCCATTCACATAGACACACTTTATTTTCCTCTATCTCTATCTCTATCTTTCTATATATCCCTCCATACCCCTCTTTGCATATCACTTTTTATATATTAATATTTAAATCTTCATCACTGCTTTCGCGTTATCTCCCTCTCTCTGTCTCTCTCTATATATATGATTATCAATTAGCATTTAGAATATCAATTTCAACATAATCTTAGCATCATATCATAATAATCTTGCATCCATCATAGAATCATGTAGCTACTCATATTCTAGGTTGACATTTTGATGATCATGCTTGCTAAGAGCCACATCTATTGATCTTCAAGATCCTTAGAATTAGAGGAAGATATGACATTTCAAGGGGATCAAAGTTTGCATTTCTCAACTCTTAATTTACTTTCCATTTTATTAATTGTCTCATCTATACATTGCTTTCATTTGTTAATGGTTGACACACTTTTCAAAGACATTAACATATATATATATATATATATATATATATATATATATATATATATATATATATATATATATATATATATATATATATATATATATATATATATATATATATCTTTCTCTTATCAAATATCTCTATCTCCACTTTTATTTGTTTCCTCCTCCTTCTCTATCTCTTTCTCTATTTGTCTAAGTTATCTCTCTATATATCCCTCCCCAACCCTCTCTCTCTCTCTCTCTATATATATATATACCTCTCTCTTCCAATACATATCTCTCTCTTTCTCTTCCCATATATCTCTATCTACACTATTGTTTTGTTGTTTTTTTCTTCATCTCTCTATCTATCTATCAACCTCTCTCCCTTACCCTCTCTCTATACTAAGCCTTATATCTCATTTATCTCTCTTGTTTTCTATCTCCTCATCTATATCTCTTAATCTTTCTTTTTCAATTTGAAATAGAGTTAAATATACCAATTGTTTTTGGTTTTGGTTTTTGGATTGGTTTATAGATAATTTAGTTATTTAAAATGTGTTTTATAGTCCTCATTCAATTTGGTTTACTTATCTCTCTATTTTTCTATCTCACCTCTATATCTCTCAATATTTCTATTTCCATTTGGTATAGAGTTAAAGATTCAAATTGGTTTTGGGATTGGGCTCAATAAGATTTTAGTTATGAATACAGTTAATGTTAAAGTTCAATTTGGTTTACTTTTAGATTTAGGGTTCATTTTGGTATAGGATTAGGGTTTAATTTGGTTTAGGGTTAGGGTAAGGTTCAATTTTGTTTAATATTCAATTAGGTTTAGGTTTAGGGTTTAAGTTTGTTTAATGTTAAGGTTAGAATATAATTTTTTAAGGGTTAGGATTTAATTATATTTATGTTTAGGGTTTGATTTGGTTCATAATTTGGATTTAGTTTTGTTTTAGGTTAGGCTTCACTTTGGTTTAGTATTAAGGTTCAATTTGATTTAGTGTTATGGTTATAATTTAATTTTTTTTATAGATCAATTAGGTTTATAGTTAGCATTTAATTTGGTCTAGTGTTATGGCTCAATATTATTTAAATTTAGGGTATATATTCGTTTAGTGTTAGGGTTAGAGTTTTATTCAATTTAATATTGTTTTTGTTTTAGGGTTAGGGTATAATTCAAATTATGGTTTGATTTGGTTTAGGGTTAGGGTTCATTTCATTTTAATGTTAGTTTTATGATATATTTTTTCATTTAAGTTTATGGTTAGGGTTATATTTGGCTTGATATTCAAGTACAATTAGAGGTAGGGTTCATATTTTTTAGGGTTGGGATTACAATTCGATTATATTTAGGGTTAAGGTTTGATTTGGTTTAGGATTTGGGCTCAATTTGTTTATGGATAGAGTTTCTTTTAGTTTAGTTTTAGGGTTAGGGTTCAATTTTGTAAAAGAGGATTCAATTTAGCATAGAGTTTGGGCTTGATTTTCTATAATGTTAGGGTTCAAATTTATTTATAGTCAACATTGTATTTGGGTTTTCATTAGGTTTCAATATGATTCAATATTAGGATTTCTTTTGGTTTCATGTTAGCTTTAGAATTCAATTTTATTTAAATATAAAAAATATGTTTTTAACATATTTAAAATTTATTAATGTTATATTAACCTTATATTATAACTATATTACTACATTTTTAAATTCATTTGGTCAATTTTAGTATTAGAAAATTTATTATAGATTTAGTTATTTAATATTCATGTTATTTAATTATGATATAGTATATAATGAATTATATAAAAAAGTGATATATATAAATATATAAAATTAGTTTAGTAATATATAATAACCTGATAGTATTATTTTAATTAATATAATATATAAAGTTTAATAGATTAAAATAAATCTAAACTATATTATAAGAATATATGGTAGACTTTCTATAATAATGCCGAAAGCGCTCCTTATATAAAATTGAAGAGCACATTTTGTCACCATTCAAAATGTGTTTTATAGTCCTCGTTGAATTTGGTTTACTTATCTCTCTATTTTTCTATCTCACCATCTATATCTCTCAATCTTTATATTTCCATTTAGTATAGAGTTAAGATTCAAATTGGTTTTGGGTTTGGGTTCAATAAGATTTTAGTTATGGATACAGTTAAGGTTAAAGTCCAATTTGGTTTACTGTTAGGTTTATGGTTCATTTTGGTATAGGGTTAGGGTTTAATTTGGTTTAGGGTTAGGGGTAAGGTTCAATTTTGTTTAATATTCAATTAGGTTGAGGTTTAGGGTTTAAGTTTGTTTAATGTTAAGGTTAGAATATAATTTTTTTTAGGGTTAGGGTTTAATTCTATTTATGTTTAGGGTTTGATTTGGTTCATAATTTGGATTTTTGTTTGTTTTAGGCTAGGCTTCACTTTGGTTTAGTATTAAGGTTCAATTTGATTTAGTGTTACAGTTATAATTTAATTTGTTTTATAGATCAGTTAGGTTTATAATTAGAATTTAATTTGGTTTAGTGTTATGTTTCAATATGATTTAAAGTTAGGGTATATCTTGTTTTAGTGTTAGGGTTAGAGTTTTATTTGGTTTAATGTTTTTTGTTTTTGTTTTAGGGTTAAGGTGTTAATTTTGGGTTTAATGTTCAATCTAGTTTAGGATTGGGGTTTAATTTGATTTATAATTTAAATTATGGTTTGATTTGGTTTAAGATTAGGATTCATTTTGGTTTAATGTTAGGATTATGATAGATTTTTTTCATTTAGGTTTATGGTTAGGGTTTGATTTGGCTCGATATTCAAGTAGGATTAGGGGTAGGGTTAATTTTTTTTAGGGTTAGGGTTATAACTTGATTAGGTTTATGGTTAAGGTATGATTTGGTTTAGGATTTGGGTTCAATTTGTTTATGGATAGAGTTTCTTTTAGTTTAGTTTTAGGGTTAGGGTTCAATTTTGTAAAAGAGGATTCAAATTGGCATAGGATTTGGGCTTAATTTTCTATAATGTTAGGGTTCAAATTTATTTATAGTCAACATTCTATTTGGGTTTGCATTAGGTTTCAATAGGATTTCTTTTGGTTTTGTGTTAACTTTAGAGCTTAATTTTATTTATATATAAAAATATGTTTTTAACATAATTTAAATTTATTCATGTTATATTAACCTTATATTATAATTATATTTCTACATTTTTAAATTCATTTGGACAATTTTAGTATTAGAAAATTTATAATTGATTTAGTTATTTAATGATTATGTTATTTAATTATGATATAATATTTAATAAATTATATAAAAAAGTGTTATATCTAAATATATTAAATTAGTTTAGTAATATAATAACCTAATAATATTATTTTAATTAATATAATATATAAATTTAAATAGATTAATAAAGCTAAACTATATTATAGAAATATGTTATAGACTTTCTATAATTACGTGAAAGCTCTCCGTATATAAAATTGAAGAGCTCATTTTGTCCATCAATGGCCCATAGTCATTGAAAGATATCTAGCAAGATAATTGCATCGTCTACAACCATTGATTCATTTCTGTCGGTTTGCCATTATCTATGCCTCTAAGTGATGGGACAACAAAATAGATTTTTGCCAACTTTGAGTTGAAAACTGCAAGCGTTCACAAGCTCCATCCTCTTCTTCTTTGTCTCTTTTTTTACTGTACAACTCCCTCAAGAGAACAAGCTCCATCCTCTTCTTCTTTGTCTCTTTTATTACTATACAAATCCCTCTGGCTCTTGAATTAGGGTAATTTCTAGCCATTTGTGAGCCTCTAGGCATGAGATCACAAATCTCATTTTGGTCAAGAAATTTGTGGCCATTGAGATCAACCACTTCAATCATTTCTCTACATTGATCATCACTTTGAATTGATCATCTCCAACAAATTCGCATACTTCTTCAAGCTCTGCAAAGTTAACATGCCTTTCTCTACCTATACGAGAAGACTAATGCAAGATGACCTCTCTTGCCTTTCCATTGTCATTTTTCCTCTCTTTGTAGCCACACACACTTCTCAAACCGATTCTACTTTCCACAACCTCTCTCCCCCTCTTTGATTAACACATATTTCATATATATATTCTATATTTTTATATGCCGGTTCACTTCACCTCTTATTTCATTGTTTCAAATTTTGGTCTTAGAGTTCAATGGTCATAAAACTTGTTTGAAATATTTTAATGCCTTTTCAATGAATCCATTTCAACCAAAAATGCACCTTCCATATCTACTTCGATTGCATCAGCTAGGAAGTAAGTCACTTCAACAAATTCATTCTTTATATGTCTTATAATCACAACAAACCATGAGACTACAATTCAATGAGGCATTGTGTCAAAACATTTTTAAGTACCATGTCTATGCTTCCACATTTTGCAAATAGGTCTACTAGGGTAGTCGCAAACACAACACCTAACATGATTCCTTTATTTTTTACGCTCAGATGGATGTTCAAACTTTGTTTCCAAGCTCCTATTTTTGCATGGGCTAGGCTAATCAGTTACTTTGTAAATTGAAAAATTTATTTACTTTCACCCTCGATTCCAAACGGCTGAGCTTAACCAACACACTCGAAGCGTTGATCGCTTAGAGTGGCTAGTGTGGGGCCCTCATAATCCATTCCCATAGCTAATGCTCATTTCCATTCTTGTAAGCCAACCATTAACCACCACAGTCAGCAGCTAGCTATAGGTAGCAACCTAATGTATAACCCAAACTGAGTTTAAATTCACTGTTCTTGTGTTGTGGAGGATGGGACGTACATAGTAAATGAAACTACAACTATTAATTTGAATCTATCATCTCCCGCCCCACTGAAAGGAGTAAGAACTAAGAAGAGGATTTCTTCGATTGGATAAAAAATCATAGCCATAAGAGTTTCGAGAGTAAATGGGCCATCCTGAGATTTGTTAACGGTTGGAACTGTACTCATTACATAACATCCAAAGAGGAGCTGGAATAGTTGGGCATTGTCTGCTGTGTTTACTTGAAGTACACTTCAATTCCAAGGAGTAGATCCATTTTTAAAGAATCAAAGGGAGTTGTCTACGGTTGCGGGAAGTGGATGGGTGAAGCAGTAGTTTATGATGTTTGCATACAAATTTTAAGAATATTATTTGTTGTGGAGGATTTTTGAACATGACCCATCGTGGAGTATCTTCACAACTGTGAAGAGGTAACGACTCAATCGGGCTTCCTTCGTTTAGCGAGGCGTTTGTTGCAAGTTTTCTCATGGGGCTACAGATTTATTGTGGTGTTCTTCAGTAAAGTTTGTTGGTTTTCCTCTGCAATCGGCAAACTGTTTATGTGGGGTCCTGATTATTCGCATGAACTATTTTTAGAATTTAAATTGTTTTTATTCACTATTATTTAGGGTTGCGAGCTCTGGAAAAGCATTACTCATATGGTCTGCAAGATTGATGATAGTAATGTGATATGGCTTGAAATTATAGTGTAACTTTTCATCTAAAACTAAGATTTACTGTATATGTTGATTGTGCATTTTCTAAGCAGTATTGTATTAAGATTAATTTGTTTGATTTATATTATAAGTGATATTATTTGTTATTAATATTTTTTTATTATAATTTAGATTTAATATTTTGAATTTATATCTTTGGGAGAAGAGATCAGGAGATGTTTGTATGTGTTTACCCAAGACCAAAAGTAAGGAATGTTTTATTAGGTCATGCAAGATAGGATAATTTGGAAATAGGATGGAAGGTCATAATATAGGAGGTTCTAAGTAAATAACATAAAATTTAAAAGATTCATTCTATATTATTAAAATTATGTGATATTTTATATGCAATTTATTATGTTCCAAATATAATCATAAGATTATTCTCTACATAGTTGTTTTAGTTTATACAAGAGGACATAGGATTAGGAATGTTAATAAGAGGTACTTTCAAAATTTTCATCATAAATAATGATAAAACCATCAAACTTAATCCATGTCAAATATTTATAAATCAATATACCTATACACTTTCCGCCTTATATTTTAATATTTTAAATCTATGAATTATTGAATGAATTTCAGTCTCGCTTTTTCTATTTATGTAACAAAATTAATAATTTTTACTCTCTTACAAGCACGATACATATAAAACACATTCATGTGAGATTTATCACATAAAAATATTTTTTTCTATCACAACCCTTCAACTTACATGGTCCTTTGAAAGAGGGACAATACATTTATGAATAATAAATATATACAATTTATGATGTTATTTATTGCCTTTTTCTAATTAGAAGTCAATCAATTCAACATAATAGAGGCTCAAGGTAAGCATGATAAGAATATCAATGGGAAGATAATGATCTCCACCCAAACACTATGGTGCAAAAAATCATATAAGGATCTCACCACTACTGAAGCAAGAGGAATATCAATAATCTAGTTTCAACAAGGATAGTGTAAGACCAACAAAATGATAGCAAAGGTGATAGGGATTACAATCACCAAAAATAGAATGGAGGGGTCGGTCCCATTCCCATCCCACAAACAACATGAGGGTGCTCCTTCTCTTCAACATACATACACACACAACAGTCATTTATCAATAGAGAAATAAAAGCCATACATTTTACAAGAACAAGCATAGATCAACTAAAATTAAATGCAAGGTTTATTTTCTATTTCATTGAAAACAAAAAATAATGAAAAGTAGTAGGTGATAAATTTTATCCTCTAAATGAGCTTCACGGATATACTAATTTTCTCCTCCTTTAAGCTTCCATATTTTCAAATCTTCTTCCACTCCCAACCCTAAATGTCCTTAAAAAAAAATTCTATAATGAAAGAATAAATGGAAAAAGACTAAAATGAATGGTTTCAAGGGATTTCCATGTCACACACTGAAGATGGAACCCCAAATGCGTTTTACCAAATTCCTTACATATCATGAATAGAAGGCATGAGATTGCACTTGCAAATCACATGGGTGTGAATACCTTTCATGGAAGAATAATTGGTCAAGCTATTATTCCACATCTATTGATACTAGTCTTTTAAATGTGATGGTATATATAGTACATTCATTTACCCCATTCAAATCATGACTTAAAGGAATACCTTACCTTTAGGAGTCCAACAATATATAAACCATTAAAAGATCAACAATTTTTGTCTTCTAAATTACAAATTTGCATTTGTCTACTTTACATAATCTGAAAAGACATTAAATACATACCTAAGATAATTAAAATTATTAATGTGGTATAATATCAAGAAATAGACACCATTGCTAATCATGAGGCTTAAATAATAAATTTTAATCACTCATTGTTAATATAATTGATTCACCCTTAAGGTCTTAGTTTTCATTAGGCAAAGTTGTTTATTTGTCTACCATACATAGTCAAAATTCACATTATTCACAATGTAAAGTGGTTAAATGATAAGGTTTAGATGATTATTTTGTTCTTTCATTGGTAGTTGTTCCTTATTGTAGAAATACCAAGAAATCCATACATATAGCTTAAAAAAAGAAGTATAGTTATATATAATATTCATCAATGGTTCAATTAAATTCACAAACATTAGAAATATAATTCAATGCAAACTCAAATATCAACCACATGTAAATTACCAACCTCATAGATTAGTATGTCCATATTTTGTATATTAACATTATACAAGCTCACAATATCTAATTCTAAAATTAAACTTGTAAAATAATTTTTCCTTATTCAATAAAAAATTGATAATTTAATGAATTAAATTTATAATCCATTGAACCAAAACATAATCATATGTAGTCTTACTATTAAAAAACAAATAAATCTTTTTATCCATAAGGGCAGGTCCCCATGCGGTTGCTTAGCTTATTTTGGCTAGCTGGTGCTGCTCAATTTTTTTCGCATTAATTTGTGGAGCTGGTGGCCCCATGAATGTAAAATTTTGCTGCTTATAAAATAAGCAGTCATCTTAAATTGCATTATTAAAATAAATATTTAATTCTAATTGGTCATATAAATTGTGGAAGAAAAATTGGAAACAAATAAATAGAGGGAAATTGTTTTGGAGAGCCACATGTCAACCTTCTCAATAAGCAGTTGCTGCTTATTTCTAGCCCCCCCTTTTTCTCAAAGCTTATTTTTAAGTTTTAAGCAGTTGCTGCTCCACTTAAATAGGAAAAGATTCCAATTTATCCTTTCTTCTTAATTAAAAATTTGCATGGGAACACTCTGACCGCTTAATTTTAAGCAGAAATTGTACTTAAGCAGCCGCATGGGGACATGGGGTAAGCCTTATGCATTTTACTCATGAAATACTATACTTCGATTTAAAAATTACTATTAATGTTTAAACTAATTTTAATATATAAGTATTCTCAAATTAAGTTCATAAAATCTAACCTTGTGATATCACAAGCTCTAAGCATCACTTAATCACTAATAAATCATATTATTAGAATAATAATTTATAGTTTAAGGATCCATCTTCCAATTTAAGGGTATCATAGTTCTCTCCTCGTGAAAGTCAAATTCTTTTCATATAATTCTCTTATAAGAATTGTATAAAGCCAACGTATACCAGACAAAACTGAAACAACACAATGGCATCTCTGTTGGAGAGAACACGGGCTACAAAAAGAATTCATACTCTACAAACTGATATATACATATTTTACAAAAGATCGCAGACAAGGGAAACAAAACATGTAATTATTCTACTTCAATCTTGGTATAATTGCTCTCTAAACAATATGGATGCCATGTGAATATCGTCACTGCAGAAAAGAAAGCAATGGTAGCAGAAAAGAAAGACAACTCCCTTTGATTCTTTAAAAGCGGATCCACTACTTGAAATTCAAGTGCGCTTCAAGTAAATACATCAGACAATGCCAAACTGTTCCAGCTCCTCTCTGGATGTTATGTAATGTATACAGTTCCAACCGTTAACAAATCTCAGGATGGCCCATTTACTCTTGCAACTCTTATGGCTGTGCTGTTTGATCCAATCGAAGAAAGAGATTCAAATTTGAAATTCAAACGAATGGTTGCAGTTTCATTTACTAAGCACGTCCCATCCTCCACAGCGCGGGAACAGTGAATTTAAACTCGGTTTTGGTTGCTAACTACAGCTAGCTTCTGACTATGGTGGTTGACGGTTAGCTTACAAGAATGAAAACGGGAACGGATTATGTGGACCCCACTCGAGCCAGTCTAAGCGGTCAACGCTTCGAGTGCAGTAGTCTCTTCCTCCCCTTTCATGATTCAAGGGTTGCGAGTGTTTCCAATCCAAACATAAATCGTAGATGAAATCTGTACAATGAAAGCACTTCTAGAGTTCAATGCATCTGGACCAGGATGAACGACTAATTTTGGAACCAAATGTAGAGGAGCACATAAAAAATAAAGAGCCATGCTAGCATATGAAAAATAAGGAGCCATCTTGTATATCCTTAGCAGAGATTTTGGGCTCAAAGGCGTAGCATGCATTCTCTTATGGTACTATTATAATTGGCTAAGAAAGACTATGTTGAGATTTGTGATACTTCGAGATGCTTTCACATACTGAAATTTAGTACGAGTTATACCATTTTGACGAAGAGATGCCAATGAGACCATCAATCCCAACAAAACTGAAGAAAACAAATAGAGAAGTGTTTTTTTGTTGGTTCGGATCACCAGTTTATCCCTGTGCTTCTGCACCAAAGACAGAATCCACTGCAGAGCTCTCCCATAAACTCCTCCTCCCCCAACAGGCAAAGACACTTCTTCTGCCTGCAAACAAATGTGCAAGTCTTAAATAGGATTGAAGGCTAATTTGTGCAGCTAAAGGCATAAAAGCTGCCTTCATTTTCATACCTCCTTCCAGGAAAATGCTTTGCCATAAATTTTTTACTAGAAGCTGGATATCTTGCCACTTGGATGGACAAGAAACGCTGCCGATATAATTCACTACACAAAAAATTAATGGATTCAACTACTCCAAATTTGATTTCCAAACGCCCTTCACTCTTTCCCACCCCACAACAAGAAGCACCTTCATATATATTTCAGTCGTGGTTGCTTGCACTAGATACAATCAATGTGTGAATTTTGATATTGTTATATTAATACCATAGGATGTAATTAAACTGCTAAATTTTCTGCCATGCAACCAATCTTACCACTAACTCAATACAGTTACAAAAAACACACTCAGGAAAATACAGCTCCTTCACAAAATTAAACTATTTTCTGAAGCACAGTACTCTAACAATATTTAATGATCGCTACTCAATGTTGTACTGATTAAGGATTGAGAGCATCCTTGTTTGATTTGATCGGAACATCACAATCACCTCAAAACAAAAGGCCAATTGGAACATCCTTTAGCATCATTGCCTGTAGCTTGGATTAAACTATTCTGGCTCAACTTGTTTCACAAAAATAGAAATAAAGGACCATCCAATCATATTTTCCTTACCATGTATTTAGCTTTACATTCTTATTCTTTGCTTCAATGATGTTTTACAAAAGTATTATAGATATCCTTCATCCAGAATCAGCACATTGCATTAGAGGTGATGGCTTAATTGACTGTTTTCTTATTTAAACTTGGATGTGGAATAGTCATTAAACATATAAATATGTTTATAAATACTAACTTATTCATAAAGAAAGCAAATTGATTACCACTAAGGCTTGCCATTAAATAAATAGCACCCTCCAACACAGACTTCCTAATTAAAAATAGTGTAGGATATTTAGGGGCTAGGAAATGAAGACCCAATAAGAAGTTGTAGTCCGTTGTTCTCTTTGACTCCAAGAACTCATAGTCACATTGTATTTGTGTAAAATAAAAGGCATTTTTGACCAGTATTGTCTATCCGACGGTACGGTCCCATGGATAGATAGCTGTATTATTGTTAAAAAATGCAGTAGAATTGCAGTGGTATAATGAGATCAATTTAAATTTAAAGGGCCTTTGTTGATTCCTCGGTACTCACTATTTCTCCACTATTTTTGGAAATCAAAGTTTGCTTCCATAATAACGGCAAGCTCATCACCTTTTCTCTTTAATTTATTTTGATCTAAATGATTTTTCTTCTCCTTTTTCTGTACAAGCATAAATACATCATTCATTGTATTCCACAATCAAGTGATATTTATTTACAAGTTTAAATTGATCTTCCATGTGAGACATACGGGAAGTGTATCAGTAGTCTTTATAACTAACTTTTCACACCCACAGATTCTATTATGCATGCAAAGGTCAAAAAGTGGGCATTTCAAAGTGCTGTTGGATACCTACTTAAAGATGCCCCAATAACCTTGGGCTACAACCACCTCAAAAATGACCCATACTTATGCAAAAATGACCTAGTAGTTGTGTGTTATGGGTACCAATAGTTGCACAACTCCTCCAATTAAAGTCCAAAAATTCTAACTACCAGGGATAAAGTGGGTGGCTATTGGCAAAGGTTAAATTTATTAATGGGCTTTTAGTTATCATTTTTTTGGTTTCTTTAAATTTAGAAATTCGAGGATTGGGTGAGCAAGGAGTGAATGATAACCTTTCACTCAGGTAAAATCACTATTCTTCATTCACACCAAAATGACAACTTAGAATATTTTGACAAACAACTCAAACTATTTGCTTGAAAGACCAAATCTCAAGAAGATTTTGTATCCATCCCTCCCTCTACCTATCTATCTCCTTCTTCCTAAACCTCTATATCTATATCTCTTTGTCTCTCCATCTCTATCTTCAGATTTATCTACCCTTATGTATCTCCCTCTTTGCCCTTTTACATCTCTCTACCAATTGAATTCGTGTACACTACCAAGGTATGCAAATAATAGACAATTTTTTTTCCTAATTCACATTCTATACCTCTTCGGCGTACCCATTGCACACCAAGGTGCAATTGGTAGTTTGATATCATTGAACTTCGTTGAAGTTTAAGGCTATTTTTTTATTGATGTCTTATTCAACAAGTGCCACGTAGTGGCGAGTACTTGCCATCATAGTATTGTAATACAAATATTTGTTATAATTTCTAATTATTGTATTTTTGAATCATTGTTATTTTAAAATTATATTAGAATAATAATATTTATTTAATATTAATTAAGTACAACTCTTATTTTAATAAATTAATATAAACTAGCAATTGCACTTTGGTGTGCAATGGGTTGTTAGGATAACCGGTGAACAACTGAGAGGGGGGGCAATCAGTTGTTAATAGATTATATCAATTAATCAACTTAATAACCTTTAACCAGATTAAGTACCAACAAAGCAGAAATGGATGACGGTAAATAATACAACTTAACAATTAAACAAATAATCAATACAAAGCAACCATACCACATAACACCATGATTTGTACGTGGAAAATCCAAAAAGGGAAAAACCATAGTGGGAAGCCTACCCACAGTCAGATGATACTTCTGCAGAAAGTGATACAATGAGAGGCCTGCATATGCAAGAAGGCACACTGCCTAGAGCGTATTGCTCATTACAAAAGAGTCTCTTTGACTATAGAGAGGTTAAAACTACCTCAAGATAAATGGACAGCAATCCAAAATAATGAACTGTCAAAGATAGCATCTACCATGCCTGATTACAATCCCAGTTAATCTCAATACCGAAGGCCTTTGACCTCTTCCTTAATCCCAATTCGATCACCTATGATCGATCGAATCTCCTTCACATATGATATTACATTCCACGACTACGAATATATTTTTCACATTCACATCCTTTGATCTACAATGAGATCTTACATCATTTTATACCAGCCCTAAGGCCTAAACCAATTAGGTTAGCCACCTAAAAGATATTACAATGATCATTACATAAATCCATATTACAATAATATGCCATGTAGGCATAAGACCAAAACAACAATGACCAATCCATAGAACATCCCAAAACATCCCAGTAACGTGTAGAGAACACGTTAACATGATACTAGTCCATAACCTAGATAGGCACCAGACCTATTCTGGGTCCACCACGCCGAAGCAATGTCCTTAAGAAGTTGTAGCATGATCAAAGAACATCTCCAGTATCCTGAGATCCATGTAGAAGCTGCACCAACACCACTTATGCATCTTGTCAAGATTTCTCAATGAAAGCTCTGCCAGTTAAACCTTAAACCAATGTCGGTAAGGGTTTACAAGAGTGTATGATAGCATCTGATTACCAAGTCAATACCAACTGACCAAAACATGCTCAAGGAACATGTATCACATAAAATCAAACATACTCCATTGATCCAAACATGCTGGAAGTGTCTAACAAATAGTCTCTTCTACCAGTAACACTAGATCTTCTACCGGTAACCAAAACCTGTATGTCAGTAACATCAATGCAACACATAATCAATTCATCCATAATGCCAACATGGGTATGCCAAAGAGGTGTGGCAGGTGAATTGGGGAAAATTTGGTCTATTTTTTTGATAAATTTGTGTAGTGCATGAGGTCAATTTGTATCCATGATGTTGTTTGTACAAAAAAGGAATTCATTGAGAGGTGATAGCTTAAAATCAACTATGGATCCACTTACAAGGATTCAATCATAACTAAAATGAAACCTTTGAATTTAGAAGATAATCAAGTTTTAGTAGAAATAGGCTCATATTATCTTTGCACTAGGGTGAGTGCAAAAGTAAGGTTGAGATAGGACTATAAAGAGGGATATATGTTGGCAGTGGGTCAGCGTCCCTCATGGGGATTCGTGACATGGTTTTATAGCCTCCTATGGATTCTATAAGTCTAGTGGTTTTATTGGGCATTGACAAATTGATTGCAATGACAACCCTAGCTTGTAACAATATATAGAGGGGTAAGAGTGAGAGAGTGATTGGTAAAGAGATAGATATAGAGATAGAGAAGAAGATGAAGATATAGATGGATTCAAAGATAGATATAGTGAATGGGAAGAGGAAGATGGAGAGAAGGAGAGAGATATGAGAGAGACACAAAGAGAGGAGAGAGGAATATATAGATATGGAAGAGGAAAATAAATAGTTGGAGAGAGATGAAGGTATAGAAAGATAAAGATAGAGAAAGAAAGTGATATATAGAGAGGGATAGATATAGTGGTAGAGAGAGATAGAGATAGACAGATAGATGAAAGAAGTGATAGGGAGAGATACATATAGAAAGGAAAAAAGATATGGATATAGAGGTCCATAAAGAGGGAGAATGAGACAGAGATGGATATATAGAAGGAGGCATGTCTAGGGATTAGGGGGAGAGATGAAGATAGAGAAAAAGAGGAGGGAAAAAAAGATAGAGCAACAAAGAGGGGGAGATAGAGAGAGGGGATAGATGGGGGGAGACAAAGAGGAAGAGATAGTGTATACATATATATATGATGAGATAGAAATAGAGAGTTACAAATATATAGAGAGGGGAAGAGGGAGAGAGATAAATAAATAGACAGATAGAACTGGAGAGAGGGTAAGATAAATACGAGACATAGATATATATTGGAAGAGAAAGAGAGAGATATAGAGATATACAGGAAGAAAAAGGGAGAGAGGTAGAGACCTAAAGAGATAAATAGGGGGATAAGGAGGGAATGAGGGAGGGAGAGATAGGGAGAAATAGAGAGGAGGGTAAGATAAAGAGAGGGATGACCCAAGGAGAGAGTTGGGTAAATTGATATGGATAGATAGAGAGGGATAGAGAGAGATAGAAATATATGTATAGAAAGAGATAGATGAGCCAAAAAAAGACGGAGATAAATATAGAAAAAGATATATTTGTGCAAGAGATATGGAGAAAATGAGAGAGGAGGGGGGGAGCCATAGTGAGAGAAAGGAGTTGACAAAGACAAGTAATAGAGAGAGAAAGGTTTAGACTTTAGAGAGAGTTAGAGAGATAAAGAGGGGGAAAGATAGAGATATAGAGATAGAGAAAGAGAGAGGGAGAAACATGGAGTGTGTGTATATACATTAGAGAGAAGAAGTAGAGAAGTATAAAAAGAGGGAGTGATGGGGAGATAGGGAGACATAAGATAGAAAGATGTAGAGAAGCGATATATAAGGATATAAAGAGATAGATATAGGGATATAAAGGATCTAGAGAGTAAATATATATTGTAAAATATAGAGGGGATGAGCAAGAGGGAGAGATGGAAGGAGTGAAAAGGGGTAGAGGAAGAAATAGAGATAGAAAGATGGTGAGAATTAGAGGGGGAGATGGAGAGATAGAAAGATAAAGATATAGTAAGTGATATATAGAAAGGTAGAGAGGGATATGGGGAGAGTGAGAGAGATGAAGGAAGAGGAGTGTATAATATCTAGAGACGGTGAGATAGAATAGAGATAGGGAGGGAGAAATAGGCTGGAGTGTGTGTTTGTGTGAGTGGGAGAGATATAGATATAAAGATAAAGAAGTGTAGACACCTAAAATTGTCTAGTCTAATTAAATAAATATCTTTATTTATTTAATTTTTTAAGCCTAATTCTTCTATTAATTAAATAAATCTTTATTTATTTAATTAATTTATTTATCCTCTTCTAGCCTTATTTCTCATTTAAATAAATACATTTATTTATTTAAATTATCCTTTTCCTAAATTAAATAAATATCTTATTTATTTAATTGATCCCACTTCCTCTATTAATTAAATAAATCTTTATTTATTTAATTAATTCATTAGCCTTTTCTACCCATGACACATGTCATTCATCTCTTAATTCATATACTACCTACCCTCTCATTATTTTCTTATTTCTTTTACCTACCCTCTAATCCTAGCCGACCATTTATCTTTTACACCTCTCAACCTTATCCCTCCATTTCCTATAGTGTCTTATCTATAAGGAGATTCTTCCTTCATTATCAGACCTAATTTGTTCTAATCATTCTAATCATTCTATTCAGCCCCGTCGACTCTAGCTTTCGAACTTTCATATGCGATCAAGCCTACTTGCAACCACATTTCCGTTCTTTGTTGAGCTCTTGTGCACACATAAAATCTGAGAGCAAATATATCAAGCAAGATCAATGGAGATAGGAAGAATGCAGATTCAAACCCTATTGGACATGTGATGCTATAATCTTTGTGATTTTATTTGATTTTCATTGTCTTAGGTAATCTTCATATGTTATGGTGGATCTTTGTTGTTGTTAGGCTAGGGTTTTGTGGTTGAATCTATTTAGTCTTTCAATATTATTGTTAATCAATTTTCACCATAAACAGGAGGAAGTAAGACAAAATGTGTGAGTAAAAGCTATATAGAGATAGATATAAAGAGGAAAAAATATTTATAAAAAAATAGAGAGGGGGGAGAGGGAGAGAGAGAGAGAGAGAGAGAGAGAGAGAGAGAGAGAGAGAGAGCTAGATACAGTGGAAATGATAGGAGGGGAAAAGAGAGAGATATAGGGAGAGGTAAGGAGATATAGATAAAGGAGAGAGATGGAGATGGAGATAATAATCAAATTACATGCTACCATCAGCATAACTCCCCAAGGGCATAATATCTGTGAGATTTTGCCAAGATCAAGAGCTCAATGAAATATACAAAATATAGGACAAGAATAAACTGTATTCTCATCAATAGATAAATGATCAATAGTTCAATAGTTGTTCAACAGTTGTTACATACAATGTAGATGAGCTTGCATATATAGGCAAGGCAATATGGATATGTGAGCACACAAACATGACATGTGACTCAATAAGGAACAAGGATAGGTAGGAAATAGGTGTGGTAGGTAGGAGAAATAATAAAATATTCCACATGAGGTGGATCACCCATCGAAGGTGGAATTAACACTCCACAATAAGTGGATATGATAGAGTAGTAACAAGATCACACCATAAAAGGTGGAAATTATCCTACACACACTATCCTAATGTGGCACAAACACCCAAGTGTCTCATACCCAAACTACTACGAAATGCATTATCCTAAGTAAACTTAAGTAAGCTGTAATAATATCCAAGATGAATAAATATTTACACCAACACCCCCCCTTAAGTGCAACTTAGGGGAATGCACTTAAGTCTAGAATGCAACTAAGCAATGCAAGATGGGTCCTAGCTACGAGGCCATGTTAGGTACCCATGTACAAATGCAAATGCAAAGAAAACCAATGCAATGAAATCTCTCATAAAGCGGGGAAAGAGAGAAAAAACCAATGGGAAAGAAACCTCCCCCAAAAGAGAGATGAAAACAATACAAGAGAACTCCCATAGAAGAATATGAGGAACAAAACCCCAAGTGAGGAAAAAGTCCCTCCCCCCCCCCCCCCCATATGAGAGAAGAAGAGAAGCTAGGAAGCCCCCCCTCAATGTATAGTCTGCACCAATGGTAGAAGCTCGAGAATGAATTAAGAAACTGCTCCATGAATGTCAAACAACATTCCTCCCCTTAGGAAGAAATAAAACCAAAGGTGTATCCATGAAGTCTCGCCAATCATGAAGGGAAGATGTATGAAAAAAAATCATGATGAATGGAATCTCTAAAAAGTGCTCAAGTGTCCCCATGTCGATGCTGAAAAATACCCCCTCCAAAGGTGGTGAACTGCTCCACATTGCTGAAAAAGGCACTCCAAGATCTAGTGGAGATGAATGTAGAACATGATCCAAAGATTCACATGTCTCCTCTAAGCATAAAGAGACCTCATCCAACTACTGTACATAAGAATCCACAATCATGTCAACCTCAAAAGAATGATCATGTAGAGAATGAACAAGAGGGTCACAATGTGCCCTCACAACAATCGAAGAAGGATCATCTTCATGAAAGAGAAAATGAATATCATCAATGATGTCTCCCAAATTTGCAATGTAGGACTCCACAAACAAACCTGCAATGTTTGTCAAGTAATCATCCCATGAAACTGAAGCTAGAAGACAAGATATATCCTATTGCACTAAATCACAAGAAGGCAAAATTGTCGCACTATCCGCATCATCAGGTGCAATAGTGATGGGGTTCACATAGTTTGCTCAACACTTCACCTAGTTGGTGTTTCTCAATTCCACCAACTCACCAGGCCTAGTTTCTCTCTAGAACTCCAAGTCCTTCTCAATCTCTTATAGGGATTGACTCTTGACCATTCCAAGGTGTTTGCTTCACGTGTTTTGGCTAGGAACCCTACCAATTTACAGTGCTTCCCATGTGCTCAATTATGGCTTCTTGGCTTCAATTTGTCAAATTGACCTCCTACTATCATGAGTTGATGCAAAGGTGTGGAGGTGTCTTCTAACATGTTTTTAATGCATTTAGGGCCCATTTGAGGTTTGCAATCATTAGGCTTCTTACCAATTTCAAAATCTTGCCTAGAAAAGGGCTACAAGGAATTAGCCCTATTAGGCCTCCAAAATCCGGTTTTCTAGGGCTTGAGTGAAAATGGTCCAAAAGACCCCCTAGAAAGTTTGGATTTTCTTCAATTTTTCACCTAACCTCAAGATATGTTTTTGGTTTTGGCTTCTTGTTTCACCGTTCAATATGCTAACCCCAAAAATGAGGGTTTTGAAGGGTTTCTAGGCCTTCTAACTAGCAATGACTGGTCAAGTTGGGGTTTAGGTATCAAATGAATTTTTCAAGGCCTCTCCTTGCATTAAAAACTATTTACCAACCTCATGTACCCCTCCCAAATCTTATATGGTGGTTTGGCATTCACCCCTGCACTTAACACTTCAATTTCACCTTATTTTCTCTAACCGAGTTGCTCCTGGACTCGCCTAGAACAAGGTGACAGTCATACTCAAACTTATCTTCATCACTTTTCCCTACATATGTACATTTTACAAGTGGTTTCCCTTCATTTCCCAACAATCCATGATGGTAGTACATGTGGAATTCATGGGGCAACCATTTTCACATAAAACTGCTATATACAAGCCAAAACTGGCTGTTTACAAACCAACGCAAGAAAATACCAAATTAAACTATCTAAAAAGCTTGAAATGGAACCAAAAATATTGTAAGACACTAGTGACATTCAATCCATTTCTGGATCATTGGATTCAATCCATGTTCAATTACAAAATGAGTAAAAATCAAGCCAAAATGTTGTCAACTAGTCTGAAAATGGGTAGTTTCAGATTGTTGAACTTACAAAACACATTCTCCAACCTTGGTATCCATGAAAGAGAGGGTACTTATATATTTTCCCACATGTGGATTCATCCTAGGGAATTGGACAATCTCTAACTCTATTGCTAACCAATTCAGGACAAAAGTTGTCATGACAACTTTCAAAAGCTGTCATGACAACTTTTTGCAACTTTGCATTTTTGCATTTTTTGGTTTTCTCAACCTACAAGACCTATTCTAAGTCATCACACATTAATTTTACAACATATCTAAGACTAATTTAACCCTCCCTAATGCCTATACAAATTTTAGATACTTTTGAACATCAAGAAGGTCAATTACCTACTCAAACCCACTATTTACACAAAAAAGCAAACCTAAGAAGAATGAACTCAACACAGACTTACATTGACTCAAAACACTAACTCTTGGATCCTCCTAGAGTCCTTATTTACTACTGACTTGGATAAGGTCGGTACAAGCCAAAATTGAGTAAACTAGATAGCCTAAGTCCTAGGTGCTCCTGCACCATTCTCCCAAACAAAAGAAAATCATGTCACCTCTTTGGGAATCAGATTCTGATCAATTCCAAGCTTCTTAAACTCTGCCTCAAGCACTCTTTGAAAAGCTCTCCAGTTGGCTCACAACTTCCAGTAGCACAACTTGGTTGGTGGGATACATTGGGAGCTTGTAGGGAGATTTAGAAAAACCCTGAATTTTGATATAAGTGAATCTTGGGTATTGGATATACCAATACTCGAATTTTCTTATGAAGTCCTTAGCCTCTTGAGAGAGTCTCTGATGCAATCCACCTTGCAGTGTTCATGTGATATGCATAAAGAATGCATCATTCACCCTCTTGAAATGTAACTTTTCTTCCATATGCAGTTTGGGGTAGCAATCGTAAATAGGAAACTGATTCTCCTTATTTCTCACCTCTCCACTGTAGGTGAGGCCTCTGTATCTGTAAGTTCTAGCAAGGGAATAGAACAAATATGAACTCATGTAGAAGGTTCTATCTCCCTCCAAATTTCTCAGCTGACTGTCCAAGTTGTTGCTTATTATCTGAGCCTAGTCAATCATCTTGACTCCATTCATTATTTCATTTATGAAGTAATACATCCAAGGCTCACATCTATCACCTTGGGGATTACCTATTATTTGGTTCAACAAAACAATCATGTCTCCAATATCTTCTTTAAAATATGCCCTCACCAAGTTCTTCTTTGACAACTTAGAGGTGCCCTTTCTTGGTTTGTCCAGCCATGAATGATTGATGATGGCTTCGTACTCCTCCATGTGGTCTTGATACATTTGATTGGCCTCATCCTTGGTCACATATACAACATTATGATATTCTAGGATTCTAAATGCTTCCATTATGGCTACATCACTAATATTAGCCAACACTCTTCCATCTAGTGCTATAACATCTTTACTATCAGGGTTATAGTGCCTAGCACACTCAACTACCAACCCCATGTATTGCATAGTAGGGAGAAAGCCAACAGCATGTACGATGCCACTCTTCATCATCTTACGCATAGTCACAGGTGATCCTTGAACTCAACACCTTCTCGGCCTTTGGATTTGGTTTGGTTGGTAATTGAAGGTTGTTCACATCATCTGATACCTCCGAGTGACTACAATCTGAACCTTGAATTGGTCCCTTGTAGGCATCTAAGTCTACTATGTTGAAAACTGGTGACAATCCTATGTCACTAGGTAGATCCACCTTGTATGCATTTTGTCCATACTTGGCTAGAATGACACATGGACCTATCCTTCTCATTTGCAACTCGTTAGGCACTCCTTGTTGTAGCCTTGCTTTGTTAAGGTGAACCATGACAAGGTCTCCCACTTGAATTTGGAGGTTCTTCCTTCTTTCATCAACTTTTTGTTTGATTTTGCTTGTGTTCTCCATCAATGCTTGCTTGACTGATTCATGTACCTCCTTCATTGATTGAGAAAACTCTTCTTTATATCCACTTCTTGCTGCTGCACTTCCCAAGTCTCTCAACTCCAAAATGCCTCTTGGGTGCACACCATAGACCATTTCAAAAGGGCTCTTGCCAGTAGTTAATGGTGTCATTATATGCATATTCATCTTGTGAGAGTACTTGATCCCATGTCTGACCATATTCCTTAGTAAGGCACCTTAATAAGTTTCCCAAGCTTCTATTCACCACTTCGGTCTGCCCATCTCTTTGAGGATGGTAGGTTGATCCAAAAGGGAGGTTGGTGCCAAGCTTTTGCCATAGTGTCTTCCAAAAATGACTCATGAACTTTGAGTCCCTATCTGAAATAATGCTCATGGGTAAACCATGTATCCTCACTACCTCTTTGAACAAAAAATGAGCAATTTGGCATGCATCATGAGTAGTCTTGCAAGGCACAAAGTGAGCCATTTTGCTAAATTTGACCACAATGACATAAATGTTGTCATATCCCTGCTTTGTCCTTGGTAAACCTACTAAAAATTCCATACCAATGCATTCCCAAGGTCTATTTGGTATGGGAAGAGGTTGGTATAAACCAGCATTTGTAGAAGTACCCTTGGCCTTTTGGCAAACTATGCAAGTCTCCACGTACTTCTTCACATCTTAATTCATCCTTGGCCAATAGTAATACCTCTGAACCAACTCTTCAGTCTTATTGACTCCAAAATGTTCACTAAGGTTGTCATTATGCTTCTCTTGTATAAGATTTTTTCTCATTGAGCCTCTAGGCACACAAAGTTGCCCATCTTTGAACAATAGTCCATTTTGCAAAGTAAAATTAGAATACTCACTATGAAAGTGATTTTGATACTCCTTACACACCTTGTAGGCATTTGAGAAGTCTTCATCCTCTGGGTATAAGTCTCTAAAAATGTCAACACCTAGGCTTCTCAATTGGATTTCTTGGACTGTCAAAACTCTCCTACTTAATGCATCAACTACTCGGTTTAATTGCCCTTTCTTGTGCTTAATGGTGAATGCATAGGCCTACATATACTCCACCCATTTCATATGTTTATGACTTATTTTGTCTTGTGAGTTTAGGAAAATCAATGCTTGGTTGTCCATATAGACTACAAATTCTTTAGGGAGGAGATAGTGTCTCCACTTCCTCAAAGCCAGCAATAAAGCATACAACTCAAAATCATAAGAGGAGTATTTCCTCTTGGCATCACTTAGTTTCTCACTATGGAAAGCTACTGGTCTTTCTTCTTGGCTTAGGACAACACCTACTGCAACATTGCTTGCATCACATTCCACTATGAAAAGTTTCTCAAAACTAGGCAACACTAGCACCGGTTGAGTAGCTATTTTCTCCTTCAAGGTTTCAAAACCTTTGTTTGCTTCTTCACCCTGCTGAAACTTTTCCTTCATTCCACCTCTAATGGTGTCTAACATTGGTGCACATATATTGCCTAATGAGCTTCATGTAGTACTGAGCTAGTCCATGGAAGGTTCTCACCTCTATTGCTGACATAGGAGTAGGCCAATTTACTATTGCTTCAACCTTGCTAGGATCCATCTTGAGGTTTCCTTGAGACAACACAAAACCAAGGTAAACCAACTCCTGCTTAAAAAACTCACACTTATCCAAGTTCATGGTTAGCTTTTCATCATACAATCTTTGTAATACATATAGCAAATGATTAATATGATCTGCCCTATCCTTACTGAAAATGAGAATATCATCGAGATATACCACCACAAATTTACCTATGAAGTCCTTCATCACCTCATTCATGAGTCTTACGAAGGTGCTTGGAGCATTGGATAGGCCAAATGGCATTACAAGCCACTCATAAAGACCCTTAGTAGTCTTAAATGCAATTTTCCATTCATCACCCTCCTTAATCCTAATTTGGTGATATCCACTTTTAAGGTCAATCTTGGTAAAGTACTTGGCTTCCCCTAAACAATCCATTAGGTCTTCTATTCTAGGAATAGGGAACCTATTTATGATGGTGATCATATTTATGGCTCTAGAATCAGTACACAATCTCCAAGTACCACCCTTCTTTGGGGCTAACATGGTAGGGACAGCACAAGGGTTAATACTTTTCCTAATTAGGCCTTGGTCTAAGAGCTCTTGGATTTGCTTGACAATCTCAACATTTTGTTGGGGAGTAATTTTATAAGCTGCCTTATTAGGCAAGGATGCTCTGGGAATGAAGTATATTTGATGGCTTATGGTTCTTTTAGGAGGTAAGGTGGTTGGCTATCCATCACTTACTATGCCTTTGAATTTCTTCAACAAATCTTGCACCTCTATTGGCAAATCTGGCTACTCTTTTTTGTCTTTCTCTTTGGGTTTCATTACTAGTGAAAACCCTATACCTTCACCTTCCTCAAGTGTCTTCAAGAATTGCTTTTCACTTACCAAAAGAACATTAGGACCTACTGCCCTCCTTTCACCTTCCTCAAGGATAGACTGAATCTTGAATGTGACTCCATCTTTCTTGAATGAGTATGCATTCTTGGCTCCATCATGGATAGCTTGTCTATCAAATTGCCATGGTCTTCCTAATAGAAAATGGCATGCATCCATGGGTAGGACATCACATAACACCTTGTCCTTATACCTCCCAATGGTAAAATCTACCCATGCTTTCTCATTAACTAGGACATGTTTGCCTTTGCTCAACCAAGTGACTCTATAAGGATTGTTGTGAGGTATCCTTTGTAATTTGAGCTTACTCATTGCTTCTCCTGACACAATATTGTTCGTAGACCCTGAATCAATGATCACTTTGCAAACTTTGTCCATAATCTTGCATTTGATCCTAAATAAGGACCTCCTTTGGCTTGGCTCTTCTCTTACTGGTTCTTTGATCAAAGTTCTCCTTATCATCGATTTGTCACCTACCTCTGAATCTAAGGCAATCTTTGAAGTCTTGACTTGGCTACCTTGACTCTCTGGGCTTCAGCTATGCCTTCACATTCAAAATGGTTTATCATGCCTTCTATCCACTCTAGGACCACTTTTGCCTCCATCTTACCGGTGAACAATGACAATCCTTATAGTGATTTACCACTTAAGGCCTTTGAAATGCCTTCAAGAAAGTTTCTTTCTCTAGGATAGGATAAGGTTCAGGCACCTTTTCTATCTCTGACACTTCTTTACCTTTCCCTTCTACTCCTTCAACCTTTACCAACACTTCATCTGCCTTGGTTTCAACCTCACCAAGCTTACTCTCCAATTCTAGCAACGTCTCCTTCAGGAGTCTATTCTCTTCCTCCTGATCATCCACCTTCTTTTCCAAATCTGCATTGGTCACCATGTTGTTGTCTCCTACAGATTCCACTAAGGACATCTACTCACCTAGCCCAAATCTTATAGGCTTTGATACCAATTTGATGGGGTTCACCTAGTTTTCTCAACACTTCACCTAGTTGGTGTTGCTCAATTCCACCAACTCACCAGGCCTATTTTCTCTCTAGACCTCCAATTCCTTCTCAGTCTCTTCAAGGGCTTGACTCTTGACCATTCCAAGGTGTTTTCTTCAAGTGTTTTGGCTAGGAACCCTACCAATTCACAGTGCTTCCCATGTGCTCAATTATGGCTTCTTGGCTTCAACTTGTCAAATTGACCTCCTACTATCATGAGTTGATGTAGAGGTGTGGAGGTGTCTTCTAACATGTTTTGAATGCATTTAGGGTCCATTTGAGGTTTTCAATCATTAGGTTTCTTACCGATTTCAAAATCTTGCCTAGGAAAGGGCTACAAGGAATTAGCCCTATTAGGCCTCCAAAATATGGCTTTCTAGGGCTTGAGTTAAAATGGTCCAAAAGACCCCCTAGAAAGCTTGGATTTTCTTCAATTTTTAACCTAACCTCAAGAGATTTTTTTGGTTTTGGCTTCTTGTTTCACCATTCAATATGCTAATCCCAAAAATGAGGGTTTTGAAGGATTTCTAGGCCTTCTAACTAGCAGTAACTGGTCAAGTTGGGGTTTAGGCATCAAATGACTTTATCAAGGCTTATCCTTGAATTATAAACTCTATCCTAACTTCATGGACCCCTCCAAAAGCTTATATGGTGGTTTGGCATTCGGCCCTGCACTTAACACTTCAATTTCACCTTATTTCCTCTAGCCAGGTTGCTCTTGGACTCGCCTAGAACAAGGTGACACTCATACTGAAACTCATCTCCAACACTTGTCCCTAAATATGTACACCGTAAAAGTGGTTTCCATTCATTTACCAATAGGCCGTGATGGTAGCACATGTGGAATTCATGAGGCAACCATTTTCACATAAAACTGCTATATACAAGCCAAAACTGGCTGTTTACAAACCAAAGCAAGAAAACACCAAAGTAAACTATCTACAAAGCTTGAAATGGAACAAAAAATACTATAAGACACTATTTAAACTCACTCCATTTTTGTATCAATGGATTCAATCCATTTTCAATTACAAAATGAGTAAAAATCAAGCCAAAATGCTATCAACTAGTCTGAAAATGAGTAGTTTCAGATTGTTGAACTTGCAAAACACATTCTCCAACCTTGGTATCCATGCAAGAGAAGGTAATTATATCTTTTCCCATGTGTGGAGTCATCTTAGGGCATTGGAAAATCCCTAACTTCATCGCTAACCAATTCAAGACAAAAGTTGTCATGACAACTTTCAAAAGTTGTCATGACAACATTTTGCAAGTTTGCATTTTTGCACTTTTTGGTCTTCTCAACCTACAAGACCTATTCTAAGTCATCACACATGACTTTCCCAACATGTCTAAGGCTAATTTAACCCTCCCTAATGCCTAGACCAATTTTAGATACTTTTGACCATCAAGAAGGTCAATTACGTACTCCAACCCACTATTTACACAAAAATGCAAACCTAAGAAGAATGAACTCAACCTAGGCCTACATTGACTCAAAACACTAACTCTTGGACCCTCCTAGTGTCCTTATTTAATACTAACTTGGCTAAGGTCAGTACAATCCAAAATTAAGGAAAATAGATAGCCTAAGTCTTAGGTGCTTCTGCACCAAATAGGTGATGTAATATCAATAGGAGGAGATGAAACACAAGGCTCAACAATGGGGTCACATGTAAGAATCCCCAAGTTCAAGTACCCAAAGTTCTCCTCAAAATATGAATCATCACAAGAAGTGTGATCATCATCTATAGAATCATCATATTTGAAATCATCCTCATCAACAAAATCTGAAAAGGAATATAACCAAGATGCATGATCCACCACCCTTGTCACAATGATAGCTCTAGTCTCCAAGTCTCTAATGAAAACTAACTCAGGTGTGAATTCCACAATTATCTTAGTTGCACCATGTATGATTTTATAGATGGAAAGGAGATTATTTGTCAAATGGGATACGCACAACACATCATTGAAGGAGTTATCCCTAATGGCAATAGTTCATTTCCCAATCACATCCATGTATGTATGGTTGCCCATCAAAATCTGTGGCATGGTGCAAGGCTCAAATGTAGAGAGCATAGACTACAAAGATGCCATATGATGAGAAGCCCCTGAATATAGAATCCATCTCCCTGACTCATGACTTGCAGTAGCACAAAGAACTTGTTCTTTTATTTTACAAAAAATAGTGACTCTTCGCACTTGTTGAAGTCATGAATGCTTTCCCTTTTCCTTTTGATTGTGAGGAAGTAGAAGTTGATGAATCCTCCTTCTTGTAGACATTAAGAAAATCAATGTTGTGCTTTTTAAGGATGTGTGAGATCTCATCAATCTTCTTAGAATGGCAACGACGCTCCTCATGACCAACCTTTTTACAATAGACACAAGTAGGTCTCTCTCTTTGGTGAATTGTCCCTCTTGGAAGAGGATGAATCTCCTTAGTGTGGAGAATGTGATGCTTTGTCCTTAGGCTTTGATGTCTATTTCTTCTCGTTTTAGTTGTCCTTTCCTTGATTTCCTTTGTTCCCTTGATTTTCCACTAATGATTGAGACTTAGAAGTCTTAAGAATGCCCATGCTTATCAACTTAGTTTGTTCCATCATCAACATTTCGGTGAAAGCATCAAATGTAGGCATTGTGTAGCTTCAACCCATTGTCATCCTATGGGTTTGGAAACTAGAAACAAATGCTACATATTCTTGTGGAAGCTTTCCCATCAAATTGAAGATCAATTGAGTATCCTTCTTATCAATGCCACAATCCTTGAGTTGTGCCCTCAACTCTTTTCCCTTAGTGGCATAATCTTGTATAGTATCAAAGTTGTTGGGATCTAACATGGTGAGATCACTATCAATTTGATATCCCCTAATCTTATCAACTTGACCATACAAGTCTTGAAACTTTTGCCAAGCATCCTTGATTAAGGTACATTTCTCAATATGAAAAATGAGATCATTTGATACATACTTTCTTAAGGTACCAATTGCCATGATAGTTTTAGTGAGCTAATCCAAATGAGCAATAGGATTAGCGGGAGCAACAATAGTTCCATCAATGTAATGAGTTAGTCCTCTTTCCATAAGTTTACTCCATGCATCAATTTTCCAAGTAGCATAATTATGAGGAGTTAAGAGAAGAAACTTAGGAGAACCCATAGTTGAAAAAAGGAAGGAACACAAGAGCACAAAAGCACAAGAGACACCCCCCCAAATTCAATCAATCAAAGAAATTCCCCAAAAATGATGATTTTGGCACTTTATATGTAGTGCGTGTACAATAGGCCACTTCCAAATAATGGCAAGGTGGAATTATGATTTCATTTTACAACTGTCCCAATAGGACGAGAACTACAATGCAAAAGACCAACAAGATAGATCTATGCAATACAAGTACCAAATTGGCCAAAAAAGACCATATGCTAAAAGTACAATTTATACCAAAAATCCTTGCAAACTGATAGCCTATTATGAGAGTAGACAAAAAATTATGCACTTTCAAAAAATACGGCACTTGAAAAGGAGTTTGTATGAGGCCAAATGGAGTCCCGGAACTTGCAAAAATAGGGATTGGATAGGTACAGTCACCAAAAACTAATATTTATGAAACATATGTCCATCAAAATTAGAAAATAATGCCACCAGAAGAAAGTACATGAAAAATTAGCCCATTTCAAAAAAAAGTGCACCCAAAAAGGAGCAAAACTGAGCAAGATATGGCCATTTGAAGTTGGATTGCAAAATCAAAAAGCTGAATGGAAGGGACTTGCCAAATTTTCAAAAAATGATTACGTCAGAAAAACATGAGATTAAATTTGACGAATGTCTAGCCATTGCAAAATATTCACCTCCCTGCTGACTGGGCATCCGTACCGTATGGACTAACACATGGCAAGATCCGATTGGCTAAAAAAAATAAACGTGGCAGTACGAAATGATGACTGGGACTGCTACGACTACTAACGTGGGTGCTGATGTGGAAAATGCTACTGTTGTCTATGTAGCATCATGTGGAAAGGTGCGCTGACGTGGTGGTATGTTCTCTGGCCACGTGGCAAGAGACTTGAGGGTTACCGGTAGTTGCAGATCGACGGCGGGGAGTGGCCAATGGGAGGCAGGGAGTGGTCGGTCGGTGAGGAAGCTGGTCGCCGGCAGATGGGTGGATGCAGTGCCGATGGTGTCACGACCACTGAGGATGGGAGGATGTGTAGCAACAACAAGTCCTGGTGGCGACAGAAGCACGAGTGACAACAAATCGACATGGGAACCGGAGGGCCTGGAGGTGGCGAGGGCCCATCAAGCAATAGTCGTCGGGACGGGAAGAGGAGGCCGAAGCTAATCGGAAGACAGTGGTCAATGGAGGGTGCAAAGCAGTCGATGACAGGGTACAGGAGCACGACACGCCCAGTAGAAATTGAAATGCCCAAAGTACGGGATGGGGGGGTGGTCACAGGACCCCCCCAAAATAAATTTTTATTTTTTTATTTATTTTTTTTCCAATTTTTTTTTAATAAAAATGATTTTTTGTGAATTGGAATTTTTTTTTTTTAAATTTCAAAAATTCGTACCGTACCGCCCAAATTGGGCAAAAAAATTCTCCAAGCCCCAAATTTGACTTTCACACAATATAGGCAAATTTATAGTCAAAATTCATGGAAATGGCCACCCGGACGCAATGGTGAGGTTGGATTTGGTCTAGGACACTTCCAAAATATGTTTCTCCTCAGATCTGCCTCTTGACGTTGCAATAATGACTCTAAAGGATGAATCAATGACACTCTAATGGCTCTGATACCATGTGAGATTTTGCCAAGATCAAGAGCTCAATGAATGTATAAAATAGAGACAAAATATAGGACAAGAATAAACTATATTCTCATCAATAGATAAATGATCAATAGTTCATTAGTTGTTCAATAGTTGTTACATACAATGTAGATGAGCTTGCATATATAGGCAAGGCAAAATAGATATGTGAGCACACAAACATGACATGTGGCTCAATAAGAAACAAGGGTAGGTAGGAAATAGGTGTGGTAGGTAGGAAAAACAATAAAATATTCCACATGAGGTGGATCACCCACCGAAGGTGGAATTATCACTCCATAATAAGTGGATATGATAAAGTAGTAACAAGATCACACCATAAAAGGTGAAAATTCTCCTACACACACTATCTCAATGTGGCACAAATACCTAAGTGTCTCATACCCAAACTTCTATGAAATGCATTATTCTAAGTAAACTTAAGTAAGGTGTAAAAATATCCAAGATGAATAAATATTTACACCAACAATACATGAACAATATCCTTAAATTATTGGCATGAAATGAGTAATCAAAAGTTTGTTACTCTTTATTTCTCTCTCATTCTAAACATTTAATTTAGCTGTTAAGTTGAAATTTATTTTATTATATAAATTAAAATATAATTATATTATAATAAATAAAATTTAAATAAGCAAAAATATATAAATTCTAATATCTTTTAATTATTATTTGTAATTTCATTAAAAAACACAAATAATTAGAATATAATTTTAACTTAATAAAAAAATTAACCCTTAAAAGAAGTGGAAAAATTAGAATAAATAAATAAATAATAGAATATCTAATAAAAGAAGATAATATTAAAAGAAAATAGTAAGAAAAGAAAGATTTGAATTCAAAATATAATTATTCTATCATTATTTAAATTTTAATAAGACAAATAATTATAGATTAAATTATAATAAATTTTTATTATTATAAAAAGACATAAATAATTAAAATAAATTTTAAACTTAATGAAAAATTAACTTCTAATAAATGATATTAAAATTTATCTATTTTTTTTTAATTATAATTGTTTTTTATTAAATTAATAAAATTTGAGTGATTAATTATATAGTCTTCAGTCTTCTCCCCAATTTTAAACCTTTGATTTCAATAAGTAGGTGGTTCACTTCATATAGGGAATTCTTCGACATAATAATTACAATATAATACAAATTTTATAGTGAAAATATATATTTTTCTTAAGAGCCTAATCTTAATTTAATTCAAAAAATATATAAAATTATAGTTATAATAAATAAATTAATCTCAAATATAATTACTAATTTGTAGTATAATATTATATTATTATTTGTATTTATGTAATATTAATTATAATTAGTTTTAATAAAATAACTATTAATAACTATAAAAGTGAAAATAGACATTTTTTAAATAACTTAAAAAAAATATTTAAATTTGTGACTAAAAGTTATTAAAGTATTTTGTATATATGAAAATTATTAAAAAATTTATGATTTTCAAAAAGTATTTAAAAAAAGAATGATTTCAAAAAACATATAAAATATAACTATAAAGAATAATATAATAATTAGTTTTATTTTTTTAATAGAAATATTTGTATTTAATTTTTCAATTAACTTCATTTAAACTAAATGAAATCCTTATAATTGATTTTATTATCTATATTTTGAGATAAAAAATAATTATTAAATTTATATTTTTATTTAGAAAAAAACATTATTTACAATATTATAAATGATAAAAAAAAATTAAAAAATATTTAAAATAGACATTTCAGTTTTTAAAATACAAAGAAATCCAAAACAAACCTAAAAGATCTATCATCCCTAAAAATTAGCTCGTATAACACCAATTTTTTTAACCAATCTGTACGGTTTTCTTGATTTCCTATGACTTTTTGTTTTTCTTACATTTAATTTTTTTGGGTGCTATTTTAGTGGTAGGCCTCTAAAATTATTAGAACTTGTTGTAGGCAATACTATTGCATTCATTGAAGCCCAATCCATCTATATTATTTATTTTATTAGGATATTCTATCTTTTTTCAGTTTTCAAAACAATAAAAATAAAAATTTACGCAATACTATTGCATTCAAAGTCCAACTAATCAATTAGTTTGCACCAATCAAACGTGATTATTATAAAAATAATTTATTTAAACTATGATTGGTTTAAAAAATTTCATGTTATCGGAGCAAATTTTTACGAATGTTAGATTTTTCAAGTTTTTTTGGATTTTCTTTGTATTTTAAAAAAAGAAATGTCTATTTTAAATATTTTTTTCATTTTTAATTATTTATAATATTGTAAATAAAATATTTTTTCTAAATAGATATATAAATTTTAATATTTACTTTTTATCTCAGAATCTAGATAATTAAATTAAATGAAAACTTAAATATGAGTATTTCTATTTAAAAAACTTAAATATTATATATATTATTTGTAATTGCCTTTTATATATCTTTTTGAAATCATTCTATTTTCTAATACTTTTTGAAAAAAAATAAAAATTAATCACTTTAATATATACAAAATAATATAATAACTTTTAATCATAAATTTGAATATTTTTCATTAAGTTATTCAAAAAATGTCTATTTTCACTTTGATAATTATTAATAATTATTTAATTAAGATGGACTATAATTAATATTACATAAATCTGAAAAATAATATAATATTACACTACAAATTAATAATTAATATTACATAAATATATTTATATTAATATAATTTAAAAATAACAATGATAAAAAATGATAATAATTAAAAATAAGACAAATGTTTTTATTATAATTCAAAATTATATTAAAAATTAGACAAAATATTTTTATTACAATACTATGATGGCAAGTACTCGCCACTATGTGGCACTTGTTTAATTTTAATTCTTCTTCTTCTTTTCTTTTCATTTTGGGAGTTAATTTTTTATTAAATTTAAAATTTATTTTAATTATTTATGTCTTTTTATAATAATTAAAAATTATTATAATTAATTTAATCTATAATTATTTGTCTTATTAAAATTTTAATTATGATAGAATAATTATATTTTGAATTAAAATCTTTCTTTTATTACTATTTTCTTTTGATAAGAATATCTTCTAATATTGTCTTCTTTTATTAGATATTCTATTTTTTATTTGTTTATTCAAATTCTTTCACTTCTTTTAAGGATTAATTTTTTATTAAGTTAAATTTATATTTTAATTATTTATGTTTTTTTTATGGAATTACAAATAATAAATAAAAAAGATATTTGAATTTATAAATTTTGTCTTATTAAAATTTTCTTTATTATAGAATAATTATATTTGAATTGTATTCTAATTTATAGAATAAAATAAGTTTCAACTTAACACCTAAATTAGATGTTAAGAATGAGAGAGCAAGAAAGAGCAACTAACTTTTGATTGATTATTTCATGCCAACAATTTAAGGATAGCATATGCCCTTCAGGAGTTATGATGAGGGTAGCATGTCATTTTTTTATTATCTCCATCTACATCTCTATCCCTTATCTATATCTCCTTACATCTCCCTATATCGCTCATTTTTTCCCTTCTATCCTTCCACTCTATCTATCTTTGTATCTCTTCCTCTCTCTATCCCTCTCTCTCTCCCTCTCGCTCCCTCTTTTTATTACTCCCTAAATTTCTATATCATCTCTCTCCCTCTCCCCCACTCCCTATCTATTTTTATATCTTTCTCCGAGTCTTTATATTTCTCTATATCTCTTTTACTCACACACACATTCCCTCTTTCACCCTCCTTATCTCTATATCTATATCTCTCTCACTCACACAAACACGCACTCCATCCTATTTACCCTCCTTGTCTCTATTCTATCTCACTATCTCTAGATCTTGTACACTCCTCTTCCTTCATCTCTCTCACTCTATCTATATCCCTCTCTACCTCTCCATACATCACTTCTCATATCTTTATCTTTCTATCTCTCTATCTCCCCCTCTCTAATTCTTATCATCTTTCTATCTATATTTCTCCCTCTCACCATTTTTCTCTCCTTCCATCTCTCCCTCTTTCTCACCCCCTTTATGTTTTACAGGTTTTATTTACTCTCTAGATCCTTTCTATCCCTACATCTATCTCTTTCTATCCCTATTTATCCCTTCTCTCCCTCTTTCTATCTTATCTCTCCCTATCACCCCCCCCTCTCTCTCTCTCTCTCTCTCTCTCTAAAGTCTAAACATTTATCTCTATTACTTATCTTTGTCATCTCCTTTCTCTCACTCTTGCACCCCCTCTCTCTCATTAACTCCATATCTCTTGCACAATATATCTTTTTCTATATCTCTCTCCATCTCTCTCTAGCTTGTCTATTTATCTCTTTCCATACATATATCTCTATCCATCCCTCTATTTATCTTACCCTCCTCTCTAATTTGTCCCAATCTCTCCCTCCCTCAGTCCCTCCTTGTTCTCCTATCTATCTCTTTATCTCTACCTCTCTCTCCCATTTTGTTCAAGTATATCTCTCTTTCTCTTCCAATATATATCTATCTCCCCTATTTTTATCACCCTCTCCACATCTCTATTTTTCCATTTATTTTTCTCTCTCCCTCTTCCACTCACTCTATATCTCTAACTCACTAGCTCTATCTCACCCTCTTCCTTTATATACCTCTTTATCTCTTCCTCTTTGTCTCTCCCTCTCTATCTCCTCTCTTTCTATATTCATCCTCCCTCTCCCATTATCTCTTTTTCCCTCCTCTTTTGCTCTATCTTCATCTCTACCTCTATCCTCATCTCTCTCCCTAATCTCTAGACATGTGTCCTTCTATACATCCATCTCTCTCTCATTCTCCCTATTTTTGGACCTCTATATACATATCTCTTTTCCTCTCTTTATCTATCTCTCCCTATCACTTCTTTCATCTATCCTTTTATCTCTATCTCCTTCTACCACTATAGCTCTCCCTCTCTCTATATATCACTTCCTATCTCTATCTTTATCATTCTATATCTTCATCTCTCTCTTTGACTATTTTTGTTTTCTTCCATATCTATATATTCTTCTCTCCTCTCTCTCTATCTCTCTCATATCTCTCTCCTTCTCTCCATTTTCCTCTCTTCATTCTCCATCTTTATCTTTGACTCCATATCTATCTCTTTACCCATCTCTCTTTCACTCTTACCCCTCTATATATCCCTCTTTCTATCCTTATCTCAACATCTCTCTCGTGCTCACCCTATTGCAAACATAACATGAGTCTATTGCTAATAAAGAATTATTATCTTCTCAATTCAAAGGTTTCATTTCAATTATGATTGAATCCTTATAAGTGGATTCATAGTTGATTTTAAGCTATCACCTCTCAATTAAGTCTTTTATTACACAAACAACATCATGGCCACAATTTGACCTCATGCACTACACCAATTTATCCAAAAAATAGACCAAATTTTCTCCAGTTGACCTTCCACACCTCTTCGACATACATATCCATTACACACCAAAGTGCAATTTCTAGTTTATATTATTTTATTAAAACAAGAGTTGTAGTTAATAGTACATAAACACAATTATTTTAATATAATTTTAAAATATTATAATTTGCTAATTAGTATAATGAATATTATAAAATAATAAATATTAATATTATAAATTAGAATATAGCATGTCAATCCATAGTTTATCAAATTCTAGGTTTACTCTCAACTACCATTCACCCTAAGTTTAAGTGATCAATCAATTTTATCAAAGTTAACTTGTAATTATCTCAGTATAATATTATTAATTAATAATCATTTAATATTAATTATAATAATTTTATATTAATTATAATAGGATAACATTATAATTTTATAAGTGATATAATAAATATATATGATATCTATTGACTTACCTTACCTATATTCTTCTAAAAATAAATATGCTAAAAAACTCCTAAAAGTTTATATTTATTAAAAACCCATTGTGAAGGTGTACATTTACCAAACAAAATGCCTAAAATTTCTCAGTGTTGTACATTAAATTTAGCGTGAGGGTAAAAAATAAAAATGTAAAATAAACCAAATTGTGAAAATATAATATGATACATGCAACGCAAGTTGACAACTTAACGCTTCTACTAGTCACCTACTCTGAGTTATTTCTGACCAGCAGTTTCTGTTCTCCAGTCTCGCGAGCAGGCCTGGAATTTGACAGGCAAAATGGCCGTTTTTTCACTTTTGAACCGTATATGACAACTTAAAAAATTAGTAGAACGTATGAATTGACATGCTATTTTTTTCTAAAACCGTATAGATGACACTTCAAATTATAAATAAACCGTAAAAAGATATAGTAGGTATATATATATTAGTTTAAAATGTTTATTATAAAAATACAAATTTATTTAGAATATTTTGAAATGAAAGGATTTAGAATATGGAAGGATGTAGTTGTTTCTAATTTTATAATATTTTAATATGACTTTTTAGAATAGTTCTATTTTTTCATATGAATTTAGAAACTTGTCATAATTGAAATGATAGAATATAATTGATAAAATATTTTAATATGAATTTTTACAATATATTCTATTTTTTTATATATGAATTTAGAAACTTAGTCAATTTAATTTTTTAAATATATTTAATAAGATTGTTATAGAAAGTTGTCATAATATATATAATTTTAAAATTTAAATGTTTATTATTACTAAATTAATAATTATTAATTGATTATCATTTAATGTTAATATATAATATATATTAGTGTATTAATTTAGAAACTTATTTAGTAAATTTAAGATTTTAAAGACGTCCATTGATTTTCATTGCTTCAATCTTCTACTTTTATATTTTTTGACAGTTAATATTTTTCTTAAAATGTCAAATGAAAGGCATTGAAATAACTAAACCGTCATCAAAAATTCATATGACAGGCAGAGGTGACCGTCAAATTCCAAGCCTGCTCGCGAGCTTAAAACAAAAAAAGCTACACACAAGTAAACTAGTTTGAAAGTAAAAATAAAAAATACCAATAACAGTATATAGAAGCTTTTTGTGTCTGCTTGAAATCATCTTCAAATCTGCTACATAATTTGGAGCAAAGTAGTTAAAGCGATTCACATGCATTCAAACAACGTCTATTCCACAAATTGTGCTCTCCTGTAGTTAAAAAATAGCGTTACAACTACCAGAGCTTGTTGATAAAAACAGAAAAAGACCAAACTTTTAGACAATTACATTAAACTCTGCATTGACAGAGATGTAAATCTTCAAAATCAGTTAAACACAATCCACGGCTTAATTACAATACCGAAAGACCGTAAGTCAAGTTCATCCATCTTATCCACAAACACCCACCAGTGCAGAAATTTGTCCATGTAATCCAATCGTATCCAAAAAAAACAATTCAATCTTTAGGATTTCATGACAGCGACAGGAATGACAATGGCGGCGCTACGATTAATCATAGCGTTGCCTCTTGTTGCGGCGCCCGCAGAGTGCTGCCGCTACGGACACGTGGCAGGTGGATCGTGGACGAGGCAACGGGACTGAGAGTAAAGCTAGCATGCGTCAATTGGCCGGGCCACATGGAGCCCGGGTTACCGGAAGGTCTCAACTGGTTGCCGGTTACCACAATAGCGCACACGATCAGCTCTCTGGGCTTCAATTGTGTCCGCCTCACATACTCCATTCACATGGTCACGGAGAAGAGCTACACAGAGGCCACGGTTGGCCAGACTTTTGCACAGCTAAATCTGACAGAAGTCACCTCGGGAATCGAGCGCAACAATCCGGGATTCCTCCAATTGGGCCACGTGGCCGCATACGATCGCATCGTGGCGCGCTAGCAGAGGCAGGTGTCATGGTCATCTTGGACAATCATGTGAGTAAGCCCAAGTGACCTCGTCGGTTAATGGTACTGCGGCACCACTTTTATTAGCGAGTTTCGAATTGATCAGAGATACGTGAATGATGATGATAACAGGTACATGAACTGTTATGATGTTGAAGATATCAGTTTGTCACAATTTATTGTTGCTTTTAGATATGGTTGCTTTTAGATATGATTGTGTATATTTTTCCATCCACATTTCATATTACACCATGTAATCTCTTATAATGATATTGCTATCGGTAATGATAACAGGTATTTGAACTGTATTTTGGCTTTTCTGGCGGAGGAAGACGTGGACTGGGCGCTGTGGACTATGGGGGAAGCTATTATTAAGACTTTGAGGAGACCTACGGCTTTTTCAATCGTCAGCATCAGGAATCCTGACTTTATTTCTCGCCTTAGGGAAATTCAACAGCCCATTCAAGGTAATATATATATATATATAAACTGTGCTTTCTTCTCCTGTAATTTGAATTTAAGTAAATTAGTTGTTCTTAGGTTTGAACACCACCCTCTTCTTGTTTCTAAACTTCTGCTTTTAATTCTTGAGAGTTCTTGAGTTTCACAGCTAGCTTTTGGTATTTTTCTTAAATTGCAAATATTAAATTATGAGAAGTTTTTCAATTTGACTGTACGACTTCACTTCTCAGTTTTGGATCAAATTCAGATCACAGGGCTTTGTTTTTTTATTTTGCTGCGTAAATTATTGGCTCTTAAATTTAGTTACAGATATTAATTAAATTATGTTGGTATTTTTTTTATTAAATTTTTATAGTTTATGATATTTATATAAAGGTTTTTTGGATTCAAATATGTAAAAAAATTTATGGGCCTTTGCATTTTTAGAGAATAAAAAAACAAGAGAAGAATAAATATATCAGAAATTTGATTCAATAAGTCTATGAAAATAATACACAATTAAATCTAAAAACATCTAAAATAGATGGTTAAGTTTGACTCAAAACAGTTAAATTTAAGATCACCTCATTCAAATTTAGATCATGAAATTTGATCCAAAACAGTTAAAATTTAGAAACACCTCACTCAGATTAAAGAGTTTGGTTGTGCACTGTTGTAAATTATTGGCTCTTAATTTAGTTACTGATTTGAATTAATGTTCCGTAATCATTGGCTCTTAAATTTAGATACAGTCTGAGTCAATGTTCCACAATTCTTGGCCCTTATATTATGCCACAACAACCAGATTTCCTGTTAGTTGCCTTGAAACATCAGATCCTATTACAAAGATTGCCTCCACCTGAACTGAGATCACCTTCTATAGCTGAATAATCATTGCCCAATGTGTTAAACTCATACAGGTGATAATAGGATGGACTAACAGTGTCATGAAAACATGCTTCAATACTTGAGAAGATAATTTCATACATCATATCTTAAATGTAAGTTTTATATCTTCCAATTCCAATGGCAAACTGATAAATTTGTTACTGTGTGGTGAATGCAGACCCTTACTTATCTCCAGGGCCATATTATCAAATAATCTACCACCCTGCATCTGGCCTGTGTTGAATCCAGCATTGGAAACACCATTCATCTAGGATCATGCCAGAGTGTGAGAAGCAGATGGAAGTATGATGCCAGTGTGAAAGGCCCCATTGGACTAATGGGAAGTTCATCCTGCATTTCCACTCAAGGAAATGGGTTGCCTGCAATTATGACAGAAAATTGTTCTGCCCCCAACAACACTCTGTGGAGCACAGTCTCCTCTGGACAGCTGCAGTTGGGCACTAGAGTTTTTGATGATGAAGATGGGAAAGAGAAGTGGATGTGTTTAGATGGGAGTAGAAGTCCATTGATTACAGCAACTGAATGCATCTGCATCACTGACTCTCACTGCTCTCCAAATCAGAATCCAGAAAAGCAGTGGTTTAAAGTCATAACAACCAACAAACAATTGTTACGTCAACTTTGATTGCAATAATGTATTTTAATTTTCTGTTCTATTTCTTTCTAGCATTAGTAATTGGAGGAGGATTGTATTTCTGTGAATACATTTTTTTTAAGTAATTTACGGAGTATTGTATCTCCTTGAAAACATTTCTTTTTGGGGTAATTTGAGGCGGATTGTGTCTCTCTGGATGAGTTTATTATAAGTCAGTTTAGATGACATGCACCTAATAGTGTTATGGATAACGATCTATATTAAGTTCAGTTTAGATGACATGCACGTATAGCGTTATGGATATGAGTTTTAAAACAATAGTATAAACTTATAAGATGTTTTGAAAAAGAACTACATATATATATGCAGTTTAATTTAATTCTTTAAAAATGAATCTTTAATATTTATTATTTATAATAATAAATAATTAGATTGTTATATTTCTTCATTTTGCTGTTTGTCAAAGAATTTTATCATAAGAAAATGAGAAGAGTTTAGATGGTTTTGCAATATGAGGTTTTGATTTTAGTCAATATAAAATTGATAAATGATTCAATATTTTTATATATGCATGGTGGAACTCTAAGATTTTTAACATGCAAATGGAAAATTCAAATAGTACATTATTTTTTAAAATAGTTAATGCTTTGTGTAGCTTATCAATTGATATGTGCAACATATATAATCAACTAATTTGTGTGATAGAAAATTACTTCATCAATAGTTTGAGATTTTCCTACTAAACACCATTATGAAATCCTCTAATAGGATGACAATTTATTCTCCTTCTCTTGATAAAATTCCATTGAGTGTTTAATTAATAAGATACCTAGTGGGATTACCAATAAGGAGTGCAATTAACGTTCCTTGACACTGAGAGATGCATTCAATTGATAGATCACATAGAGATTGATGGTCTACCTCTCCATATTAAGGATAGTTAGGTAATCATTCCAATGAAAGAAAGTTGAGGATATATGTTTAAAAAATAGAAGGTTGTTCAAACTTTCTTATTATATTGGTTGATTCTTTGAACTTAGTATCCTTAATCTATTGATTCATTTTTTGAATATTGTTGTTTTGAGATAAAAACCTTAAAGCCACTTATGCTATTGAACAATTTTATTGAATAAAGAAACTTTATTGATAAGACTATATCTTATTTAGTTTAAAATGATCATTTTAATAATAAATTAGATGATCATAAGTGGTATTAAAATATAGACATGTCTAGACTTTTTATGGGTCGAAGGACTAATAGGTAGGGCACAAATCTGATTATAAAGAAAACAATGTTTTATTTAGGGTTTTATCCAAGCTAGTAAAGTCAATACAACAAAATAAGCACAATCAACCTAGGATTTGATATTTTCTACGTTGGACAAGTAAATGAGTATATGGATATACTTAGCTTGATGACTAATAAAGATTCTAGAATCTACATAATATCCAAATAAAAAATAGTGGATTTCTATTAGCAAACTTGATAGAAATGTATGTGAGAATTTTACTTCATCAGATGATAAGTTTGTGAGTGTATAGTGAATTTGTAATGCCCCTCCCTTGATCAAACTGTATTTTACCTAGTTTGACTCTGGTTGACTTTTTCTGTTGTTATGTGGTTGGATGATACTCTATGTTGTGATGACTTTTATTATGATACTATGATATGATGTTTTGGATTTAATAAGTGTTGGTTATGCTTTATATCTTTATGGATGTTTAGATTTAGAGATTTTATGCTTATGTACTAACTATGGACTGGTATATTTACTTTAAGTATGAGATATATCATGTGTTTGTTTTCATGTATGTGTATGAGTCTGTATGGGGCACGACGAGATGATCTTTTGTCCCCCACTTCGGAGAGACACAAAATGTCAAGACTCTCCTCCACCAATGTGCCTATAAATGTTGGATATATGTTGTGTTTTATCAATGGCATAGGATTGAAAGTGCAAGGCATCGACTCCACCTGGCTTCACAAGTCAGAGCATTCCTACATTATCCCAATGGAAGTTGAAGAGATAGTCATAAGGCTTGTCATTGTTACTCTTGCCTTGCTTAATTTTAGAGAAATGCTTTTGATTTTGTGTCAACCTATTCGAAATGCCACATAGGCAATAGTATGATAACCCTGGGTATGTTGCATGTGAGTATGTGTTTGTGTTTCATTTGGGTTATTGTCCATGTGTTTGGTAGATTTTTATTATAAGGTTTTATTTCATTGTGATAATTTAATTTAATTGCTTATGTTTGCATGTGTTTTTTAGTAGATTACCAAGGAGATGGTCCTGACTAAAAAGAGAGATACAACATTAAAACATTAACCATTCACCAACTATAAAACAACTAGCAGTAGGATACCAGTTCTAATAAAAAATGATGAAAAAATTTCATTCCCCTGAAACTATTTCTATGGATACTAGTGTAGACACCTAAAATTGTCATGTCTAATTAAATAAATATTTTATTTATTTAATTACTTTATCCTAATTCATCTATTAATTAAATAAATCTAGTTGTTGGGGTAGGAGGTCGGACCTCTGGTAGCAGTCCACACACATACGATTCTTACTAGAGATACAAAGTTCGCCACGAGGAGTTTTTGTGGGGACTGATGCTTGGCTGACCCGAAAAGTGAGTGTCGAGGGTGGAGCCAGTGAGGTCAAGCATCTATGTATCCACTCTGAATAACGTAGCCTCGGGGGTAAAACCTCATGTGGGATCAACAACTATTGTCTTGGCCAGCCATAAGAATTGTGCTTGACTTATTTTAAGCATTCAAAACATTCAAGACCAAACAAGAAAACATTGTGTCTTTTGTGTCTTCAAGTGTATGCAAAACAATTTTATATCAAACAAAACACTTTTCTTGGAGTCATTGTCAGTCTAAACACTTGCAAACATTGAGTCCTCATCAACATTGTGTCCTCTTGTCATGAAAAACAGTCAAACATTCAGATTTGGTCACAACCAACAACTTCACAAACTGGAAAAATTTTATAGTCCAACAAACAAGAGCAATCAGTTTCAGAATTCTTGAGCTTCCTAGGTTGTTTCTCTAGGTTTTCATCTAGCATTCAACCTGTCTTTGGGTCTCACAAAGTCCATCATTGCTTTACACCTCACATTGCATTCACATTTGTCTAAACTTGAGTCAAAAGGTCACTTGCTTGTCCTCATCATACTTTGTCAACACACTACATACAACAACATTTTGCTAAGTGGTCCCTCATCAAGGTCTATCACCTTTGGGTCTCATTTGGTCTTACTTAGAGTCAAGGTCAACTTACCTCATCAAGAGAAACTATCCTCTCTTTGGAAGTCACACCTACTCTACTACATACATACTTGGTCTTACACTTTGGACATTGCAAGTACACCTCAGATTCATTTACATTCCATCCAACTCTTAGTCTTCCATACTCTTTCCATTTTCATCTAGTCTAACACATCTTGGTCAATACCTAGTTCATGGTTGAAACCCGTCTTCAAAAATCTAGGAGAGAAACTAAAGAGGCTCAAGAGTCCGCAAACATGATTTCTTATGAGTATGACAATGATATCTTTTTCAATTCTGATCATACTACATTACCTGACATGGATGCCTATAGAAAAATTCCAAATGTTGAGAACATGGACACTACAAACAATAATGATACACACAATGATGATATGGACAACTTTTCAGTACATTCAGCAGATGTGGAAGAATCCATTATGGACCCCCGCTTCAATCGACTGATTGAGGAAATAATGAGGAGAGATAGACAATACTTCTTACAAATGATGGCACAAAGTGGAGCCAAGATCCCTCATGATTTTGACATGTCTCAAATAATGGAAAATCGTCCTTTGCAACAAACTCACTCCAACATGGATCAAAGAAGGCCTAATAGTGGAGGCAATAGAGGACCACATATGGTACCTGAATCACCATCATCTTTGTTTCAAAAACCAGAGGTCCCACATACACATGGTCAAGCATATGATACTCACCTTCGCAAACCATTATGGAAGTCTTATGCAGAAAGATATGCTCAATCACATGCCAATGCTAAGTATCAACCACCAAAGCAATTGGATATTCAAAGGCATGCTCAAAATTTGGACACAAGGAAACCCCGTGTCAAATTTGGGGGCAACACATTAGAACATGACATGCCTATAGAGTATGGTATACATGGACAAAATAGATAGGGCGTTCCTCAACATGAATCTATACCAAGTGGTCCATATACGTAGCATCATTATAGACCTCTTCCATATGAACATGTGTATGATCAATATCATCCATATATACAACATGCTCCTCCTGCAATTGGTGCCTCAAGCATAGGGTATGGTCCAAGAAGTTGATCTCCACCTAAGAGAAATTTGGAGCAACAAATCAGGGACTTACAAAAGAAAATGGAGGACATAAATACACCAAAGCCAACATACACAATGAGAGACATATGTCCTTATCCATTTGACAAGAGCATTCCAATGCCTCCATTTCCTACACACTTTGTGATGCCTAAGTTTGATAAGTATAGAGGAAAAGGGGATCCTAAGGCACACATAAGATAGTTTTTCATAGCTTGCATTGAGGTAGCAGCAGAAGAGACATATTTGATGAGATTATTCCCATAGAGCCTAGGCGATCAAGCTATGGAATGGTTCTCCCAACTTCCACCTGGTATTAAGTCATGGGGTGACTTAGCAGAGGCATTTATTCAACATTTCTCCTACAACATAGAGATAGACATATCAGTCACTACTTTGTGCAACACCAAGCAAAAAGAGGGGGAGTCTTTTGCATCATTTTTACAAAGATGGAGGAATCTAGCCAGCAGATGCTCTTGTGAAATTCCACAAAAACAAATGGTAGAAATGTTCACCAAAAATGTTAACAAAGACATTGGCTATGACTTAAGGAAAGCTTGTTTGTCCACCTTCAAGGATGTCATTGAAAAAGGCTTAGTGATAGAAAAGGTTCTAATTGAACAAGGAGTCATTAAGATATTTAAGGAAAACAAAGATGACTTTAAAGGAAAAGACAAGCCAAGAATTTGGAATAAAAACAAGAACATAGTCAATGATGGTGTTGTTGATGCCAATACAGTGTGACCCAAATTCGTTTTTTCCAGATCAAATTAGGTGAATTCCTCAAACAACTTCTAAATCACGAAGGAAGTACACTCCATTGGGAGAACCACTTGAGTCAGTTTTCAAAAAGCTAGTGGCAAACAAGGTAATCACTATTCCAGATTTTCCTCCATATGAACCAAAGGTTAAACCAAATTGGTGGAATGATGATGAATATTGTGAATTTCATAGGAGCAAGGGTCATAAGACAGGAAATTGTCATCGAATGAAGAACATCATACAAGATCTCATTGATAGAGGTGACATTGAGAATGAAGGGCACTCATCCAATCAAGAACATGAGATGTTTAAGGAACCATTCCCAAAACATGACAAAGGAAAAGCTAAAGTCATAGATGACCAAACCAACTATACCAGAGCAACCTATAACTATGATTCAACTATAAATCACATTTTGATGGATAATTACATTTCTACCATTATCATCAAGGACAAAAACCCTGAGAATTCTACCCGGAGACCCAAGATTGTCCTAAAAGGTGTTGGATCTTCTTCCGAACCTACCTCTGAATGTCATGTTACAACCCATCGAGGTAAAATCACTTTGCAAGGTGCTCCAGCCAAAAACACCCCATCTTCGTCAACCAAGCCTGAGTATGACCTTGTAGAACAATTAGGGAAAACACCCGCACTCATCTCCATTCTTGAGCTCCTACGCATATCCCCCACACATAAGGCCATTCTTGACAAAATCTTGAGAGACTCTGTCATTCCTACTAATCTGAACGTGGACTAGTTTCAAGCCATGGTGGGATACCTTTCCATTCCACACTCCCTTACTTTCACAAAAGCTAATGACGCCTCCGTAAGTCAACCACATAATGCACCTTTACACATTGAAGCATTTATACACAAACATCGAATAAAACGAGTCTTGATAGATGGAGGAGCTGGTCTAAACATTTGTACATTGAGCACTATTAAACAATTGGGATATTTAGATAAAGCTATGAATGTTGCAAACAAAATTACCATCAAAGCATATGATGATGAAGAGTGTTCATCCAAGGGTACAATCACCTTACCTCTCAGAGTTGGGCTAGTTACAAAGGATGTGGTTTGTCAAGTCCTAGACCTAGATCTCACATACAATATATTGCTAGGACGTCCATGGATTCATGAAATGAGAGCTATTCCCTCAACATATCATCGATGTATCAACTTTCCACATAATGGAGTTGAAGTGATCGTCAAAGCGGATCCAAATCCATTCATATATTGCAACAATCTACAACCTCAATCAGAAATAACAACCCCAGTCAATCGTGAGGCTATTCCTTCATCGGCATATGTGGATCTAGAATCCTTGAAAGCTTCTACATCCAAACAAGCAGAGATCAAAGAAAATTTCAAGTTTAAAGACATGGGATGTGGTGAGTATATCTTTCATGTCGATCAACTCCCACTATCTCCTAAGGTATTCAGTCAATAGGAACAACCTACAAAAAAATTGCAATGCCAAGGAATTGGGTGTGAACCACCTAGTGTTGTCGCTACTAAGTTCGAATGCAAATCTCCTCTAGTGGTGAAAGCAACTCTTGATATCAATAGTCCTAAGAGTGGTTCTAGCAAAGAATCTATTGAGCATATCGCTAGCCCTCTTGAGAACTCACATAGCCTTACCATTTCATCCACTCATTCCATTTTCACTCCACTTCCAGACTTGGATCAACAAGAATTACAAAAGCCCTCACTTATTGGGGATCGAAAATCAAGCCTTGAAAAGAAAAAACTAAAAGTCAAAACTAAAGAGAAGTCCTTTAGTCCAAATCAAAATCAAAAGCTATTGGACTCTGAAAAAATCAAAGTCAAGGATAAAACTCCTATAAAAGAAAAAGAACAAGAGTTCATCTCCCCTAATACCAAAATAACTGGGGGCAAAATTTCTAAAATTTTAAGTCAAAAAGCACACTTGTTGATCCTAAGTCTCCATCATGTCATGATACTTTCACTTCTTTTCACAATCATAAGCCTTCATAACTCATCCACTTGTTCCACACATCCTTTCCCTTTTGGTGATACATCATGGACCTTTAAAGGAGCTTCCTCGCAGGACTTTGTTGTCAGGGATGCCCAAACTTCTTTAGGTGACATGCATACGGGCCTCTGTAGTCCACACACTAGTAATTCTATCTCAGTTCCTTTATCAAGGAAGACAGACACTCAAGCTACACATCATTCAGTCAAGGAACAATGCAGTTACAATCACAAAGTCAAGCCTCGCACATTTGAGGTAGGGGACTTAGTTCTCAGAGAAAATCCCAAAAATCAGCAAGACAGAGAGAAGAAGGGCAAGTTCGAACCAAATTGGCTTGGTCCTTACATCATTACAACAGCATATGGATCTGGGGCATATCAGCTCTCAACTATAGAAGGCAAACCTTTGGAGGATCCTATCAACAACATGCACCTTTGCAGGTTCTACACATAGCTCTTCAGAGTATCCTAATTCAAAAAAATACAAAAAAATTCAAAAAATTCAAAAATACAAAAAAAATTATAAAACAAAAAAATCGTTACTTGGTGAAAACCTGACAAACAAGCGCCTTGTGACACACAAAAAAAAAAAAACATTGAAAAATCGAAAAAAGTAAAGAGAAATAATTTCGTCCAACGGTGAAAATCACTTCGATGGCGCCCTGGGAAAGTACCATGGTGAAAACTAGGTCACCAGCGCCATGCGTAGAGACATTGCTCCTCCCTCCTTCAGGATTCACTTTCATCCTTTCACTTTGCACACACTCACAACCTATTCATTCATAATAAACTTACCCATTCCCATCATGGCTTGTTATTGATCTACCCAAGATTGGTTAGCCATTCATAATAAACCTCCTTTTTCACCTCCCTTTCCATCCATAATAAATCAGCTCCTATCTATGGCTAAGGCAAATCCTACGTCTAGTGATGGGTGTGGAACTAAGAACATCACATGTTTCAAGGAGTACAGTTTCTTCCAGCTTCCTTCAGTCTATCTGCGCACAATCTGCAATAAAGCAACATTTGCATCACAGATCCGCAATAAAGTTTCATCTTCTCCGCAATAAAGTATTAGTTTCATGGATTCAATTAGTTTCAGATGAGACAACAACAACAATGGACTTCAACAAATCAAATCTTTCAATAGACTCAGACAACATATGGTTCAGTGCTATCTATCCTTTCTATGAAAGTAAACATTGTGACCACAATCAAATAAGACTTATACAAGTGACAAGAGACACTAAATTTGAGGACTACAGTGGATGTTGGTGTCGAGTCTTGGTTTTCTTTTGATTTCATCTTTTTTGGTGACATGTCTTTTAGCTTTTCCGGGATGTCTCTAACTAGAGATTCTATCTCCAGGATGTCTTTGACTAGAAAGGCGAGGATGGGGTATCGTCACCTACTTGTATTTGTTGTCTGTGGATTGTCTCTTAGTAATGCTATGACTTGTCCAAGGATATGAGGACACTGTGAGTCTAGTATGAACTGGGGCATTCCTTGTTTGTGACTGTCTTATCTCCATGCAAACAGGTACAATGACTTTCTGGGTCGAACATATGCCTCGATTGTCATAACCTACTTGCCATAATAAAGCTCAATGATGATAACACACAAGAAGCTCTTTCACTTTCATATCTTCTATCTTTCATCCCCCTTTCTTGATTGACTTCCATCATTCTTTTTGAGTCCGTGTAGCCTACTATCACATGACTGAGTATAATGACACACCAAAAACATTTGCATTTCGTGTAGTTGCACTTGCATTACCACATATAAACATTTCATACATACATATAAATATCACAACTGCATCACATCCTGCACACAACACCTGTCAGGACAATTTACATTTGCATTATCATATTCATCTGCATTACATACATTCACATTTGCATCATGCATACACATATAAAACATAAAAGAACAAAAACATATATTGCATTGCATCATATACATATTTGCATCCATATCATAAGCATCACATAGAAACATACATCACATAGGTATGCATGCATATAGCTGCCGCAAAGATGAATCATCTCATATATATAATCATAAGTGTCATGATACAATGATGTCAAAATCATATGGCTACAATCACCCGAAGGTGTCTACATCATCATACAAAATGGTACAAAATTGATACATAGGGAACCCTCTATGGCTACGATGAACTCCCTCCCTCGGAGCCGGCTGGCCTCGACAGAGTCTAAGCCGTAGAAGGACCCGCCCCATGATCATCTCTCATGTCCCCTCTATCTCCTAAGCCTAGTTGTCTCATCCTCCTCCTCTCCTCCTCCTCCCCGATCCTTTAGCCACCCCTCATGTCGCCCTATCCGGACAGAGGAACCCACTGATAACTCCTGCCAACACTATTGGCAGTGCTAATCCTATCCATGTCATGGTATCCCATGCCACATGTCCCACCCTCATCTCCAGTCCTGGATCCTAGAACACTCGTCTAAGGGCATCCCTGTCTCCATCTCGATCATATGGAATCAGCTCCCCATCAATCGGTATCTGCAAAATCCTGTAAACATCCTCTAAGGTGACTGTCATCTCACCCATCGGCAAATGAAAAGTGCAAGTCTCAGAGTGCCACCTCTCTGCTAGTGTAGTTAGCAATCCCATGTTTGCCTGAAACTTAGGCACATACAGAATATGTCTCAATCCCATAGCCTCAATCGCAACTCGGTCCTCGGCTGTCAACTCAGGTCGCAACCTTTGGGTCGATGGGAATCTCTCCCGTGACTCCAGCATAGGTAAATACTCCTGCAGTCACACAAATCAATCATCTCAGTCCTAGTGACACTCACTGTTCATCACAAAGTGTTGCTTCTATCTTAGTGGTACTCCATGTTCATCACAAAGTACTACATGTTTTGCACTCACTATTCGTCACAAAGTGCTGCTCACATTTGCACTCACTGTTCATCACAAAGTCCTTCTCATATTTTAGTACTCCCTGTTCATCACAAAGTACTATATCTTGGTACTCACTGTTCATCACAAAGTGCCTTGATCTATCTTATCCTAGGGCCTATGCTTGAGTGAATCCTCTTGAGTAGTTTCCTAATTGGCAACGTATGTTCTATAATAGAATTGTCAATCCTAGCCCTATTTGCTATCCTAGTTTTCTTTACAGGACCTGCTTGAGTGTATCCTCTCAGCAGCTTATCCAATCGACAGCGTATGTTCATCACATAACTGTCGATTTGACCTAGAAGACACAAATTCACATTTTTGGACACAAATGCATTTTCCTGACATAAACGTGCATTTATTACATTACCTAGCATGCATTAATGACAACAATAAATGCAACAAAATACAAGGAGGTTTTGTGGTACTTACTGGCTCTCCTGCCTCTGCTGGCCTCTGAAATCAACGAACATGATTGAATCTGTAAGCCATTGCCATTGTTGCTGCTCTATCTCACTCTGCACTCTGATCTCTTGGATGTGTGGATGACAATGAGGATGTTTTCCCCTCGTGGTCTATCTTATAGACTACCCTAGCCCTAATCTCCTGTGTCAGTCTTCGTTATCCTGTGACTTTGTCACTTTATCTGGTCAGTCCATTCTAGCCTTTCTTTCTTATCGAGAGATTGTCTGTGGTCTTTTCACACATTTTCATCTAATCTCTCGAGGGGGCATATCATTCCCATCTTGGGGCAACTCTGTATCAGTTCATCTTATCTTCTTTGAAACAACACGACAAGCCGCATTATCTCAAAGAGGGGCAAAATGTAGACACCTAAAATTGTCATGTCTAATTAAATAAATATTTTATTTATTTAATTACTTTAGCCTAATTCATCTATTAATTAGATAAATCTTTATTTATTTAATTCATTCATTTATCCTCTTCTAGCCTTATTTCTCATTTAAATAAATACATTTATTTATTTAAATTATCTTTTTCTTAAATTAAATAAATATCTTATTTATTTAATTGATCCCACTTCTTCTATTAATTAAATAAGTCTTTATTTATTTACTTAATTCATTAGCCTTTTCTACCCATGACACATGTCATTCATCTCTTAATTCATACACTACCTACCCCTTTCATTATTTTATTATTTCTTTTACCTACCCTCTAATCATAGCTGACCTCCTTTTACACCTCTCAATCTTATCCCTCCATTTCATATAGTTTCTTCTATATAAGGAGATGCTTCCTTCATTATCAACCCTAATCAATCATTCTAATCAATTTTATGCACTTGACTACACTACGCTTTGCATATGTGATCCTACTTGCAACCACATTTAGTTCTTTGTTGAGCTCTTGTGCACATAAAATCTGAGAGCAAATATATCAAACAAGATCAATGGAGATAGGAAAAATAGAGATCCAAACCCTATTGGACATGTGATGGTATAATGTTTGTGATTTCGTTTGATTTGCATTGTCTTAGGTAATCTTCATATGTTATGGTGGATCTTTGTTGTTGTTAGGCTAGGGTTTTGTGGTTGAATTCATTTAGCCTTTCAATATCGTTATTATTGTTATCCATTTTCACCATAAACAACTAGTATCATTCCTATTACTAATTACAGAAGTATCATAGTATTTATTTCCATAAACCATACTACTAATGTTGTTACTAGCATTATCTTTATCAACCTTTTAAGGACTAGTCTTAGCATAATTAATTAAGAATAAGTCTTTCAAAGTGGGCACGCAGGCCCCAAGATACCACTAGTTGCAAAACATAACAAAAAAGGTTAAATGGAGGAAGCAAAATGACCATTACTCCTTCTTGATCAAGTTCTAGTCCCACACAAGCTTTCCTAAGTTGTGCATCTAGGTCTCCTACTGATCTTCTTCCTTCTCATTGATCATCTCCCTTGCACCCTTCTTGGCCTTCTTCTTCCTGATTTTCTTGAATTGACCTTGACTAGACACCGTTCCTAGGATTGCATTCTTCATACCCCCATCCATGAAGTGCAAAGGGTATTGAAAGGATCACACAAATTTTTCACCTTCATGTCTTGTTCCTCATAGTTATTCTCCAACATGACCACTTTTTCCTTCATTTCATTCAATTGCTCCTCCAAGTTGTTGTTAGCCTCCTGGACTGGCCCCATAGGTGAACATGCTCACTTTCCAACTTGTTGTTCTCTTTTTCTTTCAGGTCCTCATTGGGGCTTTTAGTCGATTCCTCTTCCTCCACCTAGACATCTTCATCCTTAGGATTGTCCTTTGATTCTTCCTCATCTTTCAAATCATAAATTTAATAAAGGCTAGTATTAGTCATGTTTTCTTCACTCTTGATGGGCTTTTTCCTCTCTTTAGCTCGGAGCCTAGCAGGCCTTCTTTCCCCCAGGCTGCTCTCAATTTTTTTTTGCTTCATTCCCTTCTCACCTTCATCTTCAGAATTTTGTATCTTCGGGTCGATGGTAAAGCTCTTTCCCGCCAACTCACTACCAGACCTCTTTACTTTTATCGGGGTGTTTCTTGGCATTTCAATTTTCCTCTTGTCAAGGGTTAAGTCCAACAAGACTATCTCAAGGGAATTCTTTTTCAGGGTCACTATAGGGCTTTTACCTCTATTTTTAACTAGACAAGTGGGTTTAGACACATCCTTAGGTTTCTCAAGGGTTAAATTGGGGTTTTTTTAAGGAGTTTTCTTCCAGCTACCCTCACTACTAGAGGTAGAAGCAATACAGCTCATAGTGGGGGTATGGTCCACTGCATAATTTTATATTATGTAAATTAAACCCTGGTGTAAAGGCGAGTTTGCCCCATTTTGGATACAGACATTAAGGGATGAAAATAGATAGAATGACATATTGATTTTAACATGGTGTCTTATGTGGTTTGGAATGGGGAAATGGTAGCCATAGACAATAGGATAACGACTCTCTAAGGTAAAAATTTACATGATAATTGATCAAAGGGAAAGTCTTAGGAAGGGTCGAATGATCATTACCCATTTTCAAATCTAATTGGTTTTTCACCTTTCTCGAAGAATTGGTTCATGTAACCTATGTAATCTCCTATGCTCTTCTTCTCAACTTTCTCTCCTTCATTCTGTAAGCCCGACACCTCTGCAATATACTCCAGTGACACAGTAAAGATGATTCTTCCAACTATAACCACAACGTTCTACCAAGAATTACAAACCCTGGCCGAGAGCTCCTTATTCTAGCCCTTCATGGCCAAGAAAAAAGGAGTGAAACCCACCATTTCAAAGAACTCCCATAGCTCTCTATTAAATCTCAATTCCACACAGTTACTCTGTTGAGTACATTTCAAAGGGCCCCCCATCTTGACACAGGAAAGGGAATAACTATACCAGACTCTATGAAAGTGACCAAGCAGAATGCAGCAAAATCAAGAACATTGGCTTCTTTTGAAAGGGAAAAATTTAAAAATGCCTTTCCTGATATCACTTAAATGATATTTCTCGCATGTGCAACACCCAGGGTAATCATTTCCCATAAAGGTTGTGAGATTATGCTTGAAGCAACCAAAATCAAAGAGACCACAAGATAGCACAATGATGAGAGATAAAATATGTGACAAGAATCAACTGTATTCTCATCAATAATGCCAAAAGAGATCATCTGGATCAATAATCATTACATACAATGAATGATGAGCCTGATTATAAAGGCAAGGCTAAAAGAAAAGAGAGCACACAATAATGACATGTGGCTCAATGAGATGCAAGGGTAGGTAGGGTTTAGGTAGGAGAAATAGTAAAATATTCCACATTAGGTGGATCACTCACTGAAGGTGGAATTATCACTCCACAATAAGTGGATATGATAGAGTAGCAACAATATCACACTATAAAATGCGGAAATTCTCCTACATACACACTCCCAATATAGCACATATCCCTAAGTGTCTCATATGCAAACTACAATGAAATGCATGTACCTAAGTAAACTTAAGTAAAGTGTAATTATATCCATAATAAATAAATAATTACACCAACACCCCCCCTTAAGTGAAACTTAGGGGAATGCACTTAAGTCTACAATGCAACTAAACAATGCAAGATGGGTGCCGGCTACTAGGCCATGTTAGGTACCCATGTACAAATACAAATGCATGCAAACCAATGCAATCTCTCATAAAGTGGAGAAAGAGAGAAAAATCCAATGGGAAAAAACCCTCCCCCAAAAGAGAGATGAAAACTATACAAGATAACTCTCATAGAAGTATGTGAAGGACCAAACCCCATGTGAGGAAAATGTCCCCCCCCATATGAGAGAAGAAGAGAAGCTAGGTAGCCCCCCCTCAATGTGGAATCTATACCAATGGTAGAACCTCAAAGATGTATAAAGAAAGTGCTCCATGAACATCGAACAACATTCCTCCCCTTAGGATGAAACAAAACTAAAAGTGTATCCATGAAGTCTCCCAAATCATGAAGGGAAGATGTAGGAAAAAAACTCATGATGAATGAAGTCTCTTAAAAATGCTCAAGTGTCCCCATGTCAATGCTGAAAGATACCCCCTCGAAAGGTGGTGAACTGCTCCACACTGCTGAAAAAGGCATTTCAAGATCTAGTGGAGATGAATGTAGAATAAGTCCCAAAGACTCACATGTCTTGTCAAAGGATAAAGAGACGTCCTCCAACTGTTGTACATAAGAATCCATAATCATATCAACCTTGAAAGAATGATCATGTAGAGAATGAACAAGAGGGTCAAAGTGTTCCCTCGTAACAATCAAAGAAGGATCATCTTCATCAAAGACAAGATGAATATCATCAATGATGTCTCTCAAATCTGCAATTTAGGACTCCACAAACAAACCTGTAATGTTTGTCAAGTAGTCATCCCATGAAACTGAAGCTAGAAGACAAGATATATCCTATTGCACTGAATCACAAGAAGGAAAAATTGTCATATCATTTGCATCATTAGGTGCAATAGGTGATGTGATATCAAGAGGAGGAGATGATGTGCAAGGCTCAAGAATAGGGTCACATGTGAGAATCCCCAAGCTCAAGTACCCAAAGTTCTCCTTAAAATCTGAATCATCACAAGAAGTGTGATCATCATATGTAAAATCATCCTCATCAAAAAAATTTGAAAAGGAGTATAACCGAGATGCATTTTCTACCACCCCAATCACAATGATAGCTCTACTCTCCAAGTCTCTAATGAAAACTAACCCAGGTGTGAACTCCACAATTTTCTTTGTTGCCCCATGTGTGATTTGATAGATGGAAAGAAGATTGTTTGTCAAGTTGGGTACACACAACACATCATTGAAGGAGTTATCCCCAATGGCAATAGTTCCTTTCCCAATCAAATCCATGTACATATGATTTCCCATCAAAATATGTGGCATGGTGCAAGGCTCAAATATAAAAAACATAGACTGTGAAGATGCCATGTGATGAGAAGCCCCTGAATCTAGAAGCCATCTCCCTGAATCATGACTTGTAATAGAACAAAGAGATTTTCCTTTTCATGTCCCAAAAGAGTGAGTCTTCCCACTTATAGAGGCAATGAATTCTTTCCCTTTCCCTTTTGATAGTGAGGAAGTAGAAGGTGATGATTCCTCCTTTTTGTAGGAATTAGGCAAATCAATGTTGTGCTTTTTGAGGATATGTATGAACTCATCAATCTTCTTAGAATGGCAACAATTCTCCTCATGACCAACCTTTTTACAATAGGCATAAGTAGGTCTCTCCTTCTTTGGTGAATTGTCCTTCTTGGAAGAGGATGTGTCTCCTTGTTGTGGAGAAGGTGGTGCTTTGTCCTTAGGCTTTTCTTTCCCTTTCTTCTTGTTTTAGTTGTCATTTTCTTAATTTCCTTTGTTCCCTTGATTTGCCACTAATGCTTGAGACTTAGAATCCTTAATAATGCCCATGCTTATCAACTTATTTTGTTCCATCATCAACATTTCGGTGAAAAAATCAAATGTAGGCATTGTGTAGCTTGAACTCATTGTCATCCTATGGGTTTGGAAACTAGAAACAAATGTTGCATTTTCTTGTGGACTCTTTCCCATCGAATTAAAAATCAATTGAGTATCCTTCTTATCAATACCACAATCCTTGAGTTGTGCCCTCAACTCTTTTGCCTTAGTGACATAATCTTGTATAGTATCAAAGTTCTTGGGATCTAACATGGTGAGATCAATATCAATCTGATATCCCCTAATCTCATCAACTTGACCATACAAGCCTTGAAACTTTTTCCAAGCATCCTTAATTAAGGTAAATTTTTCAATATGAAAGATGAGATCCTTTGATACATATTTTCTTAAGGTACTAATTTCCATGATGTTCTTAGTAAGCCAATCCAAGTGACCATTGGGATCAACCTTAGGATCAGCAGGAGAAACAATAGTTCCATCAATGTAATGAGTTAGTCCTTTTTCCATAAGTTTACTCCATGCATCAATTTTCCAAGTAGCATAATTATGAGGAGTTAAGAGAGGAAAATTAGGAGAACCCATAGAAGCAAAAAGGAAAGAACACAAGAGAAAAAAGGAACGAGAGATACCCCCCCAAATTCACTCAATCAAAGTACCCCCCCTCCCCCCCCCCCCCCAAAAAAAGATGATTTTGGCACTTTATATGCAATGTGTGTACAATAGGCCACTTGCAAACACTGACAAGGCGGACTTCTTATTTTGTTTTACAATAGCCCCAATAGGCTGAGAACTACAATGCAAAAGACCAAAAAGATAGATCTGTGCAATACAAGTGTCAAATTGGCCAAAAAATAGCATGTACCGAAAGTACAATTTCCACTCAAAATCACTGCAAATTGATAGCAGATCATGAAAGTAGATGAAAAATCATGCACTTTCAAAAAAAAATGGCACTTGAAAAGTAGTTCGTATGAGCCCAAATAGAGTCGTGCAAGCTGCAAAAATGGGGATTGGATAGGTACAGTCCACCCAAATTAGAAAATTACACCTTCACATGAAATGACACAAAAAATTAGCCCATTTCAAAAACATTGCACCAAAAAAGGAGAAAAAATGAGCAAGATATGACCATTTGAAGTTGAACTGCAAAATAAAAAAAAACTCAACGAGAGGGGCATGCCAAATTTTCAAAACATGATGACATCAACAAAAAAGTGTCTTAAATTTGACAGTCGTATAGCCATTGCCAAAACTTCTCCTCCCTGCCTGTGTGGTGTCTGTATGGTATGAACTGATGACATGGTCGAATCAAAGGATGTCATGTGTCGTACTGAATTTGCTGAGTGGTTGTTGTTAGGATAACCGGTGAACAAATGAGAGGGGAGGGGTGAATTAGTTGTTAACAGATTATGTCAATCAAACCACTTAATAACCTTTAATCAGAGCACATAAACATTGAATACCGAAATAGCAGAAACAAATACCAGTAAGCAATAAAACTTAAGAATAAAACATAGAATTAGCACAATGCAATCATACCACATAACACCATGATTTGAACATGGAAAACCTGGTAAAGGGAAAAACCACAATGGGAAGCCTACCCACAGTCAGATGATACTTCTGCAGAAAGTATGTGATACAATAAGGAGCCTGCACATGCAGGAAGGCACACTACCTAGAGCTTACTGCTCATTACAAAGAGTCTCACTAACTACAGAGAGGTTATAACCACCTCAATATATTTGGACAACAATCCAGAATAATGAACTGCAAGAGATAGCATCTACCATGCCTGATTATAGTCCTGGTTAAGCTCAATACTGGAGGCCTTTGACCTCTTCCTTAAACCCAATTCGATCACCTGTGATCGACCAAATCTCCTTCACATATGATATTGCATTCCATTACCACAATCATTACATTTCCATTCCCATACCATATCATGATCTACAATGAAATCTTACATCATTTATACAAACCCTAAGGCCTAAACCAATTAGGTCGGCCACCTAAAAGATATTACAATAAGATAATTACATACATCCATATTACAAGATATGCCATGTCGGCTTAAGACCAAAACAACAATAACCAATCCATAAATCATCTTGGTAACATGTAGAGAACACATTAACAAGATACTGGTCCATAACCTAGATAGGCACATGACCTAATCTGGGTCCACCATGCCAAAGTGATGTCTTTAATCAGTTTGAGGCACGATCGAGGATCACCTTCTGCATCCTGAATTCCATCTAGAAGCCACACCAACACCACTTAGCATTCTGTCAAGGTTTCTCAGTGAAAGCTCTACCGGTTAAACCCTAAACCCATGTCGGTAAGGGTTTACAAGAGTGTATGATAGCATCTGATCACCAAGTCAATACCAACTGACCAAAACATTCTCTAGAAGCATGTAACACATAAAACCAAACATACTCCATTGATCCAAACATGTCGGAAGTGTCCAATGGATAGTCCCTTCTATCGGTAACACTAGATCTTCTACCAGTAACCAAAACCTATCTGTCGGTAACCAACCATAACAGCTAGTGTTGACATCAATGCAACACATAAACAATTCATCCATATTGCTAATAATCTCCCCCTTTGGCATTGATGGCAACACTAGATGTGAAAAACATCTAAGTACCAAGAAATGCCAAACAAGTCTCCCCCTGTGGAAGACAACCAACAATCTCCTATATATAGCTCTGAATATCAATAACTCTCCCCCTGAGACTAATATCTCTTTAAAGTTGTGAATTTGTTTTTCACATCACTATCTCTCCCCCTTTGACATCAATGCCATAAATCTGACAAAAATATCAAAGCAATAATATAAGCCTCTGAATCTCAAAGCTAACTACTCCCCCTGAGAAGTAACACCACTCATTGGTGCCAGAATGAATAGTATCTATGATAATGCATGTCAGACTGATGTCAAACCGCATCAATCAAGTCTCTACTGGAGGGGCAGAAACCCCTAACCTGTCTCTCAAATACTCAAATGATTCCTTAGACAGCGGTTTAGTGAATATATCTGCAATATTCTCTTTAGTGTTCACATAAACAAATTTGACTTCCTTTTCTTCTACCTTGTCCTTCATAAAGTTATATTTTATTGATATGTGTTTAATCTTAGAGTGAAATACCAGATTCTTAGACATGTCAATAGCTCCAGAGTTATCACAATAGACAACTACCAGTTCACTACAATTTACCTTGATATCCTTCAACATTTACTTCATCCACAAGAATTGAGTGCAATTGGTTGTTGCTGCAACATATTCAGCTGGGTAAGTGCACAAAGATGGTGATCAAAAAGGGGGGTATAAGTGGACACTTTTTTTCTGAAATCAGGTGAACTTGAACTTGGAGGTAAAATTTGAAAGTCACCCACTCAAGATATGAAGATAATCAAAGAACAAATATTGTAGTACTTTGAATCTAGTTTCTAAAGTACTAAACTTTTTCAAAATTGGATAAGATTAAGGGGGTCAAATCCTTCGCACACGAAAGATAGACCTTGATTTTTTCAGAAAAACATAACACAGTCTCTAACGTGTGCATCAAAAAAGTCATATTTAGATTTAGTATTTTGACAAATCCTTTGGCGGAAAGATAGTTAAGAGTGAGCACTAGAAGATGTGTAGTTTTTTATAATTTTTTGTTGAGTATTTTCTTTTTACGATTTTTTTGATAGAGCACATCCTAAAAATTAGGTACCTATTCGTGCGCGAAGCATAAATTGCACTAAAAAAATCGAAAATGCAATTTTTTTTTTTAAATTGTAAAGAACCAAGTTCACTACAATAATATATAATTTTTTTAAAATTTGGACAATTATATCAAATGTTATTAAAAAATGGTGCACGTATGTCAATGAGAACTATAGAGACACTCGTAAAAGAAATTCAATAATAATATGTTATTGTTGTTCAAATTTAAAAAAAATTATATGGTTAGAAAGCTGAAAAGATGGGTGAAAATATGGTGGAATTTTAGAAATAGCCACTTGATGATGTGTAAACTTGACAATGACAAAGTCGAGAAACCAAGTTGATAAAATAAAACATGCTAAAAAGGAGGGAAATGGAGGGAAATCAAACTTCCAAACCATAGCTTTGTCATCCAAGCCTAAACAGACAAAAGTGTGTATGGGGTACCTATGGTATAAAAAGCGTGTACGAGGTACTTATGGTGTAAGAAGCGCGGACGTGCTATTTTTACTATAAAAAGAGTGCACGCGCTATTTTTACTATAAAAAGCATGTACGTGCTATTTTTACTATAAAAAGCATGTACACACTATTTTTACTATAAAAAGCGTGTATGGGCTATTTGTACTATAAAAATCGTGTATGCGCTATAAATAGCGCGTACGGGCTAAGTTTGTTTAAATTTTGGGAGTGTGTATAATATGCTATTGTATATATATAATATGTGTATATACATATAATATATAATTTATATATAATATAAAAATAAAAAATATATACTATTTATATATATATATATAATATATTAAATAGATATACACACATGTGTGTGTATGTATGTGTATTGTCTCCCTCTCTCTCTCTCTCTCTCTCTCTCTCTCTCTCTCTCTCTCTCTCTCTCCCCTTCTCCCTTCCTCCATACCCTCTCTCTCTCTCTCTCTCTCTCTCTCTCTCTCTCTCTCTCTCTCTCTCTCTCTCTCTCTCTCTCTCTCTCTCTCTCTCTCTTCCTCTCCCTCCAATATATCTTCTTTTTGTTTGCATATATATAAGGTGATAAGAAGATTAGCAAGGTGGTTGGTTTCCTTTTTTTTTTAAAGAAGATAGGATATAAAGTAGAATGTTTGAAGAAAATGAATGTATTGGTTTCTTTGGATCATGTGGCTGTATTGGTTGGATAATATTTATGGGTCGTATGGTGTACTAAGGGGTCATATGGTGTATTATGACCCCTTAGGTGTCGTTATGGGTCATATGGTGTTCTATGATCTCTTAGGATACCATATGACCCCTTAGGACTCCATATGGTGTCGTTATGGGTCATATGGTGTCCTAAAGGGTCATATGGTATTCTATGACCCCTTAGGATACCATATGACCCCTTACATGTCACTAGAGGTCATATTGTTTCCTAAGAGATCATATGGTGTCCTATGACCCCTTAGGACACCATATGACCCCTTAACACACCATACGACCCATAACGACACCATATGATATCCTAAGGGGTCATATGATGCCATATGATCCCTCAGGACACCATACAACCCATAACAACACCATATGGTGTCCTAAAGGGTCATTTGGTGTTTTATGACCCCTTAGGACACTATTTGGCATTATTATAGGTCCTATGGTGTGCTAAGGGATCATATAGTGCCCTATGACCCCTTATGATACCATATGACCCCTTAGATGTTTTTAGGGGTTGCATTGTGTTCTAAGGGTCATATGGCTTCCTATGAGCTATTAGGACACCATATGGTATTGTTATGTGTCTTATGTTGTAGTATGACCCCTAGGACACCTTATGACCACTTAGGACACCATATGGTGTCATTACGGGTCATATGGTGTCCTAAGGGGTCATATGGTCTCCTACGACCCCTTAGGATACTATTTGACCCCTTAGGACTCCATATGGTGTCATTATGGGTCGTATGGTGTCCTAAGAGGTCATATAGTGTTTTATGACCCCTTAGGACACCATTTGGTATCATGATGGGTTGTATGGTGTGCTAAGGGGTCATATGGTGTCTTATAACCCCTTAGGACTCCATATGACCTCTTACATGTCGTTATGGTCATATGGTGTTCTATGATCCCTTAGGACACCATATGATCTCTTAGGACTCCATATGGTGTCATTATGGGTCGTATGGTGTCCTAAAGGGTCATGTGGTATTCTATGACCTCTTAGGACACCATATGATCCCTTAGGTGTCATTAGAGGTCATATTGTTTCCTAAGAGGTCATATGGTGTCCTATGACCCCTTAGGACACCATATGACCCCTTAAGACACCATACGACCCATAACGACATCATATGGTGTCCTAAGGGGTCATATGATGCCATATGACCCCTCATGATACCATATGACCCATAACACCACCATATGGTTCCCAAAAGGGTCATATGGTGTTCTATGACCCCTTAGGACACTATTTGGCATCATTATAGGTCCTATGGTATTCTAAGGGATCATATAGTGTCCTATGACCCCTTAGATGTTCTTAGGGGTCATATTGCATTATAAGGGTCATATTTTTATGTGTCTTATGGTGTGGTATGACCCCTAGGACACCTTATGACCACTTAGGACACCATATGGTGTCATTAGGGGTCATATGGTGTCCTAAGGGGTCATATGGTCTCCTACAACCCCTTAGGACACTATTTGACCCCTTAGGACTCCATATGGTGTCGTTATCAGTCATATGGTGTCTTAAGAGGTCATATAGTGTTTTATGACCCCTTAGGATACCATTTGGTGTTATTATGGGTCATATGGTGTGCTAAGGGGTCATATGGTGTCTTGTGATCTCTTAGGACTCTATATGACCTCTTATGTGTCATTATGGATCATATGGTATCCTAAGGAGTCATATGATGTCCTATGACCCCTTAGGACACATGCATGGATCCCTATGATACCATATGACCCTTGAGAATACCTTTTGACCCTAGAGAGTGAGAGAGGGGGGGGAGAGGGAGGCAATGGGAGAGAGATACACCTAAGAGGGGAGGAGAGTGAGATAGAGAGATAGATAATGAGAGGGAGAGACAAGAGATAAAAATGAGAGAGAGAGAGAGAGAGAGAGAGAGAGAGAGAGAGGTGCAAAATCTCCACCCAGAAGTTCTCTTCCAGTCATTAGTATCTCCTGCCCAATCTGAATCTATATATGCACATAAAGTGAAGTTATCATCTCTAGAATACCATAAGCCATATTCTATTGTTCCTTGCAAATACCGAAATATCCTTTTTACTACATATTCATGATTTTCGTTAGGATTAATTTGATATCTTGAAACAATAATTATTGCATTTATAATATCTGGTCTAGTCTAAGTTAGATATAACAAGCCACCAATCATAGACTTATACCTTGTCAAATTTACCAGTTTAGATGTATCTTTGATAGATAATTTCTCAATTGTCACCATAGGCGTACTTACCTGTTTGGAATTATCCATACCAAACTTCTTCAAAAATTCCCTTAGATACTTAGTTTGAAAGATAAAAATGCCTTTGTTAGTTTGAGTAATTTACAAACCTAAGAAAAATCTCATCTCACCAATCATGGATATTTCAAATTAATTCTTCATATTGTTAGAGAATTCCATGCACAATTTATCTTCTCCTCCAAAAATGATATCATCAACAAATACTTCAATAATTAGAATATCATCATCAGTGATCTTATAATATAAATTACTATCAACACTGCCTTTAGTAAAACCAAGCTTCAAAAGATATTTATGCAACCTTGCGTACCAAGCTCTAGGAGCTTGTTTTAATCCATATAAAGCTTTCCTTAATCTAGAAACCATATCTTTATCATCTATCAGTGAAAATACATCAAGATGCTCAATGTATACCTCTTCCTCAAGTTCACCATTCAAAAATGCACATTTAACATCCATTTGATAGACCTTATAGTTCTTATAAGCTGCATAGGCAAGAAATAGTCTAACAACTTCAATTCTAACTACAGGTGCAAATGTCTCACCAAAATCAATTCCTTCCATTTGAGAATATCCTTTACAAAATAGTCTAGCCTTGTTTCTTAAAACTTGACCAACCTCATTCAGTTTATTCCTAAAAACCCATTTAGTTCCAATAACATTCTTTTTTTTAGGCCAGGGAACTAAATTCCAAGTCTCATTCTTCTCTATCTGATCTAATTCATCTTCCATAGCTTTTAACCAGTGTTTATCTTTACAATATTCAATAATAGATGTCGATTCAATTTGAGAAATAAGACATACCTCTTCATTTGCTAGTCTTCTTCTTGTCATAACTCCCTTGTTCCTATCTCCAATGATTTGATCTTCAGAATGGTTTAACCTTACATACCTTGGTGTCTTCTGAACTTTAGGTTCACTGCTCTAATCATTAGTCACAATTGAATTTTTTCATTATGTCAGTGTAACTATCTTAGTTTCCTGTACTGGTTGAGGCACTGTCGATTCAGTTATGATCATTTCTATTGCTTGTTCCCTATCATATGATATAGATTGATTTATGTATTGCTTATCCACTTTCACATTAGCACTATCCATAATTTTCTACAATCTTTTGTTATAACATCTATATGCTTTGCTTTGAATTGAATATCCAAGAAATATCCCTTCATCACATCTAGGATCAAAATTCCCAATTGAATAATCCCTTTTGATATAATATTTACTTCCAAAAATTCTGAAATATTTAATAGTAGGTGTATGTCCAAACCATAATTCATAAGGGGTCTTATCAGTTTCACCTTTGATGTGAACTTTGTTGAATGTGTAGACTGTTGTACTAACTGCTTCTCTCTAGTAGATGTGAGGCAATTTGGCTTCCATCATCATAGTTCTTGTTGCATCCAAAATGGTTTTGTTCTTTCTTTCCACTACTCCATTCTGCTGAGTCGTCCTAGGTGCAGATAACTGCCTCCTAATTCCATTTGTCTCACAATAACTGTTAAATTTATGAGAAGTGAACTCACTACCTTGATCTAATCTTAGACATTTGATTTTTAATCCAGTTTTTGTTTCTACATTTTCTTTAAAGATCTTGAATTTCTCAAAGGCTCCAGATTTCTCCCTAAGAAAAGTCACCCACATCATCCAAGAATAGTCATCAATAATCAGCATGAAATACCTAACACCTTGAAAGCTTCTAGTCCTTGCTGGACCACATAAGTCAGTGTGAATCAAATCAAGTAAATCATTAGATTTATCATGTATTCTCTTAAAAGAAGTTCTAACTTGCTTTCCCAATTGACATTCATTACATATCGGATTATGAGGCTTCATAATCTTAGGTATATCTCTAACTGCCTTTGTTGAATTGATCTTAACAATACAATCAAAAATTAACATGACACAACCTCTTTTGCCATAACCAACTCTCATCAATATGAGCAATCAAACATGTCTTATTACCAGTATTCAAGTGAAAGATATTACCTCTAGTCTAAGTACCGGTTGCAATCTCCAAACTAATTTTGTTAATGATTTTGCACTTTCTATCTTTAAATTGAAGTTGGAAACCCTAGTACACCAATTGACCAACACTTAAAAGATTATGCTTTAAACCTTCTACATAATAGACATTATCAGTATTATGCTTTCCATCCAGAGAAATAATACCTCTACGTTTGATCATACATGCTTTGTCATCTCCAAATCTGACTTGACCATCATTGTATTCTTGCAGGGATAGAAATTTTTTTTTATCTCGAGTCATATGATGTGAGCATCCACTATCAATTACCCATTCATCCTTGTCTTCAACTTTTGTTGACAGGGCCTTTTCTTCATTCATGATATCCGGTTCCGGTTTATCTTCCTTTAAAGCATAGAACACCCATTACTTGCCATTGTCGGTTCCTCCTCAAAGTCATCACTTACTCCTTCCTCATCCGCTATGTAGCACTATTTACTTTTCTTGAATCTATATATGTTCTGATTAGGCTTAAATGATTTCTTATCTCTTTCTTCAAATCTTGCATTCCTTTCAGGACATCTAGATGCAAAATGACCAATCTTATTACATGCAAAACATTTAAAAGGTGCTTTTCCTTCATACTCATTTCCTGTCAATCCTTTAGGTACTCTTCTAGAAAATAAGGCTTCAAGTTGCTCAAACTTTTCTTGAATCTATATATCTTCCAATTATTTTTCATATAAGGCTTTCTAATCACTTTTGTCCGTAGATGATGATGCATGAAAAGTAGGTTCAGATTTTGTAGCTCCAAAAGATCCAAATTCTACAAGCTCAAAAGCAGATAATTTCCCAATCAGAATGTCTCTATTAACTGAAGTGTTTGCCATTGTTCTCAGTTCATTAATTGTAGTTGCCTTCATCTTGTAAGCTGGTGGAAGGGATCTCAAGACTTTGGAAACTATTTCATCTTCACTCAAAGATCCTCCACAACATTGAATTCCCATAACAATCTCATTTACTCTTTCCATAAATACAACAATTCTTTTACTATCTTCCATCTTCAAGTTTTCATACCTTACCCGGTAACCATCAAGTTTAGCAATTTTGACAGTAGGATCGCCTTCATTCAGAGTTTACAATTTATCCCACATAACCTTTACCGATGATTTATCATTCAATCTCATGATTTTCTGATCTGTAAGTGCACACAAGAGGGCTTCTCTAGCTCTGCAATCATTTTTAATATTCTTGTCCATGTCTGCAGGAGCAGGATTGCCACATGTTAGATCATAACATGTATATCCTTTCTCTGTGATCTCCCAAATATCCTTGCCAAGACACCTAAGATGAGTCTCCATTTGTATTTTCCATATCCCATAATTTATTCCATCAAGCTTAGGGATTTCTCTTCTAAAAATAGTTGCTCGTGGATTAGTTGCCATAGGATCTACCTCAAGCAGTTAAGCTTATGCAAAAGAGGACCAAAGCTTTGATACCAATTGTTAGTATAACCGATGAACAACTGAGAGGGGGGAAGGTGAATCAGTTGTTAACAGATTATGTCAATCAAACCACTTAATAACCTTTAACTGGAGCACATAAACATTGAATATGGGAATAGCAAAAACAGATACCGGTAAGAAATAAAACTTAAGAATAAAACAAAAAATTAACACAATGAAATCATACCACATAACACCATGATTTGTACATGGAAAACTTGGTAAAGGGGAAAACCATGGTGGGAAGCCTACCCACAGTCAGATGATACTTCTGTAGAAAGTATGTGATATAATAAGGGGCCTGCACATGCAGGAAGGCACACTGCCTAGAGCGTACTACTTATTACAAAAGAGTCTCACTGATTACAAAGAGTTTGTAACCACCTCAAGATATTTTGACAACAATCTAGAATAATGAACTGCTAGAGATAGCATCTACCATGCCTGATTACAGTCCCGGTTAAGTTCAGTACCAGAGGCCTTTGACCTCTTCCTTAAACCCAATTCTATCACCTATGATCGACCAAATCTCCTTCGCATATGATATTGCATTCCACAACCATGATCATTACATTTCCATTCCCATACCATATCATGATCTACAATGAGATCTTACATCATTTATACAAACCCTAAGGCCTAAACCAATCAGGTCAGCCAGCTAAAAGATATTACAATAAGATCATTACATACATCCATATTACAATGATATGCCATGTCATCTTAAGACCAAAACAATAATAACCAATCCATAAATCATCCCGGTAATGTGTAGAGAACACGTTAACAAGATATCAGTCAATAACCTAGATAGGCATAGGACCTAATCTAGCCCCACCATGCCAAAGCAATATCTTCAATTAGTTTGAGGCATGATCAAGGATCACCTTCTACATCCTGAATTCCATCTAGAAGCCGCACCAACACCACTTAGCATTTTATCAAGGTTTCTCAGTGAAAGCTTTGCCAGTTAAACCTTAAACCCATGTCGGTAAGAGTTTACAAGAGTGTATGATAGCATCCGATCACCAAGTCAATACCAACTGACCAAAACATACTCTAGAAGCATGTAACACATAAAACCAAACATACCCCATTGATCCAAACATGCCGGAAGTGTCCAATAGATAGTCCCTTCTGTCGAGAACACTATATCTTCTACCAGTAACCAAAACCTATCTATCGATAACCAAAACCTATCTGCTAGTAACCAACCATAATAGCTAGTGTTGACATCAATGACAAAACATCAATGCAACACATAATTAATTCATCCATATTGCCAACAGTTGTATGGTTGATGACGTGACCTGATGATGTGGTGCATGTGTTGTCCATACGGAAATGATGTGGCAGACACATGTAAAAATAACATGGACACTTAGGTGACTCTCCATACAAGTGACTGTGCATATGGATGATCTATGTTTCTTGTTGAGTTGGCGGTACAGAGGGGTTGACTAGGAGTCTGCGCTAACATGTCTATCTCTTGGTCCACATGAGACAAGTAGCTCTCACCACGTGGCGGATGGAGTAGAAGAGGCGGCCCAAAAGCATCGTCAGATAACAGAGGTCCGATGGGAGAGAAGGTTGGTTGGGGAAGAAGCAACGGAAGAAGAAAGGCCGAGAGTGGTCACTAGGATAGAAACCGATAGTAGGAGCTTAGACGGCTGAGCACGAGCAGTGGCTGGAATAGGTCGGCTGTGGGAACTGGCAAGTCAGGAGTCACCAAAGGTCAGGAGTCGTTGGTGGTGAATGGAGGATGGTATGATGGTGGAGCCTGTAGAGTCTACAACACACGTAGGTGCGTACGATGTGGGGGAAGGGGTGATGTCACCCCCCAAAACAAATAATATATTTTGATTAATTTTTTGTTTTTCAAATGAAAATTTTACAATGATAAATAAAACTACGAATTAAATAAAGATTTTGGAATTAAATTCATAGAAAAATAAAATTAATTTTTTTTATTTTTTTTAAAAAATCCGTACCATAGCCAAAATTGGCCAAATTTTTCCTCCAAGCCCGAAATTGACTTTTCACCCAATATAGGAAAATTTATAGTCAAAATTCATGAAAACGACCACCTGGACACAATGGCGAGGTCAGATCTAGTCTAGGATGCCTCCAAAAGATGCTTCTCCTTAGATCTACCTCTTGAGCTCTTTCCAAATCTCTCCAAAGGCTACGCAAAGGTGCTTCAACCACTCTGATACCATGTGAGTTTATGCTTGAATCAACCAGGATCAAAGAGACCACAAGATAGCGCAATGACAAGAGATAAAATATGTGACAAGAATAAACTTTATTCTCATCAATAATACCAAAAGAGATCAAGTGGATCAATAATCATTATATATAATGAATGATGACCCTGCTTATAAAGGCAAGGCTAAGAAACTATGTATATTCCTTGAAGATTCTAGTGTGTACTTGAATGTTGAAGGAGGTTTTGTGCATATAAAATGATCATGTTTTTAATTAGGAGGGAATTGTATGTATCTTCTTTAAGGATTTCACCATGAGTCTATGTATGACTAACCTAATAGATGTCTTTCTTAGGAACAATGTGATAATGTACTAGCATTTGACATATTTAATTGACTTTGTATATATAGGATGTGTAAATGAAGAACATGTTTGATGTGTATTCATATTCATATAATAGTTAACTGATAGTTTTCTCTCTCCCCTCTTTTTCTCATATCTTGATATTCAATGAAAGATGATAGTTAAAGATGTATTTGTATTAATGAGAAGTAGTGAGTGTGTAGGCAAGAGGTTTTGTATGTAAGAAAATATTGTGTATATAGATCTCATCTTGGAAATTGGGACCATCAGTTGTATCTCTAGTTTTATGAAAATTCATGCTAGGCCAATTTGTATACTTCTAATAGGTAGTGAAATGAAGTATAGTAAAATAAAGGCAATATGCATAGGAAAAAATAATAATCATCCTTGTATGACCTTGTTAATTTACGTGCTCATGTATGAATTGTTTGACTATCAATTTTCTTCATCCTCTCTCTATCTAGATATAAAAAATGTCATAGATAAGCTACTAAATGGTGTATTTTTTATTAAATAGAAGTATTTAATGTTTATTGAGGAATATTATGTGGCTTGCATTAAGGAGTGTTTTATTAATTTCTGCATTAAAGACCTCAAATGTTGTATTGCATTTAGGATTTCATGTAAAGTGAGTAAGTAGGCAGAATAAATTTTTACATATATACTATAGGTAGTCCATATGATTTAGTCGTCTGACAGATCATGATAGAGAATAATTATTGATTAATATAAGGTTATGCATTGCATGTAGAATGTGTATAGAGAATATGAAATTATTCTTTTGTAGTTTTGTGTTAGGTTGAAAGACAGAAGTCTTAAGCTTTATAAAATTTTTGCATGGAGCTATAAAGAAGTATATGAATGTTGTGTTTGATCAGTGAAAATTATAAAAATTATGCTACTTCCTTACCTTATTCGAGTTGGAAATCCTAGTAGAATGGATAAATTGTGATAGGAATAGTGCATCCTTATGCTATCGATTTTAATTGTAGATGTGGACATCATTAAATGGTTAGAAGTTCATGCTTAAGAGCGTGTAATATTCCTAGGTAAATTTGACCTTATTGTGATGATTTGAGCTCCAACAAATATTGTCAAACACTTGTCTTGTAAAGTATGAACTTGTTCTTTATTTCAGTTTGTATAACCTGTGTGTTATGAAGTCTAGACAACTAGTTTAACTTGCGTGTTATGCAATTTTTATTTGGCATATGACTGATGAAAAAATTCAGAGTTATTTTTTTGGCATTATGTGAACCAGTATGAGGACATGATGACATTGTATGTTGTCATTGATGTCAATATGCTGAAGAAGAGAGAACCGGTATGTTACCATAAACCGGTATATGTGAGAACCGATATAACATTGTGAACCAGTATATGTGCCAAAGTGAAGCGGTGTGTCTATTCAAGGTGAACTGGCATGTTGATATGAGAACCGGTACATGGAAGCTTTGTATGACTACTGGTTGGCAATCTCAGGGTTTCCAGTTGGTAGTCTCAGGGTTTTCGGTTGATGAGCTTCAAGCCTGTGTGACTCAACCGGTGACTTTGTGTGATGAGTTAGCATTGCAATGAAGAACAGACTGTGTTGCGACATCAGCCTTGTGCACGTGAAGGATCTTGCATGAAGGAGATTGTTCTCTTCTACCTCGGGAATGTGCAAAGTCTGGAAATAGTGCAAACACGTGATGGGTTATCAGCTACCATGAAAGCGGTGGAAAATGAATGATGGTGAATGTCTTGAGATCGGTTCAAGACTATTGCATTTAATGCAATATGTTCAATGGTCAAGATTGAACCATTTGAATTGCTTAACCTAACAGGTTTAGGGTTTAGGGTTTATGCTACTAACCTATCTGTTTCCTATAAGGTCATTGTTGTGTTTCTTTCTGAAGGTGTTGGGAAATGTTGTATGTGTGTATCCAAGTGAAGTGATATGCGATTCTTGCCAGACCATAGGAGAGAAGTGATATCTGCAGAGTGTAAGTGTAGAAGGTGAAGAGGAGCTAAAGTGGATCTACATTGGCATTGAGTGTTGTTACCAAATCATTGTAAAACCTGTTGATCTTTAACCACCTCAACAGTTGGAAAATCCCTTAATAGGGTAGCTCTAACTAGCTTACTGAAAATCCTTTAACAGGGTGACTCAAATTCATTGAGTTCTTTAAAATCCTCTAACAAGGTAACCTTTAATAGGGTCTAACCCTTAACTAGGTATCTTAGCCATCCCTTAATCGGGTGATCCCTAGCAGGATCTGTTCCTAACAGAACCTGTTGTAATAAGTCTTAAACCAGACTAGGCTCCTAATAGAGCAGACTTCTAAAGAGTTCAAAAAAGGTTGTGGGTATGCATCCCCACCGTGGTTTTTCCCAGTTGGGTTTCCGCGTGAAAAAAATCTGTCTGTAAAGTGTGGTGATTTTCATGTTATGGTTTAAGTGATTTGTGTCTGATGTTAAATCATGTTAAACTAGTTTTTATGACTGACTACTTGTTCATGCATAAGGGAGAAATGAAAGTGTAATACTAGGATTGTATGAAAAGATAAGTGTCAACTGGTTTATGCTTATCTCAGCTATTCTGGATTTTGCTGGCTATACTCTATTTAAGACCGGTATTACTGTCTGCCTGCCAAAGCATAGTGCCTGCAGACTAACCAATTTTAGGAAAGTGATTTTTGCCTGTACTAATTCACCCCCCCTCTCAGTACCGGTTTGGTACTAATCATTCCTCATTAAGTTATCAATTGGTATCAGAGCATCCTCCAGGTCCTCTGTGTTGTAAGCTTAACCACTTGACGAAAAGAACCTATTGTAATGATGAAGAGGGAAGGTCCAAAGTTCAATAGAGATAACTTCAAAATATGGAAGGACAGAATGAAGATTTACATCAAAAGCATGGGTGCACAACACTGGAGCTATGTTGAGAATGCCTTTGTTATTCCTGTCGGTACTCTCACCGATGATCAAAAAAGAGAAATACAAGAGAATGGGCAAGTCGTGGAAGCCCTAATTAGTAGCTTATCTGACATTGAGTTCATTGATGTCCAGGATAAAGACAACCCCAAATAAGTGTGGGACACTCTTGAGAGTATCTATGGTGGTGATGAGCACGTAAAACAAGCTAAGGAAGAAAGCCTTAGAGGGAAATTTGAAGACATGCAAATGATTGAAGGTGTGACCATTCAACAGTATGGAATAAGAATCAAAATTACTGTTGGGGATATCAAAAGTGCAGGTGGTAAAATGGAAGATTCCACTATATTAAGCAAAGTTATGAGATCCTTGTTACTAGTCTATGCAATAAGGGTTGTTGCTGTTTAGGAGTTGAGATCAATAGACAAGACCAAGGTATCTCTTAACTCCATCATTGCAAAGTTGACAGCCTATGAGCTAAATAGTTTTGATGGCAGTGTTCAAAAGACTGGATCAGCTTTTAAAGCCTTTGTTGTGCCATCAAGAAAAGGAAAGGAAGCATGCACCAATGATGAACCAAGATAGAACAGAGAAATGGATGATGAGGAGATCCTGATGGAATTTGAAGCTCTTCTTGCCAGGAAACTTCCAAAAGGAACCGGTAAATACAAAGGTAAGCTCCCTTTGAAATGCTTTTCTTGTAACTGGATAGGACATATTGCTATAAAATATCCTAATGGTGACAATGAGGATAAACTGGAGAGGTTCAAGAAATTCAAAGGAGGAAACTGGAGAAACTATTTTGTTGCAGTTGATGAAGGTGTCACAGATGAGGAATCACAAGATGAGGAGAATGAAGACATTGTGTTTGTTGCAGTAAAGGAAGATGTGTCAAACAAAAAGGCTCTTGTCTCTCGCTTTGATAATTCCAATGATTGGATTATTGGCAGTGGTTGTTCTCACCATATGACTGGTGACTGGAGCAAGTTTCTATCTTTGGAAGAATATGATGGTGGTGTGGTTCATTTTGGTAATGATGCACCATGCATGGTTAAAGGAAGAGGGTCCATCTCTCTGACTGGAAAGAGCAATGCTGACAATGTGTATTGGGTGGAAGGTCTTAGACATAATCTATTAAGCATTGCCCAGCTGAATGATAGTGGACTCATTCTAGAAATCAAAAAAGGAGTGTGCAAAATCAAAGGAAAGAATGGTGAATTGATGGCAACTGGTATGCAAACCAAAGGAAACTTATTTAAGCTAGATGCAAATGTAAGTATATGTCTTATGGCTAAATTTGATGATAGTTGGATATGGAATAGGAGACTTTGCCATGTAAACTTTGACAACATTGTGAAGGCCAGCAAGACCAAGGTAGTCAGAGGATTGTCGATGCTAAGAAAACTGGAAAATCCTTTGTGCAAGGAGTGTCAACTTGGGAAAATGTCTTCCTCAACTTTCAAAGGTAAATCCTTCACTGCTGACAATTTACTTGATCTTGTGCATACTGATTTGTGTGGCCCTATGAAAACTAGGAGTGTGTAGGGAGATAGGTATTTCATGATTCTAACTGATGATTGCTCAAGAATGATGTGGGTCGCATTCTTAAAGGATAAGTCTGAAGCGTTTGGAAAGTTCAAAGCTTTCAGAGCATTGGTAGAAAAGGAAAGTCGTAGAAGAATCAAATGCCTTAGAACTGATCAAGGAGGTGAGTTCACTTCTGGTGAATTCAACAAATATTGTGAAGAGAACAGCATCAAGAGGCAACTATCTGCCCCCCGGACTCCACAACAGAATGGCTTAGAAGAGAGAAACAACCAGACTGTGGTTGAAGCAGCTAGAACTGTGCTGATCCAAGGAAAAGTTCCTCACACCTTTTGGAGAGAAGCGGTAAGCACTGCAGTATACACAATGAACTGGGTACTTATGAAGAAAGGAAAAGACAAGACTCCTTATGAGTATTGGACCAGTAAGACTCCAGTAGTAAGCTACTTTAGAATGTTTGGTAGCAAATGTTATATCAAGAGAAGTGAACATCAGAGTAAGTTCGATGCAAAATGTGATGAAGGAATATTCCTAGGATATTCCACCAAGAGAAAATCTCTCAAGTGTTTCAACAATAGGACTTAGAGAATTGTTGAAAGCATCAATGTTAGAGTTGATAAAAACTCTGGAAAATCTAAGGAAACCCGCAGTATGCAAGTAAGAGATGAACCGGTAGTAACCTTCTAGGAACTGGTTACTAATTAGCCAAATACCAATAATAGTGGTCCTTCACCGGTAGACGCTGATGCTGATGAAGATGAGAATGAAGAAGAAAAGAAGGAGGAATCAGTTAAGAGCATTCCTCGATATGTCAAACTGAATCATGATCCTAAGAAGATCATAGGAGATAAGGATGCAGGAATCCTTACAAGAAGAAAGATTAGAGAGAATTCTTGTATGATCTCTGAATTTGAACCTAAATCATTCAAAGAGGCACATAAAGATGAAGACTGGATCAAGGCAATGGAGGAGGAACTTGACCAGATAGAGAAGAATGGTACATGGTCTTTAGTACCTAGACCAGAGCATTAAAATGTCATTGGAACCAAATGGGTTTTCAAAACCAAGCTAAATGAGGATGGCACAGTGGTAAGAAACAAAGCTAGACTAGTATGTAAAGGATATGCTCAAGAAGAAGGAGAGGACTATGGAGAAACCTTTGCTCCAGTAGCCAGATTGGAAGGAATTTGTATGCTTCTTGCATATGCAACTTTTAAAGGATTCAAAGTATATCAAATGGATGTAAAATCTGCATTTCTAAATGGAGTACTCAAAGAGGAGGTGTATATAGAGCAACCAGATGGGTTTGCCCTATCTAAAGATAGTGACATGGTGTGTAGGCTACATAAAGCCTTATATGGTCTAAAGCAGGCACCTAGAGCATGGTATGAACATCTGCACTCCCATCTACTGAAGATTGGATTTGAGAGAACAAGCGAAGACAACAATATCTACTTGAAAACTGAAGGAGATCAGATCCTGATCTCTGAGGTATTTGTTGATGACATTATCTTTGGTGGAGATGACAAGATGAGTCATGAGTTTATAGATGAGATGAAGAAAGAGTTTGAGATGTCACTCATAGGGGAAATCAAGTTCTTCATTGGACTGTAGATTTAGCAGATGAAAGATGGAATCTTTATCACTCAGTCCAAATATGTCAAAGAGTTGTTGAAGACCTTTGGCATGGAAGATAGCAAATCGATTGGTACACCGATGGTGACCAGTTGTAAACTATCCAAAGAGGATGACTTGGCATTGGTTGATAAGAAGGAATACCGATCAATGATTGGTAAGTTGCATTATGTAGTGCATAGCAGACCAGATATTGCACATGCAGTTGGCATCACTGTAAGGTTCCAGAAAAGTCCAAGAGAATCCCACTCGGTTGCAGTCAAGCAGATTCTTAGGTATCTGAAGGGAACTATTGATTATGGATTGTGGTATCCATATGGCAAGGATTTCAACTTGAAAGTATTCACGGATGTTGACTGGGCAGGTAATGTGGACAACCAGAAAAGCACAACTGGTGGTGCATTCTTTCTCGATGGTAGACTGGTCTCATGGATGAGTAAGAAGCAGAGTTGTATCTCTCAGTCTACAGCGGAAGCAGAGTATGTTGCAACTTTCATGAACTGCACTCAAATAATTTGGATGAAGCATGTATTAAATGGCTTCAAAGTTCTTGTATCTGAACTGGTAAATATATTTTGTGACAATACTAGTGCAATTAACATCTCCAAGAATCTAGTTTTACATTCTAGAACCAAGCACTTTGAGCTTAAGTATCATTTCTTGAGGGAAAAGGTTCAGAACAAAGAGATTGCACTAGAACATGTTTCCAGCATAGAGTAGTTAGCAAACATATTCACCAAGCCTCTCCCAAAGGCTACATTTATGTACTTAAGAGGTGAGTTAGGGGTGCTGCCCCTTTAGGAGGTAAACTGAAGTTATATACTCCACATTAGTCAAGTATTGCATAGTCAAATTTCTCTTCAGGATTGATGTGTTGAAGGATGCTACTCCTCAAGGGGAGCAACATAATGGAACAGGAAAGCTTGTGCCTCCACTTTGGCATTATTGTCAAAGGGGGAGAAGAAGTGAAGTTGAGAAGATATCTACAGAAATTGGGGGAGAAGATGTGAAGCGGAGAGATATCTTTGTATATTTCCATCAATGCCAAAGGGGGAGATTGTTGGCATTATGTGAACCAGTATGAGGACATGATGACATTGTATGTTGTCATTGATGTCAATATGTTGAAGAAGAGAGAACCGGTATGTTACCATAAATCGGTATATGTGAGAACCGGTATATGTGCCAAAGTGAAGCGGTGTGTCTTTTCAAGGTGAACCAGTATGTTGATATGAGAACTGGTACATGGAAGCTTTGTATGACTACCAGTTGGTAGTCTCAGGGTTTCCGGTTGGTAGTCTCAGGGTTTCCGGTTGATGAGCTTCAAGCCTGTGTGACTCAACCGGTGACTTTGTGTGATGAGTTAGCATTGCAATGAAGAAAAGATTGTGTTGCCACATCAGCCTTGTGCATGTGAAGGATCTTGCATGAAGGAGATTGTTCTCTTCTACCTTGGGAATGTGCAAAGTCTAGAAATAGTGCAAATGCATGATGAGTTATCAGCTGCCATGAAAGCGGTGGAAAACGAATGATGGTGAATGTCTTGAGATCGGTTCAAGACTGTTGCATTTAATGCAATATGTTCAATGGTCAGGATTGAACCATTTGAATTTCTTAACCTATTAGGTTTAGGGTTTATGCTACCAATCTACCTGTTTCCTATAAGGTCGTTGTTGTGTTTCTTTCTAAAGTTCTTGGCAAATGTTGTATGTGTGTATCCAAGTGAAGTGATACGTGATTCTTTCCAGACTATAGGAGAGAAGTGATATCTACAGAGTGTAAGTGCAGAAGGTGAAGAGGAGCTAAAGCGGATGTACATTGGCATTGAGTGCTATTGCCAGATCATTGTAAAACATGTTGATCTTTAACCACCTCAACAGTTGGAAAATCCCTTAACAGGGTAGCTCTAACTAGCTTACTAAAAATCCTTTAATAGGGTGACTCAAATTCATTGAGTTCTTTAAAATCCTCTAACAAGGTAACCTTTAACAGGGTCTAACCCTTAATTGGGTATCTTAGCCATCCCTTAACCAGGTGATCCCTAGCAGGATCGGTTCCTAACAAAACCTATTGTAATAAGTCTTTAACCGGACTAGGCTCCTAACAAAGCAGACTTCTAAAGAGTTCAAAATAGCTTGTGGGTATTCACCCCCATCGTGGTTTTTCCCAGTTGGGTTTCCATGTGAAAAAAATATGTGTGTTATGTGTGGCGATTTTCATGTTATGGTTTAAGTGATTTGTGTCTGATGTTAAATCATGTTAAACTAGTTGTTATGACTGACTACCTATTCATGCATAAGGGAGAAATGAAAGTGTAATACTAGGATTGTATGAAAAGATAAGTGTCAACCGGTTTATGCTTACCTCAGCTTTTCTGGGTTTTTCCGATTGTACTTTGTTTAAGACCGGTATTACTATCTGCCTGCCAAAGCACAGTGCCTGCTAACTAACCGGTTTCAGGAAAGTGATTTTTGCCTGTACTGATTCACCCCCCCCTCTCAGTACTGGTTTGGTACTAATCATTCCTCATTAAGTTATCATCTTTAAAAGTATTAACTTGTAATATTCCTTGCTAATATAGGTGTGAAAATGATGGAATCCAACTCAAGGAATAATGTCAAACAGTTTACATACAAACACTCAGTTTGTTGGTCTGAGTTTTAGGCTCATATAATATTGTTTGAGTGACTACACAACATCAAAATTGACTGTAAATGATCCCAAAGATGTCTAGGCTTGAATTATAATGCATGTATAACTTCTATTTAACCTCACAAATGCATATACATGACTTTCAAAGGTGAAATGTGCAGTTACAACCAGCAGACATAAAGACAAACATTTGACATGTGAATTACAAACATAATGAATATAGATATAAGATCATATAGATATTTGGGACATCCATCTCCTTAATTATTTGTAATCATCAAGTACAATGAACAAGTAGTTACTTGGACTCTTATCATTCAATAGTATTTCAGATTAATGGCATCTACAACAACAACATATATATATATATAAGATCAATGCATTACAAATCCATTAAGAATTTGGCTGAATGATACGATCTTCTACGATAAACCTTTGTGCCCAATGTTGAATTAACATAGCCCTTATATATATATATATATATATATATATATATATATATATATATATATATATATATATATATATATATATATATATATATATATATAAGATCAATGCATTACAAATCCATTAAGAATTTGGCTGAATGATATGATCTTCTACGATAAACCTTTGTGCCCAATGTTGAATTAACATAGCCCCCATAATTATTCTACATTTCACAAAAAAACTACTCAAAAGCCTTGATTGATCTTTCTCTAATTTGCAAAAAATTGACTGCTGGTTACAGCCAACTCAAAAGAAACCCTCAGAAGATATTTACCACCTCAAGTAGCTTTCACAATGAAGTAGCTACCCACTCCAATTCCCAAAAGCTCTGAAAACTTGCAGAAACCCTTGGTCTTTCCAAATCCCAATGCTCTCCAATATCAAGTTGAAAGAAATAACAATCACACAATGACTTCAATTTCATTTTGTAAATCCTTATATCTCCTCATGAGGTTGGATTTCCTCCAAAAGAATTTAAAATAATATTTAAAATGTTATTACATTAAATCTAGGATACTGAAAGTAGAGAAGGGGGAGGAATTTGGCTGTGTACCTACTATTGAAAAATGAGCCAAACTAACCTGGACAGGAGTACTACACTCTGGTCCTGTTTTGTTTGACAAGAAGTTGCAACTGAGAGATTGAAAACTAAAGGTCATGAGCTAAAACCTTGCTGAAAATCACCTAAAAAATGGAGGGACTAGGGCACCACGCCCCTGTCCCTAATGGTTTTAGGGTAGATTTGAGGCTTGCAATTGTCTTTGTGTCTTCTGCTGATCTTAAAAGTCTCCCAGGTACCTATACCTGCACCTGTAACTGAAAAGAGGGGGTTTGGGTGGCTATGTAGGGTTTTTCCTTAGTAAAACCCCTATTTAGGTGATTTCCACCTCAACATATAGCTAATTTGTATAGTAAAATAGTGTGTGCAGGAATCTTGTGTGTGTGCAAGACCCTAAAATGAAAAAGATAAGAAACTAGAGCTACCCTACGCTTTGGCATGTAAATGTAAATATAAATGTAAATGAGAATGTTCTAAATCAAATGCGCTAAATGATCTAAAACATGAATGTAAATGTGAAAATGAGTGTAAAGAGGCCCATACAAAGACATGAAAATAATATGAAACCATACCAATACCCAAGGGAGAGATATAAGCACTTGATCTCCTATTATTCTTCAATGTCTTTAAGGCTCCTAATTGATCATGAATACTTGATGAATGTTGTTGAAGACTCCACATGGGCTTATCTTTCACTACATAGAAGGCTCCTTGTGATCGCTAGCTCTTTTCGCCAAAAACTCCTTTTTTGTCCATTCGATTAGATCTTAGTTGCCTTTAAATGAAGAAAGAGAGCTCTTATGTATGAAACCCTAGATCTTAATTTCATCTTTAGGCCGACCTAGGATTTGAATTTTCCACCAATTTCTTGGGGTTAAGAAATATAATATCATAGAATTATGCTCCCAAAATTTCAAGAAAAATGTCAGGGACCGGGTGCACTTTGCACCTGGTCCGACCAACTTTTCACCAAATTTTTAGGGTTGTTAGATATGATGATATTAGAGAGAATCTCAAAGTTACAGTTGATTTCGAGGTGTTTTGATATGCAAAATCGGCCCTTAAAGGTCGAAATAGGACATAAATAGGGTTTATGATTTAATGATTTATTAGAGGAATAAAATAAAAAAGGGGCACACTTAGGGTAAATGGACCAATTTTATGATGTGGAGAGTGATGAAATATGACTTTATATTTAATTAAATTAATTAATTAAATGCTTAAAGGAGATTAAATTGCAAGATGCAAACACACTAAGGTGGGTGCTAAACTAAGCATAGAATTGTACCACCCTAGCAAGGGTGTACAATTTACGACGCTACAAGTTGAAATTTTTTTTATTATATAAATTAAAATAAAATTCAAATATAATTATTCTATAATAAATAAAATTTAAATAAGACAAAATGTATAAATTCTAATATCTTTTAATTATTATTTGTAATTCCATTAAAAACACAAATAATGAGAATATAATTTTAACTTAAGTAGTGTCATAAAATTGTGACCCTAGTAATTTTTGACTACATTAGGGTCCTCACGCACACGAGATCGAATCCTCTAGCCTGATCAGAGACCAAAGACTGCTCAACCCTTGGAATCAACTTCTTTCTTGGCCTCCACACCACCCTGTTTGCACTCTGCTCTGATCAAAGGGGTAGGATAAGGGCATGGTGCCCCTATCCCCCCTAGGACAGGGGCATGGCACCCATGTTCCTGCCCTATCTTAGGCCAGGACCCTTCCTAGGAATGCATTGTAGATTGTTCATTGGGCGAGAAACTCCCCCTATGTCAGTCTATGACGAAAATAAAATTCAATAACATGTATTTAAGAGGCATTTGCCCTCTCATTTGCATAAGATTCAATAAGGTGAAAATTGGTGATCAAGAATTCAAGCATTCTTTTCCAACATTGAGCATTCTCAAGTCTCCCTTCAAGGCTAAGTGTTGCATTCAAGTCAAGGATTCAACCATTGAAGAGGAGATTGATTCCAACATTCAAATCAGCACAAGCATTTCTATCAACGTTTCTATCACAACCTCCCTTGAGGTGATTTAAAATTCAATCTTTCATTTACATCTCCTTGCAAGTACTTTCTTTCATTACTTGGTTAATTCCAAAACCAACCCATTTTCCTCTCTTTTCTATGTGTAGGTTGTAGGTGCACAGTTGTACTTTGGGATTCAGGCTACATTTGCAGAGGCAGAGAAACCCTTTTCATTTCACGGATTTTTTAGAGGACTATGTTCATTCCCGCCATGGTCTGAGAAACTTCATCTCAACATATTACTACCAGATCCAAGTGCACAGCTTCATCCCATATTCCAATCTTAAGTTATAAATAGTTCTTTGTCACTTTTGCACTACATAATTCAAACAATTCCTTTCCATTTCAAATAAGGAAGAGGGGATCAACTTATCATTCCCATTTCATCCAGAATTCAATCTTCATCTTTGAAGGTTGAATCTAGTGAATTCTCCTCTCCTCTTCCAATGTAACTAGGTGAAAAGTGTTTGAAGAGAAATCCCTAGTGAAACTTCCATCTCTCCTTGGAGGGAAAGGGTAGTTTTCCTCTTGATCTCTCATTCTCATTTCACCACATTACATTTTGGTGAACCCGATGTCTTGCATGATTTCCTTTGAACAAAATTGCCTATTTTTCATTTGCAAGTTTAAAATTTCTGCAAACTTAGTGGTTAAATCATTGAAAACCCTAGTTTTTAAAATTAAAATTGAACTTGTGATTTGTAAAATTGCTTGTGGTTATCTTAGATCTGAAAATTGTCTTGTTTATCAAATTCTATTTCTTCATTGTCTTGTTCAATTTGCATTTAATCAAATTTAGAAAATTAAGAGGTTACTTATTAAAACCCTAATTTTGAAAAATCATCTTGAACTTGTGCAAAAATTGGACTTCCATTTAATTTTCAGATTTCTAATTATTCTCAGACTTGTCTTCATTCTTACAATTCAAAATTTCAATTTCCCCTCTTTTTCCCAAAATTCAAATTTTAAAATTAAGTGGTTAGGTCATAAAACCCTAAATTTTAAAATTAATTGGATTTTGTGCAAATTTCAAATCAATTTCTTTCAAATTCAGATTTCTAAACATTTTCCAAGGTGTCCCTATCCATTAGGTTTGACCTTTTTTAGATTTGCAATTCAATTCCTCTTTTTCTTCAACACCCTAATATGGTCCTATTTTTACATTTGTGCTTTCACATCGCCCATCTCGAGGTTGTAAAATTCATCAATTTTGGGGGTTAGCTTTGAAATCATCGTAATATTAATCCTCAAAAATTTCAAAAAAAGTTGGTCAGACCATTTCCCGTCACGGTCCTCGACTTTTTTCCTGAAATTTTGGGAGACTATTTTGATGGACTTGTAAAGCACTAAGAGGGGGGGTGTGAATTAGTGACACCAAAAATAATACTACTTTAAACACTGACTGGTAGATAAACTTAACAAGTTTGTTAAACAATATGCATGCAATCCAAAAACATATAACAACATCCACAATAAGTAAAACATCCACCATAACACAAGTGTTTATACATGGAAAAGCCAAATAGGTAAAAACCATGGTGAGATGGGACTCACAAGTTAACTATCTGCAGTAATAGATGACTGACCGGTTAAGGTCTACAAAGTGCTCTACTAGGAGCAAATCCTGTTAAAGATCCCAAAGCTTAGTTAAAAGCTATACCTTGTAAAAGGTAGTACCCTATAAAGAGTAACCTCAATGGAGGATTTCTAAATCCAAACTAATGGATCACCTGGTTAGAGGATTTGAACAATGAAGCTTGTTAGAGCTTACCCGATTAGGGGATTTTACTATTGGAGTGATTAGAAAACAACAGATGGTGTGATCTAGTAGTAGCACAACTTACTTGTATAGATCCTCTTCTACATACTCAACACTTCTTTACCAATATACTCTACAACTTAATACTTTTTCTTTTGCACATAACATATCACTTTCGCTCATACAAAATAATTCATTGTGATGTCAATATATAGACATTTAGATTTTATGTCGGCCTCAAGAAATCATAACACAATTTCCTAGGTGCAGTGTATCTAGTCACAATAACACAATTTCCTAGGTGCAGTGTATCTAGTCACAATCATAACTCCTCACAAAAATATCGCTAAATTTTTTTGGTAAGGATAACTCATCATGACTAGTGATAACTCATCACATGATCAATGAATACTGATTGGAGTTAAACATATAAACCGCTTATCCTTTGATGCTCCTTTGATAATCTTTGTTGGATCTTCATGTTGATGCCGAGTTATGTATAACCACTGGTTGTCTCCATGTATATATCGGTTGTCACCATGTACCAGTTAGATATAAACCGCTAGTATACCAGTTGTAGTATAAACAACTTTGAAGTCACAGCGGTAGACAATATGAACATGTGTGTGTTTATGTGTTTCATTAATGACAACATATGATGAAGTTATTCATTACAATCATCATCAAGCCAACAATCTCCCCCTTTTCTATTGATGGCAACATTTAGAAAGTTTTACAGTAATACCGTTGAGTGTGCTTACAAAAAAAATAAAAAATTATACACATATACATATACTCCCCCTTACTACATACAACATACAAAATTTTCATAACACACATACATATTTCTACTCCCCCTTTGACAAAAATGCCAAATTAAAAAGTAGGATATATATATATATAGAAAATTTGTATCAAAATATTTTACATATACAAAAATTTGAAAAACCGAATCAAGATTCATGCATTCACAAGCCTCATTGAAATATCATTAAAGTTACTCTTCAACTAAGATAAAGAATGTTCCCATGTCTCCAGCACGTTCTCAGTGAACTCAAGTGTAGACTTAATCTAAGTATGGAACTTTTCCATGAAATCAAGTGTATAGGTTTCTAGGGTAGCTAAAATTAACTTTTGCATTCTTTTAGGCTCTTTGCAGTATATCCACTTGGAATGTGAGTAGACTCTTTAATTCCTTCAATGACCAGAGTCTTTTTGCTTTCTCAATTTCATAGGTATCTAACCTATTTTGCAAATCATCCACATATTTGCTAAAAGCAAAAATAGAATCTTGAAGTGGTACATATGCATTGCATATCTTCTCTAGCTCTTGCTTTATTTCAGTTTGCCTATTATTGATATCAGAATAAAAGAATGAAACATTAGAAGTAAATGAAAGATGTTTCCCTTCTGTTTCAATAACTTTTCTTAATAAATCTTTATTAAGAGATAGAGAAAGTTTTCTTGTATCAATCTCTTTCATAAGCTGCTCTCCATGCTTCTTCCTGTAATTCGTCTCAGCATGAGTTTGTGCTTCTTCTTCAAGGGACTTAATTTGGTCAGATGCATCAACAACCAATTGACCAAGTTTTCTAATAGGTGTTGTCGGATGCCCTGTAGCAGTTTCTGGTAGTAGACTTGTCAGAATATCTACAACATTCTGAATGGTTTCTGCTTCCATTCTTTGTTCTTTAAGTCTCTTCTTGTGTGCCCTAGATTGCATGATAGTTGCAATCTTCATCATTTCAGATGCACTCATATTATCAACAATTATAGGCCCTGAGATGCCTCATGAGTCATCATCATCTTCATCAGTCTGTTGTATGACTAATGATGTTACTGATTCAAAAGATGTTACCTTAACAGTTTCTTTCTCTTGTTCTTTCTCCATTTTCTGTTTAGAAATCTGTGTATCAACTTTTTCATTGGATTCCTTCTGAATGTCATGTGAAACCGGTGGGAGTTGGGGTTTCTTAGGTTTTTCCTTGACTTGTGGAATATCTACTCCTAGTTGAGTTATTGGTTTCTCAACTGAAGTAACCTATGAGTCAGTGATTTTAAGTGGCTGCATATCTGGTACAATAATATTTCCAGATAGATCAATTGTATCTTGAATATCATCAACAAGTTGGATAATAGTGTCATCCTTCTCCTTGATAGGATAGACAACATCAGCTTGCACAATTTCTTCCTCATCCATTTCAGGTACATCAACAACATCTTGCTCATCCTTAGAATAATTTATAAGCTCTTGCATCTGTTGGATGTTACAAGCAATCTGATGAGTCTCTGTCTCAACAGTTTGCACCTTTCCACTAAGTAGCTTCAATATTCTTGCCTTGAAAGCAAATTTAACTTTGTACTTATCAATAAATACACTTAGTTCATCCTTGGACAAATTAGGAAAATATTGTACAAATACATCATCTATAATTTCTTTTTCCTTCTTTACAACTTCCTCCCATTTATTCAAAAGAATAGTATACAAGGAATTAGAGATATTCTTTACAAGATCATGAGGTAATCTATTGTAATGGAACAAATAATTGATTACCTATTGAATAATTTATTCCTTTTGATCTTCACTGAATGAATCAAAATGATCTTTGACATTATCAAATCTGTTTCTTCTGAATGCCTTCACAGTTCTTTCAAAGTTAACCTCAGGCTTGTAATTTAAGACATTGATAGGCACAGTTGCCTTCAGCACTTCCTTCACTGGTTTGGCTGTTTTACCAGTTGCTTTCATCTTCTTGGGTTCCTCCTCAGTATCAATACCTTCAGATTCTTCTTGGAGAATTAGCTTCTGACCTATTTTCTTTGATGTAGTCTCCTTCTTGGCATATACTTTAGGTTCAGGTTCCTTTTTGGTTTGGAAACTTCGTGTCACTCTTGTACTTTTCATCACTGGAGGTGCTCTCTTAGCCTTCTTCTTCTTACCTTTACCACTTATGGTAGGAACACTACTAATTTCAGCTTGTACAGTTTGAACTTCAATTGTATGCAATTTTGCCTTCCTTTTATCTACTGGAGATGCCAACAGGTTATTGGCATAACCGATCAATAAGTCATAGTTGACTTCATAACTCATATCTTTCATTTCTTCTTCTCTAGGCTCAATAGCCTCCATCAAATAGAAATTAGTGGTATCTGTGAAAATAATATCCTTAGCAAAGTGTTTTACCACATCCTCAGGCAATCTTACTCTCATACTCATTTTATTCTAAAATTCATTGAAGTATTTATTCATTGTAGCAGAGAAGGTGTTCTTTACAGCCTTGATACTATTCTTAATCTGAGTAGATACCGGTAGATCCTTAGACCATTTAAGATCACCAATTACTGGTAGAAAATTCTGGAAATAAAAGAATAGACTGATCAATAACTGTCCAAATTTAAACTTTTGACTGCTGTCCTTCTTGATAGACTGAAGATTTAACAATAATTGTCTCCTTATGGCCTCACATAGGTCATAATTAGCATTTTTAGCTATCATCTTGTAAGCAGTATGCACCGCTACATATGGAACACTATTCAATCTACTAGAATAGAATACCCAATAGCATATAACCATAGCTGCCAAATTTACCATTGGGTCCTTGATGTTATTGACAGAAAAAGCACGCCCATCAGATGTTGATCCAGATAGAGTGTTTACTGTCTCTTTTGAAATACTCCTCAGCTTAGGTACTTCACTGGTTGAGTAAAAACCAGTTACAACTTGAATAGCTTCCTTAGTTATAGTATGAGTCATTTCCAAATACATGTTTTCCCCATGAACATGACTCAAAATAATTTGGATATGTTCTTCAAAATCTTCAAGAAAGTAAGCTACATTATGAAAACCTTTCTCATAAACCCTAATATATTCTGGTTGAATCTTTCCATTTTCATCGCAAAGGGATTTCAACTGAGAATATATCGACAATGATCCTAGATCCTCAATCTTGCAATCAATGTAGTTGGACAAATCTCCTTTCACTATAACACCACTAGGAACTTGTGATAAAGCATTATAAGACACAATTTGTTCCACCTTTACAACTTCCATAGGTTCAGATGTAATCATCAATTTCTCTACTGATTTAGAAGATGATGCCATTCCAGATAAAATAGATTTGAAGTAGGATTTTTTAAAGAAATACCTTATTTCATGCATGTTTCCTTGTTTACCAGTTGAATACTCAAGTGCACACAAGTTCAGTCTTCACCTACCTTCAAATCAACTTGATTACTCGAATCACAATAGAACTTCGACTAAAATCAGCTAACAATCATTTCTTAACTCTGCAAGCACTCAAAAAAAAATTCTCATATGTGTTAGGGTAAAAATAACAAAGTGAAAACTCACTTTTATCCTTTTTACCTACTGCATTAAATGCTCGCTCATTAGGGTTACAAACCCTAATTACACCACTTAATGATACATAGATGTAAAACCAGTTGATAACCGATTGACCAAAAGTTATCAAAATTTCATGCATTCAAATTCTCTTACCACTCATTCATTTCAAGGGGTCCAAAGGTAGGTTTACCATTATGCTCCCCTTAGCCATATTGAAAAGGCTTAATTCACTGGTGCAGGATTCTCCACACTTGTTGAAGGAATATTTTCTTCTGCAGGTGAGTCATCACTCTTCTTCTTCCATATTCGATTCATTTCTTCTCCGGTTTCTTCAATATTGACCTTTTGCTTGCCTTTTTGATCTTTAGAAGGATTAACCGGTGTGTTCTTTCTGGATCTACAAAAAATTTCCATGTGTCTTGGTTTGTGACAATGATAGTAGGCCATACCAGATGATCTCCAAGGTCCTGCATTACCTCTCCCAATTCTTCTTCTGCAATTCATAGCCACATGACCAAAGTTGTTACAGATGGTACAAATGACATTTGTTACCTTTTCCATCTCAAATGGACTAAACCGATTGTCATAGGGTCTTTGCCAGTTCATGTTACCCTGGTTGTCATAATTTCTCATCTACCTGCCATTTGGTCTTCGATGCATATGCGGTATTGGATTATTTGCTCCATATCTACATTCAAATGATTTATGTCCATACATTTTGCATGTGAAGCAATGACCTTCAAATTTCTTGGACACATACCTAGCATTAGTATTGTAGCTTGCATTTTCATTCGGTTTGTTTCTACAAACATTTTCAGTGTGACCAGGTTTATGGAAAACAAAACAAATAGGTTTAAATACCTTCTTATTAGTAGGCTTTTTGGCCTTAGGAGCAGATTTGTTATTATGAGTGTTGCTCTTGGTACCAGAGGATTCACCTTTTTCAGATGTGTGAAAACCAAGTCCGGAAGTATCACCATTCATCCTTTGTGATTGAATTTGCTCTTCTAGCAAGGTATAACTTTTGTTGAACTTTTCCAATTTCCCAATCGCTTTAGTGAGCTGTCTAGTGAGATCTTCATTATGTTTTGACAGGTTCTCTCTTAGAGTTGATGCTAATTCAAGATCTAGCTGTAAGTTCTCTTTTTATTCTCTCTCTGCATTCAAATGCTCATGCAAAGTAGCATTCTCACACTTAATCTTGGCAATCTCATGATCTCTTTCCTTGATGATATCTTTAGCAGTTCTCCTGGCTTCTAGTTCCAGACTCATGTGGATGGTAAGACCTTCTAGCTCTCTCCTCGGATTTAGCTTCAATGTTTAGTTTTTCAACTTCCTCATCTAAAGCATCAATATTGGCCTTATCTGAAGAACTATTATCAAATATCTCTAACATTTGTTCAATTAGCTCTCCCCTTTTGACTTGAGAAGCTTTTAGTTTGACCCTTAGGGTTTCAAGCCCATTCCTACTAGCCTCAAGATCTTTATCTATCTCAAAGTAGCTCATATCCCCTATGGTATCTTTAGGGTTTCCTTCCAAGTGATTAGGCTTTAAATAAGTTAGGTTCCGATATGAATTGATGGACTTGTAAAGCACTCAGAAGGGGTGGTGAATCCATGACACGAAAAATAATACTACTTTAAACACTGACTGGTAGATAAACATAACAAGTTTGTTAAACAATATGCATGCAATCCAAAAATATATAACAACATCCACAATAAGTAAAACATCCACCATAACATGTTTTTATACATGGAAAACCCAAATAGGTAAAAATCATGGTGAGATGGGACTCACAAGTTAACTATCTGCAGTAATAGATAACTGACTGGTTAAGGTCTACAAAGTTATCTACTAGGAGAAAATCCTGTTAAAGATCCCAAAGCTTAGTTAAAATCTATACCCTATAAAAGGTAGTACCCTGTGAGGAGTAACCTAAGTGAAGGATTTCTAAATCCAAAATATTGGATCACCTGGTTAGAGGATTTGAACAATGAATCTTGTTAGAGCTTACCCAGTTAGGGGATTTGACTGTTGCAGTGATTAGAAAACAACAGGTGGTGTGATCTAGTAGTAGCACAACTTGCTTGTATAGATCCTCTTCTGTGCACTCAACACTTCTTTACCAACATAATCTGCAACTTAATACTTCTGCCTTCGCACATAACATATCACTTTCACTCATACAAAATAATTCATTGTGATGTCAATATATAGACATTTAGATTTCATGTCGGCCTAAAGAAATCATAACATAATTTCCTAGGTGCAGTGTATCTAGTCAAATAATCATAACTCATCACAAAAATATCGCTAAAAATTGTTGGTAAGGATATCTCATCACGACTAGTGATAACTCATCACATGATCAATGAATATTGATTGGAACAACAATACCGGTTGGAGTTAAACATGTAAACCACTTATCCTTTGATGCTCCTGTGATAATCTGCACTGGATATTCATGTTGATGTTGAGTTATGTATAACCACTAGTTGTCTCCATGTATATACCGGTTGTCACCATGTACCGGTTGTAGTATAAACCTCTAGTGTATTGGTTGTAGTATAAACAACTTTGAAGTCACACCGGTAGACACGATGAACATATGTGTCTCTATGTGTTTCATCAATGACAACATATGATGAAGTTATTCATTACAATCATCATCAAGCCAACATGTTATGACTATATTCAATAGCCTAAATCCAAAAGATTGGCTGATTTTGTCGATTTTTTATCCCTTAAATCGGAAATACCTCCAAAATTCAACATTTCAAATTTCAAGAAATTTTTTAAAATTAAGAGGTTAATTATAGTCTGTCGTGATTTTAAAATTTCTGATTTTAAAATTAAGTGGTATTCCCTTGGCCCTAATTTTAAAATTCAAATTTCCTTTCATTTTTGGAAATTGTGTCATCTTCTTCCCCCAACAAAGTTCAAATTGTGTAATCATTATTTTCCTAAATTTTTCATTAATCAATTTTGTAAGCTTTGTTCCAAAATTCAAAATTCAAATTTTCCCTCTAGTGCATGAGTTTTACCACTATTAGTCCTACCTATCCTATCCCTGTTAGACAAAGCATTAGAATTAAGGCTTCCCAAGGTTTAATTATCGAGGAGATGGAGCATAATTTGGGTGACTTATTTAATGAGGATCATGCTAATTCTTCCCATCCTAATCATGTTCTTAATCACCCAATTGTTGAATCCCATGATGAAGAAGAAGCTTTAACTAGGGTTTCTATAGATCAACTTTCCACATTGGATAATCAATTTGATAACTTTCAACAATGGATGTCCCAATAATACCCTAATAGTAAAGATCTTCCATTAATTGAAAGCCTTAAACACATGATTCAAAGTGATAAGAATAAAATTAATATATTGTGTGGCATTGCACATATTGTTGATTCTAATGTCATGCCTATCAAGAGTTGTGTTGAAACCCTTAGAGGTTATTATCAAACTTCAACACAAGTCAATCCTTTTATTCCTTTGACTACTCTTATGACTAGTATTCTTACTTTTACCTCCAACATCATGGCTACTTCAACTCAAAATGTCATTCCTACAACCATTGGTCATGGGGGTAATCCCTCTTCTTCATTTAATCCTCCATCTTTACCCATGTCTTCCATGAATATTCCTATTATTCCTCAACCAATCAGTGTGACACAAGGGGGCAATTCCTTCAACAACTTTGTTTCTCCTTTAAGTGTCCCTTTTCCTACCCAATCATCACCTATGCCTACTTATCATAATGTCCCACCACCTTATTCTCAGTCCATGCCTTATTTTCATAACACCAAACCACCTTCGCAATCAACTATGTCTAACATCAATTCTTCTACTGAAATGACAATTAACAATCTTTCTCAAACCGTGTCTTCCTTACAACAACAAATTGCTTCTATAAGTCAATCCAAGTTTTGTGTGCCCACCTTTTTTGTTGCGAGCCCACTTTCTCTTGATATTGTTAAAGTCATGCCACCTAAACATGTTGAGATCCTTTAATTGGAACTCTATAATGGAAAAGGTGATCCTCTTACGCATGTGAAAACATTTCAAACCTTGTATACCGATTTTTCTTATGATCAAAGATTGCTTGCAAAATTGTTTACAACAACACTCAAAGATAAGGCTTTACAATGGTATTTCTCTTTGACTTCTTATTCTATCAACTCCTTTCAACAACTCGCAAATGCTTTCATCCAACAATTTCAAAACAACATTGGTCCTAAAATCACTTTGACTGATTTAATGCATTATAAACAAGGTGTTAAAGAAAAAGTGACTGATTTCATTGGTAGATATTGATGGTATGATGAAAGAATAAGTATCCAATGGATTACTGAGAGAGGGGTTGAATCAATAAACTGAAAAACTTATACAAACTTTCCAATCTCAAACTCAAACTCACAAAGTAAACTTATCAATAGAATACTACTGTCAAGATCAATACTCATAAGAATACTTAACATTAACCGGTTAACTGTTATAACAACTTAATAGTAAGAAACTTTAATCTGGTAAACTTCCAAATGCTTTAATCATATATCAACACACTTCATCTCTCAATGCTTCCAGTTATCATGCCTTATCAGAAGTTAATCAAATAAACAAATAAGATCATAACCACAAAAACATTCACCACATGACACAAATGTTTATGAAAACCCAAATAGGTAAAAACCATGGTGAGATGAGACTCACAAGATAGCTATCTGAACCCTTCTGAAGTTCGCCCTATTAGGAGCCAAGTCTGTTAAAGCTTTTACAATAAGTCCTGTTAAGAACTGATCCTGTTAGGAATCACCCAGTTAAGGGATTTACAAAATGCCTTGATAAAAGAAAATACCCTACTAGGAGTAACCTTGGTAGAGGATTTAAGAAGTAACCAAGCTTGTTAGAGCTTACTCGGTTAGGGGATTTCAATTCTGTTGTCATTGTTAGAACACAATAGGTTTTTCTTGATCTATCTGAATAGCACTACATTTGCTTGATCGGATCCTTTTAAGCTTCAATCTACCTTTACTCAAACTATAGATCCATTCTTTGGTTAGGGAACCACACACTCAACTAATTTCAGCCAACACTTTGCCAAAACTAAACAAAACAACTTCATCGACCTTAAATACAAATCAATTAGATCGGTAACACAACAAAAACCTAATTCTCTCATAGAGATTACAAACAAATCGGTTCAAGTGTGACTGTTGGATTTACATAGTAATCTATACACATTCTTCAAGAAAATTCCAACCATACCATAATCACTGCTTCATCAATCTTGTAACTCATCACACGCTTTGCATTAGATACAATCCACTTTTCTCATTCCCTAGACAATCAAACAAACATGCCAAAACAATCTGAACTTATCTTCCTACAATGATCACACATGTCTTCATCATTACTGCTCAACAAATAATAAACCAACATAACCATCCAACAAACTTAATCGGCTAGGGTTTAACAAAAATAACTGGTAGGGTTTACCGGTTACATAACATAGAAAGGGTTTAACCTTATACACCGGTTACCCATTCAACTCACAAAATTACATACCGATTTACAACATCTTCCTCAAATCTCTTCCTATAGATTACAAGACACTATCAATAACAACAACAATATTAGCAATATCATAAATACCATTACTAGTTAAATTGACATCAATGACAACATAACATATCATTAATGCAATCTTCATGCAAATGCCAACAATATCGCCCTTTGGCATTGATGGAAATACAAATATCAATGCCTCTGATTGCTGCTATGAATGGTGAATAGGAATCCTAGTTTACATTACCAAATATTCACCATGCACTGTTTGTCTTCATCCTGTCACTAGTTTCCCTTTGCCAATCACATAATTCTTCTCCTCATTTGACAACAATGCCAAATTGAAAGTAAAACATGTAATTGCAAATTTTCACTGTGCATCAACAACATACTGCAACTTGATGCTCCCCCTGTGGAATACATCCACTTCTTCATCAATCCTTTTAATATTTTGCAAGTGATTCAAGGACTGATGCAATCAACATCATTCTCAACTAACTTACTCAGCTTCAACAATAGATTTTGAAGTACAACTTTTCTTCTTACTACTCCATGAAACAAGCCTTCCTCCTTGAAAGAATGCTCCATCGGTAGTACTTTTCTGGTCATCAACATTTCCTTCCCAATCAGCATCTATGTATGTCTTCAAGTCAAATTTTCCTCCATATGGATACCATAATCCATAGTCAATAGTACCTTTCAGCTATCTAAAAATTCTCTTGCTTGCAATCAGGTTTGTCTCCTTTGGATTCTTCTGGAATCTTGCAACTATACCTACCACATGGGCTATATCTGGTCTGTTGTGAACAACATAGTGTAATTTGCCAATCATTGACATGTATTCCTTTTCATCAACAGACTTAGATGCATCTTCCTTGGACAAGTTACAACTTGTAACCATTGGTGTTCCAACTGGTTTACAGTCACTCATGCCAAAAGTCTTCAAAACCTCTTTCACATACTTAGATTGTGTAATGAAAATACCATTCTTCATTTGTTGTATATGCAAGCCTATGAAAATTTTTATTTCCCCTACTAAAGACATTTCAAACTCAATTTTTATTTCATTTGCAAAACTATTGCTCATGACATCATTACCTCCAAAAATAATATCATCAACAAATACTTCACTGACTAGTATTTCATCTCCTTCAGACTTGAGATAAATATTACTATAATCACTGGTTCTTGCAAAGCCTATCTTCATCAGATGTCTATGAAGTCATTCATACAATGCTCGAGGTGCCTACATTATTCCATACAAAGCTTTATGCAATCTTCATACCATGTCTTTCTCATCAGTCAATGCATAACCATCTGGCTACTCTATGTAGACCTCTTCTTCCAATATCCCATTCAAAAATGCAAACTTTACATCCATCTGATATACCTTCAACTTCTTATGGGCTGCAAATGCAAGTAAAGTTCGGACACCTTCCAGTCTTTCTATTGGTGCAAAAGTTTCGCCATAATCTTCTCCTTCTTCTTGAGCATAACTCTTGTAGACTAATCTTGCCTTGTTGTGAACTACAACACCATCTTCATTTAACTTGTTTCTGAATACCCATTTAGTACCTATAACATTCTTATTTACCGGTCGGGGTACTAGGGTCCAAATATTGTTCTTCTCAATTTGATCCAATTCCTCCTCCATAGATTTAACCCAATAATCATCACCAAATGCCTCCTTAGCACTTCTAGGTTCAATGGTGGAGATCATGCAAGAGTTCTCTCTTATTCTTCTTCTAGTTAGTACTCTAGGATCCTTATCCCCAATAACCTACTCAGGACTATGATTCAGTCTCACATACCTAGGAATAACATGATCATTCTCTTCAAGTTCAACTTCTTCATTATCATCTTCTTCTGAATTTATTTGTTCTAGTTGAACAGGTACATCAAAATTTTCTTTACTGGTTTCTGATTTAACATTTTCAGATTCCAAAAGAAAAATGCAAGGATCTTCATCCTTTTTCTCTGAACTAGTTCCTTCTGAGACTTCAAGATATTCATCTACTTGAACATTAGCACTCTCAACAATTCTCTGTGTCTGGTTGTTGAAGCATTTATAGGCCTTACTCTTGGTGAAATAGCCAAGAAATATGCCTTCATCACTCTTAGCTTCAAAATTGCTAATGTAATCATCTCTTTTAATAAAATATTTTCTACCAAATATCTTAAAATAGCTAACATCAGGTGATCTTCCATACCAATATTCATTAGGGGTCTTGTCCTTACCTCTTTTCATTTGAACTCGATTCATTGTGTAGACAGTTGTACTTACAACTTCTTTCCAAAATGTTTTCGCTACACCTCCTTGTATCAACATTGTCCTAGTAGATTCAACCACTGACCGATTGTTCCTCTCTGCGATACCATTCTGTTGTGGTGTCCTTGGTGCAAAAAGTTGTCATTTGATACCATTCTCATCACAGTACTTAGTGAATTCCTCATAAGTAAATTCACTACCTTGATTTGTTCTCAAACATTCTATCTTTTTTCCACTCTCTTTCTCAGCTAAGGCCCTGAATGTCTTGAACTTAACAAAAGCTTCATTCTTATCCTTCAAGAATGTGACCCACATCATCCTTGAACAATCATCAATGAAGATCATGAAATATCTATCACCTTGAATGCTTCTTGTTTTTATTGGTCCATATAGATCTGTATGAACCAAATCTAACAAGTGCTCTGCTGAGAAGGACTTTCTCTTGAAAGTTGAAGAAGTCATCTTTCCTAACTGACATTCTTTGCAAAGAGCATTAACTAGTTTGTCTAGCTGAGGCAGACCTCTTACTGCCTTGGACTTGCTCACTTTAACAATGTTATCAAAGTTTATATGATAAAATCTCCCATGCCAAAGCCAGCTATCATCTATCTTCGCAATCAAACAGTTGCTAACTTTAGGATTAAGATGAAACAAATTACCTCTGCTTTGTTTCCTGGTTGCAATCAATTCACCTTTGTTGTCAAAGATTTTGCACATACCATTTCTAAACTCCAGTGGGTATCCTTTGTCATTAAGTTGTGCCACACTCAAAAGATTGTGCTTTAGACCTTTAACCCAATAGACATCATCAACACTGCTCTTCCCATTAAGAGAAATAACTCCCTTACCTTTAACCATACAGGGTGAGTCATTGCCAAATCCGACAACACTGCCATCAAATTACTTCAAGGAAACAATTTTGTTCTGATCACTGGTCATATGATATGAACAACCACTATCAATGATCCAATCATCAGAGTTATCCATCCTGGACACTAGTGCCTTTTGATCTGATATCTCTTCCTTAATAGCTACAAACACAATATCTTCACTAGCATCATCATCAAATTATTCATCAGTGATACGACTATCAACAACAATAAGACAATCTCTCTTGCCTTTACCCTTATACTTCTTGAATTTGTCTCTCTTGTATTCATTTTCACCATTAGGATAATTAGTTGTTATATGACCAATCTTGTTGCATGCAAAACATTTTAAAGGTAGTTTACCTCTATATTTACTAGTGCCTCTAGGCAGTCATTTTTCCAACAATGCTTCAAGCTCCACTAGGTTGTCTTCATCATCATCTCTGCTGGATCTAGATTCATAACCATGACAAGTATCTCTACTTTTTCTCATAGATGTGTTAGAGACAAAAGCTCTGAATGCAGATTCTGATTTGTACACTACCATCATAACCATTTAATTCAAAAGTAGTAAGTTTGCCAATGATAGAGTCAAGAGTTACCTTAGTTTTGTCAATGGACTTCAGCTCCTAAATAGTTGCAACTCAAATAGCATAGACCAGTAGCAAGGTTCTCATTACCTTACTAATCATTGTGGCATCTTCCACTTTTCCTCCTACACTTTTTATTTAACCAACTATCTCTTTTATCCTTTGACCATACTGATGGATGTTCTCACCTTCAGACATTCTCATGTCATCAAAATTTCCTCTTAGGCTCTCCTCTTTAGCAATCTTAACATGTTCATCACCTCTATAAATCTCTTCAATTTTTTTCCATACTTCATATGCAGTTTCAATACCATGAACATCTACATATTCAACATCAGACAGGGACCTGATAATAGCCTCCAATGCTTGATGATTTTCTTGATGTTCTTTCTTCTGATCATCAATCAGAGTTCCAGTAGGTGTAACATACTGAGTTTCTACATGATCCCAATACTGACTTTCTAGACTCTTAATGTAAATCTTCATTTTGTTGCTCCATATCCTATAGTTATCTTTGTTGAACTTCGGATCTTCCTTCTTCATCATGATCTACAAGATCTTTTCCTCAAGCTATTAGGCTTTTAGATTTAAGAGAACCTAAGATTCTCTAATACCAATTGATGGTATGATGAAAGAATAAGTATCTGGTAGATTACTGAGAGGGGGGGTGAATCAATAAACTGAAAAACTAATACAAACTTCCCAATCTCAAACTCAAACTCACAAAGTAAACTTATCAATAGATTATTACTATCAAGATCAATACTCATAAGAATACTTAACATTAACTAGTTAACTGTTATAACAACTTAACAATAAGCAACTTTAATCTTGTAAACTTCCAAATGCTTTAATCATATATCAACACACTTCATCTCTCAATGCTTCCAGTTATCATGCCTTATCAGAAGTTAATCAAATCAACAAATAAGATCATAACCACAAAAACATTCACCACATGACACAAATGTTTATACATGGAAAACCCAAATAGGTAAAAACCATGGTGAGATGAGACTCACAACATAGCTATCTAAACTCTTCTGAAGTTTACCCTGTTAAGAGCCAAGCCTGTTAAAGCTTTTACAATAAGTCTTGTTAAGAATTGATCCTGTTAGGAATCACCCAATTAAGGGATTTACAAAATACCTTGATAAAAAGCAAATACCCTGCTAGGAGTAACCTCAGTAGAGGATTTGAGAATCCAAGATAATGGACCACCTTATTAGAGGATTTAAGAAGTAACCAAGCTTGTTAGAGCTTACCCAGTTAGGGGATTTCAATTCTACTGTAATTGTTAGAAGACAACAGGTTTTTCTTGATCTATCTGAATAGCACTACATTTGCTTGATCATATCCTTTTAAGCTTGAATCTTCCTTTACTCAAACTGTAGATCCATTCTCTGGTTAGGCAACCACACACTCAACTGATTTCAGCTGAGACTTTTCCAACACTAAACAAAACAACTATTAGATACTTGATCGGTCCCAAAGACACTAATAGGGGGCTGAATCAGTGTCTCACCAGTTAGTGAAAGATTTAAACTTGTTTGCAACTTTATAACCCAAATTAATATATAGGTAAGAAAATAATAATGTAGTAAAGAGAAACAAAAGTATAACCATCAATGCACACCATAACACAGATATTTTTTGCAAGGAAACCCGGTAGGGGAAAAAACTCGGTGGGATTGGTGACCCACAATATTTACTCACTGGCCAATATGAATAAATATTACTTATACAATAGGGGCCTGCACATGCAGGAAGGCCAACAACCGAGAGCTCACTTCTCAATCACAAAAAGGAGTCCCACTGACTACACAATTGGATGGTTAAATCCAATGATAATGTACTGCTCAAAATAGCATCTGCAATGCTGGATTCAGTATCGATTTAAGCTCTATCAAATACCTATACCATAAACCTTTCTTTTCTATTCTTTTCTCTTATTCGCTCATAAAATAATTACATCATAATGCATATACAGTTATTCGCTCTCATATACGACTTGCATTCATTACCTAAATTATATTTCCTTACTTACAAAATGACCTATAAGATCTCATACATATATGATTCTTTACAATACATCATGTGGACTATACAATAATATTACAATATAAAACAATATAATTTCCATGTCAGCTAGGAGTGCCGGTAAGATCTTCTTTCAGTGTAGATTGGATGCTGGTGAGAATAGACTTGTAGTGCTTGTCGGTGCCAGTAGATGTTGTTTGTTGCCGGTGTAACTTGTGAACCATGTTACTAGTTGGTTGCCATCAATGACAACATCAACTATTCTCATCTGAGTGTATAATGCCAACAATCTCCCCCTTTGGCATTGATGGCAACACTCATGAGAAAAATCCAAAAACTGATATCTAAAAATTTGAAGTCCAAAAACTAATCCAAAAATAAGAGTGCTCCCCCTGAGCAAATGATCCCTTCTATACATTTTCTCCCACACTACTACTCCCCTTTTGACATCAATGACAAAAGATGTCAAGAAGAGTTAGAGAATTCAAAATTCTACCTCATAGCCTGTAACCAATTATTTACAATCTGAAGGATATCCGCTAAAATCAGATTAAGACTCTACATAAATTTAGTGTTGTTAGAAATAATGGTTTTAGTCTGTTGGATCATACCAGTCAATGCATTTGTTTCTCTAGTGATCTTTCTCCTTGAATGGTTGCTTTAGACAGCTCAATCTATTGTGTTAGAAGGTTGTCCAATGTAGGACCAATTTTGTTTTTCAGCTCCCAGGCCTTCATTCTTATCCTTGCATTTTCCTTTTCTAATTTCTCAATCTTTTCTTCAAAAACTGCCATTTCTTGATCCAAAACTGAAGTAAGTTCCAAAGAACCTATCATGTTATCTCATCAATCTCTTTTTGTGTTTTCCTTATCTCCTCATCAATATCCTCTATTAGGTGATGAGGCTTGCATGCTTCCTTATACAATTCTTTATATTCCAAAATAGTGGAATTAAGTGTCAGTAATAAAGAATCAATATGCTTTGTATAGTCCTTAATAGTCTTATCAAAGAATTCACTTTTCTCCTTAGTCACCCTTTCCTTAACAGTCTCTTCATTAATTTTATCTACAGTTAGAATATTTGAAGCAATGAATTTGGACAATGTGTCCAATTTACCTAAAGATCCATCAATATGATCAAAGTTACATGTCGGTGCAATCATTTTTAAAATAGATAAAGTATCATCAATGGCCTTAAATGCTAAGGTGTTGCATTCTGTGATCCTCTTTATTGAATCTAAAATTACATCTGTCACATTAGTAGGTCTGTAATCCATGGTGGAAGTGCTAGGCAAAGTGTGAGGTTCTGCAGTTGGTTTCTTCTCATCTCTGGATTCCTTAGCCACTTCTGCTATCTTGTTTCCATCTTTAATTTCTTCCTTATTCACTGTTTCTTCTTTATGCTCACTTTATTTTTCAACTTTATTTTCATCCTTACTATCATCCTTACTAACTGTCGGTTTAGCTACACTCTATTCTTGTCCCTTTTCTACTACTGCTTCTACTTGAGCTTTTGCTGATATTTCAATATTAAGTTGAGTATCATCGGGGATGGATTTTGATTTCTTAACTTCAGCTGGTATCTCAAAATTCTACTAAGAGTCAACAGTGTTTACCGGTGACTTAGAGACCTCAACATTTGTAGCTTTAGCTTTCTTTACCTCTGCAATTTCCTTATCCATGACAATGTTAAAATCTTGTGTGTCCACATTCATGGTAAAAAGAATTTCAGACTTTGGATTACTGTCATCTCTTGTCAGTTCCTCTACCTTCTCCTCAGATTGACTATCAGTTTGTGCCGGTGCTTCTGTAGTTATTGAAGGGGTGTCCTGAGTCAGTGGAGGAAGGTTATCCTTGATTGTTATATCAGGTACACTACCAATTTTTCCTTTACCCTTGTCTTTCTGATATACTTTAGAAATAGATTTATCTATTTTCTATCTATCATTCTCTTCTTTCTTCTCTCTTTCCACAAAAAAGATTTCCCACTTATCTATCATTTCATCTTCAATTTCATTAACTCTGCTTGCCATTAGGCTAACCTGTCGGTGACCACTCACAAAAACTGTTATGTTTGCCTTTGATATTAAATCATCAATTTCCTACCTGGAATTAACAGGATGCACAACAAGTAGAGCCTCTACCTTTAATTTCTTATCAAACTCCATGACTTACATTCTCTTAGCCTCTAACCTTAAGTATAAATCATTTGGAAAAACATCTATTACTTCAATAAGAACTTTCTTGTATATGTCTAGGTACAAAATGATACTTTCTTCTATGGTTTCCTTATTTGAATCCTTGAAAGAATGATAAAATTTATCCATATTACCAAGGTTACCTTCTTGGGTGATTTCATTGATCAACTCTTCTGGTGTAAGAGTATCTGGTGCCTTAGGTTCTGGTTTCTTCTTTGGAGTCACTTTCTTCTTTGGATGACTAGGCTCTCTTACAGCCCATTGTTTCTTTCTCTATGTCCTTGACTTCTTGGGAGATGGAGCAGGTGCGGGTGAGGGTTTTCTTTTCTTCCTGTCCACTCTCTTGAATTCAGCTACCCTATCATTGTCAGAATCAAATGAAGTTTCCACAAGGGAAATGTGAGCTAGCGATTTCTACTCTGATTGACTTTTTACACCAATAGCAATACCATTGATATTCATTAGTCCTTCTGTCACCTCCTTAACCACTTTTGAAGCATCTTTCATTAGCTTTTCTCTTTTCTTTCTTTGTTTCTGCATGTCTACATCCTTCTCTATTATTTCAGCATTACCAAAAATTTCTTCAAAAGGTTCAGGTGGAGCATCTAATAGGACTTTTGCATATGAATCTAAGATGTGAGTATCCACCTCTTATCCCATCTCTGTAATCCAGACAGTTCTGGGTCTAACTGCCTCCATCCAGATTTCATCTCTTTTTACTGCAAAGCATATTTGTTTGTCATACTTATCTACGATGCTCTATGGAATCCTTTCCCTCTGTTTCATTTTAGTTTGAAAATTCTTGAAGTAATCTTTCACCAATTCATCACTGTTAGCTCCCATACCGGTAATTGCCTCCTTTGTCTATTTTCTAACAGAAATATCAAAGGCAAAATCTTTGTGACCAATACCGGGAATCTCTTTTGAAAAGTAAAACATTAAACACATTATTAGACTTCCAAATTTGAAGGCTCCTTTCTTATCACCTTTGATCTTATGCAAATTCTCTAACAATTCATCCTTTAACCATTCACAAATATCAATCTTTGCATTGTTCAATATCATCTCATGTGCACTATGAATGCATGAACTTGATATAGAATTCAACCTATTAGTATGACCAACTTAATAGCCAATAATCATGCTAGCAAAATTAACATTTTTATCCTTTATATCATTGACCCTAAGTGATCTGTTGTCATATGTAGCTCAGGTTAAGCTCATAACTTCCTTGTTCGGGATTTTCTTCTTCTTGTCGGGTCTAGAACCGGTGGAGGGTAAACTAGTAATAGCCCTAATAGCTTCCTTGGTAATCTTAAATACTAAGTCCAACCACATAAATTCACCATGAACCCTGCTAAGGACATAGCGGACGGCTTCATCAGAGAATGTTGGCATATGGAGGATATCTATGAAACCTAAATCCTCAACTACCTTATGTTCTGGTTTCACTACCCCATTCTTGTCAGTGATTACATTCATGTACATGTTCATCAAATCTTTAGACCCTAAAATTTCTATGTAACAATGTATGTATGCCCTAGGGTCTTTAGCAAATGTGACTCCCTTTAGGATTATAGAAAATGCACCAATAGAGTCATCCAGTTTTGCTATCTTAGGAATGATCTTGAAAATGGGTCTAGGTCGCTTTATGTTCTCCACAATGGTAGGGTTTTCTATAAATTCAGGAATAGAAGATGAAGATGCCATTGCGAAAGATAAATACCTTTTAGCTGAGAAATCCTTGAATGCTTTGAAAAGACCTTTGTTGCTTCACCTTTAGAATGTCTTTTCTCAATTTCTCTCTCTTCGAATGCTTAGATTCTTGGTGAATTGAAAGGAGAAGTTACTGAGATTTTATAACCAAAAATTAACTTACAACTGCACTAAATGCTTCGTTGATGAAGTGAAAACTCCACATATCTACTGGTAAAGAAGAAATATAACTTCTTAGCACCAACCGAGGGTAAATGCATGATTTTCAATTTGTTTCCTTACCCCTAAGGATTATTCCTTAGTTAGATGAAGAATCTCCTGCTGGTGCAGGGTTACCCTATTCTGCCGGTGCAGTGACAGATTCATCACTTATCTGATCTCGCTTCCTAATCCATTGTTTAGAAAATTCTTGCTTGATTTTAGTCACCTTTTCTTTTCCTTTGTTATTGGATCCTTTATTATTCACCGGTACATTCTTGCTTCTACAAAATTTTGCTATATGCCCAATCTTGTTACATGCATAACAAGTTACATTGTTTCTCTAAATAGCCTTTCCATAACCTTGACCTGTTTGAGTTTTTCATTGATTAGATAAATGTCCAAATCTACCACAAACATAGCATTTCACATTAATTCTACAATTGTCTGAGTTATGACCATTTTTATTGCATTTGGAACATTGACCGTGTTGGAACCCTAATTTTTTGCAAAATTTAGGGTCCCTAAATAAGCAAAACCAGCAAACACCCCTAAAAATGCCCATCCAAATATTGAATTTGATAAGAAATTTGACCTTGCAATTAGGGTTACCAATTATAAATGAGCATGATTATCCATATTGATCCTTTCCTGATCAAATTTGTTGCCTCTGTCAAGTAGCAAAATTTAGGTACACACTAGTCTAGTCACATAACTATTCCAGGGCCACCTTTGGGAATTAATCCCTTTGCATTTGATGATCATCATACAAAACCATATTGGGACAACATTGATGTCACATTCATAAATATTCCTACAAGATTTTGTAAACATTGGCACTCCTTTGATATCTTTCTTAAGTTCCAACTTTTTCGAGTTTTCATTGTCCTCAGAACAACATTCTGTCAGAAACACTCTAGAGGTCAACTTTGATGGATAATATCTCATAGGTCAAGATGGATTTTACAAAACCATTTTTTGCTTCAAATTATTGGCTCATATTTATGCATGCTTTCTAGCATGGGTAGTCTAAAGAAAAGTTTTGATAGGATTTTAAATTGTTTCATGACTGCCTTGAGCCAAAAAACACGTCTACAAAAAGTTTCAAATTTTGAGATCCTTAAATCGACCCACCTATTATTTTGGTCACAAGTGATTCTAGTTCCGATTTCATGGTCATACGAGATCATATGGCATAATATTTTAATCTTCTCTCGAGTGAGTGATGTAGCCGGCAGGGTCAATTTACAAAAGAGGTACTTGAAATTTGCGAGCTGCTAAAAAATGGATGAGAAACCCATGTTTTATTTTAAATATCATAATGGCTTGCCAATTTTAATGGCTTGAGGATGCACGGTTTGACTACAAAAAAATTTCTCTGAAATGACAAGAAGACAAATTAAAATATTTTAATATTTTTCTATAGTTTATGATATCAAATTATGGAATAATTAAATATTTAAATCATCTGAGAGGCAAAATGAAAGTATCGGTGGGCTCCATGTTCTATCAAATAACTTGTTATCGGTGTAAGATTAATATCTACGAAAGCAAAAAAGGCTGCAAAGAAGGAAGAAGCTGCACTGAAAAGAAACTTGTAAAGGTTCTCCATGTTTTCGGCATAGCATAGCTCATCGGCATGATAAAAATTTGTCTTACTGAAAGGGTAAGATATACCGATAAAGGAAACTGGTGATGGCTTTCCAAATTTGGGGAAGATTCAAACCTAACCCTATGCGCTATCTAGCCTACACCAATGTAGAAGTTTCAAATAGATTACGACATGTGAAAGCTAAAAGGAGGTAGTTTGGTCAGTTATTAAAGCAGAGATGCAATGGTAGATATGTGAGCGAGATGAAATCACAGACAAAGCACAATAATTGTTTGCACCACTCTTCCTAAAGGTATCATCACATACAACAGTCCATTTACACAAAATGAGTTTGTTAAATTTTTAAAAAGAAAAGCTTTCTGGAAAATGCAGTTGGCCGATATTAAGCCAAGTTTGCAGCCTTCAGCCAGCATGGTAGCCTTGGAATCAAGCATGGACATGACATGAGTTGATAAAAATTACTCAACAACATAGACATAATGCCAATATGTTTAATGCCAATATAGAAACATATAAGCAACAGTTGTAATTAAAAGATGTAGTGCCAAATTCACAAATCGCAGACCATGCACAAAATAGATTTATGGAAAATGTCTGCTAAAGGATCTAGGGAATCATATTTTATGACCATGCCAGCATCCTTATTTTTTGCACAGCCATGCAATAATTGTGATATGCACGAAATCAATTTGTTCATAATACAATATGAAACCTTCAAAGCCTACGCAATTGGTAGGTGTAAGAACAAATTCATACACTCAATATGGAAATGGGAGTTTTGAAACAGCCATGAAAAGTTTAAAATGATGAGAATATCTATCAAGAGTTAACTGGAGGAAGAAGCTTTGTCGAATCTGTGAATATTTCGATACAAAACTTCCAAGCAAATATAGTTGGTATCTGTAAGATCCAAATTCACAATCACTGCAGCATCTTTCTAGTCTGCAATAGTAGCACTAGAATGAAGTATGGGAATTCATATAAATATAGGGTAATTTGAAAATACATGTGAACCATCCAAAGATGTACATGGACAAATAAAAATCTAAAGTGAGCAGCATATAAAGTATCGAAATGGCATGTGAAACATCTAGTTGCATTAGTAGACATAGCACAAAATTTTCACATCGAGGAAATACGGTATCATGGAATGCAAGGTTGATTTATTTAAAGGTTTTAAAATTTTACAAGCAAATACAATTCACAGGCATTGAACCAGATTATATGACTTCCCAGCAGGGAGTTTCAAACAATGACTAAAGAAATTCAAAACAAATGCAACTACAAAGATGGGTAAAATTGTTGAAAAAGCAATAGAGCTTATTTAATAGTCCTCAGATTTCGATGAAACTATGATATCTATAAATTTGAAAAGTGTTTCATCAAAAGGAAGAGTTTCATCAATAAACCCTATGAATTAAAACATAGAGGAGTGGGGCAAAGAGAAGCGTGAAATGGAAAGGGAGTAATTTTGAGTGTGAAACTTTGTTATAGAATACATTTCATAAAAGGAAGTATAATAAATATTTTTAAAGGGGAATATTTGCTTTGCCACTTAAAAATAAACACATTATTCAAAGGGATAATTATTTTCATTAAGTGAAGATTGTTATGGGAAGTTGTCAGTTAAGGAGGATTATTATAACCTTCTTCACAAAGTACAGAGATAAAGGGATTAAAATTGAAATATTTTAATCTATTAAAGATGGTTAATTAAATATAAAATTGTACCGATTGGTGTGAAGGGTCATAACCCTAAAATTGTAGTGTAAATTAACAAAGGTGGTAATTAATATATTTTAGGGAAACATGAATTTGTTATTAAGCATTGTAACCGTTTGAAAAAACTCCTTGAATATTATAAAAGGAGAAATCAAAACCGGAGAAAAGGGAGGGATTCAAGGATAGATGTACAATATACTCTGGTAGTTTTTTTGTAACTTTTGAAACTCTATCAATATAATCAGTTGTTTTTTCCTTTACATAGGTGTTGTGAGTTGTTTATTTCAATAGGCAGTTGTTTGTGATATTATCTCTAAGAAGATAAGGTTACTTGTATTCTTGTAGTGAAGTTTATGTTCTTATGTTATAAATCATAATCAAAAGATCTACTAGTGAATTGTCATTGTTCCTTGTAGATCCTTCTTGAATGGTCCCTTAAGGTTAGGATTAAATTCATTCATGTTTTCTATAACACAAACATTTGACAGATCTCTTTTAAGAAACGGTAATTGACAGATTTACCAAAGGGGTAAGTTTAAGAATTGTCTCATAAATCATACATTAAGTCCTACTGAAGTAATAGACTTTGTAGCCCAAACAGGAGGAAAGGCATTGATCATTCATAAACAACAACTTTTTACCATATCAATTACCTTTACTTTAAAGCAATAGGAATAGTTGAGTAGGATATATAGAATCAGTTATCAATAGTGTATACATATAAATTTCAAGCACAAAGATTGAATAGCTTTCATAACAACAATCTTGAACTCATTTAAAAGCCACCTATCCTAGGAACCTATGTCATTCTGAGATAGGCAAAATTTAGATCAAGATACTCAATCTGCTATAAAAAGCATTAGTCATCAAAAATGACTAGTGAATAGGTGTACCCACCTAGGTCTTGCAGAGCCTAAAGTGAGGGAGTTAGTAACCAAATAGGTTCACTCTATAAGTTGGCCTAGTCAATTGGAGGGTTTGATCATAGGAATTGGCATTTCCTTAGAACCTATCCAATCTATTCATTTGAGATCCAACTGACTGGTAGGTGAGTTTGTATTCTGATTATTCCTAAATCTGCATTGATTTTCTCTACGATTAAATTTGTTGCAATTAAAACATTTCCCATTGAATTTATAAGCATTAGGTTGCCTTATCAGTTTGTTGTGATCATGATTGTTTGCAGTCCTGAAACTTTCTCCATGTTCAAATCCAAGAATAGGTGTTTCTCCATCAGGTTTCTAAGTTTTCAGCATATCATCAAGATTATCTGAACTCTTCTTGAATTTGTCTTTGTATTCATTTGCAGTGACAAACTCACTTTCCAAAGTGCTAACTTGTCTCAAAAGTTCCTCTTTGTCATGTTGCATGTGAATCAAATCATTTTTAAGCATATCATTTTCATAACTAAGCCTTAGAGATTCATCTGAACTTTCATTAAGTCTTCTAGCCAAATCTTCTTCATTCCTCTTTCCATCTTCAATATCCTTGCATAGTCTCATGGTTAAATCTTGCATCTCATTTTTCATGTTATTGTTCTCTTGTCTCCATTTCTTTGCAATATCTTTGAGAGTTTCTTTTTCTTCATCATCTTGATTTTGCAATTGCACACGTAATTATTTTCTCTTATTCTTTGCTATAACCAGGTTATCTTGGAAGTGCTTTGATGAATTCCTGAGAATTTATGAGTTCATCTTCCAGTTTGATATTCTTCAATTTTTCTACATCAAAATCTTTAAGAGCTCCTTCCAACAGTTATTCGCTCTCATATACTGCTTGCATTCATTACCTAAATTATATTTCCTTACTTACAAAATGACCTATAAGATCTCATACATATATAAGTCTTTACAATACATCATGTCGGCTATACAATAATATTACAATACAAAACAATATAATTTCCTTGTCGGCTAGGAGTGTCAGTAAGATCTTTTGTTGGTGTAGATTGGATGCCAATGAGAATAGACTTGTAGTGCCTATCAGTGCCAATAGATGATGTCTATTATCGGTGTAACCTGTGAACCATGTCACAAGTTGGTTGCCATCAATCACAACATCAACTATTCTCATTTGAGTGTATAATTCCAATAACACCTTCATCAACCTTAAATACAAATCAATTAGGTCAGTAACACAACAAAAACCTAATTCTCTCATAGAGATTACAAACAAATCAGTTCAAGTGTGACCATTGGATTTATATAGCAATATATACACATTCTTCAAGAAAATTCCAACCGCTCCATGATCACCGCTTCATCGGACTTCTAACTCATCACAAACTTTGCATTAGATGTAATCCACTTTTCTCATTCCCTAGACAATCAATCAAATGCACCAAAACAATCTAAACTTATCTTCTTACAATGATCACACATGTCTTCATCATTACCACTCAACAGATAATAAACCAACATAACCATTCAGCAAACTTAATCGGTTAGGGTTTAACAAAAACAACTGGTAGGGTTTACTAGTTACATAACATAGAAATGGTTTAACCTTATACACCGGTTACTGGTTCAACTCACAAACTTACATACCAGTTTACAACATCTTCCTCAAAGCTCTTCCTACTGTTGGCATTTTTTATGTTTATGTTGTGATTGTCATTGATGGACACACACTTGCATTGAGATCCCCTTTATATGTATGAGTTAGAGCACAACTGGTATTTGTTCCAACCAGTATGTTGTATTATAGTCTTTAGACTATTGGTGTTTTGTAGAATGTGTTTACCGGTCTGAAGCGACATGTTAACCTCAAGCGGTACGAGGGATTAAAGTGGCATAACACATTTCTACCAGTCTTCATTTTTGTCAAACCGGCAACCGGCATTTTGTATGAACCGGTAATACTCTGTGATGAGTTATGAACTGACATTTTGTGATGAGTTACCATCCACCAATTGTTTGACGGTGCCAACACATTAACGGTGCTTTTTGTGTCATGTTACCAAGTATGTCCAGGTTCATTGAACCTAGGAAATTGTAATGTAATCCTATTGGACCGACATGAAATCAGATTCCTTTATAAGGATATCATGTCTAGGGTTTTAGGAGGTTGATGTTGTTGTTGTTGTGATAGTTGATATTGTAACTAGGGTTTAAGGTGGTTGAGGAGTTGGAGAGATTATGAATGTGTAGAAGACTGAAGTAATGCTGGAGTGCATTAAGAACGAGCTATCAAGGATCTAACTAAGTAGTCTGTGCTATTAGCTAGATCAAACACTTGTTGATTACTCACATCTTTGACAAGTCTATAGCCCTTAACCGGGTAGGCCCAAAAGCCTTTTGTAAATCCTCTAACAAGGTGTTCACATCTATAGATCTAAAATCCTCTAGCAAGGTAGTCTTTAATCAGACTTATCTCCTAACAGAGATTGAGATTCCTAACAAGACCAGTTCTGGTAAAGAACATTGTAAGATCTTAACCAGTCTGATTCCTATTCTGTAGATAGTTACTTGTGAGTTCCATCTCACCGTGGTTTTTCCCATTTGGGTTTCCACATCAAAATATCTTGGGTTATGGTGTTTGTGCTTCTGTGGGTGAATGCATTATTAGCTATTTGGTTTTCATGTTTGTTAACCGGTTTGTTTGTTAAATTGTTTTACCGGTTTACTGTTAGTCTTGCAAAGTGTTTAAGTGCAAAGATTTTTGGTATACTAATTCACCCCCCCCCCCTCTTAGTATTCATCAATTGGTATCAGAGCCAACCTTTCTATAATTTTAACCACTTGGAAAGATATATGGGGGAATACACTTTGAGGGAACTTACCCACCGGATCACTCAGTCTGAGCAAGCCTATGATGATCTTATGGTCAAATACAAGGCATCTCAAGAAAAAATAAGAGAACGTGCAGAAAAGCTGATGGAGCTATCTGAAAATAGTTCTTCAGATGAAGCAGACATGGAAGCCCTAACTGCTGAAGTAAATAAGTTGAATGAATCAAACTCCAACTTGAGAAAGGAGTTGGAAGGACTGACTATCTGGATGTGTCAAGAGCTTGAGAGCCGGAGGAAAGCTGAAGATCTGGTGAAAGAAAGAGATCATGAGATCTCCAAGTTGAAACAAGAGATAAGTGCCCTAAATGCTCAACTCCATGCAAGCAAAGTGGAAAAGGAAGACGAGAAAGGAGAACTGAACACTGCCATCTCTGAGAATGAAAACCTGTTGGAAACAAATGCTGCTATTTCCAAAGAACTCTCTGAGTCAAAGGAAATACTTGCTAAGTTCAACAAGAGTACTGTCAAGCTAGAGCAAAAGCTTGAATCTGCCAAACCGGTCAAGAATACCAATGGACTTGGTTATTCTGGTCATGAGGAAGGTGAGACCTCTGGTACAAATGCTGGAACATCAAATAAACAATCGACATCAAAGGATAAAGGTAAGCAAAATTTTAAACCTATTTTCTTTAACTATCTTAAAGGACATAATGCAAATGTGTGTAGGAGTAAGGCTTACAACAATTTTCCTTATTTCCTAAATGATAAGCCTAGATCCTATAGATTTGATGGTAACTATTATGCATGCAACAAGTATGGGCATAGAGCATCTGAATGCAGGTCTATTATGAATAACACTAGAAGATATCCTCAGAGGACCCAAGGAGTTGGTCCTGAACCTTTTGTGAACTGGAATCACAACCGGTTTAATACCTTCAATCATCAGCCAAGAAGCGGTGGTTATCAAGTGGCAACCGGATGGAGAGCAAATTGTATGATCTGTCATGGTCATGGTCACATTGCTGCAACATGCAGAAGAAAGAATGGAAACATGAGCAATGGACCTTGGAGAGCACCTGGATTGGTTTGCTATCACTACAACAAACTGGGTCACATTGCCAAATTTTGTAGATCAAGAAAGAACATATCTAATGATATACCGGTCACTCCGAAAGGAAACATTGATGTTGACACTGTTCAAGCGGACATGAACAAAATCTCGAAGGAGAAACTAGCGGTGCTACAGAAGGAACCAATTTCTGCACCTAGTGTGGAAATCATGGAACCGGCAAACTAATCGTCAGAAAACCTTAGGGGGAGAAAATGGTGAAATGTTTCGAACCCCCGGTTTACACTGGTAAAATACCTTAACTGGTATGTTATACCTATCGTTTGGCAGAAGACCGAAAATGGTAAAAAGGCAAATTAGGGTTTATGCCCTAATGGAGGAGCATTAATGATGGTAGGTGAGGAATATGTTTAAAAGCATTTTTCAAATCATTTCTCACTATCAGTTTTCGAGCGAAGAAAGGTTTTTCAAAGAGCAGAGCAATGAAAAGGCAATTTGAGAAGAGACTTTGAGAAATTGAGAAACTATGAAGGACATTCAAATTCAAACTGGAAACGGTCAAGTGGAGAACACAAAGCAGTGATTCAGAAACCGATGGAGTGTGAAGTGAAGGAGAATTGACAAGCCCTAATTTCAACTATTTCAAAAGGTATTTCTCGAGTTCTTAAGATTTCTATCATGGCTTCCACATCTCATACCAGTTCTAGTGCATCTGTCGAGTCTGCAAGTTTTATTCAACGGAAGTCCAAGTATAATGCCCTATCACAAGTTCCAGCTGGTGTGATAGTAGAAGAGGGAATTTCTAACTACATAGATTGCAAGATTGAAGACCTAGGGTCTCTAGCTATCCACACCCAGTTAGGTTTATTTTGTGGAAAAGATAAGAAGATCAAACCGGAGTTTAATATTTTGGAGAAGAAAAAGCTCCACAATGTTGTTTACTTCCTAGAGGATTTCACTGAGGAACATATAAGGATCATTTTGAGCAGAGTCCATGGTGATAAGATGTACCTGGAGAGAACACATGATATCACACCGCAGGTAATTCATGTAGTCACCAGATTCTATAGCACAAGGGAAGTGCCAGCCCTGAGGATGGTAAGCAAAACTGAAATGTCCAAGCTCACTGGTTCAGTGAGCGAATCACGAGGCATGACAGTAAATTCTATCAAGGATGATCTAGTGAAGTATGCATTCATGGTGATTGGATACCAGACATTCTCAGCCAACAGAATTAACTCTATATCTGCTGCAGTGGTAAATGTCGCTTATCGGATGATAAAGGAGGATGCATCATTTGATTTGTGCACCAATATGCAGAGACAACTCCTATTGAATCTAAAGTCAATCAAATAGGATAATGCACTTAGGTTCAAGTTTGGACAACTACTAGTTGGGTTGTTCTTCTATTTCCAAGGCTACTTTCCAGGAGTAGGAGATGTCCAATGGTTTGGTGACCAACCGATGACCAAGCAAATCAAGGAAAGCATTGAAGCAAGTGGAACTCGCTACCCTGATGTTTTGAACAAGTATTTTGATGAGTTTAGAAGGAAAATGAGCCAAAGAGTGAGGATATCAGGTGACATTGTCAAGAAACATGAAGACGATATCTGTTTCACCATCCAAGTAGATAAATGCATAATGGAGGTTGTTGAGCCTAGACAGGAAGAAGTGGAGCAAATGGGCTAAGAGGTGATGTATGATATGCTAGAAGGGTATGCCTCTACCCTTATTGCCTCACTGCTTGATCCTAAGGCGAAGAGAATCGGCACCTACCTAGAGAGGATAGCACCAGTTGAGGAACCACCAACAATGAAAGAAAAATAATTGGCAGTAAAGAAGGCAAAGGCAGTGCCTATAGCATCAACACCGGTTACTACTGCAACTCCAAAAGTGATCAAGCGGTCACCTGCCAAGAAGAAACTAGAAGCAGCACCGGCTAAAGTGTTCGAGAGAAAGAGGAAGATAAGGAATACCTCTCCAAACTCAGAAGAAACTGTGTCTGAGGAAAAGCCAAAGAAAACACGTCAAGCAAAGAGGAAGACAAAGAATGAACCGACATCATCTGCACTAGTAAATATAGATATCTCTTCCTACAAACCTTTGACACATTGTCAAAGAACAATAAAGAATATTAGGAGAAAAGTGCTAAATGACTTAATTGAGTGTTTTGACGACTTTAATGATGATGAAAAGGAAGCGGTTGAAAAGGAAATAATTCAGTATTTATGTGTTAATGACCAGTCGCCCTTAGAGATTAAGTCTCAGACACTGGATTCTTTATATATGTCATTAGACAATAGATGGCGCATTGCTCACAGTACTTTCCCGACCTATCAAATTCTGAATTGTTTGATGTTATTGACCAAAATAAAGGACTCTTCTTCACTAGAAGAAGAAGACTTTGGCTATTAGAAGGTAGAGTTGATGATGTTGAAAAAGACACTCATTTGTATATGAGAACTACTATCCAGACTCACAAAGTGCATCTAGCCAACCGGCAAGCTGAAAAAGAACTGATTATGTCCAAACCGAATGAAGTATTTGATGATGAAGGAAATCCGGTTGTTGAACCGATCGAAACCATTGATGTCAATGCTTTGGACATTAAGGATGTTACTCAAGAAACACCATCTGAGGCAATATGGCAGAAGCAATAGGCTAAATAGGTTGATAAGCAAGTTGAGGACAGATAGGAAGTGACAAAGGTAGAGGCAGAGCAGAGGAAAAAGGATGAAGAAGAGAAGCAGAAAAGGGATGAAGAAGAGAAGAAGAAGAAAGATGAAGAAGAGAGAAAGAAGAAGGATGAATAAGAGAAGAAGAAGAAAGATGAAGAGGAGAAGAAGAAGAAGGATGAAGAAGGAAAAAGAAGCAAGAAGATGAAAAGAAAAAGAAGGAAGAAGAAGATAAGGAATAGGAGAAGAAGAAGGAAGTGGAGAAGAAGAAGAAGGAAGAGGAAGAAAAAGAAGAGAAAAAGAGGAGAGAAGTAGAGAAAAGGAAGAAGGAAGAGGAGGATAAGGAATCAGAGAAGAGGAGAGAAGTGGAGAAGAAGAAAGTGGAAGAGGACAAGGCAGGAGAAGTAGAGAAGAGCACCCAGATGGAGACTCTGAAGGCAACCAGGAGTCAAGCCAAACCAGATGATATCACTAGTCCTATCGATCTCCAGTCTGCAAGTAAAACAGAGCTAATGCAGAGCATCAAGGTAGCTCAAGAGCACCTTGAATTCATTTGAAGGAAGAAGGAGCAGGATGTAATTCAAGCGGTTGTGGAAACTCTTACCGGTTTGATACTTGGTACAAATCTTCCCAACACCGATTCATCACTAGCTAAACTCAAGCTCCTATGCACAGTAGTGGATGATCAAGTGCAGAGCCTTGAAGAGGCAGCAGAGGCTAATGTCAAGAAGGAGCATCAAAAGGCTCTATAGCTTTGGTGAAGAAGTTGAATGAGCTCCGGTCTGAACTGAAGATAGAACAAAAGGATATAAGGGACGCTCTAGATGAGGGGAATCTACTAGTCAGCAAGATCTTCCAACCCCATCTATTCTATGATGATGTGCTAGCTCAGAAGCAAAAGCTTCAAATGGACTTACAGTCCTACATGAGCACATTCAAGCCACCTTATGATTCCCTTACAACTTATGGGCAAACCATTCACCGGTTTCACATCTAGTCAGCAAAAATGGAGCAAGAGATCAGCACTCAGTCTAGAGATTTGTAGGAGCTACAACTGGTTCGACTCCCATGATTGCAAATTCTTCAGAAGTGCTATCTGAACTTGGATGCCTTAACAGTTACACAGGAGATGAGCATAATTGATGCTATGGAAGAACAAGTCTCCCAGATGCAGACAGAGCAAGAAGTAGCCACCTCCCTACTTGAGTCCTAGTCTTTGTCAATGAAATAATTCTTGCAGGACTTTAAATCTGTTTTTGACAAGTATCATTCCTTGTTGTCATAAACTTTTATTATTTTATTGTCAAATGAAAACAGGGTTGTTCAGCTCTACTTTCTCATTGTTGGCAAAGGGGGAGAAGAATTCTATTTGGGAAAAGTATCTAGTAATCAAAATTTTGATATATGCTATGAATATCTCAATTTTTATGCTCTTTATTCAAAATTGTTATACATTGTATGGACAAGGGATGTATATGCTTAGGGGGAGCAATATTGCTAATGGCATGATTTTGTTGTAAAACACTTAGATGTCAAAATTTTATTTTCCTAAGTGTTGCCATCAATGCCAAAGGGGGAAATTGTTGGCATTTTTGATGTTTATGTTGTGATTGTCATTGATGGACACACACTTGCATTGAGATCCCCTTTATATGGATGAGTTAGAGCACAACCAGTATTTGTTCCAACCAGTATGTTGTATTATAGTCTTTAGACTATTGGTGTTTTGCAGAATGTGTTTCCCAGTTTGAAGTGACATGTTGACCTCAAGTGGTACGAGGGATTAAAGAGGCATAACACATTTCTACTAGTCTTCATTTTTGTCAAACTGGCAACCGACATTTTGTATGAACCGGTAATAATGTCTAATGAGTTACCAACCAACATTTTGTGATGAGTTACCATCCACTGATTGTTTGATGGTGCTGACACATTAACGGTGATTTTTGTGTCGTGTTATCAAGTATGTCCAAGTTCATTGAACCTAGGAAATTGTAATGTAATCCTATTGGACCGACATGAAATCAGATTCCTTTATAAGGACATCATGTCTAGGGTTTTAGGAGGTTGATGTTGTTGTTGTTGCGATAGTTGATATTGCGGCTAGGGTTTAAGGTGGTTGAGGAGTTGGAGAGATTATGAATGTGTAGAAGACTGAAGTAATGCTAAAGTGCATTAAGAATGAGCTATCAAGGATCTAACCGAGCAGTCTGTACTATTAGCTAGATCAAACACTTGTTGATTACTCACATCTTTGACAAGTCTGTAACCCTTAATCGGGTAGGCCCAAAAGCCTTTTGTAAATCCTCTAACAAGGTGGTTCACATCTATGGATCTAAAATCCTCTAGCAAGGTAGTCTTTAATCAAACTTATCTCCTAACAAAGATTGAGATTCCTAATAGGATCTATTCCAGTAAAGAACATTGTAAGACCTTAACCGGTCTGGTTCCTATTCTACAGATAGTTACTTGTGAGTTCCATCTCATCATGGTTTTTCCCATTTGGGTTTCCACGTCAAAATATCTTGTGTTATGGTGTTTGTGCTTCTGTGGGTGAATGCATTATTAGCTATTTGGTTTGCATGTTTGTTAACTTGTTTGTCTGTTAAATTGTTTTACCGGTTTACTGTTAGTCTTGCAAAGTGTTTAAGTGCAAAGTTTTTTGGCATACTAATTCACCCCCCCCTCTTAGTATTCATCACCTACTGATTACAAGACAATATCAATAACAACAACAATATCATAAATACCATTACCGGTTCAATTGACATCAATGACAACATAACATATCATTAATGCAATCTTCATGCAAATACCAACATATGTAAGCATTTGTGTGCTCAAATTTTTTTTCATGTACCTGATAATTATATTCAAAGGGTTTAAATTTCTAATTTATAAAAATATGTCAGGGAAAAGCTTCTTTTGTCTGAGTTTACTTCCTTCCACAGTTGTGCGCAATACTCCGTAATTATCAACTGGTTGTCAGTCAAATGGAGCAATGTACTCCTATGGCTCTGAGTGATAAGGGGGAGAGTGTTCAACAACCATTTGTGATGTTCAAACCAACAAAAATCTTCATCAAGCTCAAAGATACAATCAACAACCACAATGTGAATTCTACAACAGGTGTGCCTTCTATTTCTAATTTTTTTCCAAAGAGATAGATAGTTTACTCCCTTAAATGAATCTTTACATAGTATTATGTCTCAGTTGTTGCAAAGAAATGTTATCAAACTTCCTCCTATAAAACAAATTGATCCTTCTAAACTTGCATCCCCGTATTTTGATAACAATTCCTTTTGTCAATTTCATTATCAACCTAGTCATGATACTGAGAAATGTTTCGCATTGAAGAATAAGATTCAAGACTTGATCGATAATAATACTATATATGTGGTAGGTGTGAATGATAAAGGGAATAAATCAGCAGCTCCTCCTAATCAAAATCTTAAGATTTTCATTGATCCCTTGCCTTCTCATACCTCTAACATTATTTATATTGTGCCTAATTCTTTCTCTTCTGAAGAATTCACCTCTATGGCTCCAAACTTGGTTAATATGGTAGAAACACAAGATATGCCTAAGGATACTTGTATTACATTTGCCCCTAGCAAGACCATTAGAGAATCTAATGGCCCTTTATACATAGTTGCAAAGGTTAAGGATATCCCTTGCCGTGGTGCCCTGATTGATCCCTCTTGCATGGTTAATATCATAACTGAAGAGTATCTTTTCACTTTACGATTGCATAAACCAATATATGATGCTTCTAATGTTGTTGTAAAGTTATTTGATGGTTTCTCTTGTCCTACCATTGGTTCCTATCACCTTTCCTATTGAATTTCATACTAAATCCATGGATGTTGACTTTTTTATCATACCCTCTTTTGAGCAATTCCATGTGAAGTTGGGATATCTTTGGCTATCTTCCATGAAGGCTATGGCTTCTCCAATCCACAAGTGTCTGAAATTTCCTCACAATAGAGAAATCATAACCGTGAACCATAGCTTATTTCTTCCATCTGACTGAAGCCTCAGTGTTCTTATTGATTTCTTTTTCCCTAAACAATTTAAATCTCTTTCATCAAGGAGCGATCCTCTTTTTCAGTCTTATCAAATATGGAAGAAAGATATGATCTTATCCTTAATTCCACCTAGATCCCCAACACTTGACATTCCTAATATTCTTCAAGATGAGGTTGTTCCTGTCACAAATAGAACTAATCTCCCTCCTAAGGAAGATCATCAACCTATCCCTATAGATGTGAATTTACCTTATCTTAAGGAGAACAATGATATTCTTCCTCAGGTTAGACCTATACCTCCTCCTCATGATTGACCTGGTCTCCTTCCTACACCTAATATTTCTCCTTTTGATGGCACAATTCTACCTCCTTCCTCTTATCAAGAGAAGAGACTTGCTTCTCCTCTTTTTCAACCTAAAATACCTCAACATAAACCTTCAAATATCAAGGACAGAAACATTCCTACTTTTTCAAGTGTTCTTCCTCCCTCTCGACCTTCCACTAAAACTCGACGGAATCATTGTGCGAGAGAATGTTGACAAAGATGTTGTGTTCGATCTCGTGAAGCTATCCCTCAAAATACTCAATCACCTCAGACTCTGACAGTTGACATGATTCCCTTTTCTCCCAAGCAAGATGTTCAACCTATATCTCCAAATCATAAGTTGCACAAAAACTCCTATTCATGTTCTTTCTCCTCTTTCTCTCAACTTTGATGAAGAAATGGGTGAAAATGTTATTCACAATGGCAATACAACTCCTAATGCTTTTGATAGTGAGTATGAATATGCTCATGTGGACAAGCATTTATCAACTGAATTTTCACAAATTTTAATCCTAGCTCCTAGAATTGAACAAAGTGACTTACAACATGAGCATAGTCCTTGTTTGGATCTTGTGATAGATCCATTCATTTTACTTGATATCGCTTCTCTAGAATGTTGCTCACCTTCATGAAATAGTAATAAGCAAGATCGGGAGGCCTATGTCATGCTAGATTAGCAATATTAGCATTGTAGATCTTCTTTCTCTCCTTTCTTCCTCTTTTGTGATCATTCTTCTATGTGTATCCTTGTTCTTCTATTATCCCCTTAATGTCTACTTGGGGATGATACCAAGCATTGAGATCTTTTCTTGGTCTCTTTCATGTTGACTCAAAAGACATCCTCTCTTCCCTTTCTTATAAGGTAGTGTCCTTCTTTGGGTAAAGATGATTATTATATACATATACATACATGATATACATGAGTTATCATACAACATACTGATGTCGAGGAAAATGACACTACCTCATGTTTTATGTTCATTATCCTTGGGTTTATTCCTCAATTGGGGACTGAATGCTTGCGATAATGTGCTCTCTCCCTTCTCCTCCTCTTGGGTGTATCCAACCTTAAAGAAATTGCTCTCAATAAGGCATGTGCAATCGCTTTAATGTGGGGGCATACACTCTGCTCATATTTTCCTTCTTGATACTTAGAATTACTTAGAGAAATTTGTTTTTCTTTGTAATCTTTGGTATCCTTGCTTTCATGAATAATAGTGAAGGGAACTTTTCTACTTGAAGTCATGGTTCTCCCCTTCTCAATCTTCCTTTTACTTTGTCAATCGAAGTCGTAAGATCCTAAGTCCACTGGGGACTTGGCGTATCTTGCCTCCTTGATGTGATAAAAGTCTTTCAATATTGTTTCCTTGTACTTTACCAGTAGTATTGGCATATGCTCATACTCTTGCTAAAGTGGGAGCTAAATATAGTGTCATAAAATTGTAACCCTAGAAATGTTTTACTACATTAGGGTCCTCATGCATGCGAGATCGAATCCTCTAGCCTTATCAGAGATCAGAAACTACTCAACCCTCAGAATCAGCTGCTTTCTTGACCTCTGCACCACCTTGACTGCACTCTGCCTTGGAGAAAGGGGTAGGATAGGGGCATGGAGCCCCTCTCCTCCCAGGACAGGCATGTGGTGCCCCTGTCCCTATCCTATCTTAGGCAGGACCCTTCCTAGGCTTGCACTGTAGGTTGTGCATTGGGCGGGAAACTCCCCCGATATCGGTCTATGACGAAAATAAAATTTGGTAACATGTATTTAAGAGGAATTTTCCCTCTCAATTGCATAAGGTTTCAATAAGGTGAAAATTGACGATCAAGCATTCAAGAATTATTTTCTAGCACTGAGCATTCTCAAGTCTCCCTTCAAGGCTAGGTGTTGCATTCAAGTCAAGGATTCAACCATTGAAGAGGAGATTGATTTCAACATTCAAATCCACACAAGCATTTCTATCAACATTGCTATCACAACCTCCCTTGAGGTGATTTACAATTCAGTCTTTCATTTACATCTACTTGCAAGTACTTTCTTTCATTACTTGCTTAATTCCAAAATTGGGGTTCGACCTAAGGCAAACCCCCAATCCCAACCCATTTTCCTCTCTTTTCTATGTGTAGGTTGTAGGTGCGCAACTATACTTTTAGATTCGGGCTCTATTTGTAGACACGGAAAAACCCCTTTTCATTTCGCGGATTTTTTGGAGGACCATGTTCAACCTACATCTCCAAATCATAAGTTGCATAAAAACTACTATTCATGTTCTTTCTCCTCTTTCTCTCAACTTTGATGAAGAAATGAGTGAAAATGTTATTCACAATGGCAATACAACTCCTAATGCTTTTGATAGTGAGTATGAATATGCTCATGTGGACAAGCATTTATCAACTGAATTTTCACAAACCTTAATCCTAGCTCCTAGAATTGAACAAAGTGACTTACAACATGAGCATAGTCCTTGTTTGGATCTTGTGATAGATCCATTCACTATGCTCGATATCGCTTCTCTGGCATGTTTCTCGCCTTTTTGAAATAGTAATAAGCAAGATCGGGAGGCCTATGTCATGCTACATTAGCAATATTAGCATTGTAGATCTTCTCTCTCTCTCTCTCCTTTCTTCCTCTTTTGTGATCATTCTTCTATGTGTATCCTTGCTCTTCTATTATCCCCTTAATGTCTACTTGCGGATGATACAAAGCATGAGATCTTTTCTTGGTCTCTTTCATGTTGACTCAAAAGACATCCTCTCTTCCCTTTCTTCTAAGGTAGTGTCCTTCTTTGGGTAATGATGATTATTATATACATATACATACATCATATACATGAGTTATTATCCTCATGTTTTATATTTATTATCCTTGAGTTTATTCCTTAATTTGGGACTAAATCCTTGCGATAACATGCTCCCTCCCTTCTCCTCCTCTTGGGTGTATCCTACCTTAAAGCAATTGCTCTCAATAAGGCGTGTGTGATCGCTTTGATGTGGGGGCATACACTCCACTCATATTTTCCTTCTTGATACTTAGAATTACTTAGTGAACTTTGTTTTTCTTTGTAATCTTTGGTATCCTTGCTTTCATGAATAATAGTGAAGGGAACTTTTCTACTTGAAGTCATGGTTCTCCCCTTCTCAATCTTCCTTTTACTTTATCAATCGAAGTCGTAAGATCCTAAGTCCAATGGGGACTTGGTACATCTTACCTCCTTGATGTGATAAAAGTCTTTCAATATTGTTTTCTTGTACTTTACCAGTAGTATTGGCATATTCTCACACTCTCGCTAAAGTGGGAGCTAAATATAGTGTCATAAAATTGTGACCCTAGAAATTTTTTACTACATTAGGGTCCTCATGCATGCGAGATTGTATCCTCTAGCCTGATCAGAGATTGGAGACTACTCAACCCTCGGAATCAGCTCCTTTCTTGACCTCTGCACTACCTTGACTACACTCTACCCTAGATAAAGGGGTAGGATAGGGTCATGGAGCCCCTATCCTCCCAAGACAGGCATGTGGTTCCCCTGTCCCTATCCTATTTTAGGGCAGGAACCTTCTTAGGCCTGCACTATAGGTTGTGCATTGGGCGGGAAACTCCCTCGATGTCGGTCTATGATGAAAATAAAATTTGGTAACATGTATTTAAGAGGAATTTACCCTCTCATTTGCATAAGGTTCAATAAGGTGAAAATTGGTGATCAAGCATTCAAGAATTATTTTCTAGCATTGAACATTCTCAAGTCTCTCTTCAAGGCTAGGTATTGCATTCAAGTCAAGGATTCAACCATTGAAGAGGAGATTGATTTCAACATTCAAATCCACACAAGCATTTCTATCAACATTGCTATCACAACCTCTCTTGAGGTGATTTACAATTCTGTCTTTCATTTACATCTACTTGCAAGTACTTTCTTTCATTACTTGCTTAATTCCAAAATTGGGGTTTGACCTAAAGGCAAACCCCCAATCGCAACCCATTGTCCTCTCTTTTCTATGTGTAGGTTGCAGGTGCGCAACTGTACTTTTAGATTCAGGCTCTATTTGCAGACACGGAAAAATCCCTTTTCATTTCACGGATTTTTTGGAGGACCATGTACATTCTCGCCACGGTCTGGACAACTTTTTTTCAAATTCGCAGCACAACTTCATCTCAACATATTACTACCAGATCGAGGTGCACAGCTTCATCGCATATTATGACCTTAAGTTATAATCAGTTCTTTGTCACTTTTACACTACATAATTCAATCAATTCCTTTCCATTCCAAATAAGGAAGAGGGGATCAACTTATCATTCCCATTTCATTCAGAATTAAAACTTCATCTTTCAAGGTTAAATCTAGTGAATTCTCCTCTCCTATTCCAATGTAACTAGGCAAAAAGTGTTTGAAGGGAAATGTATAGTGAAACTCTCATCTCTCCTTGGTGGGAAAGTGTATTTTTCCTCTTGATCTCTCATTCACATTTCACCACATTACAACTTAATAAAAAAATCAACCCTTAAAAGAAGTGGAAAAATTAGAATAAATAAATAAATAATAGAATATCTAATAAAAAAAGATAACATTAAAAGAAAATAGTCAGAAAAGAAAGATTTTAATTCAATATATTATAATTCTATCATTATTAAAATTTTAATAAGAAATGATGATTTATCTGATGGAGCAAAAGGGGCAGAACGAAATTTCACGAGACGCGAATAATGCAAAGGCTAGTGATGCAAATGGTTACAAGGTGGGTGATGAACATATGAACAAAGAATTTGTCCAAACTATTGATGTTTCAAAAGAGATCGAGGAGGATGTGGACTTCCTCAAGGACTTGGCAATAATTTGTAGATTCATTGGAGCCAAGGCAGATCGAAAAAGGATCACAAAATGGATCGAGGATACTTGGCAAACCCCTAAGATTACCAAATTTTTTCCCTGAGGCTTTTTAATTGTAATTTTTGCAACTGAAGAGGAGCGCCAGAAATTTTTGGAAGGAGGCATCTGGTATATGGATGCTACACCTTTGTATATCCAGTGATGGCATCAGAATATCAATCTGCTCAAAATTGAACCTTATGAAAAACCGATATGGATTTGGCTAAATAATTTACGAATGGAATACTGGATTGAGGAAGTGTTGGAAAAGATTGAAGGTCTTTGGGCATGCTAATGGAGATAGATGTGGAAATTGCACAAGGTGATTCCTATCTATATACTAGATTGCAGATTACAGTGGTTAGAAAACTCCTGGTGATGGTATAGCTCCATGCACTGGGGAAGGACCGGATTCAGTCGGTAGAGATTGAGGAGGAAAAATACTTTTTTCTTGAACTTTCAAAAAAGAAATCAATTAGCTAATAACTATCAAAACCCTAAGAAAGTGAACAAGGAATAGAGGCCTAAACAAAAGGACTACCATGAAGACAACAAGAAAGCACTCTGTATTGAATATCAAAATATGGTGAATGTATCCCCTGTCGTCTCCCCGAAGACGGTCAATCAAAATAAAGATACTGAAACTATGGAAGACAACAATCTCTGAGTATTGGATGGCGTGGATGGAACCCTTCAAGATTTACAGTCAAAGGGGGATTAATTAGGAACTACTAAGAAAAGAAGTATTGGACAATCTTTAATAATGAGTACGAATAGAAAAAAATTATGCAGAGGTCAGAAATCAAACAAATTTAAAAGAGAAGAAGAGGCTATGGAGAAAGGTTTCCTGACCATTTCTAATTTTCTCAAAATAAAAAGTACCAAGGGAGGCAAGATATCCCTTGGGAAACAATGAAGATCTCCTCATGGAATGTCAAGGGCATAACGACTCCTAACAAATGCTGGATGTTAAAATGACATTTGGGGAAATTAGACAATGACATAGTTTTTCTTTAGGAGATGAAATGCAGTTCAGAAGAGGGTGACAGGTTTGTAAGCTTTTATAGAGAATGGCAGGGTTTTTTCCAAGCAGTTACTGGTCGGGTTGGTGGCTTGGGGATTCTTTGGAAGGCAAAATCTGTGAAGGTGCATGTCCTGGAAGTTGGTAACAACTGGATAAGGTGCAAAGTGTGTAGTAGACTCAATCAATCCGAATTCAATCTACGGAACATATATGGGCCCACTCAATCACAGGACAAAAGGAACTTATCGAAAGAGATTTATCGGGTGGCACAAGTCAATGGTAGCAAAATACTAATTATGGGAGGTGACTTCAATGCAATTTTATATCTCATGGAAAAAAATGAGGGAGCAAGAAAAATCATAAAATATATGATAGAATTTAGGGAGTTTGTGTAGAGAATGGAAGTATTAGACTGCAAGCCATTATAAGGTTGGTTTACTTGGACTAATAAAAGGAAAGGATTCTCTAACATTGCAGAGTGACTTTTGGTGGAGAACAATTTGTTATAGGAAGGAATTCAAATAACCTCCAAAGTATTACCATTAAGCATCTTAGATCATTACTCGGTGCAATTTGAAATTAGCTAATCAACATATGCAAGTAGTGGCTACTTCAAATTTCAAAATATGTGGTGGAGAGAAAAATCACTCATGGAATGATCAGAAGAATGGTGGAACCAATGCAACCATGTTAAAGTTACGCCAAGCTTTTGTTTTTTGAAAAAAATTTCATTCATCAAGGAACAACTAAAAGTAGGGAACAAAACTATTTTCAAAACTATTTTCTCAGAAAAAGAAAGATTGGAAGCAGAGTTAGAAAAACAAGAAGGTAATGAAGGAGGGTATGAATGAAGATGATTTTTATAAAGAAAAGGAGTTAAAAGGAATGTTGGTGAAAGTCTTGGCCAAGGAAGAGATTTACTAGAGAGATAAGGCAAGGGAATTATGGATCAATGAAGGAGACAAAAACACCAAATTTTTCCATGCGTTAGTTAAAGCAAGAAGGGCACAAAATATAATTAGAGGAATAGATGTAGGACAAGGTGTCTTCTTAAAAGATAGAGAGAGCATTGGATGGGCTACAATAGAATTATTTGTGAAGTTACTGAACTCGACAAAAAGGTCTGATGATAATCTCAAAGAGAAGATGTTGGAGGATATTCCTAAATTGGTTTCAAAGGAGGACAATAAGATGCTCCTTGCACCTTTCAATGAGGAAGAGGTCATGTTTGTGGTTTTCGGCCTTAACCTAGACAAGGCCCCTAAACCAAATCAAGAATTGTTAGGGATTCATGAAATCAGATTTGGGTAAAACTATTGAATAGGTCAGAACCAAATGGAAGTTTATCAAATAACTTAATATCACAGTGATAACAATTATTCCCAATAAGGTTAATTCGAAGTCTTTTGAAGATTATAGACCCATCACCTTGTGTAACACAGTTTACAAGATCATTACAAAGGCTATTGCTAACAGACTAAAAAGAATGCTACCAAAGTTGGTTTTGCAAAAACAAGATGGTTTTACACCAGGAAGGGAGATTGCTGATAGCATCATCTTGGCAACTAAAACCATTCATTCCATCATAACCGAAAGGAAAAAGACAATGGTGGTTAAACTCAATATATCAAAGGCCTATGATAGAGTAAGATGGGATTTTCTGATAGATGTCTTGGGAAGACTGGGCTTTGAGAGTAACTAGATGAGAATGATCAAATTTTGTATCAATACCCCTCACTTTTCAATTACAGTTAATGGAGTGTTATACAATTTTTTCAAGAGCCAAAATGGATTAAGACAAGAGATCCACTTTCACCTTCTCTCTTTTTCCTCATGGCATAATCATTGAGTAGGCACATTGCCAAATTACGAAGGGATGTGGTATGGAAGGGGATTTCAATTCATGAGGAGTTGGTACCTGTGACGCACTCCTAGTTCACGAATGACATAATTTTGTTTGGAGAAGCCACTACTAGGGAGGTAGAGGTAATCAAGGAAGCTTTGGGATGGTATGTGCATGCTGCAGGTCAACACATTAATGTGAAGAAGATGAAATTGTATTTTTCTAATACTAAGAAGATCACATAGAGGAAGATTGTGAGTATGGTGGGCTGACAAGTTGGCAAGTTGCCAGCTAAGTATTTGAGGGTCTCGTTGTTCTCGGGGGTAGCTAAATTTGGAATATGGGATGATCTAATCTCAAAGTGCAAAAGTAAAATTGAACTATGGAATCACAAATGGAATTCATTACCAGGGAGAATACAACTGATCAAATTGGTGGTGGCTACAATGCCAATCTACGCTATGTTAGTTTTCAAACCATCTAATAAGGCTCTGCAGGCACCAGAAAGTTTTCTAAGGAAGTTTTTGTGGGAAGGATCTAATCAAGTAAATAAAATCCCACTACTCAATTGGGATTTGGTGTGCAAATCAAAATCAAATGGGAGTGTGGGGCTAAGACATATGGGAATGCAGAACCTGTCCTAGGGGTAAAAACTCATTTGGAAGATGTATAGGTCGCCTGCTACATTATGGTGTAGATTGATGCAGAAGAAAGATTTTGACAATGATGATTGTAGACACATAAATTTGTCCACTTAATTAAATGAATATTTAGTATTTATTTGGTTTTAACCATCAGTCAACAATTAATTAAATCAATATTTAATTAACTCATCTTGAACCTCTTCTCCTATTAATTAAACAAATTATTCATTTATTTAAATTAACTCATTAAACCATATTCCAATAATTAATTAATTGCATAAAGCATATTTGTTTAAATTAACCCCCTTTCCTCATTTAAATAAATAAATAAATATTTATTTAAAATCTCTAAATACCCACCCCACTTGCATTCTCCTACAAATGCAAGTTGCACCAATAGATAGATTTTATTTCTAAATAAAATCCTACTTTCTCTCACCCACCAAACCCACTTGCCTCCTAAACCCCTTCTAGACTCTTCTAATCCATTTCAAATTAGCCTAATCCACCTCCCTAATTATTGTCACATTCCTAAGCAAAGAGAAGTCACTTCTCAAAGCCTCCAAAGTCTTTGAAATGCATTAAGGCTTTTTATCCTTCAACAAGTTAACCCCAAAAGTCTTCTAAACCATTTATGGCTCTTACATAACCATTTATGGTTAAACTCAACTCACCCACATGTTTAGAGGTTTTTTCTCTAACTCAACCCTCATTTAACACATGGGTCTCTTCAAGCATTCACTGCTTTGACCATGGTTATTCCCATTAACTCTTGCACAAGAGTTTACCCATTGGATAAAGGCATTACTCATTGGATAAAAGCTTTATTCATTAACTCAAGCCTAACCAAACCCTCCTACGGTAATCTTCATGTCATCTCAAGCATTTAATGCTTCTTCCCTCTCCTCTCAAGCCATCTCATGTTGACATTGGTCATCATGGGACTGGATTGAAAGCCATCACATGGATCATAAACCCATCAATCCTGGCCCTTGTTAAGATTACTCAATCTTGACCATCCATTGCCCTATTTTCCCTATAAATAGAGCTCTTATTCTTCATTTGTAGAATCACAAGTCATTTGTGCACAAAACTTATACTTATTTTAAAGAGAGCATTTAGAAGAATTTACATTGTTATTTTACTAAAATTTACATAGATTAATTAGGTGCTTTCTCATAGTAACTTGTTTACACTTGCATGAGCATTTGTTTTCATTTTCACAACTATCCTGAATCTTCATAAGACATCCATGGATAGTGCTAAAAGCTGAGAGCTACACTCATATGGGACTTGGAAAGGAGAGGAATAAGCGAGGAGCATCTTGAGGGGTTTTCTTTCCCTTTTCCATTTATGTATGCTTCTTGTTGTTTGCTTTATATCTCTCTTGATGTGCATGTTAAGGTTTTTAAGTTCATTTGTATTTGGTTTTGGTTGTGACTAATTTGTTAATGTTTGAACTATATCTTTTGTGCCCCTTTTAGCATGCACAAAACTTATAGTCATTTTAAAGAGAGAATTTAGAAGCATTTACATTGTTATTTTACTAAAATTTACATAGACTAATTAGGTGCTTTCTCATAGTAACTTACTTACACTTGCATGAGAATTTGTTTTCATTTTCACAACCATCTTGAATCTTCATAAGACATCCATGGATACTGCTAGAAGTTGAGACCTACACTCATGTGGGACTTGGAGAGGAGAGGAACAAGGGAGGAGAATCTTGGGGGGTCTTCTTTCCCTTTTTCGTTTATGTATGCTTTTTTTGTGTCCTTTATATCTCTCTTGATGTTCATGTTAAGGTTTTTAAGTTCATTTGTGTTTTGTTTTGGTTGTGACTAACATATTAACATCTAAACTTGTCTTTTGTCTTTTGTGCCTTTTTGACGTGCACCATTTGGTGAACCCGATGTGAATCAAACACACAACCTTCTGATCTTTAGGCTAACTTTTGTTTTTGTGATTTTCTTATAATTTTCACACATAGGTTGTTCTTTAGTGCTTTTATCTCCCATTTTGGCACCCTTGTCAAAAGATTTTTAGCGCTTTAGTTAGGGTTTTAGCACTTTCATTATAGTTTTAGCACTTTAGTTAAATTTGTAGCACTTTTGTTTATTAATTAGCATTGTTGTAATAATCTAGCCCTTTTTCTCTCTCTTTCTATCATTTCTTTTATTTTATCAAACATTTTTAATTAGCACTTTTGTTAATATTTTAGCATTGTTGTTATTGTTTTGTGCTTTTGTGAGTACTTTGGTGCTATTGTCCGAAGTAGCACTTCTGTGATCTCACACAGTAGGGATTTTGCAACAAAGAGCTAAAAAACAAATTGTATCAAAAAAAAAAATTAAACTTAGGCTTGTGGAAGCCCACCAAAAGATTGGACATTTCATGAACCTTTCTTCTTGCAGGTCACTAACAATTTCTTCTAGGATTGGAGGATTAAGAATTAGGAGTTTGATTTCTTTCTAGCTTTTCAAGTTGGGTAAAAAGAATTCATTTTCCTTTGGTTTAAAAATAATCTCATCTTTCATTTTGCGCTAGAAATCAACTACATCTTCATTTCGACTTAAAAGGAATCTCATTGTAAGGTAAAAAGAACAAAAAATCAAACACTTTGCTTTCTTGCAAGTTAGGGAAAAACATTTCAATTTGGGCTTAAAAAAAGAACAACAAATCTTTCATTTCTTGCAATAGTAAAATTCACATTCAACCTTTTATTTGCAAGTTAAAATGAATAATCAAACTTGTCCATTTATTTGCGAAAGTGATTTTCTTTTAAGAAAACGTGTTGTCATTTTGTTGACCAGGATTTCACTTTCCTAGTTAGAAAATAAATTGTTTTGTGGAATAAAAAGAACATCATGTCTGTTGGAGCAATGTCTCCAAATAGAAAATAGATCATATTGCAATAAAAGGTTAAACAGAATAAGTGTTTTTTGTGTTTGGGATGCTTCTGCAAAATCTGTAGAGTGGTCCCATTTCTAACACACACTATCCTCTCCCTTGGCTCTCGTGGTCCTAGGTGCAAGAGAAAAGTGTTAGTAATGCTCTAAATTTTCTATTTTTAAGAGAGGCCTGTCAAGAGACACATCACTCTTAGGAATGACCTTGCATGGTAAATCCTTCGAGCCACTATAGAAATCAGGTGAGAGTGAAAGTTGTAGCTTTGGGTGTAGTTGTTCCTACAATGTAACTTGCCGAAAGGACGTATGGGCCCCACCATAAGTTACAAGGATCTTAAGTGAGTCATTGCAAAATGAACTTACGTCCAAAAACATCAAACATTACTAGACACCTATTGTTTTAGAAGCCCACACATTCTATTGATTGAGGATATTTATGGAAATTTTAGTGCAAGAGCATAGATGGTTTTTCTCCCAAGATAATCACCATACATATTTCCTTGAGTAGAAATAGGGCTTTTTGAAAGGCTACTTGTAGCTTGATGAAAGTGGTGACTCCCCCATCATAGGGATCATCTAATTGTTATGCTCACGCAAGACTTAGTATATCACATCCTTACCTACCACGACAGGATACATAAGGTATGTAGTACCAAAGTCAAAGAAATATGAAGATGTGGGCTGAAAATATTGCAACTGGCCATGACCTTAGGGATAAAAAGTGTTTGAGTTGTCTTCATCTTGTTTCAGACCAGTAAAAATTTGGGCTGACTTTAGGCAAGTTGAGAACATAAAATACACATATAAAGGGTCAAAAAGTTCATGATTGGGTTGATTTAGACCAACACTTGTTGTGCCTTTATTGAAAAAGGGGAAAGATTATTGTGCTTGTGTGCTTGTTGTATTTTCTTGTCAATGGATTTAAAACAATTGAAACAAAGTATCCATCCAACAAAATCTACATCAACATTGACAAATCTACCTCAACAAGTGAGACAAAGTATCAGTTTGTATGACCATCACTCATATCTTGAGAAAAATAAATCTTCATCAAAAGACCAAATTGAAGAAAAGATGAATTGGTTCAAAGGCTTTTATCAAGAAAAGAAAATTTTTCTATATCAATAGACAACTCTTTCTCTCACATAGAGTATTCTTGTGTCATATGCACTTGTACCTTCAAGGAAAATCCAATGAATTTGACAAAGAGCCTTTTAGAAATAGACATTTCACTCAGTATAGAGGTTTTGATTATCACAAGAACAAAGGAGGCAAGATCAATCTTGCTTTCTTTCCTCAAATCTATATCAGATATAACAAAGTTTGAGAGGAACCACCAGCCCCTATAAGAGAGGAAGAAGTAGAAACCCCCTTCATAATGGGAGACTTTTATTGAGACACATATACTATCCACTTTCCCATCCAAACATCACAAATTCACTCAACTCTCAACACAAAGAGGTCTTGTCCTTAGTCCTTTTAGATATTGCTTAAATAAACCAACAAACCACTTTTAGAGTGTCTCTACATCTAGGATCAATCATCCTAAGAGGCATTTCTACACATCTAGATAGGTTAAAACTAGTTTATGAGTGCATCCTCTCATTGCTAGGTAGCTTGGATTGTAACACATCTCAAACCTTGCTATACATCATCATATCAAATTGTTGAAAAACACAAAAGCAATTCACAAAGAACTTTGTTGACATCCAACCTCTAGTATTAGAGATCTATCTTCCACCAAACATTTCATCACCACCTCATAGTCATTTTTATAACATCAACTTTCAAAAACCATGGCTCAAATAAGATCAATGAGAAATCAACAACCAGAAATTGAGAGGAGGAAGAAAACCTCAATGATTTTTCAGGAGGCCTTTGCATGAGGCACTAATGACAAAGAACCCAGCACTCCAACTCCAAAAGATATAGAAAGAGCACAACATAATCCCAAATTCAACATACTCTTTGATGAATTTCTTAGAAACAATGCCAATGCTCATTTCTTGAAACTCACTCAAGAGGGTGCCAAACATCCCTCCAACTTTGATACAACACAATTATGACAAACATCCAAGCAACATAGCCATCACAATGGTGGAGGAGGTAGAGAATACTTCCGCTATGACCCTAATCATCAAGGGAATCCTCCACCTCCTCCTCCTTCAAAAATAGACATGTTGAGATAACAAGTAGAAAATATCACCCAACAACTGAACAATGGTGTGAAGACCAATCAGTTCTCACTTAACGAAATTTGTCCCTATCCATTTTATAAGAACATACTTATGCCACCTTTTCCATGAGGGTTCGAAACACCCAAATTTGAAAAATATAGAGACAAAGGAGATCTTAGGGATCATGTGTGAGAATTTCACTCTGCTTTCTTAGAGGTGGCCTATGAGGACACATATTTGATGCGCCTCTTTCCTCAAAGTTTGGGAGGCACAACCACACAATGGTTTTCCTGAATGCTAGGTGGTATTAGAACATTTGAAGAACTGGTCCAAAAATTCATCACTCACTATGCACAAAACATAGAATGTGACATCACAATGGTAGATTTGTGTAACACAAAATGAAAACCAAGGGAGTTGTTCTCAACTTTCCTACAACAGTGGAGACAACTGTCTAGTAGAGGCTCCCTTCACCTACCTGAGCAAGAATTAGTGGAAATTTTCATTTCCAACTTAAATGATGAAATGGAATTTCATTTGGACATGAAGGGCACAAAATTCTTTGAAGAAATGATAACTCAAGGGCTCAAATGTGAAAGAGCCCTCATCAAAAAGGGACTTATCAAAATTTATAATGAACCCAAAGATTGTCCTTGTCCACACTATAATAGCGACAAACCAAAATTTTGGAACAAAAACAAGAACATTGTCAATGACGAGATAGTGGATGCAAGAATAGTGAAAATTGCACAACCTATGGTCAGGTTTGCAGGACAAAATCCCCCTCCTAACAACAACACCATCAATAATCTACAAAATCAAGGTCACAATACACAACAAGAGGAGCCAAAACAAAAGCAACAAAACTACAAGCCATGAAAACACACATATACACCCTTAGGGGAACCTATCAAAATGATCTTATGCTAATCAATATCCTCCAATCCTATGAACTTACCATAAATAACCAATTATGAGCCTCAAGTCAAGCCTCCATGGTGGCGAGATCATGAACATTGTGAATTTCACCAAGGAAGAGGGCATAAAACAAGCAATTACCATTGGCTAAAAGATCTTGTTCAGGATCTTATCAATATAGGAGAAATTGAAATTAAGGGACATGACCCTAAAGCATCCAATGATGATCACTTAATGTTCAAGAATCCACTTCCATCACATGATCAAAGGGATCCTTCCACCTCAGAAAGAAACATAGATACCATAGCCAATTACACACAAGCTGCATACAATTATACTGTTAATCACCTTTATGATGCAAATGAACAAGTTGCAACTCTTACCATAAAATATCAAAATCCTACATGCAACGTTGTTACGCGTTTTACTATTCAAGTGGCACCACAAGGAATGACACCCATCCCTAAACAATATAATCTTGTAGAGCAATTGGATAAAAGCCAGCCCGCATCTCCATATTAGAGCTTTTACACTTATCCCCCTCACATAAAACAATCTTGGATAAAGACCTCCAAGAAGCATCTGTCCCCGCCAACCTCAACACAGATCAGTTTCAAGCCATGGTTGGTAGTCTAAAGTCATCACCATGTCTCACTTTTACCAGAAGTGACAACACATCCTTCCAACAACCCCATAATGCCTCCCTCCCTATTGAAGGATTTGTAAACGAACATAGAATCAAGAAAGTCTTGATTGACAATGGAGCTGGCTTAAACATATGCACCTTGCAGTTAGTCACAACACTGGGTTATGCAGTAGAATAAGTGGATGTCAGCAAGAAAATAACCATCAAGAGCATATGATGATGCAGAATGTTCTTCTAGAGGAGCTGTTATATTACCCATCAGGGCTGGGCCAGTGGTGAAGCATATAGTTTTCCAAGTTCTAGACCTTCCTTTGCCATACAATCTCTTGTTAGGGAGACCTTGGATACATGCCATGCAAGCAGTCCCATCCACCTATCACCAATGTATCAAGTTTCCACATAATGGGGTAGAAATTATGATCCTCGGTGATGCTAATTCATTTGTATATTGTGATAATATTCACCATCAGCCAGAAATCACCATACCTAACAACAGGGAAGCTATCTCTTCCTATCACCAATGTATCAAGTTTCCACATAATGGGGTAGAAATTACAATCCTCAGTGATGCTAATCCATTTGCATATTGTAATAATATTCACCATCAGCCAGAAATCACCATACCTAACAACAGGGAAGCTATCCCTTCCTCACCATATGTTAATCTAGCCTCTCTTTCCAGCTTAACAACCCCTACACCAAAATAAGAGAAATTGAAAATTAAAATGGCTGAGGAAGGTCCCGGTGAATTAAATCTTAGCCAACTCTTGTGTATTGGGTAGTTACTCACATCCCCTAGAACTCATGGCAAACCCCAAGGTTTACTTCAAACATCGCTGGCCAAAAGAACTTGCACTTTGGCACAATTCACCCCTGGTAAAACTCAAGAAGAGGAAACTATGGATGAAGACTTGGCAGAATGGATCTACATAGACCCTCCCAATAAACAAAGCTCAAAGGCTAAACTCCCCACTGACAAATATGGCAAAGGCTTCATTATAAAGCAAAGAATGGGCTATGATGGCCATAGTGCTTTGGGACCTTGCAAGAAAGGATGACAAGAGCCCTTACAATATGAGTTGAAACCAAGAGATAAAATTGGAGTAGGTTTTCAAAGAGAATCTCTTCCTAAACTTCAATTCAAAGTAAAACCCAACTAATATATGCATCAACCAATTACTCCAAGGATGCAATCCTTGACTATATCTAAAACACTAGCAACCCCACCAATAGAACCAACAAAGCCAGCAGCACCAGCAACACTAGAAGCACTAGCAGCACCAGTAACCCCACCTCCAATAGTACACAAGCCAGTAACTAATGCACTATTCAATTCAAAAGACATCCCAGCTTGGTACAATAATCGAATGCTAGAGAGTGATTCTGAGACAGACTCACATTAGTGGGAATGGGATTTGGTGCATTTAAATACTTCAGATGAGGAAGAAACATCACTTCCTCCACCTCATAAGGATATACCAGTTTATGGAGAAGCATGGATTAAAAATTTTTGGGTTCCTGAGCTAGAAGCAACTTCCACAAGCCCTACGTCAAATACTACACTTGAATCTGATAAGGAGAGTACCATCTATGAACTTCATGCCTTCGTATTAACCCTCACTAATTCCTCCCACGAACTCAACTTTATCAGTGAAGTAATGCATATCATTCATCCCGAACTCATTGAATGGAACCAACCAAATCCCCCATGCCTTAAGGGTGAACTCACAATAATGGTTCCCAGTTTTTTGCCACTTTTGACACTAAGATGAACATTTTTAAAATAATCAAGAGAGCATTTCTGGATTCAATTGTGTGAAAGATTTTTGCATCAACATTTCAGATCATGCTCCGTGATCCATCATCAGGATGAAGAGAGTCAAAAAAAAATAAAAATCCGATGATGGATCACGGAGCGTGATCCGAAACATTGATGCAAAAATCTTTCACACAATCGAATCCAGAAATGCTCTCATGATTAAATGATGGATTGTGGAAATCTCTTAGAACTGATTTTTAAAATAATCTTCAACTTTCGAGAACTATAACTTTTAAACTATTAAAAATTTGAAGATTATGTAAATTAGTGATTTGTATCATTTTGTTTGTAAATTCTACATATATTTTTGAAGGATGTATTTTTTAATTTTTCCATCTCCCTTGAAAAGTAGTTTTTTACAACAAACTACATTTTTTAAGAGTTATGTGCCTCCCAAAACACATAACTTTTTTTTCTATAAATGATAAAAACTCAATTCTTTCGAAATTTGGTTTGTAACATCAATATCCAGGGCTTGCAGTTGGTTTGATAGTGATATGTTGAATATTTTTCATTTTATTAAGTTTTGAAGTCCGACTAGTCATAATTCAAACATAGGTTTAAGTTTGAACACATAACTTATTCTATATATATCAAAATTCGATTTTATTTTTTTTGTTAGAAAGAAGACATCAATACTTGGGGCATAGATATTTTTTAGAATTAGTTTCCTATTTTTCCCAATGTGTTGAATAGAGAAGTTCATGTTCGGTGAAAAACCAATATTTCATAAAATTAAAAAAACAAGAACATAATAAATTCACAATGCAATAAAATTATACTCATTGGAAATCTTGCTCCAAGTACTACCATCTTATATGTTTGGGTTATCAAGATTATTTCACTTGTGCCTTGAATCAAAGGTTCGAAGGCAAAAATTCCTCAGAACTCTAAAACATTTTGGGAGAGACCTCTAACAAGAGGGTTCAAATGAACACTAGTTCAAGTGAAGGGGGGTCCGCTCGAACCCTAAGGGGTTCAAGCGAAGGGGTTCGCTCGAACCCACAAGCAAAATTATGATGCGCACATTTATGTAATGGTCGGCTTTGAATGAACCCAACCTTTTCTAACTGTCAGCGTTCGTTCAAACCCTAGCCGACTCAATTTTTATTTTTTTTACATTTTAGTAGAGTCATGTAAATATACATAATTTTTTTCATTTTTTAACACACAAATGATTAAAACAATTCGCATTTTTGGATGAAAGAAGACATTTGAAAATTATTTTGAGGGCAATAAGTTGAAGATATTTGAAGGTTATTTTAAAAGCATGGGGAACAAGAAGAGAAGACAAGATAAGAATTCAAGGAATTATTCTCTCGAAATGGAACAAAGATATCGAGAACAAATAAGGCAAAGATATCATGATGCAAGTATGTATTTTTATTTTTATTTCTATTTAATTTTATATGTATTACGTACCAAAAATTGTTTTTATTTGTTAGTATTAGTTAAATATTTTTTGTCTAATATTTTTAATGAAAAATAATTTAAACAATATTAATTAAATTAATTTAATTTATATAATAATCATATCTTAAATTAATTCTAGATGATGTTATTTTTATTAAATTAATTGGAAATAGTAGGTTTAAAAATAACCTCATTTTAATTAAAATTAATTATGCTTTAATTTGAAATAATATGTGTATTTGCAAATTTCAAATTCCATTAACTTGCTTGTTGTGTAATTGACATTTTCTCCCCCCCCTTAAGTCCATTTATAATAGATCATGGTTTTAATTTAAAATTTAGATCTTTAGGACCCCTCTCTTTCCCATTTATTATTTATAATTTATAATTTAATTTAGATAGTCCATAAATATATAATTTAATTTAGATTTTGAAACCACGTGTCTTTATAGTTTAGCAAACACTTCAATTGGTGCTCTAAAATTAACAAACTTGTCTTTTTTGTCTTCAACAATAAGCTCTTTTTGTTTTATCCTTAGAAAGGGGCCTGCCTCCCAAGTAGCCCTTAAGGCTCGATGAGAGGGAATGACCCAAAGTGGTAACAAGCTAGAGCCAAGCTCTTCCAAGGCACTATAAATAAATGTGTTTGTGATGAAAGTTGCAAGAAATGGGTGTTACATGCTGCTATAATAGTGTTATGACTCCCCATAAACCCTATAGAGCGCAACCTCTATAGGCTGGGAGGCCTCCCATTTAATGGAGTGTAACACACTACTTATTATAGCCACCCAAACGGATGCCCTTACTAAACACCTTTTGTATTACAAGCCAAAAACCTTCTAGTTGTTGACGCAAGAGGTTGGACCTCTGAAGCGGCTCACATATTTATAGTTCTTAGTAGAGATGCAAAGTTTGCCATAGGGATTTTTCTTGGGGACTGGTGCTTGGCTGCCCGAGAGAAGTGAGTGTCATGGACGGGAGCCAGTGGGGTCAAGAACCTAAGTATTCTCTCTGAATTGCGTAGCTCGGGGTCACCCCCCAAGTGAGATTCAACAACTACTATCTCATCTAGCCCTAGGATTTGTGCTTACATGATCAAAACAATCAAACACTTTCAAACAAAAAAACATTGTGTCTTCTTTGTTTTAAAGTGTATGCAAAAATATTTCACATTATACTTGAGTCCCCTTAAAACCTATATTATGTGATACTAGGACATATTATGTGATATTGAGACCTATTATCTACGATAATACCTATAGACACCTAAAAATGTCTCATTGATCATGTACTAATTATTCGTCTAATTGATTAAATAATTCTTTAATTATTTAATTAAGCTAATTAATCTTATTCTTCTACCTCATATTTCCTCATCATCTTTCTAATTATTCTATTTCCTATTTCTTTCATCACTTATCATTAACCATTTTCTAAATGTTAATTAAATATTTATTATTTAATTAATTATGATTAATTCCTCAATTTAAATAATCTTTATTATTTAAATAAATTCATTTCTTATTTTTATCTGTAATCATCTAATCATCAACCCTTTTCTAAATATTAATTAAATATTTATGATTTAATTAATTGTGATTTTAATTCCTTTACATTAATAATCTTTATTATTTTATTAAATTCAATTTCTAAATAATTAAATACTTTCTTTAAATTAATTAATTAAGTAATTATTTCCTCTAATTCAAATTCCCCAAATGCAAATTTCATTTAATTTCATTAATTCTTCCAATTTCTTCTAATTTCTTCCAAATTCAAATACACGTGCATGATTTCAAAAACCAAATTGAAAATCAAAGTCAACTTCTAAATATATTCAAATACAAAATTGAATTTAAAATAAATTTAATTATTTGAATAAATCTCATGCAAAGATTAAATTGAAAATCTAATTCAAAGTGCAAGCATATGCTAAATTAATTAATTCAATCAATTAATTAATTAAATTAATTATCTCCCCCATCTCTATTTCCATCTTCTAGTTGGCTTTTTCTAAATAAAGCTTTCTTTGTCATCCTCTTTATTTCCTCCAATAATTCTTTTTCTTCTTTTAGTCAACTTTTTCTCAATCAGTTAACTCAATTAATCTATTCAATCTATTATGTTTCACCTCTAAATCAGTAGTTCAACTATCAATTTTCATGTGAGCTCACCTGAGTTCCACCTCTCGATCAATATGTTCCACCTTTCAATCAATCTTCTCCAATTATCTATAAATTGAGCATTCAATCTCCATTTTCAACAATCACGAACTTTGAATCTTTGTGTCAATTGCAGGTTGCCAGTGCAATATCTAAGAGCCATCATACCATAGAGAAGAGAAGAACAATGGAAGCCATATGCGATCATGGAATAGGGAGTTTTGATTACTATATTTTACATTCCTATTTTCTAATTGCATTATTTCATTATCAGTTTGTTGAATTCTTTGATTAGATAGGAATTCATGATTTCCCTTTGAATTCTAATTAATAGTTAGCAAAGATGAATTTTACATGCGACATGAACAACAGCTAATTAACCTTCTCTATTTTTTATGTTATTTTTGTAGATCGTACGGATCTTTTCCTTTTTTGCAAGTTTTGCATGGATTTGAAGACAAACCTCTTCGTCACGCATTCACGGTTGCATCATCATGCAATCGCGTAGACAGGGCTACACAATCGACCAGACAGGGTTACGCATTCGTGCAAAACCCATCACGCAATCGCCCTTACATGATCACGCAATCACTCTAATACAGTCATGCATTCGTTATGAATCTTTTTGTTCTGATAATTTTGTTTTTATTCCTTTTCTGTTCTCTGATCTGTTTAATTCTACATGAGATTCAGTAAATCTGGAAATAGATTATTTTTATTGCATATTCTTATAACAGTTTATGGCACGTAAGGTACAATTCAGGATTTCAGGTGCCAGAAGGACAAAGGAACAAAGAAGGCAAGCTAGAAGCTATTAGAGAATTTTCAAAGGAGAAAAGAAGATACAAGATTGGGAAGACCAACTAGCCATCGATAGATACAAAAGCTTAGTTCTCTCATATCAAGTGAAATATGATTTGATTAACATTGAATGATGATGAGAGATCTAGCTAGGGCCTCACAATCTGTTTTGTAGGTTTCTGATCAAATTTAGTTTCAATTTTTATTTTTTGTGTTATCTGCCTATGTGTCATGCAATCACCTTGTTAGTATCACGCAAGTGACCTGTTAGGATCACACATTCATCTTATCAAGATCATGCAATCGATCTGATAGAATTACGCAATCGCCTATTTAGGGTCATGCAATCAAGCAGGTATCATCACACATTCGTTTCTGTTAATTTTGAGTTCTTTGTTTTCTATTGATTTGATATTACTGCTAATCATTTTTTTGTAGCCTGTGGCAAAATTATAGAAAGGATTGGATTAGTATTAGATAAATTGCACTCATACTCTCACACTTCACCTTTTGGTGCTTAAAATTAACATTGGTTAAAATGGACATGCATGCATAACACTTCAGTTTGGTGCTTAAAATTAACATTGGTTAAAATTGGCATGCATGTATAACACTTCGATTTGGGCTTAAAATCAACAATGGTTAAAATTGACATGCATGCCTTCACATTTCAATTTGGTGTTTAAAATGAACATGCACATGTATATTCAACACGTCAATTTGGGCTTTTAAAATGAACGTGAATCAGGCTGCATATAGATTAAATCACATTTGATTTTCTTATGGGAAAGAACTTTTATCGTGTTTGGGGTGGACCTACTGTTGCATTAACTAACTTTCCACCCACCTTTGGGGTCTTGGGAGAAAGGAAGGAGGTGACAATGACACTTAATTTTATTTTATTCCCCGTAGAGAGGGGTATCTTTGACTAGGGATTTCATCACCTCACAGAGGTACTTCGAATTGGGATGCGTTGGGGATATCATCTCTCCTAGCGTACTCTCGAGCAGGTTTTTTGAGCCGCTATATAAACATACTGGTCAGGTGGCTTGAGTGTTGAGTGAATTCAACGTATGTGGGGGCCTTTCCTTCATCGATAAGCTCAACTAATGTCTTAAGTGGCTTGCTTTGAGAATCTGTTGTTGGATCAAGATCCCTTAAAATTTTACAATAAGAACCAACTTAGTAGCCCAAAACCCTACATTTAGTGATTCCAGGAGTGTGGATCATACCCCATAGATACCCTTCATGTACCTTTCATTATGATACAAAAATCCCTCAGTTATAAGATCTTCATATCTTTAGGATAAGAGAGAATGACATTCCCAAGCAATGTGTGTTGTGGAGTGGAGCCAGTGCTGCCAGACTCTCTATCTATTCGTTTTGTTTCGGTATTTCATAAAGGCCTCATTTGAATGGTTTCCAATTTCTAGCCTAAGCTTGTCCTTTGTGTCTTTATATGTATTGTTGTATCAAACCAGTATTGAGTCAGTCATTTGGGCTATTTCAGACCCTATCCTACGTATCTTTGAATTATTTGAGATTGTTTGAAAAACCAGTTCAATCAGCTATATTTACCTCCAAAAAATTATTCTCAAACTTGAAAAAACCACGAAACTTGTCCTATACACAGAATTACTAAAAACCAAGTCCATTTTTGAAACTCAAAACAAAAAATATTTATACACTTGTGACCATAGGAAGTCCTTGCATAGTCCTCATTTACGTCCTTATTATCATCCTAAGTCCTTGCAAAGTCCTCATTATCATCCTCATATAAGTCCTTGTCTAGACCTCATATACGTATGTCTTAGTCCATTGTCATTTGCATAATCATCCTACAAAGTCATAGCATGCATCTTAATGGGTCTCCCAGGTGATGGTTTGCTCCCCTTCGAGCAACCTAATCTAGTGCCAAATGAGGGTCAGCGAGAAATTATTGAAGGTCTAGCTAACTTAGCTTGGGACTCAAGGAGAAATGCACCCCAGTATATGGGAGTTGAGTACAAGATAAATATCGAGTATAAAATTGCCCATAGGATTGATAAAGAAATTCTTGCAGAACATCTAAGAGAAGACATGGAAAAACTTGCACTACAAAAATCTTGAAATACTCAACAAGTCTCACGTCAAAACCCCCAATAGAGAGTCTAGTCTAGTTTTGCATACCTCATACCTACATCTGGAGTCTAGCATTAGTTGTCATCTTGCATAAAGTTCTAAAACCACCCTCATATAGAATTCTTAAATGCCCGTCACAAGGTCACAAAAGGTAAAAGGTATAATGGACCCAAACAACAACCAGTCTATAAACCCAACTTGGAATATGGACATATCAACTAATCAACAATCAGGTACTCAGTCAATGTATCAACTACAACATTTAACATGAGAATAATTTGAGTCAGCTCAACAAGATCCACATGTCCTTATGATCTTAGATGTACTTATATATAGTGATAGGGACAAGTATCTCTTGTTGTTATTACAAAATGGGGCAAAATTACTAGAGGATTTTGATGTCACAAAGATCTTACCACCAGAGAAGACTTTAGGTCAAGATAACAGTCAAATACTACATATAACACAAATACAAGCAACGACCTCCAGTTTTCCTCAGAATGCACCTACACAAACAAATGTTAGTGTAGATGTATAAAAATGACCATATTCCTAAATGAATATTTTATGTTCATTTCTCTATTTGATTAAATCCAATTTAATTAAATTATCCACATTCTTCTATTTAATTAAATAAATTATTCAATTTATTTAAATTAAATTCACTATACCATTTAATAAATAAATCATTTTATTAAACCCCCCCTATCCACTTTTAATTAAATTCAAATTTAATTAAATAGTTATCCTAAATTAAATAAATCTAATTTATTTAATTTCTCCAAATTACAACCAAATTGAATGAAATTCTTTATTTCAATTAAAATCCTATTATCCCTCCATCCACTTGCAAAATCCCAAACCCCTTTCTAATCCCTTCTAGAATCTTCTAAACACTTCTAATTAACCTAACCCTCCTCTAAATTTTGTCACATCCCTAAGCAAAGGGAAGTCACTTCTCAAATGGCTCAAAGTCTTTGATAACCATTAAAGGTTTTCAACCTTCAACCACCAAAACCCTTAAAGTCTTTGAAAACCATTGAAGGCTTCCAACCTTCAACCACTTAATCCCCAAAGTCTCCAATAACCATTAATGGTTAATTCAAACCCTCCCACATGGTTAAAACATTTGTTTTGACTCAACCTCTATCCAACCCAAGGGTCTCATCAGGCCATTAATGCTTTGACCATGATTATCTCTTAATCATTTGCACAAAGGTTTATCCTTGGATTAACTCTTAATCCAGTGGGTAAGCCTAACTTGGACTTGACCCTTAGCCTTTAGATAACCATGAGGTCTTCTCAAGCCTTTAATGCCTCCAACCTCTTCTCTCAACCCAACCCTATGTTGACACTTGTCACCATTTCATTGGTGCCAATTGTGCACATGGATCCCCAACTTTCAAACCTGGCCCTTGATTAAACCTTTCAATCTTGACCATCCATTGCCCTGTTTATGCTATAAATAGAGCTCTCATTCCTCCATTCACAACAATCATCTTTCAAATTTGAAGTATTACACTTATGCTCAAATTCTTTCAAGCTTTCTCATTTCATATATGCTCCTCATTTAGCCTCTTTTAGATTAGAAATTAGACTAATATGCATGTTTAGAATAATTTCTTTATCGTTTTAGCTCAATCATAGACTAAATATAGTATGCTAGGATAGTATTCATACTAACCGCGCCATCTTATCATTTAGTTTATTGCATTTTTAGAATCATACATAGCTCATAACACATCTCATACTAAAAATCTATCAGAGCATCCCTCGTTCTTACATTTGCCATCCCTAAACCATTTTGCTCAGTGATCTGAGAGTAAAAACATTGGTTTGAGGGACATTGTGAGATAGAGAACCATGGGACCCTCCTTGGGAAGCTGAGTAACACTACGTTACTCCATAGCTTGCATCAAGAAGTCCTGTGTGTGTGTGTGGACTAGTATTTAAACAAATTTTCACATATTTAGTTTTATCAGCCCACTTTTCCTGCATACAGTTAGTACAAATGCAAACTCTCAATCAAGTGCATCATCTTCAATGATAAATGTTAGCGTACCAACATAGAGCATACCAATAATATCAAGTGTCTCAGCACCTGTTTCAATGCAGATTCCTCATACAATGAGTACGACCCAACCTCCAGTTTCCTATTCTATAGGATCGACATATAGTCACCAAAATGCAAATCTAGGTCTTACAAATACAACCACTACAACTCATCCTAACATGGGTTCACATATCAACTATTTCACAATACCTAGTGGAACATACAACACGAGAAATTACAATCATAGTATCTTCCAACAACCTCCTAGTTATGCTACCACGAATCCTTTTGTGGGAAACACACAGACACAAGGTGTACCTTTGACTCAAATGGATATTCTGACACAACAATTACATAATTTGCAATAGCAGGTAACCACTATGCAAACCGGAAATGATAAAAAGAGCTACACACTGCAGGACTTGCGTCCTTATCCTTTTGATCACACATTGTACATGTTGCCTTTCCCACCACATTTTGAAATGCCAAAATTTGATAGATACCAAGGGAAAGGCAATCCTAGAGACCACATCAGAGAGTTTTTTACGGCATGCATAGAGGTTGTAACAAAGGACACTTAATGAGACTATTTCCTAAAAGTCTAGGGGACCCAGCCTTAGAGTGGTTTTCACATCTACCACCAACCATCACATCATGGGGAGAATTAGCTGAACACTTTATTGTAAATTTTTCACATAACATTGAAACCCTAGTTACTTTAATGGACTTGTGTGCCACGAAACAATATGAAAATGAAACATTTGCATCCTTCATACAATGATGGAGGGCTCTCTACAGGAGGTGTAAGACAATTATTCCAAAAATAGAGCAAGTGGATATGTTCACTGAAAACTTGATCCCTAAGATTAAATATCCCTTACAAATGCAATGTTTAACCACGTTCAAATCAATCACAGAAAAATCTCTAAAATGTGAGAAAGGACTAGTGGAACAAGGTCTTATTAAGTATGGGAACACCAACAACAATGACAAATAAAATTTTTGGTTGAAAAACAAGAATGTGACCAATGATGGTGTTGTAGATGCCTGAACAATAAATAGAACTCAACCGGTTTTATCTCTAGGCACGAGTCAATCATCAAATCCATATACAGAGAATAACACTACCTCAGCAAATGTAAACGCTACACAAAATATGAACACAAAGTACCCCAGGGGAAATGCTCCAAGAAGGAATTACACACCTCTAGGAGAACCTATTGAGTCAGTGCTCAAAAAGTTAATAGAGACAAACATGATCACTTTACTGGAAATAAGAGTATATGAACTAGGTCCTTTCAAACCCACATGGTGAAATGATAATGATTTATGTGATTATCATCAGAATAAAGGTCATAAAATAGTGAGTTGCTATAAATTGAAAAACTTGGTCCAAGATATGATAGACCAAGGTGACATCACAATCGATACCGATAAAACCTCAACAAACACAAATCATACAATCTTTAAGGATCCATTTGTTAGGCATGACCAAGGGAAAGCTACTACATCAAGTACTCAAGATAATACTGCTAACTACACAAAGGTCTCATATGACTACACTATTCATCCCATTAGCTCAAGAGATGTAGTAAACAATGATTCACAAGAAACACTTGATGAAGATGAGCAATATCTAGGAACTCACACAGATGATAACCAAATTTGCATGCTGTCAGAGGCACCAAAATACGATGATGATAGAAATCTTTGTCTCAGAGACTGGGGGCATGATGAACCATTTTGTTCAGGATGGTTTGAATATGAACTCATAGAACAAATCATGGATGTCAAACATACACATGAAGACTATGAAGAGGGATTTAACATAAACCTTGATAACACAACCTATAATACCGACAATACCTGCAAAAGAGATGGTACGATGGATACAATCACAATAACTCCTAGAGACAGAGACTGTGCAATAGTTACTCATAGATCAAAGGTAACTTTACAAGGAGTGCCACCAAATCACCCACCAGCAGTAGGGACTTACAATGTTGTTGACCAACTTAAGAAAACCCTAGCACGAATATCACTATTTGAACTACTATGAATTTCACCCACTCATAAAGCTATTCTGGACAACATGCTTCAAGATTCAGTAGTGGACAGAGATATAGATGAAAATGCCTTCCAGTCCATGGTAGGAAATTTAGCACAAGGCACACATTGCATTCATAGAACGAGATATTCCTAATGATAGACTACTCCATAATGACTCGCTACATCTAGAAGCTTACATACATAAGAGAAGAATCATAAAAGTACTTGTAGATGGAGGAGTCTGTCTCAACATTTGTACTTTAAAACTGGTTAAAACACTAGGATATTCTGAACTCCCCATTGATTCATCCAAGAGGATAAATATCAAGGCATATGATGATGAAGAACATCCCTCAAAAGGTATTGTCACACTACCCATACAAGTGGGACCTATAACAATAGAGGTTTCTTTTCAAGTCTTGGATAGAGAACTGGGATATAACATGTTATTGGGCCGCCCATGGATCCACACCATGCAAGCAGTACCATCCACATTCCATCAGTGTGTCAAATTCCCATATAATGGTATTGAAATCACCATAAAAGTTGATCCAAATCCCTTCCAACATTGCAATCACTTGAAAGAAAGCTTGGATAATCAGGTACCTATTAATCAAGAAGCACCTCTCACTACACAACTGGATGCATTAACAATCACAGAAACAAAGAAGAATATGCCTACTACATCTTCTTTACAGATATGAGATATGGGTTGTGGAGAGCACTCTATTGCAAATACTTCAAGTGGAAAACAATTGTCTCTATCTTCTGAGTCTTTTGGGAATCCTAAAAATGCAGTACAATAGCAAGACAAAGGAAAAGAAATTGTCAGATACATAGACTCATGCTCTTTTATTAGATGGGGTGACTTACAGGAAGAATCCCTAAATGAAGATGTCAACCATTGGATATATAGAGAAGAGGATCATATGACAATACCCAAAATACCCCTAGACCAGTATGGCAATGGATTCAAAATACTCTAGAGACATGGATATGATGGTACCATAGGCCTGGGGTTACAGAAACAAGGCAGACTAGAACCTATTGTTCCTAATGACAATCCAAGGAATCAAGGGTTAGGTTATAAGAATGTATCGTATATCACAGAGGCAAGACAACGCATCTTAGATATATTAAATAGACTAATGAAACCATCAGACTACATACCGCAAAGGGATTTGTCCATGCATGTGTGTCCCTCTTCATCTCTAACAAGTAATCAAGTACCCACATCACCTAGCACGAAATCAAATGGGGAAGACATGAGACAACTCCTGCAAGAGCCTAGCACTGAGTCACAAAATGATATAGTTGTTGACACAACAGTACAAGCTAATGTTGCAAGAGACGCAGGATTACCACTAGCAGATGAAAGAAATCCATGGTTATTATCAATACTCTTTCCATGGGAAACTACTCAAGCTCAACCTCATTAATTAGATGAAGAAAGATTGCAATGGCTTATACCAGGCTTAAGAAGGGTAACTACTGTCCAAAGAAGACAAATCAATCTACAGTAGAAACAGAGGTAGGAACAACATGAGATAAGTGATAATACCTTAGATGATGAAACATACATTGAAACTGAGACAGACTCTCACGACTATGAGCTCTTATCACTACATGATTCTAGCCCACAAACAAGTGTCATACTAAGGTATCAAATAAAACCTATACAAGATGAAAATACACCAAGTCAATCAAACAATCAAGTCCTCATGTTATCAGAATCTAGTAGAGAAGGGAGTAAAGAATTATCTCTTGTACATTCACACTTGATTGATTGGGGGCAAGAAGGAAAACCAACTCTCAATTGGTTTGAAAATGATGAAGCAATTACAGAATTCCTCAGAGTCGGAGAGGGATTTTCACAAGGTGACCACAAAGCAGGATTTGATGTAGACCTGGATAGGACAACATACTTTGGAGAGGCAAGTACCTCTACAATAGAAGATATAGATCAAAATAACCATAATGGCAAGAGGGAGTTAGGTAACCTCCCTATCGAAAGAGAAAATTCAGCATTGCTTATAGAAGAAATTGAAGAGGTAAACATAGCAGAAGGAGAGGTTGTACATAACATACACCTGGAAAAATCACTAAACAAAGAATAAAAAGATAGGTTCATTCATTTCTTCAAGCAACGACCTATCAACTTTGCTTGGTCCTATGCAGATATGTCAGTACTAGACCCTGAATTAGTGTTACATCATTTACCTTTGCTACCAGGAGTTAAACCTTACAAGTGAAAATTGAGAAAAATGCATCCAAGTATTGCATTATTGGTTAAAATAGAACTCCAAAAGTTGCTGGATTTAGGTTTCATTAGACCTATCGACTATGCAGAATGGATATCCAACCTGGTACCTGTGACTAAGCCCACAAGAGGCATAAGAATCTGTGTTGATTTCTAGGATTTAAATAAAGCTTGTCCTAAGGATGACTTCCCACTACCCAATATCGATATGATAGTTGATTTAACAGCTAGAAATGAAATGCTATCATTAACAGATGGTTTCTCAGGATACAACCAGATTAAAATTGCACCAAAAGATCAACATAAAATGGCCTTTACTTGCCCATGGGGAACATACTATTGGAATGTGATGCCATTTGGTCTCAAAAAGGTAGGAGCAACATACCAAAGAGCCATGACAACACTATTTCATGACATGATCCACAACATAATGTAAGATTATGTGGATGACTTACTAGCTAAATCATAGACAAGAGAAGGTCACCTTGTGGTCCTTGTATAGATATTTGATTGGTTGGAGCAGTACAATGTCAGGCTAAACCCGAAGAAGTGTGTGTTTGGTGTAACAGTAGGTAAACTGTTAGGGTTTATTGTTTCAAATAGAGGAATTGAAGTAGACCCAGCCAAGGTCAAAGAAATCATATATATGCAACCTCCATCAACACTTAAACAACTAAGAGGATTACAAGGAAGACTGCAATCCATAAGGAGATTCATAGCGAAGCTGGCAGATAAATGTCATCCATTGTAGCATTTCCTTAGGAAAGGAATTACTTTTAAATGGACAAAACAATGCCAAGAAGCTTTCCAATCTCTGAAAGATTATCTTCTAAACACACCAATGTTAGTACCACCTACTCCAAGAAAACCTTTGTTACTATATATATCAGCAACAAACTCAGCTTTAGGAGCTTTGTTGGCACAACATGATGAACAAGGAAAAGAAATAGCTATTTACTATATAAGTCAAACCCTGATCAGTTATGAGCTTAATTACACTCCTATAGAATGAGCATGCGTAGCAGTAATCTTCGCATCTCAAAATCTTAGACATTACGTGTTGAGTCATAAGGTGCAACTCATTGCACGCTTTGATCCACTCAAGTACCTAATGAGCAGAGAAACATTAACCGAGAGATTGGCTAAGTGGGTCATGATCTTGAGTGAGTTTGATATAGAGTACATAGACAGAAAGGCCATCGAAGGACAAATTATAGCAGATTAGTTAGCAAAGGCTTCTTTACAAGATAATCACCCATTACTCATAGACTTTCCAGATGAATCAATATTTACATTGACAACATCTATAATGTGGAAATTATACTTTGATGGGTCATATACAAGTCATGGATCTAGAGCAGGGATTCTTTTCATCCCCCCTCAAGGTGATTCTATACCTAAGTCATTTAGGATAAATTTTCCATGCACGAACAATATAGCCGAGTATGAAGCTCTCCTCATAGGGCTTCATACAGATGTACAGTGAAGAATAAAAGAATTACAGGTCTATGGTGATTCGCAACTAATTGTAAAACAAGTCAATGATGACTACAACATGAAAGATGAAAAATTCATGCCTTATAAGAAACTGGTAGAAGATTACAAAGCTAACTTCAGAAAAATTACTTTTGAATAGATTTCAAGGATACAAAACAAGGCAGCAAATGCCATGGCTACAATAGGATCTCTTCTAAATATGCCTGCTAATGAAACTTAGTTTGAGTTTATTATAGAACAATTGATAATACCGACATATGAGACTCCCTCAACAGAATATGTATGTGTAATTGTGGGTCTAGAATCCCTGTGTTATAATGGAATATATGCATATTTACACACTCAGTACATGTCACCAGACCTGTCTAGAAATCAAAAGAAGGCTCTTATTCATCAAGCATCTAGACACACTATTATAGCCGATACATTATATAAAAAGGACTTTGATGGAACTCTTCTCTGATGTCTTGATGAAAATGAAGCGCAACTCGCCTTAAAGGAAGTCCATGATGGAATTTGTGGGGCGCACCAAAGTAGTCCACCATTGTCAAATAAATTGCTAAGAACAGGTTATTACTAGCCAACTATGGAAAAAGATGTCTATAAATATGTGCAGAAATGCAAGCAATGTCAAATGCATGGAGATCTCATTCATGCACTAGCACAAGATATTCAACCCAAAACATCACCATGGCCATTTTCATAATGGGGATTAGATCTAGTGGGTAAAATCAATCCTACTTCTTCCAATGGGCACAAGTTCATCTTAACAGCCACTAAGTACTTTACCAAATGGGTCAAGTCAATTCCTCTTACATACACCACTGGAAAGCAAATAGAAAAGTTCATGCCCAATTACATTATCTGTAGATACGGGATTCCAATGTGCTTTGTAACAGATAATGGGCATCCATTTAAAAATCAAGAAGTGAAAGAATTGTGTGACAAATTTCAAATACAACAGAGATTTGCCACGCCATATTATCCGCAAAGCAATGGACAAGGAGAGGTAACAAATAAAACAATATTGAAAATCCTTAAGAAAGTTGTCACTGACACAGGATGTGACTGACATCTCCAGTTAAATCCCGTTCTCCAGTTAAATCCCACTCTTTGGGCTTACAGAACATGAGTACGCACCCCTACAGGAGCAACACCATATTCCTTGGTCTATGGTACAGAAGCAATACTCCCTATTGAAATAGAAATACCATCTCTAAGAGTGTCCTTACAAAACATCGTATCAGAGGAAGATTATCGGGTGGCAAGATTACAAGAGCTAGAAACGCTTGATGAAAAGAGACAAACAACTTTCAATCATCTTCAAGGTTATCAAAAAAGACTAAGGTGAAGTTATAATAAATGAGTCCACCCAAGATATTTTGAAGTGGGAGATCTAGTTCTCAAAGAGAACCAAAGGAATCTAGCTGAATGAGAAAAGCTAGGAAAATTTGAACCTAACTAGCTAGGTCCTTTCATCATAACAAGGGTTATAGGAAATGGAGCATATAATTTGGCTACCATGGAGGGAGATCCACTCTCTGACCCTATGAACAACATGCACCTTAAATGATATTATACCTAAGGGTTGGGTTAGTTTAGGTTTTACTTTCCACATTGCATATCATATTATTCAAAACACTGCATTACATATAGTTTCTTTCCAAAGCACCAAATGTTTAGAAGTCACATGTGCAAAGTTTTTGCATTTTCTTATAGCAGCATCAATAAAACAAGGCAACTATCCAAGTTTGTCATTCATTTGCATCCAAGAGAAACAAGGGTCATCTCCTTTCTTAGATATTCAGACATGAAGTCTTTGAGGTCCTAAGGTCATTCATTTTCAACATTACCTTGTGACGACACTTACTTATGGTTTGGTAGTGATTTCACTATTTGAGACTTGTTAACCCAAAATCTATCAATTTCTATATCTTAAACATATTAGGAAAATCTCTAATTCATTCTAGATACCTAGTTGATCATATGACTAGTGAAAAATCTAAAATTCTACTTCAGTGTCATTGTAATCATCACACCCAAGTAGGTTTCATTACTTACAAGTCAAGGAAAGAAAATAAAAAGAAAAAAGAGCTAATGTCAAATATTCATCTTAAGGAAAAAGAGAAATGATATATAACTGAAATATCATACATGCAAGTGCAACAAAAAGCCTGAATATGGGAACATGCAAGTAACTCCATCAGGGCTATGAATGCCTCCTAGCAATGGAGCAATATTTGATAAATTACAGTCTATAACCTCATCAGAGCTCTAAAAGCTTGCTGGCAGCGAGGCTCTATTTGGGATGATTTTGAAGTTAGGATAATCCATGTAGCTAGTCATATAGGATACTAAGGATCTTTAGTGAACACAAGAGCAAGAATTAACTCATCTGCACACACATTGGCAAAAGAAGATCAAAGTTTCAAGAACCAATGGGGAAGTTTTCCGCGTCTCCATTTGTAAATCCTTGTCACTAAGTGTGTTAATTTGGATGTTCCAAAGGACCTTAGGGATTGATTGACTACTTATCTATGAAATGTTTTGCACCTCCATTTCAATTGGTGTATTACAAAGGCTAAACAAACACAGTCAACCTTGTTTGAATAGGAAATGCATCTTCATCATGCATATTGCATTAACATAGTTCATGTCAAAATTTCATTTGTCTCCACATACATTCTACAGATCATCATGTTGTATAGGTCTATACACTGGGGGCATAACTGAAAAAATCCTAAAAATCATATAACGTCCTTCGAAAATACCAAAAATAATTGAAAAACTCAAAATACCAAAAACAGTGCAAAAGATACAAATCCCAAAACATCCATAAACGTCCTTCGAAAATACCAAAAATAGTTCAAAAACTCAAAATCCAAAAACATCAAAAAAAGATCTTGAAAAAGAATCAAAAATTGGAAATAAATCAATCAAAAAACTTGCAATAAAATGTCTTGCGAGAAATAAATACCCTAGCCAATATCCAACAAACACTTTGCACGAAGTTAACAAAGGATATGACTATCCAGTAAAGCATCTGCAATCAACTGATCAAAATGTCTTAATCAATTGTATCATATTCATATCAAGTGATCATTATCTTGTCTTAAACAAAAGAAGATACACTCGAAATTAGACAGGTCAGTCTTAAAAGGGGTCCGCAACTTTTTGAAATCCGACATTATCAACCATCACATCAAGCAATTGAGAACGAAGGTACAAGGTCAGTATAGCTACTGAATTTTGTCCGGGTCAGTCTTTATCTTTTACCATTTGGCGACAAATTATGTTCCTATGCTACGCAAGGATGTCCATAAGTGACTAGAGGAGCCATGATGGGCATTATCTTTTTCTTTGTTTTCTATTTGTGGTGTGAACCGATGAAGTTCTAGGGAAATTTCTCTAGTGGGTGTCTATGATAGGAGAATTCAACTATTGAATGCCACACATACCTCGACCCCTAGTGTATTTCCCAGAATGGAGGGGTTCACTCCTTGTCTGCTATGTGTTATTTTCTACAATGAGATATCTTTACATATTGGTTCCTTATACCATGATGTGCTAAGCTTCATTGTTCAATAATAAGGCTCAATGATGAATATATATTGCACAATAAAAATAATGACATAGGTTCATGATTCATTCAATTTCATTCTCATCTCATATGTTTCTTGATAGTCTGTTGATTTCCCATCTTCTATCTAAATCATTTTCTTTTCTAAATGTATTTCTTTGATCAATCTCTTCTCTCTATCATCTCCTTACTAGCATTTCTTCAAGGTACATCTGAGTTAAAAACTTTGTTCTAGCATTATCATACAAAAGAATATATACACTATGCATAAATCAAATAGATACCATTGCATTCATAAACATCAGTCTCTTAGGCATACATGTAGTACAAATTACATTCATAAACATCATTCATGCATAAATCATATAGATCTCATCGCATTCATAAAACATCATTGATAAATCATGTAGTAACCATTGCATTCATGAATCATAAAGAATCAAATAGATATACATCATATAACTCATAGCATCATATAATCATACATGGAAAACAAAGCATAATAGATAGCCACTAAAAAAATGCATATCATATATATCACTCAAAAATGATAATGTGTATGAATATAATAAACAAGCCTGAAGGCTCAGATAACATGATCAAAATGTCTCAACCGACATGGCCTCTATCAACCGGTGGGTCCTACTTACTAGATCTTGCCCTAGGCTATCGAGGTGATCCCATAACACCACCACTACTAGTCCTCAGTGTGGAAGTCCTACTAGAACCAGAATGACCTCTAACAACACTAAAAATAGGAGCTCTCTATCCCTCAGGTACAGTGTCATAGTAAAGTCATTGATAATAAAAAAGCCTCTTGTGCAGCATAGTAAAGTCTGTCAGATTGACTCTATGCTTTAGTGCCTGGAGGAAATTGTTGATCATAAGAAGCCTGAATCATTTGTGACCATCTAACTGCCTCATCTCTCTCCCTCTGGAGATGATCCCTCTCAACCTCTACAGCACCGTAGTCTACACTGTAAGCCTCTCACTCGACATCTTGTCTAGAGACCTCCTCCTCCAGACTCTGAACCCATGCTCTGAGAATCTACAGATCATCATCATCCCTGTCACCCACCTTTCCTCCTCCACCCTCTATAGTAGGCACATCCTCCATCTTTGGCATATCAGTATCATCATCATCATCACCATCCTCATTGCTCGATGACCCTGAAGAATCATCGTCATCTCCACTGCTAGTAGAATCAGTGTCTCCACCAATGTCTATGTCCACCTCTTCTCCCTCATCTCCCCCCTTAGCTAATCCACCCCCCTCTCCTCCTCCATGTCTATCCTCAAGTGCTGTCTAGGATGTCGTATCTATTGTGCTGTAATCAAAACAACAGGATCAGTAAGTGGAATAGGCCTATGTCTGGCCCACCATGCTATTGGCATTATGTGAACCGGTATGAGGACATATTGATATTGTATGTTGTCATTGATGTCAATATGTGATATGTGAGAAGAGAGAATCGGCATATGTGTGAACCGGCATATATGACCAAAGTGAAGCGGTATATTTGTTCAAGGTTAACTGGCATGTAGTTATGGGAACCGGCACATGGAAGCATTGTATGACTACCGGTTTGTAGGTAGTTTCCACTTCAAGATTTCTGGTCGAAGTACCTCAAGCCTATGTGACTCAATCGGTGATCTTTGTGTGATGAGTTAGCAGTATAACAGAGAATAGATCATGTTGCCACATAAGCCCTGTGCACATGAAGGATCTTGCATGAAGAACACTATCCCTATCCACCTTGGGAATGTGCGAATTTTGTCAAATGGTGATAACGCGTGATGGGTTATCAGCCACCATGAAATCAGTGGATAATGGATGATGGAGAATGTCTTGAGATCAATTCAAGATTGTTGCATTTAATGCAGTATTATTCAATGGTCAGGATTGAATCGTTTGAATTGCTTAACCTAACAGGTTTAGGGTTTAGGGCTTTTGCTACCGACCTGTCTGTTTCCTATAAGATTGATCTTGTGTTTCTTTCTAAAGTTGTTGGCAAAAGTTGTATGTGTGTTTTCAAGGGAAGTGATACGTGATTCTGGCCAGACCAAAGGAGAATAGAGATACCTGCAAAGTGAATGTGCAGAAGGTGAGGAGGAGCCAAAATGGAACTACATTAGCATTGAGTGTTGTTACTAGATCATTGTAATTCTTGTTGATCTTTAACCACTTCAACTGTTAAGAAATCCCTTAATAGGGTAGCCTTAACTAGCTTGATACAAATCCTTAAATAGGGTAACTCAAAGTTATTGAGTTCTAGGAAGCTATAGAGCTCTGGAGATCCTTTAGCTATTGAGTTCTTGAAATCCTCTAACAAGGTAACCCTAACCGGGTTTAACCCTTAATCAGGTATTATAGAGATCCCTTAACTGGGTGATCCCTAACAGGATCGGTTCCTAGCAGAACCTATTATAATGTCTTTAACTGGACAAGGCTCCTAACAGAGCAAACTTCTAAAGAGTTCAAAAAGTAGCTTGTGGGTATTCACTCCCACCGTGGTTTTTCCCAGTTGGGTTTCCATGTGAAAAATATGTGTGTCATGTGTGATACTTTTATCTTGTGATGCTTTGTTATTACCTGTTAAGCATATGATGGTTCTATGTTTTATGCCTTCTATAAAACATATTGAACTAACTATTGTGAAGATCTGATGATAGTTTACCTATTCATGCATGAGGGTGTAATGGTACTATAGTATTGAGCTAAGAGGAAGGCTAAGTGAGTAACCATTTTATGATTGTTTTAGTTGTTCTGGGTCTTACCGGTTGCACTCTATTTCAACCAGTGTCACTGCTTGCCAGTCATTTGGAGTTTTTGTTGTCAAACCAGTTTTGGACTATATTTTGTCTGTATTGATTCACACCCCCCTCTTAGTACCAGTTTGGTAATATTGGTTCATCATTGAGGTATCAATTGGTATCAGAGAAGTCTAGATCATCTGTGTTGTAAGCTTAACAACTTGAGGTAAAGATCCCAATCAAATGTTGAAGAGGGAAGGTCCAAAGTTTAACAGGGAAAATTTCAGTATATGGAAAGATAGGATGAAGATATTCATCAAAAACATGGGTGCTCAACACTGGCGTTATGTTGAGAATTTCTATGTTGTCCCTACCGGTGCTCTCACTGATAACCAAAAGAGAGAGATACAAGAAAATGGGTAAGTCATGGAAGCTCTTATTAGTAGTCTATCTAACATTGAGTTTATTGATGTTCGGGACAAGGTAAATCCCAAAGATGTATGGGATGCTCTTGAAAATATCTATGGTGGTGATGAACATGTAAAACAGGCTAAGGAAGAAAGCCTGAGAGGGAAGTTTGAAGATATGTGGATAGTTGAAGGTGAGACCATCCAGCAGTATGGAATAAGAATCAAAACAGTTGTTGGAGAAATCAAGAGTGTAGGTGGTAAAATAGAAGATTCCACTGTGGTAAGCAAAGTCCTGAGATCCCTATTGCTAGTCTATACAATAAGGGTTGTTGCTATTCAGGAGCTGAGATCAATAGACAAGAATAAGGTATCATTGGACTCCATCATAGCCAAGTTGACAGCCTATGAGCTAAATAGTTTTGATGGTAGTGTTCAAAAGACTGAATCAGATTTTAAAGCCTTTGCTATACCACCCAAAAAAGGAAAAGAAGCTAGCACCAGTGGTGAACCTAGACAAAGCAGAGAAATGGATGATGAGGAGATTCTGATGGCATTTGAAGCTCTCCTTGCCAAGAAGCTTCCTAAAGGAACTAGTAAATACAAAGGTAAGCTACCTTTGAAATTTTTTACTTGTAACCAGATAGGACATATTGCTATAAACTGTCCTAATGGTGACAACAAGGACAAACTAGAAAGGTTCAGGAAATTCAAAGGAGGAAACCAGAGAAACTGTTTTGTGGCAGTTGATGAAGGTGTCACAGATGAAGAATCAAAGGATGAAGAAAATGAAGATATTGTGTTTGTTGCTGTCAAAGAAGATGTGTCAGACAAGAGGGCTCTTATCTCCCAGTTTGATAATTCCAATGAGTGGATCATTGACAGTGGCTGTTCTCACCATATGACTGGTGACCGGAGCAAGTTTCTATCCTTGGAGGAGTATGATGGAGGTGTGGTTCGCTTTGGCAATGATGCACCATGCATGGTCAAAGCCAGAGGGTCCATCTCTCTAAATGGAAAGAGCAGTGATGACAATGTGTACTGGGTTGATGGTCTCAGACACAACCTTCTAAGTGTTGCCCAGGTGAATGACAGTGGCCTCACTCTGGAATTCAAGAATGGAGTTTGCAGAATCAAAGGAAAAGATGGTGAATTGGTGGCCACCGACATGCAGACAAAAGGTAACCTATTTCATCTGAATGCAAATATAAGTACATGTCTTATGACTAAGTTTGATGATAGTTGGATATGGCATAAGAGACTCTGCCACGTAAACTTTGATAACATTGTGAAGGCTAGTAAGATCAAGGTAGTTAGAGGGTTGTCGGTGCTAAGAAAACCAGATAATACCTTATGCAGAGAGTGTCAATTGGGGAAAATGTCTTCCTCAACCTTTAAAGGTAAATCTTTCACTGCTGACAACTTGCTTGATCTTGTGCATACTGATTTGTGTGGTCCTATGAAAACTAGAAGTGTGCAGGGTGATAGGTACTTCATGATTCTCACTGATGACTACTCAAGAATGATGTGGGTCACATTCTTGAAAGACAAGTCTGAAGCCTTTGTGAAGTTCAAAGTTTTCAGAGCATTAGTGGAGAAGGAAAGCGGTAAAAGGATCAAGTGTCTTAGAACTGATCAAGGAGGGGAATTCACTTCCGGCGAATTCAACAAGTATTGTGAAGAATTTGGTATCAAGAGGCAACTGTCTACTCCCCGAACTCCATAGAAGAATGGCCTAGCAAAGAGGAATAACCGAACTGTGGTTGAAGCAGCTAGAACCATGTTGATTCAAGGAAAGGTAGCTCACACCTTTTGGAGAGAAGCGGTGAGCACTGCCGTCCACACAACGAACTGGGTACTCATCAAGAAAGGTAAGGACAAAACTCCTTATGACTATTGGACTGGTAAGACACCTATGGTTAGCTACTTTAGGGTATTTTGTAGCAATTGTTACATCAAAAGGAGTGAACATCAGGGCAAATTTGAAGCTAAATGTGATGAGGGAATATTCCTAGGATATTCCACCAAGAGTAAAGCTCTCAAGTGTTACAACAATAGGACTTAGAGAATTATGGAAAGTATCAATGTAAGAGTTGATGAATCCTCTGAGAAAACTAAGGAAACCATTAGTGAGCAAGCTGTAAATGAACCGGTTGCAACCTTCTAGGAACCAGTTGTTAGTCAACCAAGTACTAGTAACAGTATTCCTGAACTGGTGAATGCTGATACTGGTGAAGATGAGGATGAAGAGGAAAAGCAAGAAGAACTAGTCAAGACCATTCCTCGGTATGTCAAGTTGAATCATGATCCTAAGCAGATCATAGGAGATAAGGATGCAGGAATCCTTACAAGAAGAAAGATAAGAGAAAACTCATGTATGATCTCTGAATTTGAGCCTAAATCATTCAAAGAGGCTCATAAAGATGAAGACTAGATCAAGGCAATGGAAGAGGAACTTGACTAGATAGAGAAAAATGGTACATGGTCCTTGGTACCTAGACCAAAGCATAAAAATGTCATTGGCACCAAATGGGTGTTCAGAAACAAGCTGAATGAGGATGGCACAGTGATTAGGAATAAAGCCAGATTGGTGTGCAAAGGATATGCTCAAGAAGAAGGAGAAGACTATGGAGAAACCTTTTCTCCTGTAGCTAGATTGGAAGGAGTTTGTATGCTTCTTGCATATGCAGCTTTTAAAGGTTTCAAAGTATATCAAATGGATGTAAAATATGCATTCCTAAATGGTGTACTTGAAGAGGAGGTGTATATTAAGCAACTAGATGGGTTTGCCCTATCTGAAGATAGTGACATGGTATGTAGGCTATATAAAGCCTTATATGGTCTAAAGCAAGCACCTAGGGCATGGTATGAGCGCCTACATTCCCATCTTGTGAAGACTGGATTTGAGAGAACAAGTGAAGATAGCAATATCTACTTGAAGTTTGAAAGAGATCAGATCCTGATCTGTGAGGTTTTTGTTGATGACATTATCTTTGGTGGAGATGACAAGATGAGTCATGAGTTTGCTGATGAGATGAAGAAAGAGTTTGAGATGTCACTCATAGGGGAGATTAAGTTCTTCATTGGATTACAGATCCAACAGATGAAAGATGGAATCTTTATCACTCAGTCCAAATATGTCAAAGAGGTGTTGAAGACCTTTGGCATGGAAGATAGAAAACCAGTTGGTACACCAATGGTGACTGGTTGCAAATTGTCAAAAGAGGATGATTCCGCACTGGTTGATGAGAAGGAATACTGATCAATGATTGGTAAGTTGCATTATGTAGTGCATAGCAGACTGAATATTGCACATGCAGTTGGCCTTACTGCAAGGTTATAGAAAAGTCCAAGAGAATCCCACTTGGTTGCAGTCAAGCAGATTCTTAGGTATCTGAAGGGAACAGTTGACTATGGATTGTGGTACCCATACAACAATAATTTCATTCTGAAAGTATTCACAGATGTTGATTGGGCAGGTAATGTGGATGACCGGAAAAGCACAACCGGTGGTGCATTCTTTCTTGATGGTAGACTGGTCTCATGGATGACTAAAAAGCAAAGTTGTATCTCTTAGTATACAATGAAAGCAGAGTATGTTGCAGTTGCACTCAGACAATCTAGATGAAGCATGTTTTAAATGGCTTTAAAATCCCTGTATCTAAACGGATAAGTGTATTTTATGATAACACAAGTGCTATCAATATTTCAAAGAATCCAGTTTTACATTCTAGAACCAAGTATTTTGAGCTTAAGTATCATTTCTTGAGGGAAAAGGTTCAGAATAAAGAGATTGCACTGGAACATGCTTCCAGTAAGGAGTAGTTAGTAGACATATTCACCAAGCCTCTCCCAAAGACTATATTTGTGCATTTAAGAGGTGAATTGGGAGTACTGCCCCTTTAGGAGGTGAACTAAATGTATTTGTTCCACATCAGTCAGGTATTGCATAGTTAAAATTTTGTTGATTGATGTGTTGAAGGATGCTACTCCTCAGGGGGAGAAGCATAATGGAATAGGGATGCTTGTGCCTCCACTTTGGCATTGTTGTCAAAGGGGGAGAAGGAGTGAAGCGGAAAAGATATTTGCAGAAAATGGGGGAGAAAATGTGAAGCAGAGAGATATCTTTGTATATTGTCGTCAATGCCAAAAGGGGAGATTGTTGGCATTATGTGAATTGGTATGAGGATAAAATGATATTGTATGTTGTCATTGATGTCAATATGTGATATGATGTGAACCGGCATATGTGATATGTTAGAAGAGAGAACCGACATATGTGTGAACCAGTATATATGACCAAAGTGAAGCGGTATATTTGTTCAAGGTGAATCGGCATGTAGTTATGGGAACCGACACATGGAAGCATTGTATGACTACTGGTTTGTAGGTAGTTTCCACTTCAATATTTCCGGTTGAAGTACCTCAAGCCTATGTGACTCAATCAGTGATCTTTGTGTGATGAGTTAGCAGTATAACGGAGAACAGATCATGTTTCCACGTAAGCCCTGTGTGCGTGAAGGATCTTACATGAAGAAGACTATCCCAATCCACCTTGGGAATGTGCGAATTTTGTCAAACGGTGATAATGCGTGATGGGTTATCAGCCACCATGAAATCGGTGGATAATGGATGATGGAGAATGTCTTGAGATCGATTCAAGATTGTTGCATTTAATGTAGTATGATTCAATGATTAAGATTGAACCGTTTGAATTGCTTAACCTAACAGGTTTAGGGTTTGGGGTTTTTGCTACCGACTTGTCTGTTTCCTATAAGGTCGATGTTGTGTTTCTTTCTAAAGTTGTTGGCAAAAGTTGTATGTGTGTATCCAAGGGAAGTGATACGTGATTCTTTCCAGACCAAAGGAGAGAAGAGATACCTACAAAGTGAATGTGTAGAAGGTGAGGAGGAGCCAAAATGGATCTGCATTAGCATTGAGTTTTGTTACCAGATCATTGTAATTCCTGTTGATCTTTAACCACTTCAATAGTTGTGAAATCCCTTAACAGGGTAGCCTTAACTGGCTTGATACAAATCCTTTAACAGGGTAACTCGAAGTTATTGAGTTCTGGGAAGCTATAGAGCTCTAGAGATCCTTTAGCTATTGAGTTCTTGAAATCCTCTAACAAGGTAACCCTAACTAAGTTTAACCCTTAATCGGGTATTATAGCCATCCCTTAATCGGGTGATCCCTAACAGGATCGGTTCCTAGCAAAACCTATTGTAATGTCTTCAACCGAACAAGGCTCCTAATAGAGCAGACTTCTAAAGAGTTCAAAAAGAAGCTTGTGGGTATTCATTCGCACCGTGGTTTTTCCCAGTTGGGTTTCCACATGAAAAATATGTGTGTCATGTGTGATGCTTTTATCTTGTGATGCTTTGTTATTACTTGTTAAGCGTATGATGGTTTTGTGTTTTATGCTTGTCTCTAAAACATATTGAACTAACTATTGTTGAGATCTGATGATAGTTTACCTATTCATGCATGAGGGTGTAATTGTACTATAGTATTGAGCTAAGGGGAAGGCTAAGTGAGTAACCAGTTTATGATTGTTTTAGTTGTTCTGGGTCTTACCGGTTGCACTCTGTTTCAACCAATGTCACTGCTTGCCAGTCATTTGGAGTATTTGTTGTCAAACTAGTTTTGGACTGTATTTTGTCTGTACTAATTCACCCCCCCCTCTCAGTACTGGTTTGGTACTATTTGTTCATCATTGAGTTATCACATGCATCATACTTCGGCATAGTCCCTAGATCCGCTGTACCTCTACCCCAACCCTAGAGTAATGGCTGAAGAGAATCAAACTCAATCTAAGCAACATGAGGCTGTATACAAACCCCCCAATCAGATACCTCCTGAGATACAATAGCAAAATAAGAAGTAACCACTGGTGTAACCTATACCTCTCCAAACTATCTCAATACCCGGCCTGGGAGATACATCTCTATGATCCATTGCATCTCGAATGTCCTACCAATCATATATCTCTATTGTTGGCAGAAAGGCAAGTGTACTACATCATCCACCCAACTGGGGCAATCTAAGTAAGGCCTCCAAATAAAATGTTGTAGAATGTCAAACTGATGCCTCCAATACAAGGTGTTACCCGATCCCTTGTGTCTGATACCAGTTGTGTACCTAAAAGCATATGGATCACTAGGCTACAAATCAACATGAATGGCAGGTCTCGAAATGGAAATATGCTCCCATGCCCAAGTCTAGAGCAATGTCACCCTGCAAGCGATAGACCGATATCCAAGATATACAATGTCGTGCATCTGGTAATACAACATGACTAGAAGACAAGGACCCTAAGCATATACTCATCGATGCACAATCATGTCATGAATTACTTTGCCCCATTCGACTGGAAATCCATGACTTCGTCTATCAGGTATCAACAAATCGTCAACAATACTGCATAGTACAATAGTCATGTCATCATAATCTAAATGGGCCTAAGGGATGTCATACTGACCACTGATTTGTAAGTCCTATATCTCACACTCAAAAAGTGCACATAACCCAAAAATGCCATTGTCATGGTCATATACAACCCTCTCACCATGAATTGAAATACGTAGTATACGCCATATATCCTCTAAGGTAATGGATGCATCCCCAGTAGGAAGATGGAATGAACATGTCTTAGAATGTCACTGCTCTATCAAAGTTATAATCATGGCCCTGTTGACCATAACCTCTGGCAAGTGTAACACATAGTACAAACCAAGCTATCGGATATGCTCAATCTCCTCATCAAGTAAATTGGCATGAAGATCAAATCCACTAGGTTTGCTCTGTCGATAGTATAACACTCCAATGTTCTCCTGCATAGAGAAAATATTCAAAAAATCATATATCAGATCACAAGAACATAAAAAATAATCAAACGCATGACAAAAAATCTTTCACTTAGAACGAATGCGTGATGTTTTAAACCAATGCGTGACATTTACTACTAATGTGGTACAATAACAGCTTAAGTGTAACATTTATCACAAATACGTAAAGAAATTAGCTAATGTGTAGCATCTTAAGCGAATGTGGTGCATTTAAAACGTATGTGTAACCTTATGAGTGAATGCGGTATGTTAAAAGTGAATGCATGAAAAATGACATGCTATTCATGACAGAAAGGAAAAATTGGACAGTGCAATTTTGTTTGGAAAAATAGCAAAAACAGGCAAAAAATCAGGCAAAAATTTAGAAAAATACCATGCTACCAGTCCCAGGAGGTCTCTCATATGAACGTACTTGGTCAGACAGGTGCAATCGAGCTCTATAGCTAGCCATGATGATCAAATACTCGCAAGAAAGCACAGAATTCACAGAGAAAACCAAGAACTTACCAAATTGCAAATGAGCAAATGAAAACCTAAATTCTCTATTTATAGCTCAAAATTAGGGTTTTTCTAAACCTCAACGCCCATGGTCCCCGCCAGCTTCAAACAACTTGTAGCCTACTCAAATGATCTCAAAATCGCACGAAACTTCACACGATTGCTCATTATACTGATATCGAAAATATGGTCTCAATTTTTGAATTTTTTGACCACCTTTTCTGAGGGGGCATATTTACACTATACAATGGTACCAAGACATACTGGGATAGAATTTTTCATTTTCTTTGAAACAATATCATTCCAACTTTGTCTCAAAGAGGGGCAAATGTAGACACCTAAAAATGTCTCATTGATCATGTACTAATTTTTCGTCTAATTGATTAAATAATTCTTTAATTATTTAATTAAGCTAATTAATCTTATTCTTCTACCTCATATTTCCTCATCATCTTACTGATTATTCTATTTCCTATTTCTTTCATCATTTAATCATTAACCATTTTCTGAATGTTAATTAAATATTTATTATTTAATTAATTATGATTAATTCCACAATTTAAATAATCTTTTTTTTTTTTTTGATTGGTAATTGACCGAAGCCTGAATAGCTTTTGACTAGAGCTATGAACCAGTGGGGACACAGTAGGGGGACACATCCCCATTACATATCTTTGAATTATTATCATTATTATGTTTGATTAGATTGACCCCAAGACCTTCCCCATCCTATGGAAGGCCAAGAGTCACAGCTTAGAATTCCACTTCAGATGTCCCTATTGGGAATTGAACTTGGGTCTCCATAGTGAGAACCCAGTGTTTTAGCTGGCTAAGCTCAACCCCTTGGACATTTAAATAATCTTTATTATTTAAATAAATTCATTTCCTATTTTTATCTCTAATCATCTAATCATCAACCCTTTTCTAAATATTAATTAAATATTTATTATTTAATTAATTATGATTTTAATTCTTTTAATTTAATAATCTTTATTATTTAATTAAATTCAATTTCTAAATAATTAAATAGTTTCTTTAAATTATTTAATTAACTAATTATTTCCTCTAATTCAAATTCCCCAAATTCTAATTTCATTTAATTGCATTAATTCTTCTAATTTCTTCTAATTTCTTCCAAATTCAAATACATGTGCATGATTTCAAAAACCAAATTGAAAATCAAAGTCAAGTTCTAAATGTATTCAAATACCAGATTAAATTTAAAATAAATTCAATTATTTGAATAAATTTCATGCAAAGATAAAATTGAAAATCAAAGCCAAAGTGCAAGCACATGCTAAATTAATTAATTCAATCAATTAATTAATTAAATCAATTATCTCCCCAATCTCTATTTCCATCTTCTAGTTAGCTTTTTCTAAATAAAGTTTTCTTTGTCATCCTCTTTATTTCCTCCAATCATTCTTTTTCTTCTTTCAGTCGGCTTTTCTCAATCAGTTAACTCAATTAATCTATTCAATCTATTATGTTCCACCTCTAAATCAACAATTCAACTATCAATTTTTATGTGAGCTCACCTGAGTTCCACCTCTTGATCAATCTATTCCACCTTTCAATCAATCTTCTCCATTTATCTATAAATTGATCATTCAAACTCCATTTTCAACAATCACAAACTTTGAATCTTTGTGTCAATTGCAAGCTACTAGTGCAATATCGGAAAGCCATCATATCACAGAGAAGACAAGAACAATGGAAGCCATATACGATCATGGAATAGGGAGTTTTGATTAATATATTTTACATTCCTATTTCCTAATTGCATTATTTCATTATCAGTTTGTTGAATTATTTGATTAGATAGGGATTCATGATTTCTCTTTGAATTCTAATTAATAGTGTAGACACTTAAAAATAATTATTATAATTATTCCTCGCATAATTAATTAATTAATTATGTTAATTCAAATTCCTCTCAATATTAATTAAATATAATTAATATTGTCACTATAGCATATGATTGATTTATTTAATAAATTAATCCCTTTCTTTATTCTTCTAAAAAAATTAAATCCTCACAAATCTTCCTCTTAGCTAATTAATTTCAATTAATTAGTTAACCTACATGATTCCTACAAATCATCTTCTTAATTCATTCTTCTAGAAACTCCCTAAACTCACTTAACATTATTCTTCTAATTTTTTATTCCCTCCACTCATTCTCTCTCCTAGTCAAATTCTCCTACAAATATTAATCTCACCTAATGTTTCCTCTAATCCCCCTCCTAATGAGTCGTTAATGGTTAATCATCATGATTAGTCACAAAGTCAACTCTTTGTCCTTTTCATCCAGCCACTAGCTTTAAATGCTCTTTTCCTAGGTGAATGTAAGATTTTTGAAATCACACATTCCTCTAGGCATCCCCTCTCCCAAGGAATTTTTAATTCCTTTTTATTCCTCCAATCCCCATTATATCCTTTTTTGGAGAATTTTTAATTCCTCCAATGTATCTTGTGGAGTGTGGAGATACGAAATGACTTTAAGGCATATTTCTTGGTCTCCACACCCTCTCTTGGACCTTGTGTGAGCTCACAAGTAAATCTTAGCCCTTCATCTTGAATTCATCCTAGCCATCCATTTTCCTCTCCTCTTCCTATAAAATAGGACTCCATCCCTTCATTCAAAACATCTTGAAATCCAGTAAGTTTATGCTGCCCTTTTGAGCCCAGGAAATCATCTTGGCAACTTGATCATCTCATTCTTATCATTTTTTGAAATCCATTCCATTTGTGCACAACATTGGAGAGCCATCCACATCCAGCAATCAAAGGAGCACATCAAGTGGAGCATTATCAAGGGGCGCCTTCACTTCATCAAGCTCAATCCAAAGGAGAAGGTAAAATAGCAAGGTGAAATGGTATTTTAATGATATTTTAGCATTTTGCATGTTTATTTCGTTATGTTTTGATCATTTGACCTTCAAATCTGTTTTCCCCTCTTCAAATAGTTAGTAAAGATTAATTTTACATGTGACAATACCTATCTTAAATTTTACATGTGATCATGTATGCAAAAACATTCTACATTATATACTTGAGTCCGGGCCTTAAGAGGTCTATATTTATGATATATTAGGGCCTATTATGTACATGTGATAAATTAATGACCTATTATCGCATGTGATAAGTTAATCATGGTTTATATTTATGATATATTAATGGTCTATATTTATGATATATTAAGGCCTATTAGGTACATGTGATAGGTCCTTTAATATCACATAATATATCTGTCTTAAGGGGAGTCACGTATATTAATGTGAAATGTTTTGCATACGTGGTCATATTAAGTAATAATAAGGCCCATTATGTGATAATAAGACTTATTACGTGATTATAGGTCTTAAATGTGATATAAATTTAGAACCTATTATGTCATAATAGGATCTATTTATATGACTTGACGTATGCAAAAACATTTCACATTATAATCAAGAGTCCCCTTAAGATCTATATTATGCAAATCATATTAGGACCTATTACATGTGATATTAGGAGGTCTATTATGCAATAATAGGTCTTAAATATGACATAATAGTCCACTTGTTATGACATAATTTTTAAAGGTCTTACTAAATATCTTGAAAATTTGGTTTCAAATTAAACTTGGAATTTGGTTGCATTAAAAATATTCTTTGTCATCTTAAATTATGTGCAGAACGGGCTCGAGAAGAAGGGAGTTCTGAAGCGGGAGTCGAGGAAAACAAACCTGTTGAAGAACACAATATAGTTGATGAACTTAGGGAGGAGCTTTCCCAAGTTGAACCAATGGAGATTGAAGGAGAGGGGTTAGGCTCCTTACCTCCTACCATCGATATGGATTAGCATATTATGGATCAAGGTAAACAGGTGAAGAGAAATATTTCTTATAAAAATTTAGATCATTTGCTTGAAATGGATGTGGATGAGTTGAAACGTCTCAGTGAAGAACCTAGACATACTAAAAGGAGGTCAATGAATAAAAGTGCAAAAGAAATAATGTCTCATTTCTACAATCTTGATACTACACTAGAGAAAGCTCAATTGTTATCAATTGTACTTACTCGTAAAGACTTAATAGATCCACTGAAATTTTTGGGTATAGATACAACAAGTCAAAAGAGGAAAATTTCTCAGCTACAAAAATCTATTGTTGATAATATTAAGAAATGTTTGGTGAACATTGGTAAAAAATATCGAATAGTAGATAAGACCATTTCAAGAAGAGTGATGTTGACATCTTTAGTAAATGAAAGATTGCCTCAAAAAAGACAAATCTCTTCATTGTCATCTGAGTTTGGTTTAAGTAGAAGGACAATATCAAAATATGTTAAAAGGAAAAAGAGTTTGGATGATACTACCTTAGAAGGGAATTGGGCAATTATGTGTAGAGCTCCTCATTCTGTTGTTAGGAACTTCATGACAAGTTTTTGGAATGATAATACTCATCCTTCATCAAACAGTAGAGATGTTATCAACAAAAGGATTGGCCCTAATCATTATGATCTCCATGTAAAACATTGGATGGACATAACAAAACACGAATTGTATGTGTTGTTTACTAAAAAAAACCCTCATATAAAGATTGGAGAAACCATGTTTGAACGGCTAAGGCCATATTATGTGAAGCTAAACAAAGTCTTCCAAACGTGTTGTTGTCATTATCACATCAAATTTGATCTGTACTATCAGGTGTTTCAAAATATTAGAGAAGATAGTGATGGTTATGAAAAAGCTTCTCCTAAACAAACAAGTCAATTCATAGCATCAATCTTATGTGATAAATCAAATGATAATGCAATCGGTCAAATAAATTGCATAAAAGGAATTTGTGGAACATGCGGGGACTTGGATAAATTGCCTTTGAGAGATGAAGATACTGACATGAGGAAGATGGTAAATTGGATGAGTTACAAGTACAAAAAATTTGAAACAAAATTTGGAAAGGAATCTACAAGGTTAGATTATGTAGAAGAGGCAATACCTATTGGAACATTTCTGGAAAATTTTCGTAAGTTGATAAAACCATACATATGCCATGGTTTTTTTGCCAAGGGGCAAGCAGAACAATTTAAAAGATTAAGAGACACTTTCCCACTTGGAACTATTCTATCCATAGTGGACTTCGCAAAAAATTACTCTTTTGCATATCAAAAAGTGATTCAATCAGAGTATTACTTTTCAAAGAAAATCACTATTTTTGTGCATGTGTGTTATCAACATGCACAGATGGATTTGGATGGTGTTGATAGTACATTTGAAAATTGTGTCATTAAGAAAGAGTACCACTTCTATATCCGTGATGATAAGGAGCATGCCACACTTTTTATACAATATTGCTTTAAGAATTTTTTTGAATATTTGAAAGAGAGAGGCATAACAATAGTTAAACATTTTGCTTGGTCTGATGGATGTGTGGCACAATTCAAATCTTTGAGGCCATTTTATGCACTATGCAGCTATTGTAAGGAAAGCACAATGTGGAAAATGCTCTCCTAACACCAATTCTAAGGGGAATCAAGCAAGTATGTCTTTAAATTCTTTTGCAGAACATTAAGATATACATAGACAAATGAAAAACTAATCACACAGAAAACACAATAGAGAGTTAACACCAGATTTACGTGGGAAAACCCTTACGGGTAAAAAACCCACAACCAAAGAGAGATCACTTTATTCATAGTTAACAGAAGGTTACAATAAAGTTACAGATCCTCTTCACAGGCATTTTCTCTCAGAATCTATGTTTGGATCATAGTCATCACCTATGCAGAACACTTGGGCTTCCAACAAGACTCCACACCATACATCACTCACTAACCTCTCTCTCTCTCTCTATTAGTTTGACAACATATATCAGCCATCGATTACAACGTATCGGTTAAGCATAACCATTATGGAGTCCAACGGTCTGTCATTCAGTAACATCCATCCAGCTAACCAATATTGTGTTTCAGTTTCCTCTGGCTAATCTAATTACATCTGTCGAACATAGTTCACACAATAGTAGTCTCTCCAACCACCAAGAAGTCTAACCATTGACCATCCTATATTCATGACTCATCCATTATCCCACATTTGTCAGGAAGTCAGTTCAGTTTGTATTCATATATACTGTCAAGACCATCTTCAGTGTCCAAGTGTTTCACCTTTTGGACTTCAGCTCGAATGCACACCCATAGTCGATCTCTACTCCATCGGCCATCAGAAAGACCACAAATGCATTTCTCTGATCTCTCGATGAACCAGTAGACGACTCCACTAATGCAACTCCAAATAGGTCAGCTCCATCGGCTCATTGGGATAGCCTTCAACAGGTAGACCCGATCTCCTGATGACCCTAAGATGATTCCATCGGGCCATCGCTAATCTGCTTCCATAGTTTTCTCGATCTTTGATGACCAAGAAGATGGGTCCATCAGTCCATCATCGCTAATTTGCTTCCATAGTTTCCCGGATCTCTGATGACCAAGAAGGCAGGTCCATTGGTCCATCGGCATAGCACCCAATAGGTCCTCCCTATCTCCGATGATACCCCGATCACCGAGGGCGACTCCATCGGGTCATCAGCAAGACAACCAAACTAGCTACCCGATCCCTGAGACCAACAAAGGTGGACTCATCAAGTATTGGTGTAGCAACCAACCATGTCATCCTAATCATTGATAGCACTTAGTCGGTTTCATCGGGTCATCGGAAACACACCCGAACTGGCTACCTTGATAACACTGAAGTTGACCAAAGTGGATCCATTGGGTAATCGACATAGCATTCAAAAAACTCCTTTGATAGCCGATGACATCCCGATCATCGAAGGTGACTTCATCAGGTCATCGGTGTAATGCTAACCAAGCTCACCCAATAGCTGATCAATAAGGAGGTTCCATCGGCCCATCAGCTTAACATGAACATTGCTACTCCAAAACCTGATGAAGAAGGATACATCATGTTCTCCAGCTATTCCATCGAGGTAGGTTATTCCAATCAGCCTGAACACAAATCAAGTTAATTTGAGGCACATTTCCAATAATATCCCACTTGACGAGGAATTTGCTGGACTACCAAACACTTGCAGCCATAACTGAGAAATATGGACTGTAAAGCCCATCAATGTTGATATATCACTCGATCATAAATCGTCAAGAAATAGAATTTACTGTGTGCATCATTGAGATACCTACAGAGTAGTCACATCTTACTCATGGAGATACCTACCTTCTACCATGCCACTACCACTGGACACACATAGAAGCTATCCACTGAGAAAACCATATAATCTGTCTCATAGAAAAACACAACTCTGTCTCCCAAGAATACAAAACTCTCGATCCAAAAAGGGTAACAGAATGTACCAACATTTGTCACAAACATAGCTAGAAAAGCACCTACAGCAAGTGCTAGCACATCCAACTATACATACCCCTAAGGTATACTATATTTCCATGTATCCATGAGTACCTTTAACTGATCAACCCATGCCAAAACTCCAAATGAAAAACCACAATATCATGAAGTATCAAGCAAATGATTAGTGTCCTCAAAACACAAAAAATAACCAAGATCAATGTCAAATTCCAACTACAAAATTAGGAAATTAAACATGACAACCATGATCAAAAACATCTCATCCAAAGAGATAACATGCTCCATATGGGCACCTCCATATCATGTCATAACTCTAAATGCATCTCAAGAGTGTACCACAACACAATAAACAACAACTTAACAAGAATAACATGTTAAAACATAAACAACATCTCTACCAAGGACCTATGAATCCTCAAGATGTCAGTATCTTCAGTCACATGAAGATCATCCACCATCAAGTGATGAATATACATCACTGCCAAACATGGTACCAAGTCTTACATGGTATCATGATAAACATCTTCTTCATGAATATTAAACCAGACATCAATAGATGTCTAACTTGCCAGAGCAGCTCAGAAGGCATCTCCATCATCATTCTGAGAGGACCCCGAATCTGAAGAACTCTTATTTTTCTTCTTCTCTCTGCAATTCTTTCAGATATGACCAGTCTGCCCACAATTCTAGCACTTCGCTTTGGACTTCTTTCCAGGAGACTTAGAACTTTCCTCTGACTTGGATTTAGACTTCTTGTCCTCTTACTTGCCTCTAATAGTGAGAGCCTCCTTGACCATCTAAGAATATTTTCTTCATTTTTCTTCTGACAGTAATGAAGCAGCTACACCTTCCATTGTTAGCATGGTTGTTGTACTCCCAATGGCCAGATGATCTCATGTGTCAAGAAGAGAACATAATAGAAGCATACATCAATCCTCGTCATCAATCTTGACTCCTACAAAGGTTAACTATGCAACAATCATGTTGAAAACATTCAGATGATCTACTAAAGATGTACCCTCATCCATCTTCAAGGAATACAACTTATTCCTCAAGAACAACTTATTTACCAAAGACTTTCCCTAATAAATATCACCAAGTTTCTTCCACAGAAGAATAGCAATCTTCTCCTCATGAACATTTAATAGAACAGAGTCTACTAAATAGAATCTGATCAACCCTTTGGCTTTTCTATCTGCAAGGTCTCAATTCCTCTTGTTTCATGCCTGAAGGTTTAGTTCGAGCCATTGCAATCCAAAGATCTCTATCAACTAGCAAATCTTCAACTTTAAGTTTCCACAACTCAAAGTTGGAGCCATTGAACTTCTCAATTTCCATTCGCCGAGAGGTGTTTGCCATCTTAAACTGCAAACAAGACAAATAAACACTTTGCTAGACTCCCACTAAAAACCAGAATTGGCACAAAGAACCAACCCTACCCAACAAGGATAACACAATAGGCCAAGTTCTGATACCACTTGTAAGGAAAGCACAGTGTGGAAAATGCTCTCCTAACACCAATTCTAAGGGGAATCAAGCAAGTATGTCTTTAAATTATTTTGTAGAACATTAAGATATACACAGACTAATGAAAAACTAATCACATAGAAAACACAACAGAGAGTTAACACCAGATTTACATGGGAAAACCCTTACAAGTAAAAAACCCACCACCAAAGAGAGATCACTTTATTCATAGTTAACAAAAGGTTACAATAAAGTTACAGATCCTCTTCATAGGCATTTGCTCTCAGAATCTATGTTCGGATCATAGTCATCACCTATGCAGAACACTCAGGCTTCCAACAAGACTCCACACCATACATCACATAGTAACCTCTCTCTCTATTGGTTACATCTCTGGCAACATATATATTAGCCATTGATTATAACGTATTGGTTAAGCATAACCGTTATGGAGTCCAACGGTCTGTCATTCAATAACATCCATCCAACTAACCAACATTGTGTTTCGGTTTCCTCTGGCTACTTTGATTACATCTGTCGAATGCAGTTCACACAATAGTTAGTCACTCCAACCACCAGGAAGTCTAACCATCAACCATCTTGTATTCACAACTCATCTATTATCTCACATTCATCAGGAATTTGGGTCAGTTCGTATTCATATATACTGACAAGACCATCTTCAGTGTCCAAGTGTTTCACCTTTTGGACTTCGGTTTGAACACACACCCGTAGTCAGTCTCTACTCCATCAGCCATCAAAAAGACCACAAATGTGTTGCTCTAATCTCCCAATGAACCAATAGATGACTCCACTAATGCGGCTCCAAACAGGTCGGCTCCATCGACTCATCGGGATAGCGTTCAACAGGTAGACTCGATCTCTTGATGACCCTAAGACAATTCCATCGGGCCATCGCTAATCCACTTCCATAGTTTCCCCGATCTCCGATGACCAAGAAGACGGGTCCATCAATCTAGCATCGCTAATCCGCTTCCATAGTTTCCCCGATCTTCGATGACCAAGAAGATGGGTCTATCAGTCCATCGACGTAGCACCCAATAGGTTTTCCCAATCTCCAATGATACCCCGATTGTCGAAGGTGACTCCATCGGGTCATCGGCAAGACAACTAAATTGGCTACCCTGATCCCCGATACCAGCAAAGGCAAACTCATTGGGTATTAGTGTAACAACCAACCATGTCATCCCAGTCACCAATAACACTTAGTCAATTTCATCGAGTCATCAGAAAGACACCCGAACTGGCTACCCCAATAACACTGAAGTTGACCAAAGCAGATCCATCGGGTAATCAACATAGCATTCAACAAACTCCTCTGATAGTCGATGACATCCCAATCATCGAAAGCGACATCATTGATTCATTGGTGTAACACTAACCAAGCTCACCCGATAGTCGATCAACAAGAAAGAGGTTCCATCGGCCCATCGGCTTAACATGAACATTGCTACTCTAAAACCTAATGAAGAAGGATACATCATGTTCTCTAGTTGCTCCATTGGAGTAGGTTATTCCGATCAGCCTAAACACAAATCAAGTTAATTCGAGACACATTTCCAACAGATATCATCGAAATGAGAAAATAACACATGTTTGGAGGTTTTTTGAGAGTGGTCATGGAAAGGGTGAAGATGATGGAAAGGGTCTTGTATCAAACGTTCTCTAAGAAAGCATCAAATAAATTACACAGGAGATCATATAGATGATGCACATGATGTTGTTGAATGGTGTAAGAACACTTTGAGAAACCTAATTATCCTGGTGAATCATCATCGAGAACATACAGACCCATTCCGTATAAAGTGTTTTATTTTAAAAAAATTAAATTTTTTAAAATGTTCCTAGTTCAAATGTTTTAATTTAAAAACTTGATCTACATGTATGTTTGTGTACACATGTACATTTTGCAGATGTGGATAGAAGATAAATGCATGGATGAAAGAGTGTGAAGAGGACAAGATCTTTGCATTGTGTCATGAGTACATATAACCTCCCATGGACATTATACACTGGGGATTATTCAAGTTTTTGTTCTGATTGCATTTTGGAAAACTATGTTGATTGCAAGAACCAAGAGCTTTGATATGTTAGTGAATAGAAATTCATGTCACTAGATGTTTCTGACACATACAAGGATTCAAATGAGGATGGAATCTTTGAATACATTCCTTTGATTTCTAGTGATTATGATCATATTTCAGGATTGATTAAAAAAGGTATATGACATACACATATATTTAAATTATATATATATATATATATATAATATTTATTTCCTTAAAAAATGTTCTGTCCATGTAAATAAACTATATGTATGTTTTAAATTGAGTACATGATGTTTTAAATTTATTTAACTTGTTTCAAATTGTAGGAGATATTTTTGCAGTCATAGCAGCAAATGGAAATATAGAAGGTGTTAGTTATTATTTATTGCATTGCATAGAAGAGAGAAAGAAGTTAACAAAATCTTAAATGAGAAATGGAATGTCCTTTCCCACAAGTTTGAACTGATTCAATCTACATTTAAATTATTTTAAATAAATTTATTTTAAACATGCACACATTTGCACATGTTTTCAGTTTTACATGTTCACAGATCACTTACGTACAAATTTTTAATTTATCGTTTCTTATATGCATGTACATACAGGCTCAATTCTAGTGAAAGGGACATATTTCAAACAAGTTAAAATAGTTCAACATGGGATTCATTTCACTGAATACCAAATTGACAACAAGGTATATCAATATAGCCACTTGGTCATTGTTGTTGGCCTAATTCTTTAAACAGTTCCACGTCGCGGACAGTCTCAAAAGTGGAGACTAGAGAGTGAAGATCATGAGAAAATATTAAGTGTTATTGAAGAGCGTTCTAAACCACTTGATGTGGTATGAACTATTTAGTAAACCAAAGTACATGTGGTTCAACCCATGAATTGAATTAATACTTGATAAATTAGAACTTAACTTGTTTTGAAACTTGGATAAATTATTATTTATGTATGATTAAAGTGTTTGAATTTAATATTTGATATATGTATATGGCTTGTGTGGACCATATATTGTTTTGTTAAATATGAAATTTTCAATTATATTAAATTAGGATGTATGAAGTTAATTTGTATGTATGTTAAATAATACTTGCATGCACGTATGTAAAGTAAATTGGGACATGTGCATGAGTTGAAAATGTGTTAAGGCCCGATCTATGAAGTTGATTAGGATGTATCGTCTATCTAATTCTAAATGCATGTATGCATATGTAATTTGTAAGTTGTTAAAATAATTTTAAAGCATGTATGTAAAGTAAATTAGGACATGTATTTATTTAATTAAAAATGCACATGTATAGATTTAATTAAAAATGCATATTTAAATTAGAATGTATGTGTAAATTTGATATTAAATTAGGACATGTGTGTAATAATTTAAGAGTGGTTTGAACCACTAAGTAATGTGTTGTGAACCATACATGCATATGATATATATAATCCAGGATCAAACAAAAACTATATAAAGTACATAATCTAATCAAACACAAACTGTATAAAGTATAATGTAGTCTAAACTTCATACATGCATGAATATATAATATGAAAGTCTAAAATGTACATGTATATATAAAAAGATAAACAAATGAGCTATAAAGTCCAGCAAATCAACATGCATCATGTCAGCCACGAACAAAGCGACCATCTGAGGGAGAAACATCAAGTCCGACTAGACCCCTACAAAAGTAAAATTTATTTAAATATTAAATATAGATCTCTAGACACATACATCAAGTCCGACTAGAGTTAAATTAAAATTAAAATATAAATTGTAGTTCTCACATACATATAGGTACATATATACAAAAAACCATAACTAACTTGTCCACCAACAACATCGAAAGAATCTCTCCTACACACATGCTCAGAGCTCAAGCTAGGAGTGACATGAGCTAACTATTATATTTATATATATATATATATATGTATTTAAGGATTAGTCCAGGATCAATTTAAATGATACAAATTAACTTCTATTATTTATTCAATGATCTATATATAGATTTATTGTACATTACAACATATACATCTTGTAAAAATTTAAACACATGTATGTACATACCTGTGTATCAGGAGTAGGTTATATAGTTTGATCATGTCATGTGATCATATCAACCACATCACTCATTCCTGCATATCTCTCTTTGGTTGTACATATGATTGAGGAGTGTAAGGGGCTAACTAGATGACTAGGCATCGAGGATGAAGTGTCCGACTATAGTAGCATATCTATAAACCCAGTATGGCTCAAACATTACAACTGCTCCTCAAATGAATCCAAGCCCTCATCTGTGATATGGAACTAATCAGCTTGTAACTCCTCCTCTGCAACAATAGGGTGATTTGTAGGTGGTTCAGTGCCTAGAGCATGCATAGAGTGATGAGAGTGTTGTGACTACCTAGGGGTATGTGTCGATGTAGTGGTAGCCTGTGCATCTCTAAGAATCTCCTCTCTAACAGTAGACAATGGTATCCCAAGTCGAGATGAAATAAAATGGTAAGAATGTAGCAGGTCCTTAGCTAAATACTGCGACATCTGTACATGTCTACCACCTCCTACTATAGTTGCTACCTCATCTAGGGAGGGGATGCCATTAGTAATATATTGATCATCTAAATCTGAAGCCACCCCATGAATAGAAGATGCATGATTTGTGGATGATCTCAAATGTGGTCGGCTCATCATATATCTGCCCAGCCTGTCAGATGATATGGTGGTTGTTGCTGATACAATCTGTCCAATTATATCAATTGCTTCTCTCTGAGAAGCAATCACAATGTGATCCGCTATGGGGGTGAGGGCTAAGACTACTATCAGAAATCTCTCGCCAACAAGGTCCCTATGTCTAGGCAGAGCTCTATCAGTACGAGGGTCATCTAATATGACCCTCAACCTGTGCAGCTCACGATTATTGTACTGGAAAATTGTAGCAATGTCGGGCAACGGGGGATCCTAGTGTGGAGGATATATATCATCAATGTGTGGCTCCTGATCAGGAGCCTGTGCAGGTGGATCCTAGGATGCCATCTATCTAGGTAGGTCATAAAGTTAAAATAAATATGTAAGCACACACACATGAAGTGCATTCAATTTAAAAAATTAAAAATTAAAATCAATTAAATTCTAGAGAGAGAGAGAGATCGTTAATCTTGAGCTCATTAAAAATTAAAATGTACACATGTGAAGTTCTCACATTATTAATAGATATACATACATGTACATTTTAAATTATTAAAACATTAATGAGAGAGAGAGGGAGATCATTTTTGTGAGAGAGAGAGAGATAATGTTAATTTTAGAGAGAGAGAGAGATAACGTTAATTTTAGAGAGAGAGAGATGATGTTAATTTCAGAGAGAGAGAGATCATTAAAGATATATACATACAACTTTACTAAATTAAAACATATATAAATTTGTCAAATAAATCAAATACATAAAAAATTCAAGAACATGATATATAATTTTTATAAGTCAATAACAAAAAAATTAGACCTATATTTTATTTTAACATATAAATATTTTTGTGTATATCAAAATTAATTTTTTTGTTAATTTCAGAGAGAGAGAGAGATCATTAAAGATATATTTACATCATGTACTAAATTAAAACATATATTAATTTATCTATATATAGATTGCATATACATACATTTTAAATTATTAAAACATTAATTTGAGAGAGAGGGAGATCATTTAAATCATGACATCTAGAGAGATCTAACATTAATTACAAGAGAGAGAGAGAGAGAGAGAGAGAGAGAGAGAGAGAGAGAGAGAGAGAGAGAGAGAGAGAGAGAGAGAGAGAGAGAGAGAGAGATCATTAAAGATATATACATACAACTTTACTAAATTAAAACATATATAAATTTGTCAATTAAATCAAATACATCAAAAATTCAAGAACATGATATATAATTTTTATAAGTCAATAACAAAAAAAATTAGACCTATATTTTATTTTAACGTATAAATATTTTTGTGTATATCAAAATTAATTTTTTTGTTCACTAAAACATGGGCATTGATACAAAACAGAATGTAACTTCTCTAAATTTTTTGAAATTGTTTGTTATTGAACTCCATATCTCAAAAAAATAGAGGTTATTGTATTTTTGTAATGGGCATATGATTATAAAATTATTAAATCTGTAATATGTGATCCCAAGGGGAATTTTGTATGTACACTAGGATGTTATAAGGGGTCATGTGTGGTCCTAAGAGGTCACGCATGTGTTAGAACACATGCGTGACCCCTTAGGACTACATATTCAACCCCTTAGGACAATGTAAATGTGATCTTAAGGGATTGTATGTTGTAGACACTAGGATGTTATAAGGGGTCATATGTCCATTCCTAAGGGGTCACACATGTACAGTGTTAGAACACACATGCATGACCCCTTATGACTGCATATGACCCCTTATGGGACACTATGTGATCCTAAGGGGTACATGTTTATACAATAGGATGTTATAAGGAGTCATATGTGGTCCTAACGAGTCACACATGTGTTAACGCATGTGTGACCCCTTAGGACCACATATGACCCCTTAGGATACTATGTGATGGACTAAGGGGTATGTCATTCACACTAGAATTTTATAAGGAGTCATATGTAGTTCTAAGGGGTCACACATGTGTTAGAACACATGCATGACCCCTTAGGACCACATATGACCCCTTAGGACACTATGTGATCCTAAGGGGAATGTCGTATGTACACTAGGATGTTATAAGGGGTCATATGTGGTCCTAAGGGGTCACACATGTGTTAGAACACATGTGTGACCCCTTAGGACACTATACATATGATCTTAAGGGATCGTATGTCGTAGACACTAGGATGTTATAAGGGGTCATATGTCCAGTCCTAAGGGGTCACACATGTACAATGTTACAACACACATGCATGACCCCTTATGATGACATATGACCCCTTCTAGGACACTATGTGATCCTAAGGGGTACATGTTGTATACAATAGGATGTTATAAGGGGTCATATGTGGTCCTAATGGGTCACACATGTGTTAACACATGTGTGACCCATTAGGACCACATATGACCCCTTAGGACACTATGTGATGGACTAAGGGGTATGTCATTCACACTAGGATTTTATAAGGGTCATATGCAGTCCTAAGGAGTCACACATGTGTTAGAACATATGCTTGACCCCTTAGGACCACATATGACCCCTTAGGACACTATGTGATCCTAAGGGGTATGTCGTACACACTAGGATGTTATAAAGGCTTGTATGTGGTCCTAAGGGGTCACACATATGTAAACACATGCGTGACCTCTTAGGACCACATATGACCTGTTATGACACTATGTAATGGACTAAGGGGTATGTTGTACACACTAGGGTTTTATAAGGGGTCACATGCGGTCCTAAGGGGTCACACATGTGTGACCCCTTAGGGTCCACTATGTGATCCTCTATGGTCCTAAGGGGACGTATAGTGTCATCAGGGACATATGTGGTCTTAAGGGGTCGTAAGGGGTCATGTTGTGTGTGTAATAGGATGTGAAAAGGGGTCACATTGTAGATGATTTATTTTGTCTAATTTGTTTAAATTTGTTATCTAAGTTTTATAATGTTTTTTAAATTTAATTTTATTAATTTTTCTAATGTTTTAATTTATTATATTTAGATTTGTAACATTTCTCTAAAAAAAAATTTTGCTAATGTTTTTCTTAATTCTTTTCTAAGTTCTAATTTACTACCTTAGTTTTCTAAGTTTTTTGTAACATTTTTTTTAAAAGTTGAAAAAAAACTACATATACAGTTATGTAATTTTAAAAACAAATTGACAAATTTAAATCAAAACATTAAATTTTCAAACATTTTTCAAAAATACTGAAAAACAATAAATATACAATTATTTAATTAAAAAAATAAATTGACAAACAAATTATTTATTAATTTTTAAATAAATTTAATAAAAAAAAGGCATTATTAAACAAAAAAAGGGTTCTAAATTGTGCACCTGAAATAATGTAGGTCAAAAGCTTAAAGGTGAGACGCATTGGCTGCTATAGACAGAGCACGGTGACGTGGTGCTGACGTCGGGTTCGTTCTAACCTCCTCTGGACACAAAAAAATACAAGTTTGAAAATGACAGTTTAATTGTCGTTTCAGTTTTTATAGAAGTTTGAAAAAAAATAATTCAAAAATGGGTTCGATCGAACCCGCAAACCCACCTGAGTTTTGATCGAACCCGTGTCCAATGGTGGGTTCGATCGAACCTTGAGAGGGGGCTCACTCAAACACCCCTAGTTCGTTTGAACCCCCGTGCCCCCCCCAAAAAAAATAAAAAATTCTCCACCTTCGCCAATTTCCTTCATTGGCAAAAGTGAGAACCATTAATGTGGGATTGCCCTTGACAATTTCCAAAATGAGAAACTCATAGACTTTCCAAAATTACAAGATAACATACCAAGTGGGGATCATAAAGTTGGTTTTTCCATTGAACTTAACAATGCATTATACTTTGGGGTAGATTCCAAACCTTTTGACTGCAAAAATATTACAATAAAGCATGGATCTTCTAGTGAAAATCACACAGTGGCACTTTTTGATCCCAAAAGAGTAAAAACAAAGAGTGTATCCAAAGGTGAAAACCACTCCGAGGTGCCTGAGGATGAAATGTTTGACATCCTCCCCTTCAGAATGAATCAAGAGAGATCAACCATCCTAATAGAAGAAACAAAAGAATTCAATGTGGGAACTCCTGAGACTCCTCACAAAATACATTTGGCATCTCTATTAACTCCTGAAGAATAGCCAAAATTTGTGGAATTCTTCCAAAAGTGCCAAATCAAATTTGCATGGTCTTATGAAGACATGCCCAACTTAGATCCAGATTTGGTCACACATCACCTAACTATAGCAAAAGGAGCTAAACCTGTCAAACAAAAGCTCAGAAAGATGTACCCATAGATTGTCATTCTTGTCAAGGCTGAACTTAAAAGTCTTTTGGATGTTGGTTTCATCAGACCAATTGATTATGCAGAGTGGATCTCCTATAGTGTACCTGTTGGTAAACCTAATGGGGCATCTGTATCTATACGGATTTCAAAAATTTAAACAAGGTATGTCCTAAAGATGACTTTCCCTTACCAAACATTGATATGATTGTCTATCTAGCAATAGATCATGTGATGCTTTCTCTTATGGATGGCTTTTCAAGATACAACTAGATTAAAATTTCTCCAGAGGATCAACATAAAATTGCTTTCACATGTCCATGGGGAACATATTGTTGGAATGTGATGCCATTTGGTCAAAAGAATGCAGGGGCAACATATCAAAGAGCCATGACTACTATCTTCCATGACATGATGCACACAATAATGGAAGATTATGTGGATGATTTACTAGCTAAATCATTAACAAGAGAGGGTTATCTTGTAGTACTGGATAAAATCTTTAACATATTGGTACAATATCATGTTTGTCTCAATCCCAAGAAATGTATCTTTGGAGTAATTTTCGAGAAGCTCTTAGGATACATTATCTCAGGTAAAGGCATTGAGGTAGATCCTACAAAAGTTTAAGAAATCATGGATATGCCACATCCAAAGAATATCAGTCAGTTGAGGACATTACAAGGGTGGATACAATCCATTCGACGGTTCATTGCACAATTGGCTGATAAATGTCATCCTTTCACCCATATGTTACATAAAAATATCTGATTTCAATGGGATGCAAAATGACAATGAGCATTATAAATGCTTAAAGACTACCTAATGAATACACCATTGTTAAACCCACCAGATCCAAACAGACCTCTATTACTATACATTTTAGCTACAACCACGACATTAGGAGTATTGCTTGCAGAACATAATGCAGAAGGAAAAGTATGTGTTATCTACTACATCTTGCGAACACTGGTAGGCTATGAACCTAATTACACACCTATTGAGCAAGCTTTCCTAGCAGTTAAATTGGCAACCACCAAATTAAGGTGCTACATGTTAATGCACAAAGTGCAACTTATTGCTAAAATAGATCCACTCAAGTACCTACTTAGCAAGGCAACATTGATAGGTCACTTGGCCAAATGGGTTATGATCCTAAGTGAATTTGATATTGAGAACATGGACCACAAAGCTATCAAGGGATAGGTTATTGCAAATCAGTTGGTTGATGCACCACTCAAAGGTGACCATCCTCTTATTTCCAACTTTCTGGATGAAGAAATTTCCATGATCATAGCTACACAACCCTGAAAGCTATATTTTGATGGCTCGTACACCAGACATGGCTCAAGGGTAGGTATTCTTTTTATCACACCTCAAGGTGACAATATTCTGAAGTCCTACAGACTCACTTTCCCATGCACAAATAATATTGCAGAATATGAGGCCTTGATCACAAGACTTAGATTGGCCATACAATGGAATTTGAAAGAGCTATAGGTATATGGAGATTCACAGCTAGTCATCTGACAAGTCACTGATGAATACCAAATAAAGGATGATAAGCTCATGTCGTATAAAAGCATGGTGGGTAATTTCAAAGAATCATTTACAACTATCACATTTGAGAAAGTACCAAGAGATCAGAATCAAGATGTCGACGCAATGGCTACCATTGCATCTCTCTTGGATCTTCCACAAAATTCAACATGCTATAAGTTCTTGGTAGAACAGCTTTGGATCCCCACTTATTATATCCCTGAATCTAAAATGATATAACACCTTACCGGTTCCGAATCCCCATGGTAAGATGAGTTCTTTACTTACCTACATGACCACACACTTCCCCCTAACCAATCAAACAACCAACAAAAAAACCTTTATCTGCCAAACTGCTAGATACACCATCATTGTTGAAACCCTATACAGACAAAGTCTTGATGGTACTCTCCTTCGATATTTGGAACAAGATGAGATAACCAAAGCCTTGGAAGAGGTACATGAAGGAATTTGTGGGACTCACTCAAGCAGTCCTTCACTAGCAAAGAAAATCATGCAAGCCGAATACTACTGATCCTCCATGGAAGAAGACTCCTACTACTTTATCAGAAAGTATAAGAAAAGCCAAGTTCATGGAGATCTGATACATTCCCCAACATAGGAATTATAACCTATCACAACACCATGGCCCTTTTTTCAATGGGGACTTGACCTTATTGGTAAAATCGATCCATCTTCATCCAATGGTCATAAATTTATCATTTCTACCACAAAATACTTCACAAAGTGGATCAAAGCCGTTCCACTCACCCAATTCACTAGAAAGTAGATCACCTCATTCATCCTCAATTACATCATATGTCAATATGGTGTACCCATGTCCATCATCACAGATAACAGGCTCCCTTTCAAAAATCAAGATGTCCATGGACTTTGTGAAAATTTTCATATCCAACACTGCTTTTCCTCCCCATATTACCCATAAGGCAATGGTCAAGGTGAAGAATCGAACAAGAATATATTGAAGATCCTCAAAATACAGTCAATGATGTTGGTCATGATTGGCACATTCAATTTAATCCAACACTATGGGCATATTGAACTAGCATTCAAACCCCTATAGGTGCAACCCACTACTCACTGGTTTATGGAGTAGAAGTTATCTTGCCTATTGAGGTTGAACTATGTCTACGAGTCTCCTTGCACAATATAATACATGATGAAGAATACCGAGTCTCACATCTTCAGGATTTGGAGCTGCTTGATGAAAAGCAACAAGCTTCCTACAACAACCTAAAAGCCTATCAACAGTGCATGAGAAGAAGCTACAATCATTGGGTCAAACCTCACACATTTTAAGTAGGAGATCTTGTTCTCAAGGATAATCCTCGAAATCAACCAAATAGAGAACACCAGGGCAAATTTGAATCCAATTGGTTGGGACCATATGTCATCATTATCGTCTTCGGGTCTAGGGCATATTAGTTAGCAACTTCATAAGGAGAACCACTAGCAGATCCAATCAACATCATACATCTAAAAAGATTTATACATGAGTTGTGTAGAGCATCAGGCTCATCCAATATCAGAAAACAGTCCTAAACAAAATACAAAAATACAAAAAATCAAGAAAATAGTAAAGAAAAATTATTCATCCAAACGGTGAAAACCACTCTGGTGGCACCTTGTGTAAGTACAGTGGTAAAAACCGGGTTAAAAAATGCCATTTGTAAAGGCTATGGCTCCATTTTCTTTCAGACTCGTTGCGATCACATCCATTGCATCCATTCACCCATCATTTATACCATGGCTTGTTACTGATCTGCAATCAGGGTTATTCCTTCATGTATCCTACATCACGCTTTCATAGCGACATCTAACTAGAGGAAAATGTTCATAAACCTATTGATGGGAGTGGATTCTCCATTTCTTGTGATTCATTGAGTTTCTCATTCAGAAATATCTTGACATAATACCAAAAAAATTCATAAAATCTTAAAAAAACCCAAAAACATTTGCAAATGTCCTAAAAAGAATACCAAAAACATTTACAACATTCAAAAAATCCAAAAACATGACAAAAACATAAAAAATCAATCAAAAATATTGCAACTTATATTATTCCTTGTACATACACATCGCAAAAGACACAACACAACATTTTGAGCTACTCAAATGATGACCACCTATCAAATCGACCAATCAATCAAAACATTTGCACATAACCGTCTTCACAAGGATGCATCTTTTCTTCACAACCAAGACATGGTAACATTTTCTTTGACAAGAATTTTTTTTTTGGCTGATAAGCGCTTGGTCAATTATCTATTTATTTATATCTTGTTCTTATGCTACTCTAGGATATCCACAAGTGATTAGAGTAGCCGGGATGGTTCCTGATATCTTTTTAGTTGTTTGTTATCTGCGGATTGTTCCAATGAAGTATTGGGGCATATACTAATGGTTTCTACATGGGAAGTTCACTAAGCTACGTGATCCTATGCAAAAATACAGTTGTGGATCACTATGGCTTATTGACTATGACATATACCTCAACCATTTGTATATGAACCAAAATGGAGGGGAACTTTCCTTGTTTGCGATGTTTGTTTACAGGTGAAACGCTCAACCTTGGTTTCTGCTACCTTGGCCAAGATCAATACTACCATGCTCGATGATGTAAATTAAGCACTATGAATAAGCCATGAATGGCCATTTCATCTCATATGTTTATATTGCATTTTGTTGCATTCCATCCATCCATAAATCCATATCGCTGCATATCATTCATACATAGTCATGACAATGGATGCTCTATTTTTGTAATCCTCTTCCACAAGAATGAGTCCTAGGTCCTCCATACCTTCTATCTAACACTGAATCCCCCCCCACCCTCCCCATCTTGATCATCAACATCACATACCCTACATCGTATCCCATCAAACCAATCAAGCTACATTCATCACCGTCCATCTCTAACAGGAGGGGTTGTGTTTCCCATCCTCGGTCATCCTATAAGAATATGAAGTTACTTTGTCTACACAGGTACATCGACTCATGCACACCTCAACTATCAATAGATAATTTTTTATTAAGTATCTTCGGGTCTCAATAGGTAATCAATTATGTAAATCCTAGAAAATAACAAGCATTTCCATCAATTGCCTAGTCTCAATGGGTATGCTAAATCCCACAAACAACCTACAATGTAAACACTATCAATTGATCAACCAATCAAACACAATCAACACAAACAATTACATCAATTGTCTAAGTCACAATAGGTCACTTTGACTCACTTACTCAGACTTTATCCTGTCCAAGTGAACAACTGACATCAACGGTCACACTTTGACTCAACCGGGGCAATTCAATCGATTGCACCAAATTGTCCAACCAATTTTGATCAATTATATAGTATCAATCAAAAGAACAAACACCGCATTTGCACCGTATCTCCTGCATGACCCAAGGGTACTCACTGGCTTGCCCTTTCTCCGTTTTACCCCTGTTTTCCTCCACTCTTTCACCTTTATTTCTAAATTTCTTCTATTCTACCTCCCCCCAACTTCTTTCTCTTTTTTGAGAGATCGCCTGATTTTTGGGCCCATCTCTCAAGGGGGCATACCACCCACTAAATTAACATTTCTGGGGCATATTTATCATATCTATCTTTCTTTCCTTGAAATGACGTGATAAACTGCACCATCTCAAAGAGGGGAAAATGTAGGCACATAAATCTGTCCACTTAATTAAATGCATGTTTAGTATTTATTTGATCATTTTAGTTATCAGTCAACAATTAATTAAATCAATATTTAATTAATTCATCTCAAACCTCTTCTCCTATTAATTAAATAAATTATTCTATTTATTTAAATTAATTCATTAAACTATATTCCAATAATTATTTAAAGGTTTTTAAGTTCATTCATATTTGGTTTTGGTTGTGACTAATATGTTAAAGTTTGAACTATGTCTTTTGTGCCCCTTTTGGCATGCACAAAACTTATAGTCATTTTAAAGAGAGCATTTAGAAGCATTTACATTGTTATTTTACTAAAATTTACATAGACTAATTAGGTTCTTTCTCATAGTAACTTATTTACACTTGCATGAGAATTTGTTTTAATTTTCACAACCATCTTGAATCTTCATAAGACATCCATGGATAGTGCTAAAAGTTGGAAGCTACACTCATGTGGGACTTGGAGAGGAGAGGAACAAGGGAGGAGCATCTATGAGCATTTTGGAGAGCATCTTTGGGGTTCTTCTTTCCCTTTTTTGTTTATGTATGCTTCTTTTTGTGTGCTTTATATCTCTCTTGATGTGCATGTTAAGGTTTTTAGGTTCATTTGTGTTTCATTTTGGTTGTGTCTAACATATTAACATCTGAACTTGTCTTTTGTCTTTTGTGCCTTTTTGACGTGCATCATTTGGTGAACCTGGCGTGAATCGAACACACAACCTTCTGATCTTCTTTCTGACTTTTGTTGTTGTGATTTTCTTATAATTTTCACACACGGGTTGCACTTTAGCACTTTTGTCTCGCATTTCGGTGCCTTTGTCAAAAGAGTTTTAGCACTTTAGTTAGAGTTTTAGTGCTTTCTTTATAGTTTTAGCACTTTAGTTAAAGTTGTAGCGCTTTTGTTTATTAATTAGCATTGTTGTAATAAACTAGTGCTTCTGCACTCTATATCTATCATTTCTTTTATTATGTCAGTCATTTTAAATTAGCGCTTATGTTAATATTTTAGCATAGTTGTTATTTGTTTTGTGCTTTTGTGAGTAGTTTGACACTGTTGTCCGAAGTAGCACTTTTGTGTTCTCACAGAGTAGTGCTTTTGTAACAAAGAGCTAAAAAAAGAATTTGTAACCGAAAAAAAATTTAACTTAGGCTTGTGGAAGCCCACCAAAAGATTGGACATTTCATTAACCTTTCTTCTTGCAGGTCACTAACAATTTCTTGCAGGATTGGAGGAGTTAGAATTAGGAGTTTGATTTCTTTCTAGCTTTTCAAGTTGGGTAAAAAGAATTCATTTTCCTTTGGTTTAAAAAGAATCAACTACATTTTCATTTTGGTTGTGACTAACATATTAACATCTGAACTTATCTTTTGTCTTTGGCACCTTATTGACGTTCATCAATGATCACTGCATAATCTTAACTTGTTACATCACCAATGATGATTTTGCAGTATGGAAATTTATGAGAGAATGCAGACCCATTGTTGTGGACCACTTGACTTGGAAAATTGGAGATGAAAAATAGGCTAGATTCTGGTTTGACTCCTAAGATGGGTAGGAAAACTTAAGTGGTATTTTTGGTCAGGCGAATTGGATGAGGGAGGTAGACGTTGTCTATGGGGAGTCAATGGCTGATTACATTAGAGAGTCTCATCTGGGAAGTGACATATTTGATTGGATCCCTATTTCAGGGGTGAATATATTAAGCGAAGATAAAAGAAGACTGGAAGAAATTTTAAAATGTAGAACAATTACCCTACGACAGCTCCTAGATGAAATTGTATGGTGTGCTGCTTGGTCAAGGGAATATTCAACCAAAATTGGGTATCAAACTCAATTCCTTGAGGTGGAAGACAAGGAATGGTCATCTCACTTGTGCTAGGATAAGATGGTTGCCTAGAGAGCAGGAGCATTTTTATGGACTGGACTTTACAAATAGATTCTTACCGAGGAAATATTAAAAATCTACAATATTCTTGGGCCATCGATATGTGTAATGTTCATGGAAAATGAGGAAACAACAAATCATCTTCTTTTTGAATGCCCCTTCACAAGACAATGTTGGTACTGGCTATTTCAAAGCTTATATTGGTTCACTACCACAGATGATTGTCTTGGGAATTACATCAAAAGGTGGTCAAGGTTACATAAGAAGTCTATTTGGGGGGCGATATGGAAGATTTCTCCATCCTTATTAGTATGGAAAATATGGAAAGAGTGGAATAGAAGAATATTTGAAGAAAAGAGTTTACCTATTGTTATCTCGTCGTTCATCCTTCATAGTAGTAGTAAGTCACCCTACAAAATTTTATTTGAGTCCTTATCTTTCTAGAAATTCCTTGGTTCAATCCTTAATCCATTTGTAAAATGTCTCTTAATCCGTAGCACCAAGTTTTAATGGTCTGTTTCAACCGCATGAACACATTGAACCATTTTGAAGGGGGTTCATAATGTTCATTTAGGTTCCGCCAGTTCTAAGGTGTCTAAAGGTTTTCATGCTAATGTTCACTCAAAGTGTTTTGCAGCAGTTCTTTTTCATGGTCACGTATGATGTGTTATATCCTCTTTCTCCTAGTTGTGAACCCTTTGAACCTAGTTCAAATAGTTCATGTGTGTTCAGCATGTTCAATGAGGTTCAAAACATCAGCGACACTTAATAGAGTTAATCTTTTCAAAAGAGAATTTTATTGGTGCCGTGTACGCTTTGAACTACTTGAACTCTCATGAAGTTAGTTCAGATTGTTCATATGTGTTCAAATCAGGTGGGTCCCATGGGCTAAAAGACATGATGGCACATTTATTGCTAAGTATGATGAAGATCAAACCATATCTTGGGTGACATCTGTTGGTTGAGTTTTCAAGGAAAGTAATCATTTTTGCAAATTGATGGTTACTCCAAAAAGGCTGCCATGCATTCAATGCATGTGCATGATGTCCAATCCCAATGCTCAACACATTTGAGTTGATGATTGGAATTAATGCACTTAATAAGTTCATCTCACTTCTTTTGCTATAAGGTAAGAAATGATTTATTTCTGAAAAACTTGTTCTTCATTACTGTGAAGTTTTTGGATAGAAGGATTGGTTGCTGGTAGTCATCTATTTGGTCTCAACTGTGAAGGTGAGTTTATTTCCTATCCTCTCCAGTGATTTTTACCTTCTTTTCCTCTCTCATGATAAAATTTGCTGGGGAAAATAGGGGTTGTTGTTTATGAAATATGAAGTCCACATTGCACCTTTTCAGGAATATTTTTAGTCTTGCATGCAAAGAGCCCATAGTCAGTGATACAAACTTGAAAGGAGAAAATCTAGAAGTTTTAAAGGAAAGGGTGTTTAAAGGAATTCATGGTTCATTTGGTTTGGAAATTTTGAGTAGTGGTCTCATAGAAGCGGTAGCCTTTCCTCCTATTGTCCCATGCCCAAAACTAGTTAGGGAATGTATTGCAAGGTATGATCCTATTTCCGAAACTAGTAGGAGAGATAATGGTGAAACCCTCCTTGCAATTAACAGGGAAGTTATTTCCTCTATTTTCAAACTACCTGATTATTAGTTCTCAAAATTTTCTCCCACCCAATCAATAACCGAGTTCAATGCAGATAAAATTGGACACCGAAATAACATAGCAAATTATTGGTTGAAGGTTCCTCAAAGAGGTGGCTCTAGATTACCTAAGAATCCAAACAAGAACCACATGCTTCCCCACATCCATGATGTCATGTTACTGCTTCACCGAGTTAGAGGTTCAGCTGAGGCCTACAATTTTGATGATTGAATTTACTGCTATGTACAAATGGTGCTGCAAGAAAAGCAGTATCTTGACTGGGCAAAGTTGATTGCCGACTCCATGAGGGAACAACTGAGAATGGAAAAAAAGTTCAAGCAGAATTTCTTCATGTCCTCGTATCTGATATATTGCCTGACATTTGTTAAAGAGATAGTGGGAATACTTAGGTAGCTCACTAAGGGAGAGGTTTCTGTGTATGATTTTTACCCTATGTTGCAAAAGGATAATGCTTCGCAAGATTTTAGGCGAGTACATAATGTTTTCCTAGGAGATTTGTGTTGTGAGTTAAAGAACATGAAAACCAAGAGAATGTATGAAGATGCACAACCATTAGTGAAGAAATATGGTAGTTTCTTTGTTCAGTTTCCTCATTTTTGCTACATAAGAGTAGGCAGTTTTGAGGAAGATCCTTTCAGGCTTCCTCATTTCTGTTCAGATTGTTTTGCTCTTGCATAAATTTGTAGGCAGTTGGCTATCGTAATTAAGAAGGCTCAACCCAGAGACAAATGGGAGGATCATTTTCCTATTCAATTGGGTATTTTATCATGCAGTTCAATGTCAGATGCTTTAAGCATTAGAGCTGACCTGAAGAACTTCAATTTTCCACTGTATCATGAAAGAAAGGGCTTTGACAATAAATTTTTCTCATGAAGTCTCAGTTTGATGCCGCACCTTCCAATCCCACACCTGGAGGATTTCTGGGAAGATTGCAATGATGAGATTAAAGTGTTCAAAAGTGTAAACATGAGAATGGTTCTAGAATAGGTAGTTTCACTACAGGTGAAGCTTGATATAGGTGGAATCTAGGAGGTTTATCTAGAGCTCTTTGAACCAGGATATTTGGACCAAGCTAAACCCGAAATGTCCTCCATTAATTCGGATGTGGAAGAAGAGGATGACATATAGCTTAAAATGAAGAGGGTCTTGGAAAGAACCACAGAATGGGTTAACAAGAGGAAAGCAATGAAACTAGGCAACAAGATTGGTCCTACAAGAGGTAGTGAGGCTGCAATACATTCCCCAAAATGTTTTTCTAACCCCACTTCTATGCCTATTCATGCAGGTAAAGATAAGAAGCCATCTTACACCAGGCATAAGCTCAATCCAACTCTGGACTTTTCTGCTCCTTGATATACTAGGTCATGGAGTGCTGCTCAGAAGAGGACTAGATCAAAGAAATGGAGGCAAAAGATAAAATTCTTGATGCTTAGATTTTCGAAGTCAAGAACCTTAACAGCGACATTGTCAACACCATGGATTCTCATGCAGTTACTGTAGCCATGACGCTGCCACCAAATGTGATCGGAGGAATGGCAAGTTCAAGTGCAACTCCTAAATGGCTAACCATTTCAGTAAGCAAGAAATGAAGTTTTATTCTAGTAACCATCCCAATTCAGGACATGGTGGTTAAGTACACAAAGAAGGGTCCCAAACAAAACAAGTTCAAAATAATTGCTAGATTAGATACTGATGAAGAGACTGGGAAGTGGGTTGTCAAGATTGCTTCTTATAAGCCCAAGGATGAGAGTAAGGAAGTAAATGCAGAGGACTTTGAGATCACCAAAGTGGAACTTGGGAACTTGAGTAGAGATTCGGATAATCACATTTTCCAGGTATCGGCTAAGAAGATGCTCACACGATCAGAAAAAGATGGGTAGGAGAAAAGAGAGCTGAAGCGACATATCAAAATTCTTGCTCAATTAATTGATAGTATCAGCTGCTTTGGAGCACTTCCCATATCACACGCTTCAGAAAGTTTTGAGCCTACTACGCCAGAGAACAAGAAGCTGATGGGTCAAGTTCAGCAAGCTAAAAGTATCGCGGGGGCTGTGGAGAAATGGATTGAAGGAGTGATTAGAGATGATGAAAAATATATCACAAGCTCCAGGAAGTTATGCAACGAGATGCAAAGCCTCATTGCAGAGATTCAAAATCAAATTGTGCCATCTAAAAAAGAAGAGCATAAATGGGAAAATGTCTTGTCCATGCTCACCAAGATAGAAGAGTACGGGGCCACCAAATTTTTAGCAGAAAACTCAATCAAGTTGGTAACTGATGAGTGCCAACTCTTCGTATTGAAGAAACCTATAATATGGCGAGTAATCACATTCATGTCTATGATTTCTAATGCCAGGACTTCCGTTTATGCACTTTAGGACCTTCAATGCAGCTTGGTTAATGATAACAAAGTGGATAATCCAGACCACGATTGGCAACTGGGAATTTGTGGATTGAACACGTAGGATGCAATAAAGGCTTTTAGGCTACACATGGAGAAAGTTAAAGCCAAAGGAAATTTCACTCCCGAAGATATAACACAAGTCGCCTGAATTGAGTCCATGACATTTATCGGTAATGATCAGTTACCAAAGCATGCCAAGAAAATGGTGAAGCATAGGTGGGACAAAGAAGCTGCAAAAGCAAAGATCAATGCCATGAAAAATCCTAGCCAATCTATAATTTAGGAGCTTGCAACTGCCCACAATGCCTAGAAAAGTGGAGGAGATGATGATGATGGAGAATAAGCGTAGCATGATGATAATGCTCTATTTTTATTTTATGTGTTTTTCATAATATTGCAAATGACTCTAGGACATCTGTCCCTAAAAATACTCGGTTGGTTTTTATAACTATTCCGGAGGAGGTCGGGTTTTGAGGGAGACCTCCTCTACTCTTTAAAGCTACTATAAATTAGATTAAGATAGATAGAGAAGGGGTTAGAATAACTTACTTAGTTTTTGGTTTTGAGAAGTTATGTTTTTGTTAAAAAAGAAGTCATCAATTCATTTTTAAAATATGAAATTGGAAAGGACTTATAGGGGTTTTGTTGTGCCTTTGTTGCATGAAATACATATACATACATACATATATATATATATATATATATATATAAAGATCATATGCATTTTTGGGGAGGAAAAATCTTTGAGTTTTGAATCCGTGGAGTGGTATTTCTTTGCAAATATTAATCCAATTAAATGACTGTGATTACCTTTCTGATGATAGATATCGTTATTAATCTAGGGCTCCTTTTTATGTGATTTTAAAAGATATGTGTTTAAAAAGACATTTTACTTCTCTTACCTATTTTTATGAAATGTTGAATTTGTGTTTCTGAACTTTGTTTCGATCACCTCTGTTTTCATATTGAAGCATTTTGAAAAATAGTTTTCTCTCAAATATCTGTAAACCATTAGCCTCTCATCTAAGAATGAAGTAGGTAGCCTTATGTGCTTTCAGGTTAAAAGTATACCAGTTTAATTTAATTAGATTATTCCCTGAATAACCGATGAAGGGAGCTGTACTTATCAAAAATTCAGAGGGAAGTTGTGTATGTCACACTTAGCCAGCGTTTTAGTTGAACTTTGGTCTTTCAAAGAAGGCGACAGGGTTTGAATGGCGACTCTGTTGGGGAGCGTCAAACATTCAATAGATCAGTATGTTACATACATGTAAGAACTAAACTTATAACCAACAGTATCTGTTTATGGTGAAAATGGATAACAACAATATTGAAAAACTAAATAGATTCAACCACCAAACCCTAGCCTAACAACAACAAAGATCCACCATAACATATGAAGATTACCTAAGACAATGAAAATCAAATGAAATCACAAAGATTATACAATCACATGTCCAATAGGGTTTGAATCTTCATCCTTCCTATCTGCATTCATCTTGCTTGATATATTTGCTCTTAGATTTTATGTGTGCACAAGAGCTCAACAAAGAATGAAAATGTGGTTGCAAGTAGGATCGCATATGAAAGTTCAAAATCATAGTCGAGGCTGAATGCATAGTGAGTGAGGATGCATAGATTGATTAGGGTTGATAATGAAGTAAGTATCCTCTTATATAGAAGACACTATATGAAATGGAGGGATAAGATTAAGAGGTGTAAAAGAGGTCAGCTATGATTAGAGGGTAGGTAAAGAAAATAATAAAATAATAAGACGGTAGGTAGTGTATGAATTAAGAGATGACTGACATGTGTCATGGGTAGAAAAGGTTAATGAATTAATTAAATAAATAAAGATTCATTTAATCAATAGAAGAAGTGAGATTAATTAAATAAATAAGAGTATTTATTTAATTTAGGAAAAGGATAATTTAAATAAATAAAAGTATTTATTTAAATGAGAAATAAGGCTAGAAGAGGATAAATGAATTAATTAAATAGATAAGGATTTATTTAATTAATAGAATAATTAGGATAAAATGATTAAATAAATAAAATATTTATTTAATTAGACATGACAATTTTAGGTGTCTATAGTAACAATAGGTTTGCTTTGTTTGGAAGGAGGTTGTAAAAAAAAAAAAAAAGGTGAACGGTTGAGAAAAATTCCCATAACCCAAGAACACTGTTGTGGTTGAAAGGATTATTTAGGGATCCTAAAGAGGACAAAACTAGATTCTCGTCCTTATACTAGATCACAAAGGAGAGAGGGAGTTGTTGATGATTGTTTTGAGGAATTCCAAGGCTTATCATTTTCCACAAATTTTACTCCCAAGAGGAACACAAAAAGTAGACCTTCTTCTCCTACCAGAACCACTCCCAAGGTACCTTCTTCTTCTAGCCACTGGCAAGCATTAACACTCACTGGAATCCAAGCCCCTCCCCTTGTAACTATTTACCCTATTTTCATTATGGCCCAACCATGGGGTGCCGCAGTCGGGCCTCTTGCTCTCGGAGCCCACAATCCACTTCCAAAAGGGGCTAAAGATGTTTTACCTCAGTTTAATGGAGATGGGAAAATCTTGGTTGAAGAACATTTGAATTCCTTCAATGTAGCTACTGGGATACTGGCAGGACAACATGAAGATGTGGCTATTAGGCTTTTCACTCAAACTCTTACCGAGGGAGCAACAGATTGGTTCAGTCATCTGCAGGCCAGATCTATAACTAATTGGCAAAAAATGAAAATTGCTTTTGAGAAACGGTTCAAGAGTGCTAATGATGAGCACTCACTTTTGCCTTAGCTCACACAAATGAAGAAGGAGATTCTTGAACCAATGAGAGACTATGTAGCTAGGTATAATAAGATTATCCATAAAATTACCTAGGCTAAAAGACCAACTGCTGATAACCAACAATGTTTCTTTATCAACTCTATGCCTCCTGATGTTGGTTTCCATCTCAGAAGAAATAGGCCAGTTGATCTTGATACTGCACAAAATCAGCTATAGAGCTTGAAGATGATTTAATAACAGCCAAGAAGTGGAGAAAGGATGTGCAAATTCCTCAAGGTCAATCTCAAGCTTCCACCTCTTCGATCGATCCAGTTGTTCAAAGACTAGTCAATGATATGATTGCTTTGAAGAGGCAGATACCAAAACCTAGAGCCTCCTACCCACAACCCTATCAAGATATAAGTAGAAAACAACCAAACTAGTATAATTATGGGTGAACTTTGCAATTGCCTGCTGCCCCACAAAGATTGCAAATAGAGGCTCCTCTTGAAAAAAGTGCTATGTGCTCTTTTCACCTTACTACAGATCATGCTGGGAGTTATTGTCCTGATATGATAAGGCATGTTCAAATGAAAAACACAAAGGATGAACTAGGTGAGTTCACTAAAGCGGATAAGATTCAAGAAGTACGTGGCTACTCTGGATCATTCTACCTTGAATATGAATCAGATTCAGAAAGAGGTGTAATATTTTGGTAACTCTTGAAGACCCTACATGTGCAATCCTTACAAGGAATCAACGAACCTCCCAACCTGCTCCTTTTGTGAACTCTTCTCGAGCTAATTTCAAGGGTAAAGATCCCACATGTAATGATTTTTCCTCTCATGCAAAGACTCCTGAAGTTAAGATTTTACAGAGAAATTTCGAAAGTAAAAATAGTTCTTCTACTTCCCCCTCCTTTGACATAATTAAATTTTGTAAAGCTTCAACTATTCAACTTTCCACTGCTGAATATTTGAAACTGAACTCGAAGGAATTAGACAAACTGGTCAAGTATGTAAAAGGAGATTCTACCTCAGAGTCCTTAGTGCATAAGCGTATGATTGACAGTGATTTGTTTACTAATGAAAAATCTGCATCTGTTCCATTCCCTTCCACTGATTTGATTAATCCCTATGCTTTTCACAATTCTAAAGATAAACTTTACGCTAAAGTTCTGAAGCCCGAACCTTTTTATAACTCCCTCCTCCTGAATGGTCAGAAACTTAGCAATTATATTATAGATTCAGGGGCATCAGATAACATAATGCCATTATCTGTTGCTAGATCTTTAGGTTTAACACTTACTAAGACATTTGGAAGGTGTTATTCAATGGATCAGAAGCAGGTCCCTCTCATTGGATAGGTAAAGGATGCTCAGGCAGTGCTGGCAGTATGTCCTGATAAAAGGGTAAAATTGACCATTTTGGTTGCTGACATTCCTGCAAGTTATGGGATGCTCTTAAGTAGGACGTTTTGTAAAGAACTTGGAGGTGAAATTAAGATGGACTGGTCAGAAGCTATTATCCCACTAGGAAAACAAAAGATCAAACTTGAACCCGAACCAAAAAATAAATATAAAGTCTTTCCCTCTGATAATCCCAAAGCCCAGATTTTGTTCCAAGAATGTGAATTTGGAAATTATCTCTTCCTTGCACCTGATAAATTTTTTTTGGAAGAAGCAGTTGATGAACAAGGCGGACTGTGGCAAATGGAATTTGATGGAAGTTGCACCAACTCTAGCTCAGGAGCAGGGGTAGTTTTGTTGTCCCCTAATGGTAACATTTTTCCTTTTTCTTTCAATTTAGATTTCAAGAATACTAATAACACTGCGGAATATAAGGCTTTGGGATTAAATGAAGCTAAATATAAGGGTATAAAATTGCTTAAGGTAAAAGGTGATGCAGAGTTGGTTGTTAAATAGGTAAGACAATGTTTATTTAGTTAAGAATGATATGCTGAAACATTATAGAAATAGGGTTTGGGATGAGATAGAATTTTTCGATGCTTTCTCAATTGAAGCTATACCAAGAGAGCGAAACACTAGGGCAGATTCATTGGTTGTTTCAGCTTCTCTCTTGTTACCACATCCAGATTTTAAGGATGATTTTTATAGGATTGAAATGATTTATAGGCCTAGTGTCCCTGACAATGTGAAACATTGGCAAGTATTTGATACAGATGCTCAGATCAAATATTTTCTAGAGTGCAACCATTCATTTGCCCAATCAAATTTTGAAGGTTCTAAAGATAGTTGAAAATAATTTTGTCTAGACCATGGTATTGATTTTGATAAGAATTTAATTCAGCTGAAAGGGAACAAAATTCCGAAAGGCTTAGTGACTCTAGAAAGGTTTTTCACCCGTAATGATGTGTTCACTGGCAAGAAAGCTCCTGATGATGATGCAAAGGAAAGTTGTGAAAGGATCAATCTTGGTGATGAAGCTTATCCTAAAATGATAACAATTGGCAAGTATTGTTCTTCTGAGGAAAAATGAATGTGTAATGGATTATTGGAAGAATACATTGATGTATTCACCTGGTCTTATGATGATTTGAAGGAATTTAGGAATTGCCAGTTTCAACATCAAATTCCGTTGAAGCCTGGTGTTTCTCCTTTTAGACAGAAGCTGAGAAATTTTGATCCCTTGATGGCAGATGCAATTTTCAAGGAGGTAGATAAAATGCTTAAAGCCAGAATTATATATCCAATTCATCACTCTACTTGGGTAGCCAATATAGTGCCTATGAGGAAGAAGAACAGGGAAATTTAGATTTGTGTAGATTTTCGCATTCTAAACCAAGCAAGTCTTAAAGATAACTATGCTTTACCCAATATGGATCATATTTTGTAGACAGTAGCTAGGTCAGAAATTATGTCAATGTTAGATGGTTTTTTTGGTTACAATCAAGTTAGTGTTGCAAAGAATGAACAACACAAGATAACATTCATCACTCCATGGGGAACGTTTGCATATAATCGTATGCCATTTGGTTTGATTAATGTCGAAGCTACTTTTCAAAGGGCCATGGATTCTTCTTTTAGATATTTTCATGACAAAATTATTGTTGTTTACCTAGATGACTTGACCGTGTTTTCTAAAGATAGGAAGAATCATCTCAAAGATCTAAGGGCAGTTATACAACGTTATCTTGAGCATGGTATCTCCTTGAATCCAAACAAGTCAGTTTTCTGTGTAACTGAGGGCAAGTTATTGGGGCATATCGGTTCAAAGGAAGGTGTCAAGATTGATCCTGATAGAGTCAATGCAATTCAACATCTTAGCCTACCTTCAAATTAGACTAGAGTAAGGTCATTCTTTGGCTAGGTGAACTTCCTAAGAAGGTTTGTACCTGAATTTGCAGAAACTACCAAACATATCATTAGCTTGTTGAGTGAAAGGTATCCTTTTAAATGGATTGATGAAGCCAAAGAAGCTTTTGAAAGGATCAAGAGTTCAGTTGCCAATGTGCCAACCCTCGTCAACCCAGATTTTAGAAAGGATTTTATCATATATTGTTATGCCTCAGAACATACAATGTCTGGAATATTATTACAGGTGGATGAATCTGGGGTTGAAGCACCTATAGCATTCATGAGTGTCCCTCTCAAAAAGCATGAACTTAAGTAATCGCTCTTAGAGAAACAAGCCTTCACTGTGGTTAAAGCTGTAAAACAATTCCGGTATTACATTTTGCATTCTCATTCTATGGCTTTTGTTCCAAATTCTACAGTAAAAAGTATTTTGACTCAGCAAGAAGTTGGACTAAATAAAAGGGCGACATGGGTAACCAAAATTCAGGAATATGATCTAGATATTCATCCTACAAGGATAGTTAGAGGAAAAGGCTTATGCAAACTAATAGCAAAAAATAAGATGGAGACAGAAAAAGAGCCACCATTGACTCTATTCATTGGTTTGCAAGATACATGGTTTTCTGATGTAGCCTATTATTTGACCTATGATAGTTGTCTGAATCATTTGTCAACTAAAGAACAAAGGAATCTCAAGTTAAAAGAAGCTAAGTATGTTATTTGAAAAGATGTTTTATACAAAAAGGGCTTGGATGGTACCTATTTGAGGTGTGTAGATAAGCCTCAACAACAAAAGCTTTTGGAAGTTTATCATGGGGAAGCCTGCGGTGGACATTTCTCATCCTCAGTAACCGCTTTTAAGATTTTAAGAAATTGCTTTTATTGGCCTGGTATGTTTTGTGATGCATATACTTATGTTAAGGGATGTGAAAAGTGTCAACTCTTTTCCAGGAAACCACATTTAGCTGCTCTACCCTTAAGGCCTGTGGTAGTGGATGAACCTTTCAAACAATGGGAAATTGATTTCATTGGTCCAATAAATCCTCATTCCAATGCTAGTCATATGTATATTCTGACAGCAATAGACTATTTTACTAAGTGGGTGGATGTTGTTCCCACTAAAAAGGTGAACTCAGAGGTCGTATGTAATTTTCTCAAAGATTGCATCCTTGTCCGTTTTGGGGTCCCTCAGAAGATTGTCACAGATAATGCATCATATTTCTCCTCTGAAGAATTGAGTATGTTCTGCTATGAACATCAAATTACTCTTTAACACTCCTCCTATTACTTTCTGCAAGGTAATGAGTTAGCAAAATCGAGAAACAAGAACCTAGTGGCAATTATGAAGAAATTAGTTGATGATAATGCTCGGAACTGGCATAAAAAGGTATATGAAGCCTTATGGATGGATATAATTACCCCTAAAAGAGCCATTGGAATGGCACCTTTTGAGATGGTGTATGGGATTGGTGCAAAAGTTTCTTTACCCCTGGAATTGTCGACAGCCAGGCTTCAAACTATAATCGAGGATTCCTTTTTCCAAAATGCTCTGGAGAAGAGGGTTATGTATTTGATGAGTTTGGAAGAGGAAAGAGAAATGTTAGTGGATAGAATTACAGAGCATCAAAACAGGGTGTAGAAGATCTTTGACATGAGAGCTCGGCCAAGAGGTTTCCTTAAAGGAGACAAAGTACTATTATGGGACAAGAGGAAAGAACCAAAGGGTGCCCACAACAAATTTGACTCATTGTGGAAAAGTCCATTTAAGCTCTATGAAGTAGCGGGATGAACTACGTTCAGACTCAACTATTCTGATGGAACGGTTATGCCCTATACCTACAATGGGTAGGACCTCAAGCTCTACAAATCATGAAATCTGTGGTTAAGTGTTCCTATACATAGTAGATTAGATGTTTCTTTTATGTCTATTTGGTGCATGTCTTCTTTTCCCCCTTTCTATTTTTGCTGTGCGAAACTAGAGATTAGAGTTCTTTGCATTTTTTGCAATATACAATCCCTAGTCAAAGCCAATGTTATCTCGTCATTCATCCTTCATAGAAGGAGTAAGTCACCCTACAAAATTCTATTTGAGTCCTTAGCTTTCTAGAAATTCCTTGGTTCAATCCTTAATCCGTTTGTAAAATGTCTCTTAATCCATAGTGCCAAGTTTTAATGTTCTGGTTGAGCCCCATGAACGCATTGAACCATTTTGAAGGGGGTTCATAATGTTCATTTAGGTTCCGCCAGCTCTAAGGTGTCTAAAGGTTTTCATGCTAACGTTCACTCAAAGTGTTTTGTAGCGGTTCTTTTTCATGGTCACGTATGATGTGTTATATCCTCTTTCTCATGGCCATCAACCCTTTGAACCTAGTTCAAATAGTTCAGTGGTGTTCAACATGTTCAATGAGGTTCAAAAGATCAACGACACTTAACAGAGTTAATCTTTTCAAAAGAGAATTTTCTTGGTGTCGTGTACACTTTGAACTACTTGAACTCTCATGAAGTCAGTTCAGATTGTTCATACGTGTTCAAATCAGGTGGGTCCCATGGGCTAAAAGACATGATGGCACATTTATTGCTAAGTATGATGAAGATCAAACCATATCTCAGGTGACGTCTGTTGGTTGAGTTTTCAAGGCAAGTAATCATTTTTGCGAATTGATGGTTAATCCAAAAAGGCTGCCATGCATTCAATGCATGTGCATGATGTCCAATCCCAATTCTCAACACATTTGAGTTGATGATTGGAATTAATGCACTTAATAAGTTTGTATCACTTCTTTTTCTATAAGGTAAGAAATGATTTATTTCTGAAAAACTTGTTCTTCATTACTGTGAAGTTTTTGGATAGAAGGATTGGTTGCTGGTAGTCGTCCGTTTGGTCTCAGCTATGAAGGTGAGTTTGTTTCATGTCCTCTCCAGTGATTTTTACCTTCTTTCCTCTCTCATAATAAAATTTGTTGGGGAAAATAGGGGTTGTTGTTTATGAAATATAAAGTCCACATTGCACCTTTTTGGGAATATTTTTAGTCTTGCATGCACAGAGCCCATAGTCAATGATACAGACTTGAAAGGAGAAAATCTAGAAGTTTTAAAGGAAAGGGTGTTTAAAGGAACTGACGGTTCATTTGGTTTGGAAATTCTGAGTAGTGGTCTCATAGAAGCAGCAACCTTTCCTCCTACTGTCCTGTGCCCAGAACTAGTTAGGGAATGTATTGCAAGGTATGATCCTATTTCCAAAACTAGTAGGAGAGATAATGGTGAAACCCTCCTTGCAATTAATAGGGAAGTTATTTCCTCCATTTTCAAACTACTTGATTATCAGATCTCAAACTTTTCTCCCACCCAATCAATAACCGAGTTCAATGCAAATAAAACTGGACACAAGAATAACATAGCAAAGTATTGGTTGAAGGTTCCTCAGAGAGGTGGCTCCAGATTTCATAAGAAACAAAACAAGAACCACATGCTTCCCCACATCCATGATGTCATGTTACTACTTCACCAAGTTAAAGGTTCAGCTAAAGCCTACAATTTTGATGATTGGATTTACTGCTATGTACAACTGGTACTAGAAGGAAAGCAGTATCTTGACTAGGTAGAGTTGATTGCCGACTCCATGAGGGAACAACTAAGCATGGCAAAAAAGTTCAAGCATAATTTCTTCATGTCCTTGTATGTGATATATTGCTTGGTATGTGTTAAAGAGATAGTGGGAATACCTAGGTAGCTCGCTAAGGGAGAGGTTTTTGTGTATGCTTTTTACCCTATGTTACAAAAGGATAATGCTTTGCAAGATTTTAGGTGAGTACATAATAATTTTATGGGAGATTTGTGTTATGAGTTAAAGAACATGAAAACCAAGAGAATTTCTAAAGATGCACAAGTATTAGTGAAGAAATATGGTAGTTTCTTTGTTTAGTTTCCTCATTTTTTCTACATAAGAGTAGGCAGTTTTGAGGAAGAGCCTTTCAGGCTTCCTTGTTTCTATTCGGATTGTTTTGTTCTTGCTGAAATCTGTAGGTAGTTGGCTACCATACTTAAGAAGGATCAACCCAGAGACAAATGGGAGGATCATTTTCCTATTCAATTGGGTATTTTATCATGTAGTTAAATGTCAGATGCTTTAAGCATTGGAGCTGACCTGAAGACCTTCAATTTTCCACTGTATCATGAAAGAAAGGGCTTTGACAATAAAGGTTTCTCATGAAGTCTCAGTTTGATGCCGCACCTTCTAATCCCACACCTGGAGGATTTCTGAGAAGATTGCAATGATGAGCTTGAAGTGTTCAAAATTACAAACATGAGAATGGTTCTCAAACAGGTAGTTTCACTACAAGTGAAGCTTGATATAGGTGGAATCCAAGAGGATTATCTAGAGCTCTTTGAACTAGGATATCTGGACCATGCTGAACCCAAAATGTCCTGCATTAATTGGGATGTGGAAGAAGAGGATGACATATAGTTTAAAACAAAGAGGGTCTTGGAAAGAACCATGGAATGGGTTAACAAGAGGAAAGCAATGAAACTAGGCAACAAGATTGGTCCTGCAAGAAGTAGTGAGGCTACACTACATTCCCCAAAACATTTTTCTAACCCCACTTCTATGCATATTCATGCGGGTAAAGATAAAAAGCCATCTTACACCAAACATAAGCTCAATCCAGCTCTGGAATTTTTTGCTCCTCGATATACTAGGTCACAGAGTGCTGCTCAGAAGAGAATGGACCAGATCAAAGATACAGAGGCAAAAGACAAAATTCTTGATGCTCAGATTTTCAAAGTCGAGGACCTTGACAACAACGTTGTCAACACCATGGATTCTCATGTGGTTACTATAGCCATGACATCGCCACCAAAGGTGATTAGAGAAACGACGAGTTCAAGTGCAACTCGTAAATGGCTAACCACTTCAGTAAGAAAGAAACAGAGTTTTATTCTAGTAACCATCCCAATTCAGGACATGGTGGTTAAGTACACATAGAAGGATCTCAAACAAAAGAAGTTCAAAACAACTGCCAGATTAGATACTGATGAATAGACTGGGAAGTGGGTTTCTGAGATTGCTTCTTATAAGCCCAAAGATGAGAGTAAGGAAGTAAATGCAAAGGACTTTGAGATCACCAAAGTGGAACTTGGGAACATGAGTAGAAATTTAAATAATCACCTTTTCTAGGTATTGGCTAAGAAGATGCTCACTCGGTCAGAAAAAGATGGGCAGGAGAAAAGAGAGTTGAAGTGGCATATCAAAATTCTTGCTCAATTCATTGATAGTATCAACTGCTTTGGAGCACTTCCCATATCACATGCTTTAGAAATTTTTGACCCTACTATGCCAAAGAACAAGAAGCTAATGGGTCAAGTTCAGCGAGCCAAAAGCATCGTGAGGGCTGTGGAGAAATGGATTGAAGGAGTAATTAGAGATGGTGAAAAATATATCACAAGCTCCCGGAAATTATGCGATGAGATGCAAAGCCTCATTACAAAGATTCCGAATTAGATTGTGCCATGGGAAAAAGAAGAGCATAAATGGGAAAATGTCTTGTCCATGCTCACCAAGATAGAAGAGTACGGGGCCACCAAAGTTTTAGCAGAAAACTCAATCAAATTGGTAACTGATGAGTGCCAACTCTTTGTATTGAAGAAGACTATAATGTGGCGAGCACTCACATTCAAGTCTATGATTTCTAATGCCAGGACCTTCAGTGCAGCTTGGTTAATTTCAAAAAAGTGGTTAATCTGGACCACGATTGGCAACTAGAAATTTGTGGATTGAACACGTAGGATGCATACAGGCTTTTAGGCTGAACATGGAGAAAGTTAAAGCCAAAAACAATTTCACTCCTGAAGATATAACACAAGTCTTCTAAATTGAGTCCATGACATTTATCGGTAATGATCAGTTACCAAAGCATGCCGAGAAAATGGTGAAGCATAGGTGGGACAAAGAAGCTGCAAAAGCAAAGATCAATGCCATGAAAAATCCTAGCTAGTCTATAATTCAGGAGCTTGCAACCGCCCACAATGCCCAGAAAAGTGGAGGAGAGGATGATGATGGAGAAGAAGCGTAGCATGATGATAATTCTCTATTTTTATTTTATGTGTTTTTCATAATATTACAAAGGACTCCAGCACATCTGTCCCTAAAAATACTTGGTTGGTTTTTATAACTGTTTCGGAGGAGGTTGGGTTTTGAGGGAGACCTCCTCTGCTCTTTAAAGCTACTATAAATTAGATTAAGATAGATAGAGAAGGGGTTAGAATAACTTACTTAGTCTTTGGTTTTGAGAAGTTATGTTTTTGTTAGAAAAGAAGTCGTCAGTTCGTTTTTAAAATCTAAAATTGGAAAGGACTTATAGGGGTATTGTTGTGTCTTTGTTGCATGAAATACATACATACATATATATATATATATATATATATATATATATGTATATAAAGATCATATGCATTTTGGGGGAGGAAAAATCTTTGAGTTTTGAATCCGTGGAGTGGTATTTCTTTGCAAATATTAATCCAATTAAATGACTGTGATTACCTTTCTGATGATAGATATCGATATTAATCTGGGGCTCCTTTTTATGTGATTTTAAAAGATATGTGTTTGAAAAGAGATTTTATTTCTCTTACCTATTTTTATGAAATGTTGAATCCATGTTTCTGAACTTTGTTTCGATCACATCTATTTTCATATTGAAGCATTTTGAAAAATAGTTTTCTTTGAAATATTTATAAACCATTAGCCTCTCATCTAAGAATGAAGTAGGCAGCCTTATGTGCTTTAAGGTTAAAAGCATACCAATTTAATTTAATTAGATTATTCCCTGAATAATTGATGGAGGGAGCTGTACCTATCAAAAATTCAGAGGGAAGTGGTGTATGTCACACTTACCCAACTATTTAGTTGAACTTTTGTCTTTCAAAGAAGGTGAGAGGGTTTGAAACAATTTAATTTGAAGAAAGGAAAAAATCTATTCACTAACACCTGTAGAAAAGATCATTGATAAAATTAAAATAAGAATAAGTGAAGTAGCTAATACCAAGGCTTACTGCAGGAGAATATAGTACATAGCTTATTGGGACAAGAAAATCCAAAATGAATGGGGAACCTTGAGACCTCCCAATATCAATATCATATGCAAAGGGGTGAAGAGGTCCCAGACTACTTCAAAGGCTCCACGTGAGGGGTGGTTGAAGTTAAATTTTGGCGGGGCTACAAAAGGGAATCTAGGTTAGACAGGTTATAGATGTATAGTTAGAGACAACCACGGTAAGATGATCTTTAGTTTATCTGGAATATAGGAATAGCCACCAACAATGAAGTGGAGGCTACATCACTCGCTAGAGGACTAAGACAATGTGTAGAGAAGGGTTTGAACTCAATACTAATAGAATCTGATGCTCAAATACTTATTAATGCTAATAAGAATGGTGTCACACCAAATTGGAGATTACAGAGGATCCTGATGGACATTATGGATGATATAAGTAAATTTCCCAACTACGAGGTCAGACATGTTTTCAGGAAGGTGAACAAGGCTGCTGATTACATGGCAAACATGGGTACAAATTTAAGGACAAAGGATGAGCAGATTTTTGAGGTAATCCCAAGTGAGTATTTGAAACAAATTCTAGTGGAAGATTATGAGGCCTAGTGGAGACAGAAGAAGAAGGTATTTGATAGATATGACTAAGGGAGGGCACTGGTCTGGATTCCAAACCACAAATTTGGATCCTGACTGATAGAGGTAGATCATGATAGATGACTTAAGGCTCTGATTATCGTGATTGAAGGGACATTTGGAGAAGGTGGCAAGATATTATGACCCTTCAAATTTGAGGATTGATTTGGTTTTCATGGGGTATCATTTTTTTTTCTTTTAGATAGAGCTCGTTGTTCGATAATGATAGGAAATCTGCATCCTAAAAATAGAAGGATTTAGTTAGTCTTTTTTGAGATTCTTGCCATTTCAAGGGATCATATGGATTGAGGATAAATAGGATGGTCGATTGAGCAATGAAAGTAGGGGGAGATCAAAGGGAAAATGGTCCATCACTTTGGGTTAAGCTACCAATGTGCGGAGGAGACATTTTCACAACAATGCAGGAGACTTTTTAACTTGGATAAGCTCACTTGGGATGCATTGTGGCATCTAGCCAGAGGTATATTGGGTGGGGAAAGGCACTAGTGCGATGGTTTAGTCTATGAGGTGATTTTGTGTCCAATGATTGCATATTGGATTCCAAGGAAATTTGCATTCAAATGATTGATGGCTTTGTAAGATCGGTCGATGGGTAGGTAGTAGCAAGTGTTATTTTGGACTTGGATTAGAGTGGTTGGACTAGTGTATTGGACATGTATTTCAGCCTGGAACACTACATATGGGTTCCACCAGATGAGGAGTCTAATTCGAAGGATGAGGATGATCAAGAGGCTAGGGTTGTGTGACAGAGAAAGAGGAATTTCATGGCAGAGGCTTGGGAGGTGTTCTGGGTGGGTGTCAGAAACTGTGACTTGGGGCCCTTTAGGAGATTCCTGAACTCAAATGATAATTGGCTCAATACAGCCTCGACTACGAATGTCGTGGACATTGGTGAAAGGATTGTTGTGATTTTCTGCTATTTAGAATGGTATTTTTCTATTTTTGCTATATGAGATGTAAGGGAGCTATCCCCTTTTGATAGAAGTCAATAATAAATAAATAAATTTAATAAGATAAATAATTATAGATTAAATTATAATAAATTTTAATTATTATAAAAAGATAGAAATAATTAAAATAAGTTTTAAATATAATGAAAAATTAACTCCTAATAAATGATATATATATATATATATATATATATTTAAATAAAAGTGGAGAACCACTAAATTTTATTAATATTTAAAATTTTTACAACCTGGTTCAAAGAGCACCAGTAGGAAAGAACCAAGTAAAGAAAACCTTCGGTCTCGTTCATACATAATAAAGCTAGATAAGAACAAGGATTGAAGAGAAATAACCAAGCAACCTAAGGATTCCCCAAAAGCCATATTGGTCGACAAAAAACCCAACCCCCCAGAGTGTATGACTACAAAATCTCTCTTAATGAGATAATATAATATCAAGAATGTAGAAACCAAGAGCTGGTGCTTTCCAACAAAGGAGAGGAAGGGTGGACAATAGCATCATTCTGAACTCCAAGAGCCACAATCTGAAGAGGCAAAGCTGAAGTTGGAGAAAACATCATCGCATTCAATTGATAGTTCCGATACTAAATGTAAGTACAAATCCAATAGCCAATAAGATGAGAGGGGGAGGGGGGTGAATCATACAAACTTAATCTTCCATAAAAACATCAGATTCAACCTCGGTAACATATACTTCAATAATATAACCAAAACTATTAAACATGCAAACTCAAAAGCATATAAACATCATAAATCTCATAACACTAGATTTAACATGGAAACCCAAATAGGGAAAAACCACTGTGGGATTTCAGACCCACTAAGAAATATATTGTTCTAGAGTATGCTCAGTTAAAAGCAAATTCGGTTAAAGATTACAAACACATTGCTAGATGTGACCTGGTTAAGGGATTTCCCTCAGATCTGTTAGGATCTTCACCTTGTTAGAAGTGACCTTGTTAAAGGATTTCAAACACTCAATCAGAATGTCACCTTGCTAGAGGGTTTTACAAATAAGACTGTTAAGTTCACTCGGTTAAGAGATTTTCTGTCACTTTCACAAAATAATAGTAATAAAAATCTATCTGCAACTTCACATCTAAAATGCTAAAGCAGATTCCTATTTGTTCAATACAATCTAGACATAGAACTAATCTTGTCTATCTATTGGGCTTCTATACTCTGTCATTCAAACAGGTCTTCAAGCTTTTGTGCTCGGTAATCACTATGTAGCATCCCTATGCATACACTTGCCCGCATGCATTATTTATCAACAGTTTCCTATTTATAAACAATTAGGTAACCACTTAATCTCCTTGATCACATTTCCCATGATCAATCATAGCCATTAGATCTTCAATCCTTTCCAGGTTCAATGCATCTTTCGATCTGAAAATGTTTTACCCCGCCTGGGAACTTGCATACATTTCTTGGAACTTGTGCTAGGGTTTTGTGGTTCAATCTGCACTGTAGATCTTCATGCCGACTTTCCATTGCCTTAGATTCTTAACAAACTTCATGCACAACATACCAATCATTTAATCAGTTCCATCTAATCAGCTTCCTTCATTAAATATCGCCTGTAATCATTTAATGCATTCTGTTATAGCTCGGTTACAACTCGGTTATAACTCGGTGAATACTAAACTTCACTCGGTAGACATTCTGCCTTCATTAACTGATAGCGATAACCTTAGGGTTTACCGACTAGGTTCCTTAGGGTTTACCGACTAGGTTCTTTGCTTGGTAACATTGTATAGTATTATCCTTACAATTTACAACATATGTATGATGTTAAAACAATCTAAACATCATGATCTCATCATTGTTTGACTTGGTAATAGTTGCCCATTGAATACCTTATTCATCCCCTTATTCATCATAATCTTTCCTGTGTCTTTTACCGACATCTTTATATTCTTTAACTCATACTTCTCAAGATATGGCAACATCTTACAGAATTAGAAAATCAATTTCTTGACACCAATGACAAAATAATAATATGAAGACAGTAAACATCCTTAATCAGTTATATCCATAATCATCAACAACCTTCTCAATATCCTTATTAAAATGCCAACAATCTTTCATTGTCTATTATAATGAAATATTGCCAACAATCTCCCCCTTTGGCATTGATGGCAAAACCAATTGATTTGACCTTAAAAGATTCGGATTGTTATGATTCTAAAATGCTGAAATGCTCTCCCCCATACATTAGACTTCTCCTCTTTTCTTCAGTCTTCTTTCCAATCTGTAGTCTTCTTAGTTTTCTTCTAGTCTTCTCCCCGATATTTGTCTTCTCCCCCTTTGACAACAATGCCAAAAAGTAAAGAACTAAAACATAATTTCTTTCTATATGAAGTGATTTCCTACTGTTGTATATCAACTGAGTCTCAGTCAGAGCATTTTGTCTTTAATTCCTATTCCTTGTATTGTTTCCTGTACACCTTTAGAAAACATCCTAAAGGGTGTAAATCAGCATCAACTCCTAAAAGATATTCGATAGAGTCATCAGATTGATGCTTTCACCGAACTTGGTCAGTGAGTAGAAGATAGGGGTAGGACCCCTAACTTACTTCTGAGATATTCAAAAGTGTCCCTTGGTAGTGGCTTGGTGAAGATATCTGCTATTTGTTCATTTGTGCTAACATACTCCAACACCACTTTCTTCTCTTGAGCTTCTTCTCTAAGATAATGATATTTGATAGAGATGTGCTTTGTCTTAGAATGCATAACAAGATTTTTTGAAATGTTAATGGCACTAGTATTGTCACAGAATATAGTTACTGGCTCGGTAACTTTCTCATTTATACCTTCCAACAGTTGTTTAATCCATGCAATGTTGGCACAATTCAATGTTGCAACAATGTATTCAGCTTCTGGTGTTGACTGTGAAACACATCCTTGTTTCTTGCTAAGCCAACTCACTAGTCTTTCTCCTAAAAAGAAAGCTCCTCCACTTGTGCTTTTTCTGTCATCAATGTTGTCTGCCCAATCAGCATCAGTATAAACTTTTAAATCAAAATCATTTCCTTTCTGATATACTAAGCCATAATCCTCTGTGCCTTTCAAGTATCTAAAAATTCTTTTGATTGCTGTCATGTGTGTTTCCTTAGGACCTGCAAAGAATCTTGCAACTATACCTACTGCATGTGCTATGTCTAGTCTACTATGAACAACATATTGTAGCTTTCCAATCATGGATTGGTAAAGTGTCTCACTAACAAATGCAGATTCATCATTCTTTGATAATTTACAGTTGGTAGTCATAGGAGTACTTACTAGTTTTGAATCCTCCATTCCAAATTTCTTCAAGATTTCCTTTATGTACTTGGATTGAGTAATGAAAATCTCATTTTTCATTTTCAGTATCTATAAACCTATAAAATACTTTATCTCACTAATTAATGACATCTCAAATTCTTTGCTCATTTCATTTTCAAAGTTCTTGCATAAAGAGTCATTTCCACAAAATATAATATCATCAACAAATATGGCTGAGATCAGTATTCCATTTTCATCATTCTTCATATACATATTGTTGTTCTCACTTGTCCTTATAAAACCAATCTTAATCAAATAAGAGTGCAATCTTTCATACCATGCTTTAGGTGCTTGTTTCAAACCATATAAAGCTTTGTTCAATTTACATACCTGATCTTTATTATTGTCTTCAACAAATCCTTCAGGTTGTTCAATAAAAACTTCTTCTTCTAATATTCCATTCAGAAATACAGATTTGACATCCATTTGATATACCTTGAAGTTTTTGAAAGCAGCATAGGCCAACAATGTTCTTACTCCTTCAAGTCTAGCAACATGTGCAAAAGTTTCACCATAATCATTTCCTTCTTCTTGAGCATAACCTTTGCAAACTAGTCTTGCTTTATTTCGAATGACCTCTCCTTTTTCATTCAACTTGTTTTTGAAAATCCACTTTGTATCGATTACATTTTTGTCCTTTGGTCTTGGGATTAGTTTCCATGTGTCATTCTTCTTGATTTGATCAATCTCTTCTATCATAGCATTTATCCAATCTTCACTGTTAAATGCCTCTTTCACTATTCTTGGTTCAAATTCAGATATCAAACATGTTTTCTATCTCAGTTTGTTCCTTGTCATCACTGGATCATCCTTATCTCCTATAATCTGACTTGGTGCATGATGTTTTCTGACATACTTGGCTAATACAGGCTCGGTAGGCTCTGTATGATCTTCTTCATCACTCGGTAACTAGATATTCTCTTCATTTTCTTCAACAGTCTTCTTGGTTGAACATAGACAAATTCATCATAGTCTTCTGGTTCCTTGGAATTTCCTTCATCATTTCTTTCTGTAAATTCATCAATTTTCACATTTTCACTTTCTACTATTTTGTTAGATGATTTGATCAGACATTTAAATGCTTTGCTTCTAGAGGAATAACCTAGAAATGTTCCTTCTTCACTTTTCTGATCAAACTTGTCATTTCTATCATCTTTGTGAACATATCATCTACTTCCAAAGATTTTAAAATAACTTACATTACGTTTCTTATCATACCAGATTTCATACGGTGTCTTCAAAGTACCTTTCTTCAATTATACTCAGTTCAGGGTGTAAACTGCTATGCTTATTGCTTCTCTCCAAAATGTTTGTGGCGCCTTCTTTTCAATCATCAATGTTCTAGCACAATCCACAATAGATTTGTTTCTTCTCTCAACTATTCCATTCTATTGTGGAGTTCTCGAATGCAGAGACTTGTCTTTTAATACCATGATCATTGCAAAATAAGTTGAACTCATCAGATGTGAACTCTGCTCCTCTATCTGATCTAAGACATTTCAGTTGTCTTCCTATTTTATTTTCAACTCTTGCCTTGTACCATTTAAACATTTGAAAAGCTTCTGATTTTTCTTTTAAAAACATTACTGACATCATCCTTGAATAGTCATCCACAAATAATATGAAATATTTATCACCATAATAACTTTGAACTTTCATAGGACCACAAAGATCAGTGTGCACTAGATCTAAAATTCCCTTAGAAGTGTAAGACTTACTTGTAAAGCTTGATCTTATCATCTTACCCATCTGGCATCCTCAGCACATATCATTCTCAAGTTTTTCAAGACTCGGTAGACCTCTTACTCGGTGCTTCTTACTTATTTTGATCAGATTATCAAAATTTACTTGACAAAACCTTTTATGCCATAACCAGGTATCATCTATCTTTGCATACAAACACTTGTTATGAGTTGAGTCAAGGTGAAATGTGTTACCTTTTGTTTGTGTCCTGGTAGTAGCTAACTTTCCATTCTTGTCATGAACTTTGACAATTCCTTTCTGAAATTCTATTCGGTAACCTGTGTTGTTTAGCTGTGCTACACTCAACAAATTATATTTCAAACCTTCAACCCAATAAATATCATTGCATCTTGCATTGTCAAGAAGTGTTATAGATCCTTTACCTTTCACTGGACATGGTGCATCATTACCAAATATAACATAGCCTCCATCATAATCTTCTAATATAACAAACTTGTGTTTATCTCTTGTCATATGATGCAAGCATCCACTATCTATGATCCAAGAATCATTAGTGTTTATGTGAGATATTAGGGATTTTTCTTCATACCTCTCTTCATCTGATCCATCTTTGATAGCCACATAAACTACTTCCTTTGTATCAATCTCATCTAATTTATCATCATTGGATTCCTCATCAGCTATTAAGTATGTCTTTCTATCTCTTCTTTTGAAGTCTCGGTGTCCTCTGTAATGATTGTCTTTCTATCTGTCATCTCGGTAATCTCTATTTTCAGTAAAATATTTGTTAGGATAGTTACAAGCCATATGTCCTATTTTATCACAATTGAAACATTTCAAAGGTAGTTTTCCTTTATACTTATCATTGCCTCTCAGTAACCTTTTGGCTAATAGTGCTTCAAACTCTTCTTGCTTTCTAATTTCCTCATAAATTTTGTGTACTTCTTCCATGTTCTTACGAAATCTTTCACTTGCTCCATTGTGATCTCCTTCAGAGTACTTATACTTTCTTTCATTGAAATCATTAGATTCATCAAGATGAAAAGAACTAAATGCAAATTCAACTTTATTTACCAAAGATCCATTGTTATCAAAATTACTTAACTCAAATGCATGTAGCTTACCAATAGTAGCATCTAAAGAAACTGGCATATTAGGTACAAACCTCAATTCATTGATTGTAGAGACTCGGATTGCATAAGCCTGTAGAAGGGTTCTCAACAACTTACTTGTTATATCCTTTTCTTCAATAGTTCCACCTGCTCCTTTGATTTGATTGACAATCTCCTTTAATCTTGTACTGTACTGAGTTATGTTCTCACCTTCATTCATCCTCATAGATTCAAGTTGTCCTCTTATACTATCTACTTTTTCTCTTTGAACATGTTCATCTCCTCCATATACTGATATGAGCTTATCCCACATAGCCTTTGCATCATTGCAGCCTTCTACATCATTAAACTTTGAATCGGTCAATGCAGATGTTATTTCAATCATTGCTTGAATATGTTCTTGCTTTGCCTTTATCTCTTCCATAGTCAATGGATAGGAGCTCGGTGTAACAAAATCATTCTCCAGATAGTATACAACATATTCTCCAACTCCTGATAGATGTAACTTCATCCTTTTCTACCATGTAGAGAAACTTGACTTGTTCAACTTCGGTGCATCCCTCTTATACATCTTTTGATCTTTAACTCAACTGCCTTTAAAATTTTCTTCCGGAGTCCAAAGCTCTGATACCAATTGATAGTTTTGATACTAAATGTAAGTACAAATCCAATAGCCAATAAGATTAGAGGGGGGAGGTGAATCATACAAACTTAATCTTCCATAAAAACATCAATTTCAACCTCGGTAACATATACTTCAATAATATAACTAAAACTGTTAAACATGCAAACTCAAAAGCATATAAACATCATAAACCTCATAACACTAGATTTAACGTGGAAACCCAAATAGGGAAAAACCACTATGGGATTTCAGACCCACTAAGAAATATACTCTTCTAGATTATGCTCGGTTAAAAGCAAATTCAGTTAAAGATTACAAACACATTGCTAGATGTGACCCGGTTAAGGGATTTTCCTCAGATCTGTTAGGATCTTCACCTTGTTAGAAGTGACCTTGTTAAAGGATTTCAAACACTCAATCAGAATGTCACCTTGCTAGAGGGTTTTACAAATAAGACTGTTAAGTCCACTCGGTTAAGAGATTTTCTGTCACTTTCACAAAATAACAGTAATAAAAATCTATCTACAACTTCACATCTAAAATGCTAAAGCAGATTCCTATTTGTTCAATACAATCTAGACATAGAACTAATCCTGTCTATCTGCTGGGCTTCTCTACTCTATTATTCAAATAGGTCTTCAATCTTTTGTGCTCAGTAATCACTATGTAGCATCCCTGTGCATACACTTGCCCACATGCATTGTTTATCAACAGTTTCCTATTTATAAACAATTAGGTAACCGCTTAATCTCCTTGATCACATTTCCCATGATCAATCATAGCCATCAGATCTTCAATCTTGTCTAGGTTCAATACATCTTTTGATTTGAAAACATTTTACCCCGCCTGGGAACTTGCATACATTTCTTAGAACTTGTGCCAGGGTATTGCTGTTCAATCTACACTGTAGATCTTCATGCCGACTTTCCATTGCCATAGATTATTAACAAACTTCATGCATGACATACCAATCATTTAATTAGTTCTAGCTCATCAGCTTCCTTCATTAAATATCACCTGTAATCATTTAATGCATTATGTTATAGCTCGGTTACAACTCGGTTACAACTCGGTGAATACAAAACTTCACTCGGTAGACATTCTGCCTTCATTAACCGATAGTGATAACCTTAGGGTTTACCGACTAGGTTCTTTGCTTGGTAACATAGTATAGTATTATCCTTACAATTTACAACATATGTATGATGTTAAAACAATCTAAACATCATGATCTCATCATTGTCTGACTTAGTAATAGTTGCCCATTGAATACCTTATTCACCCCCTTATTCATCATAATATTTCCTATGTCTTTTACTAACATCTTTATATTCTTTAAATCATACTTCTCAAGATATGGCAACATCTTACTCAATTAGAAAATCAATTTCTTGACATCAATGACAAAATAATAATATCAAGACAGTAAACATCCTTAATCAGTTATATCCATAATCATCAACAACCTTCTCAATATCCTTATTGAAATGCCAACAATCTTTCATTGTCTGTTATTATGTTGTAAAGCGGAAAAATTGAACCCTCGTCGTTCTCCCCTCCCCAACACCGAGGAGAGAGAAGGGAGAGTCACTAGGGTTGATGGTTTTCACTTAGGAGGGACTTTACATTCAAAAGAGGGGTTGAAACCCACAAGATCCAATCCCACGCAATGCAAGATTGGATTCTATATGAGTTTCAAGGGTTAAGACATCAAGGATACCCTCTTTTGTAAAGAAATGTAGATAGAAAGATTGAACTAGGAATGCATGTAAAGTAGGAAATATTTGCTTATAAACAGAGATAGGAATATGATATGAAGCTGCGGACCTGAAATTGGCAGTAAAATGTCGAGACGGTGCTGTTCTGCAAATTTGAGCGAAAGTTGACAGGACGATGGCGCCCAGTGTGCACACGGTCCTCCGAAAAATCCGCAAAACGAAGGTGGATTTGTTCGTCTCTACACAAGGATTCCAGAACTTCAATTACAGCCACGTACCTGCAACCTACACATAGAAAAGAGAGGATGATTGGGGGGTTAGGGATGAGGGGTTTGCCTTTAGGTCAAACCCCGGTTTTGGAATTAACCAAGAAATGAGAAATGCTGTAAATGTAATGTAAAACAAGTACTAATACCTTGTTGTAAGGATGTTTGTATCCTTATATGCGAAGGTATAGATGTTGTTGTATGTTGTATGTTGTATGTTGTAGTATGTGATCTCCTCTTCAATGGTTGAATCCTTGTCTTGAATGCAACACCTAGCCTTGAATGGAGACTTAGAATGATCAATTGCTTGAAGGAATGCTTGAATCCTTGAATGCTTGAATGCTTGAATGTTTGAATATCGTTTCCGCGCCCTTTCCATCTTACCCAAAATGAGAGAGGAAAAGTAGTTTATATACTTGCCAATTAGGGTTAAAAGACTGATTTTCCCGACCTTAGGCCGACCAGGAAATGTTATTTTCCAAATTGCAAACTAAAAGACCCGAAGTCCCATAGGAGACCGGGCCCAAAAATAGGGCCAGGGACTAGGGCGCTGGGCGCCATGGTCCTGGGGGACCAGGGCGCTGGGCGCCCTAGTCCTGAAGGACCAGGGTGCTAGGCACTCTGGTCCCACCTCCCAGGACAGCAGGGTGCAAGGAGGGATCAGGCAGGGTGCTGGAAAAATGCAGTTTTTGATGTCATGAACAAGTTTCGGGGTCTCCATTTAGGTTTAGTGTTGCGTCACCATCGTGAAGACCCAAATGCAGTCAAAATTGCAAGTGTCACAATTTTAGGACGCTACATTTAGCCCCCACTTTAGTGGGAGTATAAGCATACGCTCATACTTCCGGTAAAGTACAAGGAAACAACATTGAAAAACTTTCACCACGTCAAGGAGGCAAGATACACCAAGCCCCCAGTGGACTAAAGATCTTACGACTTCGATTGACAAAGTAAAAGGGAAGATCATGAGGGAGAACCATGACCGTCAGTAGTAAGGTTCCCTCACTATGAGTCATGCAAGAAAGATATCAAAAATCTTCAAGGCAAAGCTAAATTTGTCAAGAAATTTTCAAGTATCTTGAAAAGATATAAATGGGATGTATGCCCCCCTACGTTAAAGCGATCGCACACGCCTCACCGGGGGTGATTGCTTTAAGGTAGTGATACATATAAGAATGAGAAGGGAAAGGAGCATGTTATCACAAGGATTTAGCCCCCAAGTGTGAGATAAGCCCAAGGATAATAGACACAAAACACAAAGCACAAGGTGACTTCGCTTTCCTCGGGGTCAGTATGCTGTATGATAATTCATGTATATCATATGTATGTATGCATAATTGTTCTTCATTCCCCAATCAAGGAAGGTCACCTAGAAGAAGGGAACACATGTGTCTTTTGAGTCAACATGAGAGAGACCAAAAGAGATCTCAATGCTTTGCATCGTCCTCAAGTAGACAACACTAAGGACAACAAATAGAAGAATGAGAATAACACATAGAGGAAGTAACGAAAGAGAGGAGGAGAGAATCTGCTATGCTAATGAAACTAGTCTAGCACGTCATCTACCCCCCGATCTTGCTGATCAATATTTCGGGAAGGTAGGGAACACACTAGAGGAGGAACATCCAACACAGCAGATGGAGCTATCACCAGATCTAAACAAGGGCTATGTTCATATCCCAAGTCGCGGTGTTCTTGTCTAGGAGCTAGGATAAGTGCTTTAGAAAATACGTTAGATAAATGGTTATCAAAATCAACATATTCATATTCACTATCAGAATGAATAGGAGTAACATTTTCATCATGAATAACATTTTCATCTATATCATCATCAAGATTTATCAAAATAGGATCTTTAACTCGCACGGGATCAAGACCATCATACATCTTATGTTTAGGAGATTTCGGCTCAATCGTCGGCTAAGGAGAAAATGGAATAATACTGGCTGAAGGTGTTTTTGGGGATTGCAAAGTTTGAGAGGCAGCTGCCTGAGCTCTAAGACGACGCTTTCATCGGCGTTCACGTGCAGAACGATTTTGTCTAGTCTTAGTAGGAAGTTGCGAATATTGCGGAGGAGGAATGTTCTCATCCTTATCGCTTGGGTGTTTAGGTTGTGGTCTCTTAGGTTGAATAATAGGAGAAGAGGAAGGTCTCTTCTCTCCATAAGAGGAAGGAGGAGGAACTGCTCCATATAAGGGAGGAATATTTGGTTTAGGAAGGAGACCAAGTCCATCATGACGAGGAGGGATAGGTCTACTTTTAGGAATTTTATTAGATATAGGCATAGTCACATCCATAGGAATAGGTTGGGAATCTTCTTGAGGAAAGACATTAGTTTTATCTTTCAAAGGAAGAACTTCCTTCTCAAGAATGATAGGAATATCAAGTTTGGGTGTTCTAGGTTCACTTAGAGATAGGATCATGTCTTTTTTCCACTTTTGATAAGATTTGAAAAGATGATCACTTCGCGGAGGAAGAGATTGGAATTGTTTAGGCCAAAAATAATCAATAGGAATGCTAGAAGTTCTTTCAGCTGGTTTAAAGAGACTATGATTGACAGTAACAACTTCACCATTATGGGGAAATTTCAAACACTTGTGAATAGGAGAAGCAATAGCTTTCATGGAAGATAGCCAAGGATAGCCTAGCTTCACATGAAATTGTTCAGATGATGGAATGATACCAAAGTCCACATCAAGGGTTTTGTTATGGACCTCAATAGGTAATGTAATAGAACCAATTGCAGGAGAAGAAAATGCATCAAATAATTTCACAATCACATCTGTTTTGTCATAGATCACTTGATTCAATTGCAAAGTAAAAAGAAATTCTTCAGTAATGATATTAACCATGCAAGAAGGATCAATAAGCACTCCACGGCAAGGTGTGTTATTGACTTTTGCAACTATATATAAAGGACCATGAGGTGCCCTGATAGTTTTACTAGAATCAAAGGTGATGGAAAGTTCTTTAGGGATTTTCTGCTGCTCTACAAAGTTAATCACATTCGGAGTCATAGACACAAGATCATTGGGTGAGATAGAGGAATCAATAGTATCAATCGCATTAGAGGTATGAGAAGGCAATGGATCAGTAAAAATCTGAAGATTTTGGTTAGAAGGAGCTACAGATGTATTGCCTTTGTCATTCACTCCAGAAACAAAAATAGTATTATTATCAATCAAATCTTGAATTTTACCCTTTAAAGCAAAACAATTTTCAGTATCATGCCCAGGTTGACGATGAAATTGACAAAAAGATTTGTTATCAAAATAGGGTGAATTAATCTTTGTAGGATCTATTTTCCTTATAGGAGGAAGAGTAAGCACATTTTGTTCCAATAACTTATTCATAATACTATGCAATGATTCATTCAAAGGAGTAAACTTTCTCTCTTTCTTGAAAAACTTAGAAATGGGAGGCACACCTGATGCTGCATTCACATTGTTGTTGATGATGTTTTCATTGAATTTAATGGACTCTCTATTCGGTTTAAACTTCCCAAATGGTTGTTGACTACTATCACCCTTATCACTCGGAGTCATAGGATGTGATTGTTCCATTTGACTCACAGTCAGTTGATAATTGTGAAGAGTTGCGCACAACTGTTGGAAAGAAGTAAACTCAGAAAACAGGAGTTTTTCTCTAATGTCTTTTTGTAAATTAGAAATAAAGATTCTTTGAATATCATTGTCAGGCACTGGAAAGGAAATTTGAGCATACAAATGCTTATATCTACCAATGAAATCAGTCACTTTTTCTTTAACACCTTGTTTACAATGCATTAAATCAATCAAAGTAACTTTAGGACTTATATTGTTTTGAAATTGTTGAATGAAAGCATTTGCAAATTGTTCGAAAGAAGTAATAGAATAGGAAGGCAACGAGCAATACTATTGTAGGGCTTTGTCTCTTAATGTTCTAGTAAACAGTTTTGCAAGCAACCTTTGGTCATAAGCAAAATCAGTACATATTGTTTGAAAGGTCTTAACATGTGTTAGAGGATCACCCTTACCATTATAAAGCTCCAAATGCGGAATTTCAACATGTTTAGGGGGAATAGCTCGAACAATGTCAAAAGAAAGTGGACTCGCAACATCAAATGTGGGCACACTAAACTTAGATTGATTCATAGAGGCAATTTGTTGCTGTAAAGAAGAGACAGTTTGTGCAAGATTGTTAATGGTCGCTTCAGTCGAAGAGTTCATATTAGACGTGTTAGATTGTGATGGAGGTGTTATGTTATTGAAAGAAGGTAGAGAGTAAGGTGGTGGGACACTATGATAGTTAGTCATAGGAGATGATTGGACAGGAGGAACACTACAAGGAGGAATGGAATGGTTAAATGAATTGCCCCCTTGTGTCATGTTCATTTGTGGTGATATAATAGGAACACTTATTGAAGGAATGAATGAAGAAGTCAGATTGAATGAAGGAAGAGGGTTGATTGAAGAAGAGGGATTGCCCCCATGACTAGTGATCATAGGAGGAATGTCTTATATTGAAGTAGTCATTATGTTTGATGTAAAAGTAGGTATACTAGCAATAGAAGTCGTCAAAGGAATAGAATGATTGTCTTGAGTAGGAGGTTGTGTATAACCTAAGGTTTCGGCACAACTTTTCATAGGCATCACATTTGAATCCACAATGTGTGCAATACCACGCAAAATATCTATTCCATTCTTATCACTTTGAAGCATACATTTTAGACCCTCAATTAATGAAAGAGCTTTGCTATTGGGGTATTCCTGAGACATCCATTGTCGAAAATCATCAAATTGGTTATCCAATTTTGAAAGTTGTTCTATAGAAACCTCATGGAGATCTTCTTCATCATTAAGAGGATTAGAGGAATTACCCATGTCCTCGTTAAAAAGGCCATTCAAATTAGGTTCCATCTCCTCGGTAATTAAACCTTGGAAGGACTTGATTCTAAGGCTTCGTCTAACGGGAATAGTGTAAGTAGGGCTTATTGTTGTAAAACTCATGCACTAAAGAAAGAGAGAAGATTTTGAATTTTAGAGGTAGCAAATTTCAGTAAAACTAGCCAATCTTCTAGATTTAAGCTGTTAAATACAATCAGGACAATCTCCCGAAATTTCAGAAAAAATGTCCGGGACCGTGGCGCTCGGGGTACACACGGTCCTCGCAACTTTTTTCAAAATTTGCAGGGATGAAAGTTATGATGATTTTACAGCTAACCTAAGAAAATTGAGTGATTTTACGATCTGTAGATAGGCCAAATTAAAGTTGCAATCTCAAAATTGAACCCTACCAAGATTGTCGAAAAATGCAAAATTTGAATTTTGAAAAAGAGAGGGAAACTAAAATTTTGAATTTTATGATTTTAGAGGGAATACCAAAAGCAATGCAAGTTTTGAAATTTGAAAGTTGACTCAATTTCACGCAAAATTCATTTTTGAAAGCGGAAATCAAAGTTGTTGTAATTAAGCACTTAATTTCAAAAGTCACAAATTGCAAAAATTTGAATGAATCACTGAAATTTCGAATGAATGATAACACACTTTTCAGATTTAGGACTGTAAGAAACACAATTTTGACACAAATTTCAATTTCAACAATTTTTGAATGATTAGAAGCCTCAATCCAAGCAACCGCTAGACCAACTTTGACTGTAATTTTGAAGGTGTTAAAATTGATAAAATCAGCCAAAATTCTGGATTTTAGCAAAAAAATACAGTAAGATCTAGCTCCCGAAATTTCGAAAAAAATGTCAGGGACGATGGTGCTCGGGGTGCACACGGTCCTCGCAACTTTTTTCCAAATTTTCAGGGATGAAAGATATTGTGATTTTATTGCGGAATCCAAAGTTACAGCCGATTTGGAGATGTTGTGATCAATCAAATTGTCGGACAAAGGTTGAATCAAGAGGGTTTCAAAAATTAGGGTTTTGACACTTAACCACTTAATTTTCAAAATTAAAGCACAAATATGAATTGATAATTTGTAATAGAAGGGCAGATCTGAAACAAGCATTAACAATTAAACATTTCACAAGTTTAATTACTTAAAAAGAAAATTTAGGGTTTTTATGCAATTAACCTCTAAAATTTTGCAAAGGATCAAACATGGAAATGTAATCAAGGAATCCAATTTTCAGATCTAACTATGAATAATCAGAAAGGATGTTCACGTCGGGTTCACCAAAATGTAAAGCGGAAAAATCGAACCCTCGTCGTTCTCCCCTCCCCAACTCCGAGGAGAGAGAAGGGAGAGTCACTAGGGTTGATGGTTTTCACTTAGGAGGGACTTTACATTCAAAAGAGGGGTTGAAACCCACAAGATCCAATCCCATGCAATGCAAGATTGGATTCTATATGAGTTTCAAGGGTTAAGACATCAAGGATACCCTCTTTTGTAAAGAAATGTAGATAGAAAGATTGAACTAGGAATGCATGTAAAGTAGGAAATATTCGCTTATAAACAGAGATAGGAATATGATATGAAGCTGCGGACCTGAAATTGGCAGTAAAATGTCGAGACGGTGCTGTTCTGCAAATTTGAGCGAAAGTTGATGGGACGATGGCGCCCAACGTGCACACGGTCCTCCAAAAAATCCACGAAACGAAGGTGGATCTGTTCGTCTCTGCACAAGGATTCCAGATCTTCAATTACAGCCGCGTACCTGCAACCTACACACAGAAAAGAGAGGACGATTGGGGGGTTAGGGATGAGGGGTTTGCCTTTAGGTCAAACCCCGGTTTTGGAATTAACCAAGAAATGAGAAATGTTGTAAATGTAATGTAAAACAAGTACTAATACCTTGTTGTAAGGATGTTTGTATCCTTATATGCGAAGGTATAGATGTTGTTGTATGTTGTATGTTGTATGTTGTATGTTGTATGTTGTATGTTGTAGTATGTGATCTCCTCTTCAATGGTTGAATCCTTGTCTTGAATGCAACACCTAGCCTTGAATGGAGACTTAGAATGATCAATTGCTTGAAGGAATGCTTGAATCCTTGAGTGCTTGAATGCTTGAATGTTTGAATATCGTTTCCGCACCTTTTCCATCTTACCCAAAATGAGAGAGGAAAAGTAGTTTATATACTTGCCAATTAGGGTTAAAAGACTGATTTTCCCGACCTTAGGCCGACCAGGAAATGTTATTTTCCAAATTGCAAACAAAAAGACCCGAAGTCCCATAGGAGACCAGGCCCAAAAATAGGGCCAGGAACTAGGGCACTGGGCACCATGGTCCTGGGGGACCAGGGCGCTGGGCGCTCTGGTCCCACCTCCCGGGATAGCAGGGTGCAAGGAGGGATCAGGCAGGGTGTTGGAAAAATGCAGTTTTTGATGTCATGAACAAGTTTCGGGGTCTCCATTCAGGTTTAGTGTTGCGTTGCCATCGTGAAGACCCAAATGCAGTCGAAATTGCAAGTGTCACAATTTTAGGACGCTACATATGCAATATTATATCTTTCATTGTTGGCATTATAACAGACAAGAAGAAGGTTGGCATTCCAATTACAATGAGAGATTGTTGGCATTTCAATAAGGAAATTGAGAAGGTTGTTGATGACTATGGATATAACTGATTAAGGATGATTACTGTCTTAATATTATTATTTTTTCATTGATGTCAAGAAATTGATTTTCTAATTCAGTATGATGTTGCCATATCTTAAGAAGTATGATTTGATGAGTATAAAAATGTCGGTAAAAGACACAAAAAGAATATGATGAATAAGGGGATAAGTTATTCAGTGGGCAACTATTACCGAGTTAGACAATGATGAGATCATGATGTTTAGATTGTTTTGATATCCTAGATATGTTATTCTTTGAAAGGTTAATAATATACTATGTTACCGAGCAAAGAACCTAGTCGGTAAACCCTAAGGTTATCACTATCGGTTAATGAAGGCAGAATGTCTACCGAGTGAAGTTTAGTATTTACCGAGTTACAACCGAGCTGTAATAGAATGCATTAAATGTTTACATGTGATATTTAATGAAGGAAGCTGATGAGCTGGAGCGGATTAAATGATTGGTAAGTTGTGTATGAAGATTGTTAAAGAATCTATGGTAAAGAAAGATCGGCAGGAAGATCTACAGCTTAGATTGAACTGCAATACCCTAACACAAGTTCCAAGGTGAAAATGTAAGTTCCATGGCAGGGTAAAACATTTTCAGATCTAAGGATACATTGAATCTGGACAAGATTGAAGATCTGATGGCTATGATTGATCGTCAGAAATGTGATCAAGGAGATTAAGCGGTTGGAAGATTGTTTATAAATAGGAAACCGTTGATAAACAATGTATGTGGGCAAGTGTATGCACAAGGATGCTACATAGTGATTACTGAGCACAGAAGCTTGAAGACCTATTTTGATAATAGAGTATAGAGCCCAACAGATAGACAAGATTAGTTCTATGTCTAGATTGTATTGAACAAATAGGAATATACTTTATCACTTTTAGATGTGAAGTTGCAGACATATTTTATTACTGTTATTTTGAGAAGTAGCAGAAAATCTCTTAACCAAGTGGACTTAACAGTCTTATTTGTAAAATCCTCTAGCAAGGTGACATTCTTATTGAGTGTTTGAAATCCTTTAACAAGGTCACTTCTAACAAGGTGAAGATCCTAACAAATCTGAGGGAAATCCCTTAACCGGGTCACATCTAGCAATGTGTTTGTAATCTTTAACAAGATTTGCTTTTAACCGAGCATACTCTAGAAGAGTATATTTCTTAGTGGGTCCAAAATCCCACAGTGGTTTTTCCCTATTTGGGTTTCCACGTTAAATCTAGTGTTATATGTATGTGATCTTATCTATTTATGGGTCTGCATGCATCACTATTTTTCTGATAAGGTTACCAAGGTTGAATCTGTTGTTTTTATTGAAGATTAAGTTTGAATGATTCACCCCCCCTCTCATATTGTTATCTTGACATCTATACTAATCATATTTAGTATCAGAACTATCAATTGGTATCGAAGCATTGGACTTTGGAAGAAAAGTTTAAAGGCACTTGAGTTAAAGATCCAAAGATGTATAAGAGGGATGCACCGAAGCTGAATAAGTCAAGTTTATCTACATGGCAGAAAAGGATGAAGCTGCATCTATTAGGAATTGGAGAATATGCAGTCTATTATCTGGAGAATGATTTCATCACGCTGAGCACCTATCCATTGATAATGGAAGAGATAAAGGCAAAGCAAGAACATATTCAAGCAATGATTGAAATAACATCTGCATTGACTGACTCAGAGTTTAATGATCTAGAAAGATGTACTGATGCAAAGGCAATGTGGACTAAGCTCATATCTATGTATGGTGGAGATGAACATGTTCAAAGAGCAAAAATGGATAGTCTAAGAGGACAACTTGAATCTATGAGGATGAATGAAGGTGAGAACATAACCCAGTATAGTACAAGACTAAAGGAGAATGTAAATTAAATCAAAGGAGCAAGAGGAACTATTGAAGAAAAAGATATAACAAGTAAGTTGTTAAGAACCCTTCTACCAGCCTATGCAATCTGAGTCTCTGCAATCAATGAATTGAGGTCTGTACCCAATATGCTAGTTTCTTTAGATGCTACTATTGGTAAGCTACATGCATTTGAGTTAAGTAACTTTGATAACAGTGGGTCATCGGTAAATAAAGTTGAATATGCAGTTCTTTTCATATTGATGAAACTGATGATTACAATGATAGAAAGTATAAGTAATCTGAACGGAAACACAGCGGAGCAAGTGAAAGATTTCACAAAAACATGGAGGAGGTACACAAACTATATGAGGAAATCAGAAAGCAAGAAGAGTTTGAAGCACTATTAGCCAGAAGGCTATCGAGAGGAAAAGGTAAGTATAAAGGAAAGCTACCTTTAAAATGTTTCAATTGTGACAAGATAGGACATATGGCTTCTAACTATCGTGAAAAAGAATCGAGTGAAAAGAGAGATTACTGAGATGAAAGACGGAAAGATAATCATTATAGAGGACACCGAGACTTCAGGAGAAGAGATAAAAAGACATGCCTAATAGCTGATGAGGAATCTAATGATGATAAATCAGATGAAACTAATACAGAGGAAGTTGTTTATGTGGCTATCAAAGATGGATTAGATGAAGAAAGGTATGAAGAAAAATCTTTAATATCTCATATAAATACTAATGATTCTTGGATCATAGATAGTGGTTGCTCACATCACATGACTGTTGATAAACACAAGTTTATTAAATTAGATGATTATGATGAAGGCTATGTAAGATTTGGTAATGATGCACCATGTCCGGTAAGAGGTAAAGGATCCATAACACTTCTTGACAATGCTAAATGTAATGATGTTTATTGGGTTGAAGGCTTGAAATACAATTTGTTGAGTGTAGCACAGCTAAACAACATAGGTTACCGAATAGAGTTTGAAAAAGGAATTGTCAAAGTTCATGACAAGTATGGAAAGTTAGCTACTACCGGGACACAAACAAGAGGTAATACATTTCATCTTGACTCAACTCAGAATAAATGTCTATATGCAAGGATAGATGATACCTGGTTATGGCATAAAAGGTTTTGTCATGTTAATTTTGATAATTTGATCAAAATAAGTAAGAAGCACCGAGTAAGAGGTCTACCAAGTCTTGAAAAACTTGAGAATGCTATGTGCCGAGGATGCCAGATGGGTAAGATGACAAGATCAAGCTTTACAAGTAAGTCCTATACTTCTAAGGGAATTTTAGATCTTGTGCATACTGATCTTTGTGGTCCTATGAAAGTTCAGAGTTATTATGGTGATAAATATTTCATATTATTTGTGGATGATTACTCAAGGATGATGTCAGTAATGTTTTTAAAAGAAAAATTAGAAGCTTTTCAAATGTTTAAATGGTACAAGGCTAGAGTTGAAAATGAAACAGGAAGACAACTGAAATGTCTCAGATCAGATAGAGGAGGAGAGTTTACTTTTGATGAGTTCAACTTATTTTGCAATTATCATGGTATAAAAAGACAAGTCTCTGCACCGAGAACTCCACAATAGAATGGAATAGCTGAAAGAAGAAATAGATCTATTGTGGATTGTGCTAGAACCTTGATGATTGAAAAGAAAGTTCCACAAACATTTTGGAGAGAAGCAATAAGCACAGCAGTTTACACCCTGAACCGAGTACAACTGAAGAAAGGAACTTTGAAGACACCTTATGAAATTTGGTATGACAAGAAACCTAATGTAAGTTATTTTAAAATCTTTGGGAGTAGATGCTATGTTCACAAAGATGATAGAAATGGAAAGTTTGATCAGAAAAGCGAAGAAGGAACATTTCTAGGTTATTCTTCTAGAAGCAAAGCATTTAAATGTCTGATCAAATCATCTAAAAAAATAGTAGAAAGTGCAAATGTGAAAATTAATGAATTTGTAGAAAGAAATGATGAAGGAAACTCCAAAGAACCAGAAGATTATGAAGGATTTGTCTATGTTCAACCGAGAAGTCCTACCGAGAAGACTACTGAAGAAAATGAAGAGAATATCCAGTTAACAAGTGATGAAGAAGATCATACAGAGCCTACCAAGCATTTATTAGCCAAGTATGTCAGAAGGAATCATGCACCATGTCAGATTATAGGAGATAAGAATGATCCAGTGATGACAAGGAACAAATTGAGATAGAACACATGTCTAATATCTGAATTGTAACTGAGAATAGTGAAAGAGGCATTTAACAGTGAAGATTGGCTAAATGCTATGATAGAAGAGATTGATCAAATCAAGAAGAATGACACATGGACACTGGTCCCAAGACTGAAGGACAAAAATGTAATCGGTACAAAGTGGATCTTCAGAAACAAGCTAAATGAAAAAGGTGAGGTCATTCGAAATAAAGCAAGACTAGTTTGTAAAGGTTATGCCCAAGAAGAAGGAATTGATTATGGTGAGACTTTTGCACCTGTGGCAAGACTTGAAGGAGTAAGAACATTGTTGGCATATGCTGCTTACAAGAATTTCAAGGTATATCAAATGGATGTCAAATCTACATTTCTGAATGGTATATTAGAAGAAGAAGTTTTCATTGAACAACCTGAAGGATTTGTTGAAGGAGAATATAATGATCAGGTATGTAAATTGAACAAAGATTTATATGGTTTGAAACAAGCACCTAGAGCATGGTATGAGAGATTGCACTCATATTTGATCAAAATTGGTTTTATAAGAACAAGTGAAAACAGTAATATGTACATGAAGAATGATGAAAATGGAATACTGATCTCAGCCATATTTGTTGATGATATTATCTTTAGTGGAAATGACTCTCTATGCAAGAACTTTGGAAATAAAATGTTTAAAGAATTTGAGATGTCATTAATCAGTAAGATAAAATATTTTATAGGTCTACAGATACTGCAAATGAAAGATGAGATTTTCATTACCCAATCCAAGTACATAAAGGAAATCTTGAAGAAATTTGGAATGGAGGATTCAAAACCAGTAAGTACTCCTATGACTACCAACTGTAAACTATCAAAGAATGATGAATCTACATCTATTGATGAGACACTTTATTGATCTATGATTGGAAAGTTACAATATGTTGTTCATAGCAGACCAAATATAGCACATGCAGTAGGTATTGTTGCAAGATTTTCTGCAGATCCTAAGGAAACACACATGATGGCAATCAAAAGAATTTTCATATACTTAAAAGGCACTAAAGATTATGGCTTAGTATATTGGAAAGGAAATGTTTTTGGTTTAAAAGTTTATACCGATGCTGATTGGGCAAGCAACATTGATGACAGGAAAAGCACAAGTGGAGGAGCTTTCTTTTTAGGAGAAAGACTAGTGAGTTGGCTTAGCAAGAAACAAGGATGTGTTTCTCAGTCAACAGCAGAAGCTGAATATGTTGCTGCAACACTAAATTGCACCAATATAGCATGGATCAAACAACTGTTGGAAGGTATAAATGAGCAAGTTACCGAGCCAGTAACTATATTTTGTGATAACACTAGTGCCATTAACATTTCAAAGAATCCTATTATGCACTCTAAGACAAAGCACATCTCTATCAAATATCATTATCTTAGAGAAGAAGTTCAAGAGAAGAAAGTGGTTTTGGAGTATGTTAGCACAAAGGAACAAATTGCAGACATCTTCACCAAGCCACTACCAAAGGACACTTTTGAGTTTCTCAGAAGTCAGTTAGGGGTCCTACCCCTACCTTCCATTCACTGACCGAGTTCAGTGAAAGCATCAATTCGATGACTCTACATAATATCTTTTAGGAGTTGATGTTGATTTACACACTTTAGGAGGTTTTCTAAAGGTGTGTAGGAAACAATAAACAGGGAACAAGAATTGAAGACAAAATGCTCTGACCGAGACTGAATTGATACATAACAGCATGGAATTCACTTCTAAGAGGAAGAAAATATGTTTTTAGTTCTTTTCATTTTTGGCATTGTTGTCAAAGGGGGAGAAGACTAATGTATGGGGGAGAAGTCTACTGACTGAAGGAGAAGACTACATTTCAAAACCAGGGAGAAGACTAATGATAGAGGGAGAGCATTTCATAATTTCATAGCAATCTGAATCCAAATCAATAAAGTCAAATCAATTGGTTTTACCATCAATGCCAAAGGGGGAGATTGTTGGCATTATAACAGATAAGAAGAAGGTTGGCATTCCAATTACAATGAGAGATTGTTGGCATTTCAATAAGGATATTGAGAAGGTTGTTGATGACTATGGATATCATTGATTAAGGATGATTACTGTCTTAATATTATTATTTTGTCATTGATGTCAAGAAATTGATTTTCTAATTCAGTATGATGTTGCCATATCTTAAGAAGTATGATTTGATGAGTATAAAGATGTCGGTAAAAGACATAGAAAGAATATGATGAATAAGGGGATAAGTTATTCAATGGGCAACTATTACCGAGTTAGACAATGATGAGATCATGATGTTTAGATTGTTTTGATATCCTACATATGTTATTGTTTGAAAGGTTAATACTATACTATGTTACCGAGCAAAGAACCTAGTCGGTAAACCCTAAGGTTATCGCTATCAGTTAATGAAGGCAGAATGTCTACCAAGTGAAATTTAGTATTTACCAAGTTACAATCGAGCTATAACATAATGCATTAAATGTTTACATGTGATATTTAATGAACGAAGCTGATGAGCTGGAGCAGATTAAATGATTGGTAAGCCGTGTATGAAGATTGTTAAAGAATCTATGGTAAATAAAGATCGACAGGAAGATCTACAGCTTAGATTGAACCGCAATACCCTAACACAAGTTCCAAGGTGAAAATTCAAGTTCCAAGGCGGGGTAAAACATTTTTAGATCTAAGGATACATTAAATTTGGACAAGATTGAAGATCTGATGGCTATGATTGATCATGGGAAATGTGATCAAGGAGATTAAGCGGTTGGAAGATTGTTTATAAATAGGAAACTATTGATAAACAATGTATGCAGGCAAGTGTATGCACAGGGATGCTACATAGTGATTACTGAGCACAGAAGCTTGAAGACTTGTTCTAATAATAGAGTATAGAGCCCAACAGATAGACAAGATTAGCTCTATGTCTAGATTGTATTGAACAAATAGGAATTTGCTTTAGAATTTTTAGATGTGAAGTTGCAGACATATTTTTTTACTGTTATTTTGAGAAGTAGCAGAAAATCTCTTAACCGAGTGGACTTAATAGTCTTATTTGTAAAATCCTCTAGCAAGGTGACATTCTTATTGAGTGTTTGAAATCCTTTAATAAGGTCACTTCTAACAAGGTGAAGATCCTAATAGATCTGAGGGAAATCCCTTAATCGGGTCACATCTAGCAATGTGTTTGTAATCTTTAACAGGATTTGCTTTTAATCGAGCATACTCTAGAAGAGTATATTTCTTAGTGGGTCCAAAATCCCATAGTGGTTTTTCCCTATTTGGGTTTCCATGTTAAATCTGGTGTTATATGTTTGTGATCTTATCTATTTATGCGTCTGCATGCATTACTATTTTTCTGATAAGGTTACCGAGGTTGAATCTATTGTTTTTATTGAAGATTAAGTTTGAATGATTCACGCCCCCCTCTCATATTGTTAGCTTGGCATCTGTACTAATCATATTTAGTATTAGAACTATCACTTCTCAATATCCTTATTGAAATGCCAACAATCTTTCATTGTCTGTTATAATGCAATATTGGCAACATCAATGAATCTAGTAGAAAGTGAATACCTGAAAACACATTAACAGTCGCTACCAAGATATCTGGAGAAACATGATCTAAAAAAGCTACCAGAGCAAACATAGTATCATCATAGAGATTATAAATCAAGACTCCTCTCATAACTGAAAGAAGTTCACCTTGCCAGCTAAAAGATAGTAATTGAGAATGAGATAGGAAACCACCATAAGGAAAAATGCCAAACTCAAAATGATAGAGAGACAAAGCATTATCCATATCAGCAGCAGAATAAAAATGGGGATGAAAGTATGCATCCAAAAGAGCCCTAACCATAGAATAATCCAAGAGCATATCCATACAGATAGTAATAAAATGAGATGCAACCTCAGTAAGAAAACTATCTACATTTTCCACCAGCCATCGTCTGCCCAGTACTTTGCAAAAATCCAAAGAGAAATCCAGAAAAAAAATTTTAACAGATGACCAAGCTTTTCATCATCAAAAACATGAGAGTCTTGGAAGTCATGATGCTTAACAGGCATCAATACTCTATAACCAATAGCCTCCATCAAAAAAGAGATAATGTGATGCAAAAAAGAGCAGGTTTATAAAGAAAACAAAGGCCATCATAAAAGAGTATGTACAGCTACCAAAGGATGAGAAAGATATCAGAATAAGGATCAGCACAACCTAGCCCACGAAAAATCATGCAAACAAGAAACCGCAGACCACCACCTCAAAAAAGAATAATGAAAAAATTCCTCACAAAAAGAACAACCATAACTCACATTAACAAAACTTATGATAAATCAAGATTGTCATACAAAGGAGATCCCCATTGTGGAAAAAGAAAACATTCCCAAACTACCACTACGAAGGATATAATAAATCAATCATAAATAAGCCTACGAGCGAGCCACCACTGAAAATGTGGATATCAATATACTCATTAACTCCAATCAGAGAGTAAAAAGCTCAAAGAAAACATGATTAAACCCACCGGTGAGCTGTACAAATTAAATCATATTACGGACAACTAAAAACAAAAACAACAAGCACAAAGTACTAAATGAAGCATGATTACAAGATACCCCCCCAGCCAAAAAACCACAACCCCTAAACAAGGCCACGGCCAGTACCATGGCTGGAATTACAAGCAAACATGCAGACTTAATGGGGAGATATGAAAGACCAAGGAGGCCACAAACACCACCACACTAAACTGCATACCTGGTTATAATCACAAACAAGATACAAGGTTGAGGCTAAGCCAATAGGTTATATCTGAATAGTTATACAAGATGAGGGGGTAAACAACTGACATCCACATCAACCAAAGACTAAATATCTTCATCTAAGGCTTTATTTGCCAAGAAATCCACCACCCTGTTGGCTACCCTGTAGCAATGAGCTATAGAGATTAGCAATGAGCTATTTGAGTTGTGCAAGTATCTTATCCAACCAATATTTAAGATGTCAATAATTTGAGGAATGATTTGTGACCATATAAAAAACAACTAGAGAGTCACCTTCTATAATGACATCCAAAAAGTGCAAAGAGAGGAGAAAATCAAGCCCAACAGAAAGAGCATGTAACTCAGCCACATTATTAGTCCCACTAGAAATACATTGATATTATGCTTTAATAATACTAGCCCTATTATCATAAACCACAACACCAATGGTAGACTTCCTCGGATTACCACGAGATGCTCCATCAAAATTTAATTTGTACTTGGAAGAAGGGGGAGGCAACCAAACTACCTCTTTCCTATTAGTTAAAGAAGACCTTGATTTAGAAAGGGCCCCAATCATAGGGAGCATCTGTAAAGCCGGCCAATGCGTGGTAACCCAATTATCCCATGATGTAAAAGTATTTTGCAGAGTAATGCCCTTGTAAATGAAGGCCAAGGTAGTCTCGAGATGGATTTTTCAATATAGAAAAGCACATTTAGCAAGGTGGAAGAGTGTTTCCTAAAATCATGTTATTCCTCTCAAGCCAAATCTTCCAAATCAGAATAGAAGGAGAAATTATCCAAAGAGAAGCATAAAATGAAGATGGGTATAACAGAAGCCAACTCATGAATTGGAACCTAAGGTCACCACATAAAGTACTACACCAGTTTAACTTATTAGACAACCACTACCAACATTGAGAAGCAAAGGGGCAATGAAGAAAAAGATGATCAATTGATTCAAGAGACCCTCTATACATAACATAAGGAAAAACAATAGTAATACCAACCCTATCCAATCTCATACCAGTTTGAATTCTATCCTGAATAGTTAACCAAGCAAAAGCTCCTGCTTTTGGAAGACATGCAACATGCCAAAATAACTTATAAGGCAAGTCCTCCCCACTACAACCTGCAAACAAATAATTGTACCCCTCCTTAACTGAATATTCCCCAGATTTTGAATAGACCCAAATAAGCTCATCTTCAACCTCAAAAAAAGGCAATGGGCATTTCTTTAACTCATCAACAAAAGAAGATTTAAGATCTTGGTCCACCTGAAGAAAGTCAACATATTTCCATCTAGACACAGGTACAAGACCCGAGGAATCCACAAAAAAATAATCAACCACAAATATACCCCAAGAAGATTTGAGAAGAGTCATAAGAGGCGACCAATCCCTAAGGCTAGAAAGTGTTGGGAAACCATTCTAGACTTCATCCCAAAATCTAGCCTTATGACCATTATCAATAAGCCAGGACAATCCTGGAATAATAACAGATCTACACTCAACCATGAAATTCCATATTACAAACCCTTTAGGGAGAGAAGAAGCGGTAAAAATGGCCTCCTTAGAATAGTTTCTCAAATATTTTGCAGATAGTATAGATGCCCACTTGGAAGAGGGTTGTTTATACAACTTCCAAACTAACTTAGCACTAAGAGCCAAGTTCTGTTTACCAAGATCCCTAATCCTTGCACCACCCTTATCTTTCGGAGAACAAACCCTATCCCATGCTAATAGAGGGGTCCTAAACTTATTATTAACATTGTCATTCCATAAAAAAGACCTTAAAATAGATTGTAGAGCAACCACAGATTTCTTAGGAGCCTTCAAAATGGATAATAAATAGATTGGAACTGCATTTAGAATAGCTTTAAAAAACACAATTTTCCCAAAAAAAGAGAGTCATTTATGAGACCAGGGAAGTATCCTTGAAGAGATAGCCTCCAAAATCCGTTCCCAAAAATTATGCTTCTTCGAACTAGTAAAAAATGAGAATCCTAGATACTTACATGGGAACTGGCCAACAGAGAATCCCCAAAAATGAGTCAACCTAGACTGCACCAAAGGGGAAACATTAAGAAAGAAAATCTTAGATTTAACCCGATTGACCTTCTAACCAGAAAATGAAGAATAATCCAAAATTATCCTATTAATGACCTTTGCTTCCCCCATAGAAGCTTTGCCAAACAATAACATATCATTAGCAAATAAACAATGAGAATGACTAGCAACCATATGTGGAATAGAAATCCCCTTCTAGAGGCCACTATCCCTAGCTCCCAAGATAGCTCTACTAAGAGCTTCAACCAAAATAATAAACAAGAAAGGAGACAATGGGTCCCCTTTCCTGAGACCTCTAGATGAAGCAAAAAAACCACATGGGGAACCATTCAAAATCACCGAGAACCTAGTCGTGCTAATACATGCTTATATCCATTTAACCCATTTTACCCCAAACCCGAAATTCTTAAGCACACACAAGAGCGCCTACCAACTTACCCTATCACAAGCCTTCATCATATCCAACTTTAGTATCATAGCTAGAATAGAAAGCTGAGAGATAGAATGCAAAATCTCATGGGCCACAATAGCCCCTTCCATCGTTTCCCTACCAAGGACAAAACCCCCCTGCTCCCTCAAAACAATCTTTGGGATGAGCTTCGCAAGCCATACATAAATGGCTTTAGTGATAATTTTATATAAGGTATTACATAAGGCAATTGGACGAAAATCCACAAAAGATTTGGGATTCTCTAATTTCAGAATGATAGCAACAAGGGTTGTGTTGAGCTCCTTCAAAATAGACCTATTGCATCTAGCCTCTTCTAAAACAAGGCGAAGGTCTTCCCCAAGAAAAGGCCAACATTTTTGAAAAAAGAGAGCAATAAAACCATCGGGACCAGGAGCCTTATCAGGTGCCATTGAAAAAACAACCTCCTTTACTTCTTGAATAGAGAAAGGAGCCATTAACATTACATTATCCTCATCAGAAATTAGTCTAGGAATAGCAGAAGCAAAGATATCATTAAAGACAGATGCCTCCTCAGATAGCAGGGACTTAAAAAACCAGACAGCCTTAGCGACAATCTCTTTCTCCTCTGTAATAGCAACTCCATCAGGATTTTGAATATAGGAGATCCTATTGCGTTGCCTTTTTAATTTAGTTGAAGAATGGAAGAATTTAGTATTCCTGTCACCATCACTCAACCATAGATCCCTAGATTTCTAATGCCATTAGATTTCTTCCCTAGAGAGAATCTACTCAAGCTGAGAATTTAACATTTTATGTCTCTAAAAAGTAGCAAAATCCATACCACAGTTCATAACCATAGCATTAAGAACTTTGAGTTCTTCCTGAATCTTAATTTTTTCAGAAAAAATATTTTTAAAATGCAACACATTCCATTTCTTAATCTCTTGTTTTAGAAAAGAAAGTTTCTTTACAAACCAAAACATTCTAGTTCCATAAACGAAGGGAGCCAAGGACCACCAAGATTGTAAAAGCATGAGAAAAGATGGGTCTTGAAACCACATTGGTTCTAATTTAAAAGAAGAACGACTAGGAGCTCTATCATCCAAAATAGACAACACAATCAGAAAGTGATCAGAACTAGTATAAGACAAAATTGAAGCCACAACATCCACATCAGAGGAAATCCAATTGGCAGAAACCAAAAAATGATCAAGTCTTTCAGTAATCTATGAGAAATCTTTTCTCCTATTTGCCCAAGTAAATGGACCATTCAAGGTTTTACAATCCACCAAGTCATTATTCTGAATAAAAGCAGAAAAATCCTCCATGATACACTTATTGGGCAAAATACCCCCAAATTTCTCATCATCAAAGGAAATGGCATTAAAATCCCCTCCAAAAACCACAAACTAGCCATGCAGGAGAGAAAAGGTAACAAATAAAGAATCCCAAAGAGATTTCTTACCCCCAATTGTCATTGGACCATACACATTGAACAACTAGAATTTAACACTCAAAATACGACTCTTTACCAAGGCCAACATCCAATAGGGAGCAGAAACAACCAATTTTAACTCAGTAGACACATCATTCGAAAGAAAAGTCAAACCCCCAGATGCCCTCGTGGAAGGGGAGACACAAAACTTCCACAACTTCCATTTGGAAAACAAAAAATCAGCACCCTGACAACTTAACTTAGTCTCTTGCAATAGTAACACATCACACTTCATTAAATCCAACTATGATTTAATGAGGTGCCTTTTGTTAGGGGCATTTAAGCCCCTAACATTCCAAGACATGATTCTCATTTCTCTCGAGGGGAGATAATTTCTTCTCTCTTCGCAATTGCAAAATCAAAGATCTCCATCTCAACCTCCAATGATGCCTTCAAACTACACTCGGAGGCAACAGACCGAGTAAACGGAGGACTAAATTTTATTTTCCTTTTAACTGATCCTGAGTTCGGACTCAAGAGCGTGGACTGAATACAAGCATCAATCTCTAACTGTGTATAGAACGCCTTCAACTTCCTACCTCTCTTAGCAGGAGAAGGAGATGGAGAGGTAAGGGATAAAGGGAAATGAACCAGAGGTTTATTAATTGCAGGATCAAACCCCACATTCCCAATTACACACAAGGCATTATCATTCTCCTGGACTTTGTCTGATGAGATAATGTCAAAAGGATTACAAGTTGGGGGAATAACCAAAGAAAAATTCAAATTGACCAAACCTTGATCAATCGCTTCCACAACTTTATCAGTAACATCCGAATTCAAGGTAATGTTATGATTAGAAACTAATTTTTGAACTTTAGAAATTAAGTCCGCATCAGGAAGGAAGGAATCCATACTATTGATGACAAGATGATCATCTTTCTAAAAATTCTTGAGCAGCCCATCCTTCATAAGAGGAGACCCTAAATCCCTCCTACTATCCCCATTCTACTAGCTTACCGAAGGACGAATTTCATTGTCAACAAAAGTCAGACCTTGTAAAGTAGGGTATTTTGACCAACGCCCAATATCGACATTAGACTATGGAGTTTCTAGATTTGAATTAAATAATTTAGAAGTTTGAGACACCTTATCTCCAAAAGACAAACCCTTAAGGGAAGCAAATAGAATAGAATCCATAACCACAAAAGCCTTAGAAAACCAAGCAGAATCACGAACAATACTCTGTTGCCAAACACCATCAATAGACTTCAAGTTACAATTGGAAGGAACCACAGAGGACAAAGAAAGAAAAACACAAATCTTGACCCTAAAAACCCCATCCTCAAAAACTAAATGCAAATGAATAAATTTCCCGAAAGAATCCCCAATTTTTTGCAAGATATCCAGATCCAAAAAACTCATAGGGAAGACCAGGCAAGGAGAACCAAGTGGGGATACATTTTACAATATCTTGTGATGCAAAAAAAAAAGGTTTCCAATTTTCCACAAAGATTAAATTACGACCAAGCCACAAATATGGTTTTTCCAAAGCCTGTTGTTTAGCATCCACAGAATAAAAAAAAAACAATGAAGGAATTTGCAAAAAGAACCTGAAAGTAAACCATGCCATACCAAAGAGAGTCAATTTTATGATGAAGCTTGGAAAGAAAAATATTATCACCCCAAACCTGGATTAGAACCGCGAAGGAGTGCAAATCCCTAGCTTTCTTGTCAAACGGAGCTTCAACCGTAGAGATACAAGGCATCAGTAACCAAACTTTCTCCACCAAAGGCTCTTTATCCAAGGGTTTATTCATTTTCAAATCAGAAGATAAAACAACTTTCCCTTTGTTGATTTGTATCTTTTATAATGATTGTCCTTTCTTGCATAGAATCGTTTGCCCCTCATGAGGATATTATCCTTGCTTGGAATCGTGTATCTTTGATTAAAACCTATTCCTTGCTTGAAAATATATTTCTTTTAAATTGATCTATGCTTGGTGTTGAAAGTGTGCAATATTTCATCAAGAATCCCCTCTCCTATACATTGAGAAGATGTGTATAATTGATCTCCTTTCCCTATGAAAGTAGAAGTGAATATATTTTATTTTTAATTATAAAAGATCTTTTTTAAAAAATTAATAAAATTTAAGCGATTAATTCTATAGTCTTCATTAATCTGCCCAATTTTAAACCATTGATTAATAAGTAGGTGATTTCACTTCATATAGGGAATGCTTTGACATAATAATTATAATATAATACAAATTTTGTAGTGAAATATATATTTTTCTTAAGAGCATAATCTTAATTTAATTCAAAAAAAAATTTAATTATAATTATAATAATTAAATTAATCTCAAATATAACTACTAATTTTTAGTATAATATTATAGTATTCTTTGTATTTATGTAATAATAATTTTAATTAGTTTTAATAAAATAACTATTAATAACTATAAAAGTGAAAATAAACATTTTTTAAATAGCTTAAAGAAAAATATTTAAGTTTATGACTAAAAGTTATTAAATTATTTTGCATATATTAAAATGATTAAAAAAATTATGATTTTTAAAAAGTATTTAAAAAAAGAATGATTTCAAAAAACATATTAAATATAACTATAAAGAATAATATAATAATTAATTTTATTTTTTTAATAGAAATATTGTATTTAATTTTTCATTTAATTTAATCTAAACAAAATGAAATCCTTATAATTGGTTTTATTATCTATATTTTGAGATAAAAAATAATTATTAAAAATTTTATTTTTATTTAGGAAAAAAAATTATTTACAATATTATAAATGATAAAAAAAATTTTAAAAACTATTTAAAATAGACATTGCAGTTTTTTAAAATACAAAGATATCCAAAAAAAACCTAAAAGATCTATTGTCCCTAAAAATTTTCTCCTATAACACAAATTTTTTAAAACCAAACTGTAGGTTTTCTTGATTTCCTTTGGCTTTTTGTTTTTCTTACATTTATCTTTTTTGGGTGCTATTGTAGTGTTATGCCTCTAACATTATTAGTAATTGTCCTAGGCAATACTGTTGCATTCATTTAAGACTAATTCATCAATTAGTTTGCACCAATCAAAAGTGATTAATATTTTTTCTTTAAAAAAAACCTTGGTTTTTGTAAAGTTGAGATTTATATTTTTAAATTTAAAATATTATAAAAATTATTTATCTACTATGTGTGTGAAAAGTGGATAATTATCTGCAAGTTGTAAGACACAACACTTCAATTAAGTCATTGCATGCATGATTGTGTAGATATAATCATGAATATAAAAACCATAACAAATCGACCTATTGCCTTCTAAAACATGCGAGTATAGACTTGCTCTCAGATTTGTCTAAGCAATACCAGTGACTAGACTACACGGAGACGAAGGATTTAATATATATGAGCACAAGAATAAGCTAAATGTATCCAATATTTAAGCTAGATGAATGAATGGTAAGCTAGATGAATGAAGATTAAGCTAGATGAATGAAGATTAAGCTAAATGAATTAATATTAAATGGTCATGATTAAACTAAATATGCAGAAAGCTAAACTAAGATGTAATAATCTCAAAGAACAATATATTCAATGACTCCAGAGCAAAAACTACACAATAACAATAAATCTCGAGGGTGTCTTGAATGAGAGATGAAGGGCCGAACTTATAGAGACTCAAAAGAGAGACCAATGCTCAAGATCAATTAACAATGAGCAGTTGAGATTCCTCAAGAAAAGCACAATTCAGGATAATTGAAATAATTGAGAGATCAGATTAAGTTAATCTTGAGATAGATTCCAATTATAGCTTGATTGAATGCATTCAGATTATAAGTTCGAGCTTGCATTGGAGATAAATTTAGTTGATTCTATGCACTTGAGATAAAAATAGGTGATTCCATGCACATTTCTTTAATTTGCTCAAGATTTTTATATAGAAAAAAGCCTTTTCAATGCAACTGAACCTCTTTCCTCAAGAAAAGCTTTGATTTTTAATTTTAGAGAAAATGGTTAATTCAATTTAATTGATTTTCTGATTTCTCAAGTTATTTCAATTTAGAAAAAAAAATATTTTAAGTTTGATTTCTTCTCTCAATTTAATTCTTTTCTTTTGTTTTCAATTTAACTATTTCTTTTGTAAATTATTTCCTCTTTTTGTGATAAATCTCTTTTTGTAAATTAATTCCCTTTTTGTGATTAATCTCTTTTTGTAACTTAATTCTTCTTTTTCCTAAAATTAATTCTTTTTTTTGTGATTTAAATGGCAAATTTTATTTATTAATGAAATATGCTAGGATATTTAATTAAATAAATAGGATAATTGATCAAAATGATTTACTTGGAATGATTTAATTAATTAAATAAATATTTAATTGATATAGAGTCATTAATTTTCCATCTAACATTAATGATTGAAGAATTAATTAATTAGGTGCTCAAAGTTGATTTAATCGCCTTTGGTTACGACCTTGGTGATGTTGTCGAGATTAGGGGCCCATGGTTTAGGTGATCATTTTTATGGTATTACATTTGCCCCTCTTTGAATAAATGTGCGAGCAGTGCGTTAGTTCAAAGAATAGTTGATGTCAAATAGATATCACTTCTGAACTTGATGGATCACAAACCGATAAAGAGCGAGACGTTCAGCTTGGTTTGAGAGGATGAAACTAAACATATTGATTAAAGCGATACCGATCCTGAACTAGATTGAACTAGGACTGACAAAGAGCGAGATACCATTCTTTGAACTTGATTAGTCAAGAAACGAGCATCGATCTAGAACTTGATTGAACTAGATTAAGCAAGAGACGCAACTGATTCTGAACTTGATTGAACAAGAATCGACTGAGCAAAGTGATAAAACCAATTTCGAACTTGATTGAGCAAGAACTGAATAGCAAGAGAAAATGTCCAGCTTGATTTGATGTGATGAAACTGAACATCGATTTGAAGATTGATTCAGATAAGGACAAAGATTGATATACCCCTAGAGATTTCTTTTTTTTTTTACATTGAAGAATCTCAACTTAATACAACGTGATTTAGTTAAGATGCCCCTAGTAACAAGGTTTGGTTAATTTTCTTTGTTTGAAAAGATTTTTGCTCAACTTTAGATGAAGATTTGAAAAATTTATCGACTTTTGATGATGATAATCATTGAAAAAGATGTTATGAGTATGCCCCCTCGAGAGAGAAATTGAAAGATAGAAAGGGTACAATGATTGTAGGAAATTTTGAAAAGATAAAAAGATTTAGCGATGTGATTTTTTGAGCATGAAGATTGATGTCAGAATTAAGTTTGAGATCAGAATTGATTTGAGATCAGAGTTGAATTGAGCACAAAATGACTTGAAAATTGACTTGAGGATGAAAGTGCTAAGTGGTCAACATTGTGAAATTTTGATTAGAAAATTGACGTCATATTTCGATTTTGATCCCGAAACTAGACTCAGGATAGTCGATTTAGCTTAGGGTACAAATTTTACGTCCATCGGAGCAAGTTTGAAAATTAGGGTTTAGGCTATATAAGGGGTTAATGTGTCATTGTCAATTCATTTTTACCTCTCAAAGTAAAAAATTTGAAAAACCTCTTGTGAAGAAAAATGACAATTCCAATTCAAGAGAATCGATTCGAGCACTAGAGACGTCATAATGCACTGGGGAACTATGCCCCAGCAGTAAGTGGTCAGTCTTAAGCCTATGCATTTCTCAATTTTTGAATTTTTTGTTGAATTTTTGCATTTTTAAGTTCATTTGAGGGCAGGGTTTTCATTTTATTGTGCAGTATGATACTGTTTCTTGTACGAGTTTCTGTCTTTTTGTGTTTCGTCATATGGGATTGTAGGCTTTTTCGTCTAAAGTGCACCCTGGTATCGTACGAGAATGTTCTTATGATACCATTTAGCCATACAACATGTTTTAAATTGTCATATGGGTATGTTTACTTGTGTGGGTCGTATTGCTTGCTCGTACGAGTTGTTGCTTTTCTATTAAAACTCGTATAAAAAATAGCTAGTTTTTAAAGTTCAAAGACCAAATTTTTTATTTTGAATGTTGTATATTTGGATTCTTTAGCATGTTTATCACATTCTTAGTGTAAATTTGATCACATACTTATGATTTGTATGTTCAATTTTGTAGATTCAGTTTCCAGATATTTAGTTTCGGTGTACATTTCCACCAACGATGAGGCTAGTGCGTGATTTATCAGACACGAGGAGAGGTCATATTGGTTCTTGTGGATTTGAATACCTATTACAAATGCCTCATATTTGTGTGAATCACGGTATGTTGACCACTTTAGTTGAGTGTTTTCATTCTAAGCATAACACCTTTCATTTACCAATTGGAGAGATGACCATCACGCCAGAGGATATATACAAAATATTAAGGATTCTGTATGCTGGAGATAAGGTGGATTATAATTCTACTCCATGACCTGGTATTTTGGCTTTGAGATGGATATTTCATGACGAGACTATCCTTGATCTCTCTATCACTTGGGGCGATTTGATGAGTAGATATGATGCATAGTACCCTCTGTATACACCTAAAAATGGTCTGAAGACAATTAATTAAATAAGCAATTATTTAATTAATCTCCCTCCCCAATTTAATTGAATTCACTAAGCAATTTGATTAAATTTTCCCTTTCATCTACTTATTAATAAATCTAATGATTTATTTAATAAGTTCATTTCATAATCCCCTTTGATTAATTAATTCAAATTATTTAATTCCCTTCATCAAGTCATTCTTCTAAATCCTTAGTTAATTAAAACAAATCAAATTCATGAGTTGTTGAGATTAATTAGCCTTTTCATATTATTCGAATTTTTAAATTCAAATTCTCCTAACTTCTACCACTCCTAAACCTAACAATTTCTAAACCTAACCCATTCTACCTAACCACCATGTCCCCTTTCATCTAACCTCTTCTAGAAGCTTTGTGACACTCATCACTAAGTGTTCCCTTTCATCCAACTTCTTCTAGAAGCCTCTTGACACTTGTCACCATAGAGATGACATTTTTTCCTTTCATCCAACCCCTTTGCCAACTTCCTCCAATTTAACTATTGATATCTTCAGATCAATCTTGACCGTTGATTCTTGCCACCTCACCCCTAGTCTTGGGAAATCCTATAAATAGACCTCATTTTAGAGCACAAAGGGAACCAAATTGAGTCATCTCATTTGTATTCAAGCATTGTTGCTATAGGCATCTAGCTTCTAGTTAATCATTCTTAGCAATGTTATCATGTTCAAATCTTAGCTTAATTGCATCTTCATTCTAGCCTATTTTCTAGAATTATCATGAAATCATGTAGCTTAATCACCCTATTCTTGCTAGATCATGCATCTTCATCATTTAAATCCTCCATCTAAGTGTAGCCAAGTCACTAGAATTTGCATAATGAGATTTGAGAGCATTCTTCATACTCACATTTACTAGGAGGCAATAAGTCGATTAGCTATGGTTTTACATTTCATTGATTTAATTCACTAACCATTGCTTGTAATGATTTATTGAGTGCATTGTGGTTGCAGGAATAGGTACACTTCACAAATCACGACACCCTCTGGCTTGCATTTTTTCTGGTATGATTGGTTGTTTTGTGATGCCTGATAGAGGACAACAGGGATTTCTATGTGGTTGGGGCAAGATGCTTGAGAGGTTGTTGACTCATCCTGTGAGATTAGGGTGGGGATCATGATTACTCACGCATATGTATCATGAGATGCATGAGATTGTGTATCGGGAGGGGAAGAGAATGGTAGCAAGTGTGTTAGTTTTATAGGTATGGGCATGGGAGCATATCCCAGTATGCAGATCTATTGTAGATGATTCTAGAGAGGCACATCATCCTGTTGTATGTTGTTACTTAGGTTATGTTGTATAGCCCCACCTACGCAAGACTGACTATTGGAGGAGGCAGTTGGATGATTTGATCATTGTAGTATGGAGACCGTATTGGGGTCTAGAGCTATGGGATGATTGGAGAGCACAAAGGAAGGATATGTTTATGACTCGACCTCTCATTGGCAGATTGGTGTCTATTATTGAGCAGTTTGTAGTATCTAGGGTTTTGAGAGAGTATGGGAGACCGCAGAGTATATCCTAGGAGTTCATAGCCTATGCTAGATATAGGGAGGAGGAGAGATGAGGATGGGCACCGAGACTATCATATGTGCTAAGCATGCAGGAGTTAGAGGGTTACAGCCGCAAAGATGGGACTACCTAGAGGATGTGGCAAACGCGGGGGTATTGCCCCTATATAGAGATTGGTTTTAGAGACATCCTTTTCCTTGATTTATAGATCCTGGAGAGCATGTGTCTCTTATAGAGGAGCTTGAGGAGGATGCACCAGCATAGGCATAGGTACAAGGTTAGGTACAGGGACAAGTGCAGGTATAGGGATAGAGAGCGGATGTACTTAGATGGACAGGAGGTGATCCTAGTGCTAGTAGCAACAGGGCACCAATGGGAGGTTGACAGCGATAGAGAGGGGAGGGTAGGTTGGAGATGAGGAGGAAAGAGCAGCTCCTAGGTAGGTTAGGTAGAAGAGGGATGAGCAGGGAGGTAGAGAGGGAATTGTTGGGAGAGAACAGGGAGTACCAGACGTAGAACGGTCCTTGAGGGCGAGGTTGATAGGTTTGCAATCACAGTTGATAGTGGCATAGACATGGCTGGTAGAGAAAGAGCGACAACTTGTAGAGCTCAGAGCAGAGCGAGATGCTCTTTAGCGAGAGGTTTTGCATCAGATGAGTTGTGCATCTTATAGCGTAGCAGTCCTAGTAGCACAATAGGTTGTTATATATTCTCAGTATATGACTTGATTTAAGGGGCTAGGGCACCGAGACAGGATGTCGGTTAGCAGGCACCACCTCCTCCACCTGACGATGAGGGAGAGGCAGAGAGATAGATTTTTTTTATATACCCCATTTTTTGTAGCTTATACGATTCTTGCTCTGATGAGACATTGTATTTGATAGTTGATATCATTTGTACTCTTAGACACTGAGATTATGACGAGATATACGAGCTCCTGATTTGATTTCATCATACTTGTGCTGATTAATTATGAGATGTCTTTCTATATGCTTGATTCTATATGTACGCATATCTATTCAGTATGGATGTATGTAATGGAGATAAATATGGATGTTTTTTTTTTGTTTTTCTTGAGTATGGATGTATGTAATGGAGATGAAATAAATGATGAAAATGAGTAACTAGTGATTCAAATGTTTATATATTTCATGCAATAATATGAATGCAAATAAATATATAATGAAATAAATGGATGTATATAAGATGCTCATGTATGCGGCTAACATCTCAATACACAAGTACTCGATCGAAGAAATGATGATGAAAAGGAGACCACTTAGCTGAGAAATGATGATTGCTTCAGACTATCATTCAAAAGATAAAGAGATCATTGTTATCTTGTTGAAGTCACTTGAAATGCATAAAATTTAGAATGAATGCAACCTAAACTTAGTCACTAGATTTGGTATGCTTAATTTTCATCACTGATCTTTTTACAAACAGAGCAAGCAAAAAATAGTTCCTTCCTTTTCATATGCAATATTAATTATCTTGTCCACAATGACCCTTTTATCATTCATATCTTTGGACAAATTATGCATGCATCTAGACTACACATTAAAGAAATTCTCTCAAAATAGACAAAGAAATGACACCAACCTCCCTGTAGCATACAAATAAGTGGAGTCGAGGTATGTGTGGTGATTTCACCTTGATGTGAAGGCACTTATCATAGTAACCTAGCTGATTAGATGTTTCCAAATTATTGGAATCACTCCTACAAGCAGAAAACAAAGAAAACATATTATGCCCCCAATCTTTGCTCCTCTTAGTCAATTTAGACTTCCTCGAGTTACTCAGAGGGAATAATAATCGAAAACCAATGTAAAAGACAACACACAAAGAAAATGTAAATCATATCTCATACAGTTTAGTGATTGTCTTTAGTAGTTTTGTTTTACTTGTTTACTCAGTGATAAAACTCTTGAGTAGTTTGGAGACAAGTGACTGACTCGGAGTGGATGACCTGGTATTACCGACAGAAAAATGACTTGGCTAAACTACTTAGGACATTTAAATTGATCTGTTGATTACCCTAAGACTATGACATTTATCGATCTGTGGCCATGAGGGTTCCAAGAGAACTAGGATGTCACAAAAGCAACTAAAAGATATGTACAAGCGAAAATGAAGATGCAGGAAGGCAGGAATGAAAATGGGAAATGCCAAATTTGCATTGATAGATGGAGTGCTTGAGTACAAGAGGTGCCTGTTTATGAGGTTTTCACCTACTTGGCAAAGATCCTTTCTTTTTTTAGTATTTACTACCAAGGTGTCGATTTACCAGGTTTTCACCAAGGCATTTGATTTTCTATTCTTTTTTTTTTTGAAAATTTTTCTGATTTTTTAAGATTTTTTCAAGATTTTTTAGTTGTACAGGTTGTTGGAGTAGAGAATACTAAGTGAGGAATTTCTTCAAGTGGATGGTGTTGATTAGTTCATGGATTTGTTCTCCTTCCGATGTTGAGAGTTGATAAGCACCAAAGCCAAATATTACAGTAACAATGTAGGGACCCAGCCAGTTGGGTTCAAACTTCCCTTTGTTGTCTCAAAACTGTTGATTTTTAGGATTTTCTCTCAAAACTAGGTCACTAACCTGAAATTCTCTTTGTCAAACTTTCCTATTATAACCTCTAAAAATTCTCTTTCGGTAGGCTCTTAGATGATCAAACACCACTTCCTGACATTCATCTAGCAACTCAAGCTCTTGCAATCTAAATAGTTTGAAGTCTTCATCAGTAACAAGACCTTGCATAGAAACTCTCAAAGAAGGTATTGATGAATACTAAGAGGGGGGGGTGAATTAGTATGCCAAAAAACTTTGCACTAAAACACTTACACAGTGTAGAGATAAACCGGTAAAGTAGTCTGACAATCAAACCGGTTATCACACATACAAACCAAAATGCGAATAAACCATTCACCCACAAAAGCAATGTAACCATAACACAAGATATTTGACGTGGAAACCCAACTGGGAAAAACCACAGTGAGATGGAACTCACAAGTCACTATCTATAGAATAGAAACCAGACCGGTTAAGGTCAGACCGGTTAAGGTCTTACAATGTTCTTCACCAGAACAGATCCTGTTAGGAATCTCAATCTCTGTCAGGAGATAAGTCCGATTAAAGACTACCTTGTTAGAGGATTTTAGATTCACATGTGTGAACCACCTTGTTAGATTATTTTACAAAGGCTTTGAGGCCTACCCGGTTAAGGGCTACAAACTTGTCAAAGAGGTAATTAATCAACAAGTGTTTGATCTATCTACTAGCACAAATTGCTTGATTAGATCCAGTATTGCTCACAGCTAATGCATTCCAGCATTACTTCAGTCTTCTCTATCTTTCTCTTAGTTACAACTCGATCTAGTCTAATAAGATCGCTCTCTACTTCCACCTTAAACCCTAGCTCAACATAAACCCTATTCGCAACTTCTTCAACAACACAAAAACCCTAGACATGATGTCCTTTTAAAGGAATCTGATTTCATGTCGGTCCAATAGGATTACATTACATTTTCCTAGGTTCAGTGAATCTAGACATACTTAGTAACACGACACAAGAATCACCATCAATGTGTCGGTACCATCAAACAATCGGTGGATTGGTAACTCATCACAAAATGCTGGTTGGTAACTCATCACAAAATGCCGGTTGGTAACTCATCATAGAGTATTACCGGTTCATACAAAATGTCGGTTGCCGGTTTGAAAAAAATGAAGATTGGTAAGAATGTGTTGTGCCACTTTTCTTCCTCGTATCACTTGTGATCTACGAACCGCTTGGGGTCAATATGTCGCTTCAGACTGGGAAACACATTCTGCAAAATCACCACTAGTCAAAAGACTAGAGTACAACATACCGGTTGGAACAAATACCGGTTGAGCATGAGCTCATACATATAAAGGGGATCTCAATACAAGTGTGTGTCCATCAATGACAATCACAACATAAACATCAAAAATGCCAACAATCTCCCCCTTTGGCATTGATGGAAACACTTAGGAAAATAAAATTTTGACATCTAAGTGTTTTACAACAAAAACTTTCCATTAACAAAATTGCTCCCCCTAAGCATATACACTATCCCTTAATCAACAGAGTGTATAGCAATTTTGCATTCAGAGCATATATATAACACAGCATATTACCAAAATTTCAAAATCAAAATTTTAAAACCATGTACTTCTCCCCCTTTGCCAATAATGACAAAGTACCGCTACAAAAACCTGTTTCCATGTATATATATAAGAGTTTATGACAATAATGAATAATATTTGTCAAAAACCACTTTGGAGTCCTTCAAAAATTATTTCATGGAGAGAGACTAGGACTCAAGTAGGGAGGTTGCCACTTCCTTCTCTGTCTACATTTGGGATACCTATTCCTCCATGGCATCTATTGTGCTCAGTTCTTAGATAGCTATCAGTGCTTCCAGGTTCAGATAGCATTTCTGAAGAATTTGTAGCTGTGGAAGTAGTACCAGTTGAAGTTCCTGCAAATCCCTAGATCTTGTGCTGATCTCTTGCTCTATCTTGGCTGACTGGATCTGGAACCGATGAACGGTTTGCCCATATGTCGCAAAGGAGTTGTAAGGAGTCTTGAATGTGCTTAAGTAGGACTGTAAGTTCATTTGAAGCTGTTGCTTCTTAGCTAGCACATCATCACAAAATAGGTGAGGTTGACAGATTTTGTTGAGTAGGAAGTTTCCCTCATCCAAAGCACTCCTTATGTCTTTTTGCTCCTTTGCCAGTTCAGCCCTAAGCTCATTTAGTTTCTTCACCAGAGCAACATTAAGAGCCTTTTGGTGCTCTTTCTTTACATTGGCCTTAGCTGCTTCTTCTAGGCTCTGCACCTGATCATCCACTACAGTACATAGAAGTTTGAGTTGTGCAAGTGATGAATCAATGTCAGGAAGATTAGTACCGGGGATTAAATCGGTGAGTGTGTCTACAACTGCCTGAATGATGTCTTGTTCCTTTTTTCTGCGGATGATCTCAAGGCGCTCTTGAGCAACCTTGATGCTCTGCATAAGTTCTGACTCACTTGCAGATTGGAGATCGATAGGACTAGAGAGATCAACCGATGAGGGTTGACTTCCAGTTGCCTTCGGAGTCTCCACCTGAGAGCCTCTTGTCACTTCACGTTCCTTGGCTTCTTCAGCTTTCTTCTTTTCCGCTTTTCTTCTCTTCTTTTCTTCCTTGTCTTCTTCTACCTTTTTCTTCTCCTCTGCTCTCCTCTTCTACTCTTCCTTTTCTTCTTCTTCCCTCTTTTGCTTCTCTTCCTCTTCCTTTTTCTTCTTTTCATCCTCTTCCTTCTTGTTTTCTTCCTCTTCCTTCTTTCTCTTTTCTTCCTCTTCCTTCTTCTTCTTCTCCTCTTCTTTCTTCTTCTTTTCTTCTTCTTCCTTCTTCCTCTTTTCTTCCTTGTCCTCTTCTTCTTTCTTTTTCCTATTTTCTTCTTGCTTCTTTTCCTCTTCCTCTTTTCTTTCCTCCTCTTCCTCCTTTCTCTGTTTCTCATCTTCATCCTTCTTTTTCTCTTCTTCTTTGTCTTTTGTCGCTTGCTGTGTGTCCATAGCTTGTTCACCACCCTGATCGGCCTGTTGCCCCTGTTCAGTTCCCTCAGATGGTATATCCTGAGTGATATCTTCTATATCCAGGGCATCGACATCTATGGTGTCGATTGGTTCCTCCACCATGTTTCCTTCTTCATCAAAAACTTCATCAGGTTTGGAAATAACCGGTTCCTTTTCCGCTTGGAGGTTGGCCATTCTAGCTTTGTGTGAACTAATAGCATGGGCCATGTGTTGATGTGTATCATTTTCTACATCATCAACTCTCCCTTCCAACAACCAGAGTCTTCTTCTCCTTGTGAAGAAGAGACCTTTATTTTGATCTAATACATCAAATAATTCTGAATTTAGAGTTCGGGGAAGTAATGTGCAAACACTTTCTCCCTAATCTCTTGTTCCTTTTCAATGGCAATGCACCATTTGTTATCCAATGCTTTATACAATGAATCTGGTGTCTGAGATTTAATCTCTGATGGTGAGCGGTCATTTCTACATAAATAAAGAATAATCTCTTGAAGTACTTCATCTTTTTCCTCACTATTGAAATCATCATAGTAATCAATTAAATCATGAAGTAACTTTCTCCTAATATTCTTTACTGTTCTTTGACAATGTTTCAAAGGTTTGTAAGAAGAGATATCTATATTTACCGGTGCGGATGTTGCCGGTTCATTCTTCTTCACCTTCTTGGTCTGTCTAGCCTTCTTTGGCTATTCATTAGACTCAGTTTCTTTGGAGTCCGGTTCATTTGCCTTAGTCTTCCTCTTTCTTTCGAAGACTTTTGCTAGTGTTACCTCCGGTTTCTTCTTTGTTGGTGACCGCTTGGTCACTCTTGGAGTCTCAGTGGTAGCTGGTGCTAATGCCACAGGCACTGCCTTAGCATTCTTGGCCACCAGTTCTTTTCCCTTCTTCACTGATGGTTCTTCAACTGGTGCGATCCTCTCCAAGTAGGTTCCGATTCGCTTCGCCTTTGGATCAAGAGGCGAGGAAATAAGGGTTGAAGCATACCCCTCTAGCATGTCATACATGACTTCATAGCCCATGGGCTCCACTTCCTCCATTCTAGGCTCAACAGCCTCCATTAGACATTTGTCCACCTGAATAGTGAAACAGATGTCATCTTCATACTTTTCACTATGTCACCTGAGATTCTCATCCTCTGACTCATTTTTCTTCTGAACTCGTCAAAGTATTTGTTCAGAATCTCAAGGTAGCCGGTTCCAATGGCTTGCACACTTTCTTTTATCTGCTTGGTTATCAGTTGGTCAGGGGACCACTGGACATCACCTACACCCGGAAAGTAGCCTTGGAAATAGAAAAATAATCATACCAGTAGCTGTCCAAATTTAAATCTCAATGAATTGTCCTTTTTGATTGCCTTGAGATTTGACAGGAGTTGCCTTTGCATACCGGTGCATAAGTCAAATGATTTATCCTCTATAATCATCTGGTAAGCAGCATTTACTGCTGCAGCAAATACAGAATTAATCCTGCTGGCTGAGAATGTCCTGTAACCTACCACCATGCAGGTGTATTTTACCAATTCATCCTTGATAGAATTAACTGTCATGCCTTGTGAATCACTTGTCGAACTGGTGAGCTTGGTCATTTCCGTTTTTCTTACCGTTCTCAAGGTTGGTACTTCCCTTGTGTTGCAAAAACCGGTGACTGCATGAATTGCCTCAGGCGTGATATCATGCGTTCTTTCCAAGTACATCTTGTCACCATGGACTCTGCTCAGGATGATTCTGATGTGATCTTCTGTGAAGTCTTCCAGAAAGTACACCGCATTATGGAGTTTCTTCTTCTCTAAGATACTGAACTCCGGTTTGATCCTTTTGCCCTTACCACAAAATAGACCTAATTGAGTATGAATGGCTAAGGACCCTGGGTCTTCTATCTTGCAATCAATATAGTCTGAAATTCCTTCTTCGACTATGACTCCAGCTAGGACTTGTGACAAAGCATTATACTTGGACTTCCTCTGAGTGAGATTTTCTGACTCAATGGATGTGCTTGAACTAGTATGAGATGCGGAAGCCATTGAAGAGTATTTCAAGAATACGAAAAATACATTTCACACGCAAATTTAGGGCTTCCTGATTCTTCTTTGCTTCGCTCTCTGTCAGATGCCAAATCACCGCTTTGAGTTCTCCACTGCTGATTGCAAACTATATTTGAATCTCCTTCAAATCTCTCCAATTCCTCGAAATCTAAGCTCAAATCACCTTTTCTTTGCTCTGCACTTGAAAACTTTTCTTCGCTCAAAAAATAGATAGTGAGAAATGATTTGAAAATTGCATTTATACATGTTTCTCACCTACCATCATTAATGCTCCTATATTAGGGCGTAAACCCTAATTTGCCTCTTTACCATTTTCGGTCTTCTACCAAGCGACAGGTGTAGCATACCGGTTAAGGTCTTTTACCGGTGTTAACCAGGGGTTCGAAAGCATTTTGCCATTTGCTCTCCCTAAGCCTTTGAGGCTTAGTTTGCCGTTTCAAATATTTCCACACTGGGTGCAGAAACCAGTTCCTCCTCCAATAATACTGGTTTCTTCTTCCATACTTTCTTCATGTCTTCTTGAACTTTTCCAACATCTATTTCTCCTTCCTGAGTGACCGGTATATCATCAGATATACTTTTTCTGCTTCTGCAAAATCTTGCAATGTGACCCGGTTTGTTGCAGTGATAGCAAACAAGTCCAGGTGTTCTCCAAGGTCCATTGTACATGTTTCCATTCTTCCTTCTGCATGTTGCAGCAGTGTGACCATGACCATGACAGATCATACAACTTTCTCTCCATCTGGTTGCTGCTTGATGACCACTGCTTCTTGACTTATGATTGAAGACATTAAACCGGTTGTGGTTTCGGTTCATAAAAGATTCAGGACTAGTTTCTTTGGTCCTCTGAGGATATCTTCTAGTGTTATCCGTTACAAACCTGCATTCAAATGCTCTATGCCCAAACTTGTTGCATGCATAACAATGACCATTGAACTTATTCGATCTAGGTATATTGTTGATAAAGTAAGGAAAATTATTGTAGGCTTTTCTCCTACACACATTGGCAGTGTGTCCTTCTTTAAGACAGTTAAAGCAAACAGGTTTGCATTTTTGCTTACCTTTTCCTTTGAGTGTCGGTTGCTTCTTTGATGCTTCAGCATTTGTCCTTGAGGATTCTCCTTCATGTCCAGAAAAACCAAGACCATTGGTATTCTTTGCCGGTCTAGATGAATCAAGCTTTTGCTCTAGCCTGACTGTACTTTTGCCAAACTTAGCTAGTATTTCCTTTGATTCAAAGAGTTCTTTGGAAATAGTAGTGTTTGTCTCCATAAGACTTGCATTTTCTGAGATGGCAATGTTCAGTTCTCCTTGTATGTCTTCTTTCTCCATTCTGCTCTCATGAAGGCAAGCAGTTAGTGCACTAATCTCTTGTTTCAACTTGGAGATCTCATGATCTCTGTCTTTTACCAGATCTTCAGCCTTTCTTCAGTTCTCAAGCTCTTGGCTAAACCGAATAGTGAGTCCTTCCAACTCCTTTCTCAGATTGGAGTTTGAATCATTCAGCTTATTCACTTCAGCAATCATAGCTTCCATGTTAGCTTCATCTTTAGAACTACTTTCAGATAGTTCCATCAGCCTCTCTGCATGTTCTCTTCTTTTTGCTTGAGATGCCTTGTATTTGACCATAAGATCCTCATAGGCTTGCTCAGAATTAGTGAGCCATTGAGTAAGTTCCCTCAATGTGTATTCTCCCATATCTCTTTCCAAGTGGTTAAACTTATAGAAAGGTTGGCTCTGATACCAATTGATGAATACTAAGAGGGGGGGGTGAATTAGTATGCCAAAAAACTTTGCACTAAAACACTTACATAGTCTAGAGATAAACCGGTAAAGCAGTCTGACAATCAAACCGGTTATCACACATACAAACCAAAATGCAAATAAACCATTCACCCACAAAAGCAATGTAACCATAACACAAGATATTTGACATGGAAACCCAACTGGGAAAAACCACGGTGAGATGGAACTCACAAGTCACTATCTGCAGAATAGAAACCAGATCGGTTAAGGTCAGACCGGTTAAGGTCTTACAATGTTCTTCACCAGAATAGATCCTGTTAGGAATCTCAATCTCTGTCAGGAGATAAGTCTGATTAAAGACTACCTTGTTAGAGGATTTTAGATTCACATGTGTGAACCACCTTGTTAGAGGATTTAACAAAGGCTTTGAGGCCTACCTGGTTAAGGGCTACAAACTTGTCAAAGAGGTAAGTAATCAACAAGTGTTTGATCTATCTACTAGCACAAATTGCTTGATTAGATCCAGTATTGCTCACAGCTAATGCATTCTAGCATTACTTCAGTCTTCTCTATCTTTCTCTCAGTTACAACTCGATCTAGTCTGATAAGATCGCTCTCTACTTCCACCTTAAACCCTAGCTCAACATAAACCCTATTCACAACTTCTTCAACAACACAAAAACCCTAGACATGATGTCCTTTTAAAGGAATCTGATTTCATGTCGGTCCAATAGGATTACATTACATTTTCCTAGGTTCAGTGAATCTAGACATACTTAGTAACACGACACAAGAATCACCGCCAATGTGTCGGCACTGTCAAACAATCGGTGGATTGGTAACTCATCACAAAACACCGGTTGGTAACTCATCACAGAGTGTTACCGGTTCATACAAAATGCCGGTTGGTAACTCATCATAGAGTGTTACCGGTTCATACAAAATGTTGGTTGCCGGTTTGACAAAAATGAAGACTGGTAAGAATTTGTTGTGGCGCTTTGCTTCCTCGTACCGCTTGTGATCTACAAACCACTTGGGGTCAACATGCCGCTTCAGACCGGGAAACACATTCTGCAAAATCACCACTAGTCAAAAGACTAGAGTACAACATATCGGTTGGAACAAATATCGGTTGAGCATGAGCTCATACATATAAAGGGGATCTCAATACAAGTGTGTGTCCATCAATGACAATCACAACATAAACATAAAAAATGCCAACAGATATTTCCACATCAATAGGAAAGACTACTTCGGATCCATACACCAAAGCAAAAGGTGTAGCCCCAGTAGGTGTTCTGATACTTGTTCTATAAGCCCATAGTGTAGGATTGAGTTGCAAATGCCAATCCTTTCTAGATTTGTTCATCGTTCTATGTAAGATAGTCAACTTATTTTTGTTAGATACTTCAGCTTGTCCATTAGCTTGAGGGTAGTAGATGGATGATGAATGCTATTTGATTTTGAACTTTTCACAGACCTTATCTAGATCTTTGTTTTCAAACTTCCCTCCATTGCCAATCACAATGGAAGAAGGTATCCCATACCTGCAGATGATATAGCTAAGGATGAATAGAGCTACTTGTTTATCAGTTGCCTTCATTAGCAGAACCGCCTCAACCCACTTAGTGAAGTACTTGGTGGTAGTTATGATAAACTTGTGCCGATTAGATGATGCAGGATAGATTTGTCTAATGAGGTCAAATACCCATTGTTGAAAAGGCCAATGTGTGATGAAGGGTATTAGATCCCTTGCTAGAACATGTATGAGATTTCCATGTAGCTGACACTTCTCACAAGTTTTAGCAAATTTTATAGCATCTTTTTCCATATCTGACCAGTAGTAGCTAGCCCTTAGCAATTTTCGAGATAAAGTTAGACCGTTTGAATGAGATCCACAAATACCTTCATGCGCTTCAGATAACACACATTAAGAATCTTCAGTTTATAGACACCTAAGCAAAGTATTATCCAAACCTCACCTATACAAATCATTAGCGATGATGACATATCATGAAGCGTTTTGAATAGGTTTCTTTTCTTATTACGAGTAAGATTAGTAGGAATAATTTGGTCACACAAGTAAGAGTAAATATTGTTGTAGCGAGATGAGTAATGTCCAATAATAGAATAGACCATCTAGGACTCAAGGGAATTATAAATAGGATAATGTAACTCTTCCACCAGGACTTCATAGCGGAACTCAATTTCTTGTAGCTATGACCTATAAATGCCAAGGTAGCCATAGCATCTACGACTCTATTTGTTGATCTAGGAATCTATTGAAATGATACAAAGGCAAAGTATTTCTTTAGGCCATGAACCATTCTCTTATAGGGCATCAATTTTTCATCTTGAGTTTGATATATATCATTAATTTGGTTGATAATTAGCTGAGAGTCTCCATAGATGTGTAACTCAACAACCTTCCATTCAATAGCTAGCTTAATTCCATTTACCAAGGCTTCATATTCTGCAATATTGTTTGTGCAAGGAAAGAGAATCTTGTAAGCCTTTGGGATTGAATATCTTTGAGAAGTGTTAAAAAGTATTCTAGGACCAGAACCTTTTTGAGTGAAAGACCCATCAAAGAACATTTTTCATGATCGTTGAGTAAGGTGCATGATGTATTCATCCGAAAACTCTATGTCCAAAGGTTGATTGTCTTTAAATGGAGCATCAACAAGTTGATCTGCAATGACCTGTCCTTTGATAGCTTTGAGTTCTATATATTCAATATCAAATTCTATAAGAACCATGACCCATTTATCTAATCTCCCTATAAGTGTTGCTTTGCTAAGAAGATATTTGAGTGGATCAATCTTAGCCACCAGTTTGATAGAATGTGCTAGCATGCAGTGTCTTAATTTCTATGATATAAATACCAATGCCAAACAATTTTTTTCTATGATAGTATAGCTCATCTCATAGGACACCAAGGTCCGGCTGATAATATATATCTCTTTCCTTTTTATTCTCATCTTGTTGTGCCAAAAGTGCCCCCAGTGATGTATCAGTAGCTGATATGTAGAATAAAGGGTTTGCCTTGAATTGGATGCATCAATATAGGTGGATTAAAAAGATATTCCTTTATTTTCTTTAGATGTTGTTCACAATCTTTATCCCAATTGTATTTGATTCCTTTTCATAATGCCTTTGTGAATGGCTGAGCCTTATCTGCTAGCTAAGAAATAAAGTGTCTTATTGATTGGAGCCACCCTTGTAAACTTCTCATTTGACTGACATTCTTTAGAGGTGGCATTTCCATGATAGCTTTAACTTTTTATAGATCCACTTCAATTCCTTTCACTGAAACAATGTATCCTAGGACCTTACCAGATGTAACCCCAAATGCACATTTCTTGGGATTTAGTTTGAGTTTGAATTTTTCCATCCTATCTAATATTGGACATAGTTCTGATAGGTGCATTGATCTTTTCATAGATTTGACTAGAGTATCATCAACATATTCCTCCATGTTTTTGTACATCATATGATGAAAAATTGTTGTTACAGCTCTTTGATAAGTAGCGCCTGTGTTCTTTAAGATGAAGGGCATTACATTCCAGCAGAAGGTTCCCCATGCACAGGTGAATGATGTTTTCTCTTGATCCTCAGGTGCAATTTTCATCTGATTCTATCCAGAAAAACCATCCATTAAAGAGTAAATCTCATAGCCAGTAGTCAAGTCCACGATCATGTCTATGTTGGGTAGTGGAAAATCATCTTTTGGACAAGCTTTATTTAAATCTCTGAAATCTATGCAAACACATATTGATTTGTCAGGTTTAGAAATAGGTACAATATTAGATATCCACTTGGCATAATCAATTTCTCTGATGAATCCAACTTTTAGTCATGTTTCTAGCTCAACTTTAATAAGTAATGCAACACGAGGATGCATTTTTCAGAGTTTTTACTTAATAGGTTTAACTCCGGGAGTAATAGAGAGATGATGCATTATGAGGTCAGGATCCAAACCTGACATATCAGCATATGTCCATGAAAAATTGATCTTCTTTTTCGTGAAGAAATCAACATTTTTTTAGCTCTTCGGCTGACAAGGATTGAGCTACATGTATGGTGTTCTGAGCTTCTTCTGTTCCAATGTTTACTGGTTGTGTAGGTTCAATTAGTATTGATGATCACTCTTGAAACTAATCAAGAAAAATGTCAAGTATCTCACCTTCAAGTGCCTCAGAGAGGTTTTCACCGTTAGGTACGCCTTTATTTTTACTATTTTTTATTCTGACACCGCCACAGTGTGGTTTTCGCCATCATAATATTTATTTTTCTTTTGATTTTTGCAACTAAGATACTTGAAATTTGGTGTTGTCATGTTCTCACTTTGTTGATTGGTGGAAGAGTCCATTTATTCAACTACATTAAGATAACAGGCTAATGTATAGTCATTGGCAAAGGTAGGTATATTCAAAGGTTGATCTTGGAGAGTACAATCAATAAGCTCACGATGTACCAGGAATAAAGATTTAACAGGTTCAAGGGAATTCACGGTATTGTCATCACAACCTCAGACCGACAAGGGGTGAACTCACAATACTGGTTGCCACTTTTTGACCAACTTTGACACTTAGATGAACATTTTGAAAAAAATCTTCACTTTCTGATACCTATAACTTTTAAACCGTTAAGAATTTGAAGATGATGTAAACTAGTGATTTGTAACATCTTTTTTGAAGATTCTAAATACATTTTTCTCAATTTTTTTTGAATAAGATTTAATTGATTTTTCCATCTCCCTCAAAAAGTAGTTTTTTACAGTAAACAACATTTTTTAAGAGTGATGTGTATCCCGAAATGCATAACTTTTTTCTATAAATAATTAAAACTTAATTCTTTTGAATTTTGGTTTGTAACATCAATACCCAGCGCATAAAGTTGGTTTGATAGTGATATGTTGAATATTTTTCATTTTATTAAATTTTGAAGTCCGACTAATTATAATTTAGATATAGGTGTACGTTTGAACACATAACTTGCTCTACATATATCAAAATTCAATTTTATTTTTTTTGTTAGAAAGAAGACATCAGTACCTAGTGCATAGATATTTTCAGATTTTTTTTGAATTAGTTTACTATTTTTCCTAAAGCATTGAACAAAGAAGTTCATGTTCAGTGAAAAATCTATATTCATAAGAAATAAAATAGAGATAGAAATATATTAATGAAATTAAATATATTAAAATTTATACTATTTGGAAAGCTTATAATAAGGACTAAATACTTAAAAAAACAAAACTTCTAAATGAATTCATTTAACCCCCCAAAAGCTAATGTAAAATTTACTTTTTATCAGCATTTGATAAATGTAAAGGAGACTCCATTGCAAGTATTATTTAGAAGTAGAGAGGTCCGATCCAATAAATTTTGATCGAAGAGCCTTTGATCTAACTTTATTCAATTAATTATTTCAAATGGGACCTCTTAAAGCTTAAATCATTATATTTTCTAAAAAATATATGATTTGAGCAAAATCAAGATGTACCAAAAAGTGGGAACCGACATTGTGAGTTCACCCCAAGTCAAGTTCTAGAAGACTACCTTGCGTAAGCGTCTCGAGACCAGGAAGAGTTAGAACACAATTATAGAATTTTACGTTAGTATTTAGGGGACCTAATCCAATAGACTTACCACTACCATCATCTTCTACTTCGAACTAGACTACATATCATGGTTCGATAGTAATAGGGTCAGCAGACATAGTCTCGACATTCATGATGAAGTAGTCATAGTTTGGTGTCAAATAGGTAATGTAATAAATATAGCTTATTTCAGAGTGATTAGAGTCAGAAGATGAAGCCTCTGACTCTTCTTCAAGTTGCTTAGTGAAAGCATGTATAGTATCAATATCTACATCTTTGATGTTGCAAGTTCCTTCATGATTTGGTTCAATGATCACTTGTAGTTGACATACTTGTTGACATATCCTTGATGACTCTGTTAGTCTTTGTCGTCTTTTCCATTCAGCTTCCTCTGGACTAATGACCAGCCCTGTTTCTGTAGCCTCCAATTCTTCATTTGTAGTCCCAAACCTGATTTTCTCTATCTCATTAGAGGGAGATATAGTAGGTGAATAATTTTCTTGTGCTCTTTCTTCTTTCAGCTATTGGTCATAGTCTTCTTGTCCTTTTAGTTTGATTTCCTCTATTTCCTTTTGTAGTTTTAAGTGCACTATCTCTTGTACTTCATCTATGATATCACTAGGTTCTTTAGGAGTTTCTTCAGTAGATGTATCTGATAAAGGTTCAGGAGCCCATCCATACTCATTTGAGTCAATTTCTAAATCATCTACTTGCATTCTTCCTGTGTATGTGATCGAAATGTTCAGTGGTGCAAACAATTCTTTAATTTCTTCCATTTCTTCTCCTATATCTTCTAGGACTTCTATTCCTTGTAGTGTTACTGCTAATACAATTGGAACTTGATTACAAGTCGCTTCTTCTCTCTTGATTGCCTATTCTTCTTGTTCTTTTTCATACTCGTCCTGAGTTTTCTAAGTGTTTACTTCCTATGATGTTGAAGGTAGTATCTTTTTCTTCCACTTAGACTTATGATGAGAAGTATTTTTTTTATTTGATCACTCCCCTAGATGGTATCCAAGTCTAGCTTTATCATTTCTAGACTTAGTTTGTAGCTTAATAGGTTCAACAATTCCTTCTTGATGCTTGCCCAAAGGACTGGTACCTGAATATCCCATGTGTTGAATCATATTATAGCCTGGACCATATTGTTTAGGGGAAATTTCATAGTGTTTCACTTCTTTGTTTTCACTTTCTTCTTTGAAAATCCATTTGAGAACAACCTCCTCTTCTATTGCATCTGCAAGGGAAGTAGAGGACTATACAAAAATACAATCATAAATGACATTTTGAATTGAAGTTTGTGGCTTCATAGCCTTAGATGGTTTTCAAGACTGTCTTGGCGATGGAGGAAGAGACATTAGTGAAAGTATAGGTTCTATCTTGTATCCATCTATGCTAGTACCCATGATTTTCAATTTCTTTTCTAAGTCTTTCATCAAAGTTTCTAAACTTTTAGCTACAAAGGCTGCTCTGTTATGAGGAACAAAGGTATCAGTAGACTATTTCAATGCAATGCAAGTATAGCTTGTATCAACAGGAATATTGACTTCAACTCCATTATAAGGAAATTTTAAGCATTGATGATATGTAGATGGTACTGCTTTCATTTCATGAATCCATGGCCTACCCAGAAAGATATTGTAGGAAAGTGGAAGGTCAAGCACCTGAAAAATAACATCTCTTTCTACAGGTCCTACTCTGATCGATAATAGCACCAGACCTTTAGAGGTTCTCTCTTCATCATCATAAGCTTTGATTGTTATTTTCTTTGTTCGATCAATGACATTTTCATAAAATCCCAACTATATTAGTAAATTGGAAGTACAAATATTCAACTTTATGCCTCCATCTATCAAACCATGGTTGACTCAGTGTTTATGGATCATAGCTTCAATGTGTAATGGCTGGTTAAGTGGGTGATTTAGTGAATTGTCATCTTCTTCAAAGAAGGTGAGGTAATGAGGTGAAGTTAGGTGATCCACCATAGATTGAAACCAATCTACATCTAAATCTTTGGACACATTAGTAGTGAGAAAAGATTTGTCCAAAATTTGTCTGAGCATAAGAGATCTTAAGCAGTTCAAAAATGGAGATTTAAGCGGTAGTACAGTTCAATTGTTTGACAATGTTATAACCAGGAGAGGATGATGAAGCCAACTGTTTAAATTTAGTTGTGATCGTATCTGATTGTCTATTTCAAGAAGTTGGTAGGCTTGATGTTGTTTGATCAGGAGTTGCGGAACTAGCTCCTTTGACAGTAACCTTCTTTTGAGCGCACGTTACAGCATTTGCAATTTGTGTTTTATTTTGTTTATCTTTGACTATGATCACATTGCAATACTCAGACTGGGAAGATTCAATCATGTTGATCACATTGTCATTGTTGGCGTAGGTTTAATTGACTTTGGCACCTCCTTTATATTTTGAGGATTCTCCTTTCACATAAGTAGGAAAAGGATCTTTAAAAGCTTTATGATCAGCATTAGTCGCATGACTTCTAAAAAATAATTTTCCAACATCAATAAGGTCTTGTATGTCGTGTTTGAGTTTCATGTAGTTATTTGTTGTATGACCTTTGTTTCGATGATATTCACAATATTTGTTTTCTCTCCACCATTTGGGCTTAATTTTTGGATCATATGGTTTAGAGTTGTTAGGAAATGTGATCAGATCATTTTCCAATAGAGTCTTAAGAGCCAATTCATATGATTCTTCTAGAGGAGTGAAATCGTGTTTAGGCTTTGAAAGCCAAGGCTTCTATTTAAACCACTCTTTTGATTTCTTAGGAGGATTTTCCGCTACAGTTTCAGCTACTTTGAGGGCTTGTGTGTCGCTAGCCAAATTAAAGATTGCAAGTTTTGATTTTGGTTTAACATTATTCACCACTCCATCATTAACAATATTTCTGTTGTTATCTTTATCGTATTTCCAGCATTTGTTCTTTTCTTTGGAACTAGATCCTTGTTGTGTTTCTTTATAAAGTGATATATCTCCTTTCTTTATAAGCACATCTTCCATTTTGAGGGAACTATCTACCATTTTGTTGAATGAAGTGTACACATGCATTTGGATATTGTATTTCAATTTAGGGATTAGTTTATTGACAAAGATATCCATCTTTTCAGAATCTAGAACAGGTCATGAATATCTAGAGAACATGTTTCTCCAATGTTGAAGGAAAGTGAGAAAAGGTTATCATGTTTTCTGTTTGGTATTGCAAAGCTCGATCATAGTGACTGGATGATGAATTTTATAGGAGTATTGCTTGAGAAACAATTTGACTAATTACTCAAAAGACTTAATTCCAATAGGTAGGCTTGAAAATCATTCCATAGCCTTTCCTCCTAGACTCCTCGAGAAAAGACACATGAGATATGTTTATTCATGTATTAAATCCATAAATAAAGCACAAAATTCTCTGACATGGTCTTGAGGATCTGTATTACCATCATATTTGTCAAACTAAGGAATTTTCACTCTTGAAGGAAATGGAGGCATCTAAAGGTTTTTGTCAAATGGGAACGGTCATATCATGTCCAAGGAATATTGCTTTGATGATTTCTCCTTGTTTTTCATTTCTTTGATTTCAGTCTGTAACACTTGTAATTGTTTGTTTACCAATGCTATTGGTGTCTCTTTCTCTTTAGTGATAAGAGTTTCAATATTATAATCAGTTGGAATTTTAGTGCCTTGTTTAGCTAGCTCTAGAAAATGCTCTTCTTTTTCTCTTGCCATGATGATTTTCATCATTTTTCTGAAATCTTTATCATTTTGATAGCTATGTATAACAACTTTTGTAGGTTTGGAAGCTTCAGAATCGCTAGATGAGGAATCACTGTCATTAGCATGGGTGTCGATATTGTCATGGGTATTGTGTTTAGCAGCTTCTCTTTCCTGCCTTTCTCCAGACATGGTGGGAGATAAGGGTTGATCAAAAATTGGTATACTTGATGATGAAGGTTTATTAAAGATGGGGTCTTCTATGAAGAATGGATTATTATGTAATGAAAAAGACAATCCTTTACCTTTGGAAGCTTTCTTGTGAGAACTTCTGGTTTGAATAGGCATTTATGAGTGATGTGACCGAGAGCTAGATGTGATGCAGAAGTCAAGATCAAATTGATGCTAGTTGTTCATTTGACGTAGTGTTTGAGGAAAGTGACTAAGACTCAGTCTGGTTTCAGGAACGATCTATCTTGTATAAGACGTGATCTAAGTAACTTAGTTTGATTTGAGATAAGTGACTAAGACTCAATCTGGTTTCAAAAATGATCTATTTTGTATAAGACGTTATCAAAGTAACTTAAGTTTGATAAGTAGTTGATTGAACTAGCTAAAAGATGATCGACAAAATCATGCAACACAGCAGTAGGGGTACACTATCAAGATTGTTTATGCTTGGAATTATGATGACCAGATATATGCTCCCTATAGACTGATTAGGCAAGTATAACAATTCCAGAAAAGTGTGTAGACAAACAAGTTTCTAGACTAAAAAAATCATGAATTCGTACGACAGAGTTTTTCAGACATGGATGACAATTTAATAGTTCCCAAATGACATAGACAGTTTATCGTATGAGTCGCTGCCTATACTCGCATGATACTTTTGTGTTCTCTAGATGATAATTTAATGAGGATAATGATTACTCATATGACAATCTATTAAAGGTCAGATGACAATTCTTTAGGACCAAAATGACAATTCTTAAGACCAAGATGACAATTTTGAAAGGACCAGACGATAAACTGACAGGACCAATTAAGACTCATATGACAATAGATATATAGCTAGACAATAATTCAGTAGACTCATACGACAGTGGATTGAACAGAGATGAGATTCTGACACAGACAGTTTTGATTACTGAGAGAGACAAGATTTTGACAAGGACTGAGTTTTTGGTCTTTGAGTTTTTGACGTTGTTGATTGTTTTCTCCAGTTTCAGTTTCAAGGATGAAAACATAGTAAACACGCAAGTTGTATAATGACTTCAAGCACATCATGCTAACCCTATGGAAGTTGGCTTAGAGAAGAAAAGCTTTTTCTTGCAGACTCAAGTACACACCCAATAGCTAATTAGAATAAAACCATTGAGTCTCACGCAATGGATTCTCAACGTCGTATTAGCCAACTCCAAATGCTAATAGGGGCATGAAATAGAAAGTATCTTGGGAGAGTTATTATCTCTCTTGCACAAAGATTATCCCCCTTTCGAAGGTGAATCAGGTAGCCTCAATCTTATAGTTCTTAGTCAAGAATTTCGTTCGAAATTACCCCTTAAAGTCATGCAAACATGATTGAGGCCTATAGCCTGACAAAGTACTGAAACAAGCTGTAGTCATGTAAACATGATTGAGAGTGCGAGGCCCTACAAAATACCCGATATGAGAGATCTTAAAGAGAAAACTCAAATAATCCCATCCTCTAAGACTTTAATCACCAGAGGCCTATTTATTATAGTGAGTTGAAATGCTCAAGTCCAGTTGTACTCACTTGGGTCGTTCTCATAGGGTGATTACTTTTTCCCACTGTGACAGGCTTGCTAAAGGTACACAAATCTCAAAACTTAGAAAAAGCTTCGAGGGTCTAGATTTTTGATTGTCTGTGCAGACAAGAGCATACTCTCCTACATCTTAGATTTTTCTTAAAACACCAAAGAAATATTTGTTCACTAACCAAATAGCAATTTAAGTGCCTAAAAACTGAATTTAAAGAATACATGAAGTTCACTTGAATCTCCTCAGGCAACTTGCAAAAACAATGAATCAATAGTCATGTTGTTTTTGTGCGACATGCGTTCTCTTCGACAAATGTTCTACAAAAATAGGTTAGGCTGTCAAAATCTCTCAGGCAGATAGAAAACAAGCCACGGTTAGAATTAGTACCATCAAAATTTTGATCAAAAAAACCCTAAAAATGCAATCTATTTTAATAACAAAAACCAGAAAATCATACGATAATTCTCACCCAGCTGTACAATAATTCACGACGGATCGTACGAGACCTACAGATTGTCATTATATCTTCTATGAAAACTCATACAATTTTTTGCAGTAACTGTATGGAAAAAATCCGAAATATAAAAATAAGCTAATCTATAAAGCCAAAAGATATAGTCTTGAGCCCCACGGTGGGTGCCAAAAATGTGTGTGAAAATTGGATAAGTATCTGCAAGTTGTAAGACACAACACTTCAATTAAGTCATTGCATGCATGATTGTGCAAATATAATCATGAATATAAAAACCATAACAAATTGACCTATTTCCTTCTAAAAGATGCGAGTATAGACTTGCTCTCAGATTTGTCTAAGCAATACTAGTGACTAGACTACACCAAGATGAAGGATTTAATCTATATGAACACAAGAATAAGCTAAATGTATGCAAGATTTGAGCTAGATGAATGAATAGTAAGCTATATGAATGAAGATTAAGCTAGACGAATGAAGATTAAGCTAAATGAATGAATATTAAACAATCATGATTAAACTAAATATGCAAAAAGAAAAACTAAGATGCAATAATCTCAAAGCACAATATTTTCAATGACTCCAGAGAAAAAACTATACAATAACAATAAATCTCCAAGGTGTCTTGAATGAGAGATAAAGGGATGAATTTATAGAGACTCAAAAGAGAGACCAATGGTCAAGATCGATTAACAATGAGTGGTTGAGATTCCACAAGAGAAAGCATAATTCAGGATAATTGAAATAATTGAGAGATCAGATTAAGTTAATCTTGAGATAGATTCCAATTATAGCTTGATTGAATGCATTTAAATTATAAGTTCAAGTTTGCATTGGAGATAAATCTAGTTGATTACATGCACTTGAGATAAAAATAGGTGATTCCATGCACATTTCTTTAATTTGCTCAAGATTTTTATTTAGAAAAAAGCCTTTTCAATGCAACTAAACCTCTTTCCTCAAGAAAAGCTTTGAGTTTTAATTTTAGAGAAAATGATTAATTCAATTTAATTGCTTTTTTGATTTCTCAAGTTATCTCAATTTAGAAAAAGAAATATCTTAAGTTTGATTTCTTCTCTCAATTTAATTCTTTTCTTTTGTTTTCAATTTAACTCTTTCTTTCGCAGATTAATTCCTCTTTTTATGATAAATCTCTTTTTGTAAATTAATTCCCTTTTTGTGATTAATCTCTTTTTGTAACTTAATTCTTCTTTTTCCTTAAATTAATTCTTTTTTTTGTGATTTAAATGGCAAATTTTATTTATTAATGAAATATGCTAGGATATTTAATTAAATAAATAGGATAATTGATCAAAATGATTTACTTGGAATGATTTAATTAATTAAATAAATATTTAATTAATATAGAGTGATTAATTTTCCATCTAACATTAATGATTGAAGAATTAATTAGTTAGGTGCTCAAGGTTGATTTAATTGCCTTTGGTTAAGACCTTGGTGATGTTGTCGAGATTAGGGGCCCATGGTTTAGGTGACCATTTTTAGGGTATTACATCTACAGTATGGTTGGTTTAAATTTTTTGGTGTTATAGGAGAATTTTTTTAGGAATGATCCATTTTTTAGGTTTTTCTTGGATTGCTTTGTATTTTAAAAATTAAATGTCTATTTTAAATAGTTTTTTTCTTTTTTTATTATAGAAAATAATGTAAATAAAATAATTTTTCTAAATAAACATATAAATTTTAATAATTCTTTTTAATCTCAAATAATAAAATCAATTATAAAGATTTGATTTAGTAAAAATTAAATTAAATACAAATATTGCTATTTAAAAATAAACCTAATTATTATATGTATTCTTTATAATTATATTTTAGATAGAAATGTAGGATTTATGGTGAATGAATGAGTTATTTTATGAACAAAAGGATGTGCGGGGGGCTCTGCAACCTAGGGTTTGACATGGACCATCTGGCTATGTTGGGCGTTGGAGTCTTCCCCTTGCATGTGGAGGAGGTAGTAAGGCCTCCTACACGATGGTACTTCTTCATCTTTTTTGTTGCAACCCTTTCTTTTCTACATTTACTATGCCTACCTTTTTTCCTCCACTTGGCTTGGTTGCATGCATGTGAAGAGTCCTCCATATTGAATGCCCGATGGGCAAGGATTCAAGTGGGGTGGGCATTAATTTGAACCAATCAATGGTCTCAAGTTTGGTGGAAGAAGATTTTATTGGTAAGCCCTTTAGGGATGCCACTGTTGGCGATTCTGTGCAGGTCCCCCTCGAGACTAAGTTCAACTTGGTAAGTGCTTCTTCCTCTAGGTACAATGGCAGAGACGCAGGATGAGGTAAGGGCCCTTCCTCAACTCTTTATACCTTTTCTATATCTCTGAATGACTGTATGACCAAGACTATTGAATTGGAAAATCTCGAGCTTCAAGATATCACCATTTTCTTTGTTGCTACTGATATTGATAAATGTCCAACTAGAAATTTTTTAGATGATTGGATGAAAAATTTTTGAAATAAAAGATTAAGGTTTAAATTCTCTTTCTGTAGAATGATTCAGAAAGGTTTATTCATTAATTTTTTCAATGATAATAAGTCACAGGCGAAGGTCCTCCAAAAATAGTTCTGGGCTATTGGTAAAACCACTTTTAGGGCTCTAAAACTGTCTTTTGATAAGATTAATGAAGAGATTTTGGCTCTCTCTTGCCCTCATTGGCTCCTGATTAAGAATTTACACCCCATATTTTGGAATTTTATTCCCCAGATTCTGGACTCCATCGGTAGAGTGATTAGGGTTGATCACTCATTGAATCTTGTCCCCCACTTGGATGTCAGAGTCCTAGTCTCCATTAACCCTAGCATTGATACTCTGAGATTTATTGAGATTAAACTCCAAGGTGACACATTCACATGTGTTATTGAAACCCTAGGAGGCCTAAACTCTTTCTTTCTTTGTAGACATGAACGCCACATCACAAGATTGTGCCCTATCCTTCCGAGCAAGAGAAGAAATGGTATAACCCTTTCTGAGACTGTTCCTAAGTCAGGTGATGTTGCTACCCCCAATTCGGCCACTAAGCTTGAAGGAACCCCTCCTATTTTGGATAAATTATATTCTCTTAGAAAGGTCATTAATATTGTTGTGGCTATTTTTTTGAAAGAACAACCTATGAACCCCCATATTACTGAAAAAGGCTCTGACTTTGGCTCCTTTAATATCGAACCCCCCCCCCTCCCCCACCATTCAGTTGTTTCTATTGTCATCTCTCAAATGGAGGGAGTCGAGGGCTCTATCTTTCAGGTGGTTTCTAGGAAGAATAAGAGGTCTAAGAGGAAAAATGCACAACAATTGGCTTTGGAAAAAACTAGGGCTAGAGGGCAGGGGAAGCCATGCTTTGTTGAGGCCCCCATGGATGATGGTATGCATAGGCCCCCACCTGAGGTTTTATTAATGAATGATTCTGATAAGAATTCTCATGTTAAGTCTATTATTAATTCTTTTGAAGGGATTGATCGAGGAAGCTATGATTTTAGGAGGAGGGATGTAACCTCATCTCCCCCCAATGATCCTCCTTTTGCTCCTGACTCTATTTAGTTTCGGGTCTTGTCTGATTTGACCGACTCGGCCATAGTGCAAACTGGTTTTGGGGATCCCCGAGGGGATGGAGATTGCCCCCCTCCCTCTCAAACCATTGCCTCTTCGGGCTCTGTCCCTACAAAAGCTAATTCCCTTTTTGATGATGACAGTGTCTTCTATGAGGTTATCTTGGCTGAATCAATTATTGATAATACCAAGCCTAATTGCCCTTCTGAGTTAGGTTTATATGAGGATGATACCCCTAAGGAAGCCTCCTCATTAGACATTCATTAGTCTGAGATTGAGGCTAAGTTGAGATCCAAATTTTTGGTCACTAGTGGTGAAGGGATTAGGGACAAAGGTAATCTGAATGAGGAGATTTCTGAGGCTAAAGTCATCACTAGAAGGAAGAGAGGTAGGCCTTTAGGTTCTAAGAATAAGCACACTCCACTGCATAAAAATTTCAACTGGATGTCCACCTTCTCCAAGTGTTTTAGCAACTTTAAAGCTAACAAGAATGATAATTGATTGATTGGTTACCATGAAGTGCTTATCTTGGAATATCTGAGGGTTAGAGTCCTCCGATAGGAAATATGTGGTGAGAAGGATGTTTAACCAATGCAAGGATTTAGACTTTGCCTTGTTGCAAGAAGTTAAAGCCATTAGCTTCTCACTGGAGATCAATCTTAATTTTGTGTGGAGAGATGCTCTCAGATTTTGCACTAGGCATGAGAAAGGCAAAGGGGGGGCTACTATTCTTATCAACCCCAAGTGGAGAAATTATAACCTTTTCTCAGGGATCTCCCCCTACAATAGGGTTTTATGGGTCACCTTTAGGGATGGTGATTCCGCCTTTGTAATTTGCACTATGTACACTCCCAATGATTATAGGAATAGATCCAACCTCTGGAAATGGCTTGCATCTCTACTAGATATCTCGTGGATCTTGGGGGGATATTTTAATATGGTTGAATACAAGGATGATAAGATAGGGGGAGCCAATGTTGAATGGAGAGGGGAAGAGAAGATACATTGGGAAAGACTGAAAGGTATCAAGAGACTTTTTGACCCCTTGGATGGCTTAAAACAATCTTACAAAGGAATCTGGTTTACCTGGTGCAATTACCAAAAAGGTGGGAGCAAGATTTTCTCTAGATTGGATAGATTCTATGCCAATAAGGATGCCTTCTCCTTTGTCCCGGATTAGAAAGGGTGCCTGGTGGTTGTGAGGCCATCTTCCCTATTTGACCACCACCCCATTTTTGCCAATATTGTCTTCAGGAGCTCTATCAAGGGTGGTAGAAAAAGTGGCAACAAATTCACTCTTAACAGTAAATTACTGCAAGACCAAGATGTTTTGGCTGCTATCCATATTGTAAGATTGTTCAATAACTAGAATTATCAAGCTAGTTCTAATATTTATAGGTGGAACACCTCAGTGTCTAGTTGGCAGAAGGTTCTTAGTACCATTGGCAAGAAGAAGGCCAAGGATGCTAGATAGGTGGATCTTATCCTCTCTTCTAATCTGCATAAGGTAGAGGAGGACATTCAAAATGATCCCAACAATTCATATCTTACTCACTTGGTGGTAGTGGCTAGGGATAAGCTTAGAATAATGCAGCATGTAAGAGTCATTGGAGCCAGGACTAGGGATAGGATGCAGTGGTTGTCTCAAGGAGATAAAGGATCTTTCTTCTTCTTTAACTTGCTAAAGCAAAAGTAGATCAAGGAGAAGATAGACAAGTTGTAGATGGATGGCAGGGAAGTCTCTGAAGAAGAAGATATCATGGCATAATTCCTTAGCTTCTATAATATTCTCTTCTCCTTGAAAGATTCTCCTTCATCCATGCTTTCTAGAGATAATTTTTGGTCTCTTGTCCCCAAGATTCTATCACTTGAAGAAGGCCAGACTCTTAGTAGACAGTTTTCGGTTGAGGAAATCAAAAGAGCCATCAAATCTCTGCATAATGATAAGGCCCCTGGGCAGAATGGGCTTACCATTGAATTGTATAAGGCTAACATTAGTTGGATTGTGGATGACTTTCTTGAGGTATACAAGGAAGCTACTAAGACGGGGTCTCTGGGTGCTAACATTAATAGAGGCCTTATCAAACTTATCCCTAAAGAAGGGATAAAGCTCTTATCAAGAATTGGCGTCCTATTACACTACTCAATGTATCCTTTAAGATTCTTGTGAAGATGATTTTTATTAGACTGGAAAATATCCTACCTAGGTTTATTATGTGCCACACAGACCGATTTTATTAAAGGGAGATACATCCTGGAGAACATCATTATTAGCTAGGAGGCTATGGAGTGGGCTAAACTTTCAGAATAAAAGGTGGCCATGTTTCTATTGGACTTTGAGAAGGCGTATGACAGGTTTGAACGGAACTTTATTTCCATGATGCTTAAAGCTTTTGGTTTCCCTGAGGTTTTCTGCCTGTTCAGGTACTCCTTAACGATGCTCATGCCCAGGTTGAAGTTAATGGTTCTATCTCTCATCCCTTCAAGCTTAGTAGGTTTATTAGGAAAGGGTGCCCTCTTTCTCATGCCCTCTTTCTGATAGCCTCAGATGCTCTGTATTACCTACTTAGGGATAACTCTCTCCCCTAAAGTTAGAGGGATCTCCCTTCCGGATAAATTTGAATTGCTTAATATTCAGTTTGCATATGACACTGCATTATTCCTTGAGCTATCCATGGAAAACATGAGTGCTTTATCTGCCAAGCTCACCTTGTTCTATGATGCTTTAGGGGCAAGAATTTCCCAAGCCAAATCTACTTTTCTTAGTTGGTTTGAGCGACCACTAGATTAGCTTTCCACCTATGGGTTTCAATGGGGAGGACCTAACACAATTATTAGATACCTGGGGATTCCTTTCACAATCTCTCCTTGTCTTAAAGATGTGTGGTTTTGGATTAAGGACAAGATTGAAGCCAAGCTTACAAAGTAAAATAAACATTACCTCTCACTTGCTGGGAGAGTACAAGTTTCTCAAAAGATTATGTCATCCTACAGTATCTACTACGTCTTTTTGTGGATGTTTATTAATTATCAAATCAATGAGTTGCAGAAGATCATCAGATAATTCTTGTGGTCGGATGGTAGAGGACACATAAAATCACACTCAATCAAATGGGAGTGATAGTGTATGGATAAGGCTATTGGAGGACTGGGCCTTAAGGATCTTAAAGTTCAAGGAATTGCACTTGCTGCTAAATGGATCTTCCATGCACTAGAAAGCAACGAACCTTGGAAAGTGCTTATTTGAAACAAAATCGGACTAGGTGCTCCCAAGAACGCTAAATCCTGGAGATCCCTTCCTACTAGTCACCTTATAGCTGGAAATTTCTCAGTCTCTACTGCAAGCTCTGTTGTCTTCAAATCTATTTGGAAGGCGTAGGAGAGCGTTAGGCATAATATTGGCAATAATTGGATCAGCCGAGATAACCAAGTTTGTGGGGAAAGATCAATTTGGTGGAACTTAACCCACAATGGAGAACCCCTCGCACTCACTCAAGGGTGTTCAGCCAAGAAATGGGCCAACAAAGGTATATGTTGTTTTAAAGATATTATTATTAATGGTGCTCTCATTTCATGGGACGATCTTTCCAATAAGTATCAATTTTGTTGGTGTAAATAATTATTTATCTTGGATATTATTACACTATACTTAAGTTTACTTAGGAAATTCATTTCATAGTAGTTTGGGTATGAGATACTTGGGTGTTTGTGCCATATTGGGATAGTGTGTGTAGGAGAATTTCCACCTTTTATGGTGTGATCTTGTTGTTACACTCCACATTCAATGGGTGATCCACCTCATGTGGAATATTATATTGTTTCTCCTACCTACCCACACCTATTTCCTACCTACCCTTATTTCTTATTGAGCCACATGTCATGTTTGTGTGCTCACATATCCCTAGCCTTGCCTATATAAGCAAGCTCATCTACATTGTATGAAACAAATGCTTAATGATCCAGTTGATCATATTTTTCATCTTGATAGATTACAGTTTATTTCTATCATCTATTTTGTTCTCTCTTATTTGTGCTTTCCATTGCCTCTTGATCTTGGCAAAATCTCACATGGTATCAAAGCCATTAGAGTGCCATTGGTTTGCCAATTGAGAGAATTTTGGGGTTTGCATTTTGGAGCTTTCTATTGTAGGTTATTATTGGAGCTTGTTGGGTCAGATTTGAGGTCACCATTGGATTGAGGAGGTTCAAAAAAGTAAGAATCACCTTTTATTTCATCCAAATCCGACATCCGAGGCCAAATCTAGAGTCGTTTGAAGGTGGAGGGTGGTGACTTGTCCTGGCACCGATCTGCAATTTTGGAGCAATTTTGGCCAAATCCATCATTGCCATTGCACGCAGAAGGCCCAAAAACCCCAAGATCAACTGTCAATTCATCAAAATCGGCCTCCATTACCCCGAGTTGAAAAAATCTCCCCTCTTAGCCTGCCATACGGACTTGCAGGTACAGGTCTAAAAATATTTTTTAATTTTTTCCCTTTTTTTTAATTTTCAGAAATTAAAAATCAAAAAAATTAAATATTATGGGGGGGGAATTTTTTTCTTTGTTTTATTTTTAAATCGCAAAAAAAATTCACGGGGGGTGGGGCAGTCCGTACGGGCCCGCAAGCCACCTGCAACTCGCAGGTACCTGTGGCCCGCAGGTGTACCTGCAGTGACCACAGGCCACCTGCGTCCTGCAAGCCCTGCGGGTACCGCAGGGTACACCTGTGGCCACCCATAGGCCCTGCTACGCAAGGTACCTATGGGTGACGCAGGTTGCCCTGCGGACCCCGCAGGGGTCAATTTATGTTTTTTTGTTTTTTTTTCGTATTTTTATAAAAAAATTTAATTTTTTTTAAAATGTTTTTTTAATAATAATAATAATAATAAAAAATTTCTTATTTTTTTAACTAAGTTTTTTTTAATAATAATTAAAAAATAAACTTTTTTTTCTTTAATAAATTTTTATTAAAGTTTTTTTAATATCATTTTTTTTATCAAAATAATGACTATCGCCTTTTTTGCATTTTTTTCTTTATTTTTTAATAAAGTTTTTTTTGCATGGGCATAATAATTGTTTTTATTTAGATTTTTTAAATCTTTTAAAAACACAAACATCATTTAATAAATCAAATTGGGAACACTTTTTTTCTTGTCACTTCACACCTATCTTGCAGTGCTTCCACCCGGCAGTCAAGGGGGGATTGATTTGCTCCTTTATATCTCTTGGCCACATCCCAATCGGAGGCATCTTTTTCTGTAATATTCTACAGGGCTTCTTGGTGGCAGCATCTTCATGTTTCCAGATCTGCACTATCATGTTGTATGCTCTTGCATGAGCAATGTTGTACTCACACTATCATAAAGTGCCACACCTCTTTGTATCTTGTCATTGTTGACATATTTGATGTAATACTCTTGTATACATAGATTAAGAATATCTTGTGAGACTTGGTGCATGGCTCCAGTTGAGACTTAGATTGTACACATCTGTGCATGGCTCCCGTGAGACTTGGATTGTACCATTATTTCTGCTATTTCTGAGTATCCAGATGATGCTCATAGCAGGTTGTCTCCATGCCTGATCTTCATTTTGTTGCAGTGAGTGATTCATCGTCATCGACTTGGTACCTAATTTTGTCACACTTTGACATTATTGGTGCAGCATTGGCTCTCTTTCTTCCTTATAAGGAGGTATTTTGGTCATCATCATTGGACCATCTTTGAAAGGAGATTCGACATTGAGGGGGGGCTTCATGGTCTCTTCCTCTCTCTTTTGGGGTGACACAGTTTTGTTCTTCTCATTCATCATTGAGAGCATTGTGTGCTTTCATCATCTCTCTTTTGGGGGAGGGTTTTTTCCCATTGGGTTTTTCTCTCTTTCCCCACTTTGTGAGAGATTTCATTGCATTGGTTTTCATGCATTTGCATTTGTACATGGGTACCTAACATGGCCTCGTAGCCGGGACCCATCTTGCATTGCTTAGTTGCATTGTAGACTTTAGTGCATTCCCCTAAGTTGCACTTAAGGGGGGGTGTTGGTGTAAATAATTATTCATATTGGATATTATTACACTATACTTAAGTTTACTTAGGAAATGCATTTCATAGTAGTTTGGGTATGAGACACTTGGGTGTTTGTGCCATATTGGGATAGTGTGTGTAGGAGAATTTCCACATTTTATGGTGTGATTGTTGTTCCACTCCACATTCAATGGGTGATCCACCTCATGTGGAATATTATATTGTTTCTCCTACCTACCCACACCTATTTCCTACCTACCCTTGTTTCTTATTGAGCCACATGTCATGTTTTTGTGCTCACATATCCCTAGCCTTGCCTATATAAGCAGGCTCATCTACATTGTATGAAACGAATGCTTAATGATCCAGTTGATCATATTTTTCATCTTGATAGAATACACTTTATTTCTATCATCTATTTTGTTCTCTCTTATTTGTGCTTTCCATTGCCTCTTGATCTTGGCAAAATCTCACAAGTTTCCCTTGTCTAATAGAAGAACATATAACATCATGTGCAATGCATGTGGTATCTTGCAGCTTCCCAAAGGATGTGATGTGAATGGTAACGGGTTTGTATCCTTTTCATGGGTTGATGGTAGCTTGCTTGGTAATGTGAAATCAATCTCTATTCATAAGACTTTGACGTATAATGTTAATTTTTTTTAACCATGTTAATGCTAATTGGTATTGGGATCTATCCCCTACTCAATGGGGCAAAATGTTTAAGGTTATTTGGAGTTCTCCTCTGGCCCCTAAAAAGAAAATTTTTAGATGGTTGTTAATGATTGATAAACTGCCTATCAGATTTGAGTATAATAAAGATGAACTTTGTAATACTTGTAAAGTGAAGGATTCGATCAGGCATATTTTCTTTGATTGTATTATTGCTAAGGAAGTTTGGCTTATTTTTGGGCTGATTTTATCGGTGCATATTAACATACTTGATGTAGTTACTGGATTTATTAGAGACATTAAGAAAGACACTAATCTTTTTTGGAATTTGTTATCTTGTGAAATACTTTGGTATCTATGAGGAATTAGAAATATACAAACATTTCAAGGGGAAGAAAGGCCCCTTACTGAGTATTTTCGTAGACTTACCTTTTATTTTATCTTCTCACATGTTACTATGGTTATCAGGTTGAACAAGGAGAAACTTTGCAGATTCCTTACTGACGGGCATACAAGATTATTTATCTTTGAGCTCTCTCATGGTTATACTTGGGGGAGAATGAATGCAGAGAGGACTCCCTTTTTCAATGCCCTGGATGCTCTTATAGAGGATATCAGAGGAAATGGAGAGCTGGTTCGCCATCAAATGGTGCATTCTACCAGAAGGATGGATGATCGGAGGTTGGTTTGGATGGAAGGCCCCCTAGGCTGGGTTGCTTGGATCTAGTTTGGGGTTGTCTCATGATGGAATTTTCGTATAGCTGGATGGCTTTTTGTATATGCCTATTTAGATGTATAGGACTGTAGTACCAGATTGGTATTTTGTATAAACCTGTGTATTAATGGTTTGATCTTTACATATGTACTAATGTGCATACCTGGATAGAAGGATGACATGAATTGCTGGTTGCAATTCTAGTTGTTTTGTAAATCAGTTTATTCTCTATAATCAATACAAAAATTATATTTAATATATATATATATATTGAAATCATTGTATTTTTTAATACTTTTTGAAAATCTTAATTTTTTAAATCATTTTAATATATACAAAATAATTTAATAAATTTTAATCAGACATTTAAATATTTTTCATTAAGTTATTAAAAAAAATCTATTTTTATTTTAATAATTATTAATAGTTATTTTATTAAAATCAATTACTTAGACACCTAAAAATGTCTCATTGATCATGTACTAATTATTCCTCTAATTGATTAAATAATTCTTTAATTATTTAATTAAGTTAATTAATCTTATTCTTCTAAATTCTTCTAATTTTATATTTCTTCATCATCTTACTAATTATTCTATTTTCCTATTCTATCATCATTTAATCATTTTCTAAATATTAATTAAATATTTATTATTTAATTAATTATGATTAATTCCCTAATTTAAATAATCTTTATTATTTAAATAAATTGCTAATTATTCAATTTCTATCTCTACTCATCTAATCATTCAATTCTCTTCTAAATATTAATTAAATATTAATTATTTAATTAATTGTGATTTAATCCTTTAAAATAAATTATCTTTATTATTTAATTAAAGTCCATTTCTAAATAATTAAATAGTTTCTTTAAATTATTTAATTAACAAATTAATTCTTCCATTTCCAAATCTCCAAATTCTAATTTCATTTACTTTCATATTCTTCCAAATTCAATTACATGTGCATGATTTCAAAAACCAAATTGAAAATCAAAGTTAAGTTCTAAATATATTCAAATGCTAAATTGAATTAATAAATTCAATTATTTGAATAATATATCATGCAAAGATTAAATTGAAAATCTAAATCAAAATGCAAGCACATGCTAAATTAATTAATTAAATCATTTATCTCTCCAACTTCTATTTTCATCTTTCAGTTAGCTTTTTCTAAATTGAGCTCTCTGTGTCATCTTCTTTATTTCCTCCAATCATCCTTTTTCTTCCTTCAATTAACTCTTTCATCAATCAGTTGACTCCATTAATCTATTCAATCTATTGAGTTTCACTCCCATAATTAGCAGTTCAACTATCAACTTGCATTTGAGCTCACCTGAGTTCACACCTCTTGATCATTTTGTTCCACCTTTCAATCAATCTTCTCCAATTATCTATAAATTGAGCATCCAATCTTCATTTTCAATAATCACGAACTTTGAATCTTTGTGTCACTTGCAGGTTACCAGCACAATATCTGAGAGCCATCATACCATGAAGAGGAGAAGAGCAATGGAAGCAATATGCAAATCTTGGAATAGGGAGTTTTATTTGAATTGATTTATAATTCCTATTTTATTTGATCTTGCATTATTTCATTGTATTGTTTGTTAAATTCTGATTAGGAAAGGGACTCATGATTTCCCTTGTTTCTAATTGATTACTTTACTTTGCTTTGACAAAGAATTGAATGAATTTCGCATCCCACAAATTATAATTAATATTACAAAAATATTATATCAATTATAATTAATATTACAAAAATATAAAAAATAATATAATATTACACCACAAATTAATAATTAAATTTGAGATTAATTTTCTTATTATATTTATAATATAAATTTTTTAAATTAAATTAGGATTATGCTTTTAAGAAAAATATATATTTTCACTATAAATTTTTTATTAAATTATAATAATTATGTCGAATGAATTCCTATATGAAGTGAACAACCTACTTATTAAAATCAGTGGTTCAAAATTGACGAGAAGAATGCAAGACAATAGAATTATGTTAATTTATATTAATTTTTTTTAAAAGATCTTTATAATAAAAAATAACAAATATACATTTTAATATTATTTATTAGAAAAAGAATATGCATAAAAGAAAAAATCTTTATTTCATTATTATATAATTTTAATCAAATTATCTCTTAATATTATTTCTTTTATTAGGATATTCTATTATTTTAAGTTTTCGAAACAATAAAAGAAAAAAAATAACCTTACAAACAATGTTGGGTGGGAGCGGTGGAGGAGGTAGGGTTTCCACTAGTGAATGCGATCATGGAGAGGCAGATGACAATGACGATGATGGTGAGAGAGGAGATTCCCATGGTCATTTACTATATGGTCATGTTGCAGGTTTGGACACTCAGTGGCCTCTCTCCTTACAAGGTTTGTTGGGCTTCGTTGTGGATACCCTTGATGGGTCTCTATCCCCTGTGAGAAGTTCTCTGCCCCAGGCTGATGACAATGTTTTGGGGGCGGATCATCGGCTGGGTTCCCATGGATGTTTGGGAGTAGAACGACCTGGAGTCTTTCTGCCCTCTCTAGCTATGGTGGTGTCTGGGTTGTCTCCAGATCTCCCTCCCCTAGTCTGTGTGTGATGGTCATGTCCCCTACGGCTGGCTTTCTATGTGATTCTTGATCGGTGTTGATTTGTGGGATGCCTGGGGAGTGTGGTGGGGTGTGCAGTAGGGTTGGAGGTCCTTCTCTAAGCCCTGCTAGAGATCTCACTACTGACTGGTTTGAGGGTCTTATCCCAGGTGGGTGTGAGATTCTTCCTCTTTTCAGTTTGGCTGATGGGCGGTTTGCCTTTGGTTGGGTCTTTCTCTCAACCTGAAGAATCCATACTAGGGCTTTCTGCAATGTTGTTGGTGTTGGTGCGGTCAGGGTTTGGTGTTTCTATTTTGGCCCTTGGCTTGGCCTGATGGTTTCCACTCTTGTGGAGATGCTTGTGGTTGAGGTTGAAGGTGTTGTGAAAGGGTTCGCGCTTGCCCTATTGCTCCTATTTCTGTCACTTTTTTCTCATCCATTTGGCTTATTTTCAATACTCCCTCTTGAGGTGGTCTTGTCTCATATTGAGGTTGAGATGATGGGCTTTGGAAATACGTAGTTTCCTATTGAGGTGGAGATGGTGGTTGTGATTCTTTCTAGGCTCCTGTTTGGTTTGGATCTGAGTGCGGGATCACTGTTTTCTTCACCCCTTTGCTCCTTATTGAGGTAGTGATGTTGGGGGACAACAATTGCTTAGATCCTGGTCTTCCCTCTTCAGTTTTGGAGGGTCTTTCTCTTGAGGCAGGTAATTTTGGATCTCTGCTTTCAAGTTCTTTCATGTCTTCTCCTATAGAGGTGGAGAGTATGGTAATGCTTGTTTGTATGGATACTATCTTATTTAGGCCTATGTTTCAGCTCAAGGTGGTTGAGGGTACCACTTCAAAACCCTTTAATGTGATGCTGGGAACCATTTCAAAACCCAGTTTTAAGGTTAGGGAAGCCTTTCAAATCCTTCTATGGTTTTGGGAGCCACTGTAAAACCCAATGTGAAGGTTAGGGGAGCCTTTCAAAACCCTCTTGCTTATCTTTGGCTCGATGCTAATAGTTTTGAAGAGCTCGACTTAGACTGTGTTTGTTTTTGGGTAAGGGACAAGATAGCCTTTTGCTACTTGATTTATTTGTATATGGGTAGGGGATCCCGAAAAATCCCTGATGCTTGGACAGGTTGTGGGATCCTGGTTAAAACCCTCTTGTATGGTTGTGGGTGCCAGTCAAAACCCTCAGTGTTTTTTAGGTTGAGGGAGCCTATCTAAAACCCTCTTCTGTGGTTGTGGGTGCCAGTCAAAACCCTCAGAGTCTTGTTGTGGACCAGCCTGATTTGTAATGTTCTTTGTTGTTTGGTGGCTAGTGTTTCACTGGTGGTTGGCTGTATGGATTCATTATATTTATTTTGATCAACTGTTTCTTGCTGGGAGTTGGATGCTAGTTCATCCAAGGGGTTTCAGGTCCCCTTAAAACCTGTTGTGCAGGTTTTAGGGTCCCCTCGAAACCTGCTTTTCCCTTATTCAAAAACAATAAAAGAAAAAATATTGTGAAAGAAAGTATTAGCTTTATTACTACTTGTTGTAGTCACTACTATTGCATTCACTCAAGTCCAACTAATCAATTAGTTTGCACCAATCAAATGTGATTATTATTTTTTCTTTCAAAATAAACCTAGTTTTTTTAAAGTTGAGATTTATATTTTTAAATTTAAGATATTAAAAAAATTATTTATTTACACATTGATTGGTTTAAAAAAATTGGTGTTATAGGAGCAAATTTTTAGGAATGATAGATTTTTCAAGTTTTTTTTTATTTTCTTTGTATTTTTAAAAAAGAAATGTCTATTTTAAATATTTTTTTTCATTTTTAATTATTTATAATATGGTGAAGAATTTTTTTTTTCTAAATAGATATATAAATTCTAATACTTTTTTTATCTCAAAATTTAGATAATAAAATCAATCATAGTGATTTGATTTAGTTTAAATTAAATACAAATATATCTATTAAAAAAACCTAATTATTATATATATTATTTATAATTGCCTTTTATATATCTTTTTGAAATTAAATAAAATAATATAATAACTTTTAATCATAAATTTGAAATCTTTTCATTAAGTTATTCAAAAAATGTCTATTTTCACTTTGATAATTATTAATAGTTATTTAATTAAGATGAATTATAACTAATATTAAATAAATATGAAAAATAATATAATATTACACTATAAATTAATAATTAAATTTGAGATTAATAATTATATTGATTTTTAAAATTAAATGAAGATTATTCTTTTAAGTAAAATATATATTTTCACTATTAAATTTGTATTACATTATAATTATTTTATTAAAATAAGAGTTATAATTAATATTACATAAATATATTTATACTAATATCATTTTAAAATAACAATTATTAAAAATTATAATAACTAAAATTGAGACAGATGTTTTTAATATAATTCAAAATTATATTAAAAATTAGAGAAAGAAATTTTTATTACAATACTATGATAGCAAGTACTCGCCACTACGTGGCACTTGTTTAATTTGAATTCTTCTTCTTCTTTTCTTTTCATTTTGGGAGTTAATTTTTTATTAAGTTAAAAATTTATTTTAATTGTTTATGTCTTTTCATAATAATTAAAAATTATTATAATTAATTTAATCTATAATTATTTATTGTATTAAAATTTTAATTATGATAGAATAATTATATTTTGAATTAAAATCTTTCTTTTATTACTATTTTCTTTTGATAATAATATCTTTTAATATTATCTTCTTTTATTAGATATTATATTTTATATTTGTTTATTCAAATTCTTCCACTTCTTTTAAGGATTAATCTTTTACTAAATTAAATTTATGTTTTAATTATTTATGTTTTTTTTATGGAATTACAAATAATAATTAAAAAACATATTTGAATTTATAAATTTTGTAATTTAAAATTTATTTATTTTAGAATAATTATATTTGAATTGTATTCTAATTTATATAATAAAATAAATTTTAACTTAACACCTAAATTAAATGTTAAGAACGCGAGAGCAAGAAAGAGAAACTAACTTTTGATTAATTATTTTATGCCAACAATTTAATGATAACATATGTCCTTGGGGAGTTATACTAATGGTAGCATCTCATTTTTTTATTAACTCCATCTCCATCTCTCTCCCTTATCTATACCTCCTTACCTCTCCCTATATCTCTCTTTTTTCCCCTTCTATCATTCCACTCTATCTATCTCTATATCTATTCCTCTCTCTATCCCTCTCTCTCTCCCTCTCGCTCCCTATTTTTATTAGTCTCTAAGTTTCTATATCATCTCCCTCCCTCTCCCCCACTCCCTATCTATTTTTATATCTTTCTCCCTCTTTATATCTCTCTATATCTCTTTTACTCACACACATATTCTCTCTTTTGCCCTCCTTATCTCTATATCTATCTCTCTTTCACCCTCCTTATCTCTATATCTATATCTCTCTCACTCACACACACACTCCATCCTATTTATCCTCCCTGTCTCTATTCTATCTCACTATCTCTAGATCTTATGCACTCATCTTTCTTCATCTCTCTTACTCTATCTATATCCCTCTCTACTTCTTCATATATCACTTCCCATATCTTTATATTTCTATATCTCTATCTCCCACTCTCTAATTATTTTCATCTTTCTATCTCTATTCCTCCCTCTCACCATTTTTATCTCCCTCTTTCTCACCCCTTTATGTTTTACAAGTTATATTTACTCTCTGGGTCCTTTCTATCCCTATATCTATCTCTTTCTATGCCTCTATTCATCTCTTTCTATCCCTATATATCCCTTCTCTCCCTCTTTCTATCTTATCTCTCCCTATCACCCCCTCTTTGTATATATCTCTACTTCTCTCTCTAATGCTCTCTCTCTCTCTCTCTCTCTCTCTCTCTCTCTCTCTCTCTCTCTCTCTCTCTCTCTCTCTCTAAAGTCTAAACCTTTCTCTCTATTACTTATCTTTGTCATCTCCTTTCTCTCACTCTTGCCCCCTCTCTCTCTCATTAACTTCATATCTCTTGGAAAATATCTTTTTCTATATTTCTCTTCATCTCTCTCTAGCTTGTCTATCTATCTCTTTCTATACATATATTGTTATCTCTCTCTCCACGTCCCTCCCTATCTATCTATATTTTCCTCTATCTATATCAATTCCCCCAAATCTCTCTCTAGGCTATCCCTCTCTTTATCTTACCCTCCTCTCTAATTTCACCCCATCTCTCCCTCCCTCAGTCCCTCCCTATCCCCCTATCTATCTCTTTGTCTCTACCTCTCTCTCCCATTTTCTTCAGGTATATCTCTATCTCCCCTATTTTTCTCACCCTCTCTCCATCTCTATTTTTATATTTATTTATCTCTCTCCCTCTTCCCCTCACTCTATATCTCTAACTCTTTAGCTCTATCTCACCCTCTTCCTTTATATACCTCTTTTTCTCTTCCTATTTGTCTCTCCCCCTCTATATCCTCTCTTTATATCTTTATCTTCCCTATCCCTTTCTCTATCTTTTTTTCCCTCCTCTTTTGCTCTATCTTCATCTCTCTCCCTAATCTCTAGACATTTCTCCTTCTATCCATCCATCTCTCTCTCATTCTCCCTCTTTTTGGACCCCTATATCCATATCTTTTCCTCTCTATATCTATATCTCCCTATCACTTCTTTCATCTATCCTTTCATCTATATCTTCCTCTACCACTATATCGCCCTCTCTATCTTTGACTCCATATCTATCTCTTTACCCATCTCTTTCACTCTTACCCCTCTATATATCCCTCTTTCTAGCCTTATCTCAACCTCTCTCTCGTGCTCACCCTATTGCAAACATAACATGAGCCTGTTGCTAGCAAAACTTTATTATCTTCTCAATTCAAAGGTTTCATTTCAGTTATGATTGAATCCTTATAAGTGGATTCATAGTTGATTTTAAGCTATCACCTTTCAATTAAGTCTTTTATTACACAAATAACATCATGGCCACAAATTGACCTCATGCACTACATAAATTTATCCAAAAAATAGACCAAATTTTCTCCAATTGACCATCCACACCTCTTCGACATACCCATTACACACCAAAGTGTGATTTCTAGTTTATATTATATTATTAAAATAAGAGTTGTAGTTAATGGTACATAAACACAATTATTTTAATATAATTTTAAAATATTCTAATTTGATAATTAGTTTGATGAATATTATAAAATAATATATATTAATATTATAAATTAGAATATAGCATGTCAATCCATACTTTACCAAATTCTAGGTTTACTCTCAACTACCACTCACCCTAAGTTTAAGTGATCAATCAATTTTATCAAAGTTAACTTTGTAATTATCTCAGCCTAATATTATTAATTATGGAGGATTGAAATAAAATCTATTTTTTTCTCAAAGATAAAAAAAAAAAAGAATATAGAATAAAAAAATAATAATAATGATAATGTAATTTTCATAAAAAAATTCTTTTCCTCAAAAATTAATACAAATATAAGAATCTAATATTAGAAATAAAAAAATATATATTAAAATATACTAATATAATCATATATTAATAATCATTTAATATTAATTACAATATCATAATATAATAATAATTTAATATTAATTATAATATGATAACATTATAATTTTATAAGTGACATTAGTACTTTATTACAATTGATGAATATATAAGATATATGATAAGATTACTTGATGTACTTTGATATATAGCACATGTGCCTTATACCTTTCTTGTTTATTGGCAATGTACTACACATGTGGCTACATATCCTACTATCACACATTGATTATCGATTCACATATGTTAGTCTTCTATCTCATATATAGCCACAAGAGAAGGACTAAGGTAGTCGTACTTGCCAAATTGGTTCGTATGGGTCTCCATCTCATTGTTCATCCTTGACATTATGACCCATATGGTTGTTTAGCTAATAGGCCCTTTTCAATCCATCATTAGCTAAGGCCTTATTGGGACCAAAGAGGTAATCCTGTGGAACCTACCAGAGATGTTCTTGTCCATCACTCATACATTCATGAGTCTGAAAGGCCTAAGTGGCATAGTTTTTACACTTTTTACACTATGCTGGATATGTTGAAATGTGGCAACTGATCAGCATAGTACTGTACACTCAACACGTATCCTTGTCGGGATATTTTTTTGGGTTTTTTTTTTTTTTTTTGTTGATGAAAACAGACATTGTAATAAAAACCTAAAAAGGCTGACTTTGTTTTTGTCCTAAAAACACATGTTATAAGCGACCAGGATGCTTAAGCGTATTGTAAGGTTGATGTACTATTTTTGCAAGATAATAAGAAAGATTGGACGGTTGTGTATGGTGGACGTAACCCATTCTAGGTGAACCACGTTAAATCTCTGTATTATCTATGTCCTATTTTATTTCTTTATCTTTTGTATTTAAATCTGCATATAATTGTTAGTTCATTTTGCTTTGGATCTACTTGAAACCCTAACAATTGGTATCAGAGCGAGGTTTTCTGTAAATTGGCAGGACTTTCAGATTTGAGTGGGAGCAATGGAGGATTCCAAATTCAAGGTCGAAAAGTTTAACGGCCAGAATTATTAGTTATGGAAAATACAGATGGAGGATTACCTATATCAAAAGGATTTGTGGCGGCCATTGGAAGGAAAGGCAAAGAAAGCGACTGCAATGTCAGATGAAGAGTGGGACATTTTAGATAGAAAGGCACTAGGATCCATTTGATTGTGCCTTGCACCGTCTGTAGCATTCAATATAACAGAAGCAAAAATGACTGTAGATTTGATGGCGACATTGGCTAAGTTGTATGAGAAACCCTCAGCTTTGAATAAGGTATTTCTTATGAAGCATTTGTTTAATTTGAAAATGAGTGAGGGAGGATCTATAGCAGAGAACTTAAATGAATTTAATACAATTACCAGTCAATTGTCTTTGGTAAAAATTACTTTTGCAGAAGAGGTTAGGGCTCTCTTGATTTTATGTTCTTTGCCAGAAAGCTAGAATAGCTTGGTTATGGCTGTAAGTAACTCTGTCTCTGGTGAAAATACTTTGGTATTTGATGATATTGTTGGTGTTGTCCTAAGCGAGGAAATGCGAAGGAAAAGCACAGGTGAGACTCCAACATCATCGGGTAGTGTTTTGAATGTGGAGAACAGAGGAAGATCAAAGGAAAGAGAAAAAGGCCCTGGGAATGAGAAGCCATGAGGGAAGTCAAATAAAGGATGCTCTCAATCTAGAGGAAAGAAAGATTGTTGGTACTGCGGAAAGCCTGGTCATCTAAAGAAAGACTGTTGGTCTCGAAAAAATAAAGAAGGAGACAAAAATGAAAATGATAGTAAGGAAGCTAATATTGCAAGTAATACTTTACAAGATGCTTTAATCTTATGTTTGGATAACGTTAATGATTCCTGGGTAATAGATTTTGGGGCTTCATTTCATGCTACACCCCATAGAAAATATTTTCTAGACTATGTTCAAGGTGATTTTGGACAGGTATATTTGGGTGATGATGAGCCCTATCAAATTGTTGGAAAAGGAAAGATAAAGATCAAGTTTCAGAATGGAAATGACTGGTTTCTGTAAGAGGTAAGACATGTTCCTAACTTAAGAAGAAATTTAATTTCTGCAGGGCAACTAGGTAATGAAGGTTGCATAGTTACCTTCTCAAATAGTATCTGGAAGGTCACTAAAGGTGCGAAGGTAGGCACATTATATTTGTGTACTAGTAACACTTACTCTACCTTAGCTGCTACAGATAAAGTTACTGCAGGGATAACAACAATAGATGTTGCAAGAACAAATTCGATAATGTGGCACCATAGGCTTGGGCACATGAGTGAGAAAGGGATGAAAATCCTTCACTCCAAAAATCTATTGCCAGGACTAAAGAAGATTGATTTAGAGTTCTGTGAAAACTGTGTTTATGGCAAACAGAAAAGAGTCAGATTTCTCAAGGTTGGGAAAGAAAAGAAAAGTGAGAAGTTAGAGCTTGTGCATTCAGATGTATGGGGATCGGCTCAGGTATCATCTCTTGGTGGCTCTTGTTATTATGTTGTTTTTATTGATGACTCAACCAGAAAAACATGGGTATATTTCCCAAAATAAAAATCAGATGTTTTTTAAACTTATAAGAAATGGAAAGCTTTGGTTGAGAATGAGACACGGAAAAAATTGAAGTGTCTCAGATTGGATAATGGAGGTGAGTATTGCAGCAAAGCATTTGAATATTATTGCTCCTTAAATGGGATTCGAAAGCAGAAGACAGTTCCAAGAACTCCACAAGAAAATGGTGTGTCAGAGAGAATGAATAGGACTATCATGGAATGCGTGAGGAGCATGAGATTGCATGCTGGATTGCCCTTACATTTTTCGGCAGATGTTGTACATACTGTTGTCTATTTGATAAATAGAGGACCTTCAACCCCTTTGGATGGTGGTATTCCAGAGGAGGCATGGACTGGTAAAAAGGTAAATTATTCTTTTCTGAAAACCTTTGGTTGTGAAGCCCTTGTCCATGTTGATAAAGAAAACAGAACCAAGCTTGATGCTAAATCTCAAAAATGTACCTTCATTAGATATGGGATAGATGAATATGGCTATCGGTTATGGGATTTTGAAAATAAGAAAATAATTAGAAGTAGAGATGTTATATGCAATGAGAAGGTTACATATAAAAAACAAATGCAAGAAAAGAAGCATGAACAGGACAAACAAGAATATGTGGTGTCGGATGAGATTCCTGAAAATGAAATGCCACAGGTACCTGATGCTCAGCAACAACAGATTGTCCCACAAAAACCTGCAAGTGTTAGACGTTCTACAAGGTCAAGTAGACCCCCTGAAGGATTTTCTCCTTCTTTGTATTCTATTTTAATAACTGATTCTGGTGAACCCAAAGAATATGAAGAAGCAATGCAGGTGGATGCCAAACAACAATGGGAATTAGGCATGAAAGAGGAGATGGACTCCTTGATGAAAAATAAGACTTGGGACTTAGTCCCTTTACCTACTGAAAAAAGAGCTTTGCCTAACAAATGGGTTTATAGGCTGAAGGAGGAGGAAGGAGGTCAGAAAAGATATAAGGCCAGACTTTTGGTAAAAGGTTTTGCACAGAAAAAGGGTATAGATTATGATGAAATATTTTCTCCAGTTGTAAAAATGACTTCAACTAGAAATGTACTTAGTCTTATGGCTGCATAGGATTTACATCTTGAACAATTAGATGTCAAAATAGCTTTTCTCCATGGAGATTTGGAGGAGGAAATTTACATGTTGCAACCACAGGGATATGAGGTCAAAGGTAAGGAGAACTTGGTGTGCAGGTTGAAGAAAAGTTTGTATGGCCTAAAGCAAGCACCCCGACAATGGTATTTAAAATTTGATAGTTTCATGGCTGAACACAGTTATCATAGATTTCATTCTGATCATTGTGTATATTTTAAGAGATTGGATAATGGTAGTTATATTATCCTATTGCTTTATGTTGATGACATGCTTGTTGTTGGGTCTAACATGCAACATAAAAATGATCTTAAACAGAAATTAGCCAGGTCATTTGCTATGAAGGATTTGGGTGCAGCTAAGCAAATTTTCGATATGAGGATTACACGAGACAGGAAAAATAGAACCTTGAATTTGTCCCAAAGTGAGTATATAAAGAAGGTGTTGAAAAGATTTAACATGTAGGATGTAAAAGCAGTTAGTATACCTTTGGCTAGTCATTTCAAATTGACTAAGGAGATGTGCCCAAAGGCACAAGAAGAGGTTAATAAAATGTCTAACATCCCGTATTCATCAGCTGTTGGTAGTTTGATGTATGCAATGGTATGTACAAGGCCAGATATTGCACATGCAGTGGGAGTTGTGAGCAGGTTTATGAGTAATCCAAGTATGGAACATTGGAATGCTGTGAAATGGATCCTTCAGTATTTGAAAGGAACCACTACGAAGGCATTATGTTTCAAAGGATCTAATGCTGCTCTGAGTGGATTTGTTGACTCTGATCTAGCAGGTGATATTGATTCACGGAGGAGTACTACAGGGTATGTTTTTACTATAGGGGGAACTGCAGTCAGTTGGATTTCGAGGCTGCAAAAGGTTGTTGCACTTTCAGCCACTAAAGTTGAGTATGTTGCTGCTACAGAAGCTAGCAAGGAGATGATTTGGTTACAATTTTTTTTAGAGGAATTGGGTCAGACACAGGAGGATCACCCATTGTATACTGATAGCTAGAGTGCCATTCATCTTGTGAAGAACTCTGCTTTTCATTCAAGGACAAAGCAAATTCCGCTCAGGTACCACTTCATCCAGACTATTTTGGGGGAGGGTCAGTTACGGCTTGAGAAGATTCACACAAGTGAGAATCCTGCCGATATGTTCACGAAGGTAGTTCCACAGGAGAAGCTGATTTCTTCATCAGTTTCTATTGGTCTTCTTGATTGATAATTGTGGAATTTATACCAGTCGATTCCTAGTCTTTTATCCAGCGAATGTTGCATGTACAGTGGTGTCGTGTAGTATCAGTCTCCAAGTGGGAGATTGTTGAAATGTGGCGACTGATCAACATAGTACTATACACTTAACACGTATCCTTGCCGAGGTATTTTTTTGGGTTTTTTTTTTTTTGATGAAAATCGACATTGTAATAAAACTCTAAAAAGGCCGACTTTATTTTTACCCTAAAAATGCATGTTATAAGCGGTTGGGATGCTTAAGGGCATTGTAAGGTTGATGTACTATTTTTGTTGGGTAATAAGAAAGATTGGACGGCTGTGTATGGTGGACATAACCCATTCTGGGTGAACCACGTTAAATCTCTGTGTTATCTGAGTCCTATTTTATTTCTTTATCTTTTGTATTTAAATCTGCATATAATTGTTAGTTCATATTTGCTTCAGATATGCTTGAAACCCTAACAGGGTAGTCCAAACCCAACAAGGAAAATTCCTCCACCAACAGAGACTAATTTGACTCAGCAAGACTAGAATGAGCAAAAGATTGTTGATTTTTGGATCTATCAGCAAGAGACTAAGAAGCTATCTGCTCAGGTGGATCATATCGACATGGATGATAGCTTTGAAAAAATATGGGACCAAGAACATTCTTCTCCTAAATATTCAAAGGGTGTTTCAAGACTAGTGAGGATGGGGGGGTTCCAATTGTCAGAATGGTCCAAAGAGATAGACAGTCGAAGGCAGGAGTTAGAATCAATTCCCCTCCTCCTTAGGATAGTGTAAGTTCAAGTGAACCTCTAATTGTCATTAGGGAACGAAAACCACATTCAAATAAAGGACCAGAGCATGAGACTCCTTGAAAAGGGAAAGGAATTGAAAATTCGAAGAAGAAGAACATAGAGAACCATGTTGAATCCCAAGATGAAGAGGTCGTAGAGGTCCTCTCTCTAACCCCAACCGTCGAGCAGGTAAGTTTCTCTTCCCCTCTCCTTTCTTCATCTCATTCTCTAGTGGAGCCCTCTAGTCATATAACAAGTTCAAAATCGAGGCTCAAGTCTTCCCAAAAGGGGCTTCCCAAACTGCCACTATCCCCCAATAGATCTCCAAGGGTCATTTTTTCTCATACCAACACACCGATGGTATCTATAATTGTTCCTCCTACTTCCCAACTGTCACCCAAACCTCAGTTTCCCAACCCCAAGCAACCATAATAATGATTATGCCAGTCCAATCGCCTAATCTAACCCACATGTTTCCTTTAATCTTTTTTGTCTTTCACAATGTTTTTTCAACCTCCCTAATTTCCACCATGGTTTCACATGGCATTCTCCTGTTCTTCCTTAGAGAGTTAAGCTTCCCAAAGTCCCCAAGAATGCAACTAACAATCCCTACCATCCATATACCTTGTGGTCTTCCCCAGAGTGTGTCTTTTGCAGGACAATACATTGGCTCTTCCATGAAGTTAGAACAATTCATTTATTTATTTTTAAATATAATTTTGATACTATATATATTAATATTCAATTTATAGTAAATTATACATTTGATTAAATAAAGTTAATTTAGTTTATGATAAAGCTAGATTATACATTTGATTTAAATAAAATCCATTTTTTCAAAAATAATTATAAGAATATAAAATAATAATAATAATAATAATAATAATAATAATAATATAATAATAATAATAATAATAATAATGTAATCTTATTAATTTTTTCCTTTTCATCAAGAATTAATATAAATATTAAATATAATAATAAAAATAGAAATATATTAAATATAATAATATAATCATATCTTAATAATAATTTAATATTAATTATAATATAATATTTTATAAAATAAAATAATAAATAAATATGAATAAATATACTAATTCCAACCATTTAATACTTATTAAAAACCCATCCAAAATAAACCAATATGTGAAAATATAATATCGATACATGCCAGGCACGTTGAGTTGCATTAAACTTAATGCACGAGGGAAAAAAAATCTTTAAAAAACCAAGAAGTGGTGAAAATATAAGCGTGAGGGGAAAAAAACTAAAATAAACCAGGATGTGATAAAATTATAATATCCATACATGCAACGCAAATTGAATTGCATTGATACATGCAAAGCAAGTTGGCAACTCAACGTTTCTACTCGTCACCTACTGTGCGTTATTTCTACTCCAGGACCTCCCTCAAAATCATCTTCAAATCTGCTACATAACTTGGAGCAAAGTAGTTTCCGCGATTCACATGCATTCAAACAACATCTACTCCACAAATTGAGCTCTCCTGGAGTTAAGAAAAGCGTTACAACTACCAGATCTTGAGCATGTTGATAAAAACAGAATAAGACCAAACTTTGAGACAATTACATTGAACTCTGCACTGACAGAGATGTCAATCTGGAAGATCAGTTAAACACAATCCACGGCTTAATTACAATACCGAAAGACCGTAAGTCAAGTTCATCCATCTTATCCACAAACACCCACCGCCGCAAATCGTAACCTATAAAACTTGTTCCCCACCAGTGCAGAAATTTGTCCATGTAATCCAATTGTGTCCGAAAAAAAAATTCAATCTTTAGGATTTCATGGCAGCGACAGGGATGACAACAGCGGCGCTACGATTACTCATGGCGTTGCTTCTTGTGGCGGCGCCGGCAGAGTGCCTGCCGCTACGGGCACGTGGCAGGTGGATCGTGGACGAGGCAACGGGGCTGAGAGTAAAGCTAGCATGCGTCAATTGGCCGGGCCACCTCGAACCCGGGTTACCGGAAGGTCTCAACCGGTTGCCGGTTACCACAATAGCGCACACCATCAGCTCTCTGGGCTTCAATTGTGTCCGCCTCACCTACTCCATTCACATGGTCACGGAGAAGAGCTACACAGAGGCCACGGTTGGGCAGACTTTTGCGCAGCTAAATCTGACAGAAGCCGCCTTGGGAATCGAGCACAACAATCCCGGGTTGCTCCAATTGGGCCACGTGGCCGCATATGATCGCGTCGTGGCGGCACTAGCAGAGGCGGGTGTCATGGTCATCCTGGACAACCATGTGAGTAAGCCCAAGTGGTGCTGTGCTGTGGATGATGGCAACGGCTTTTTCGGTGACATTTACTTCGACCCTAGATTGTGGCAACGAGGGCTAGGTCTGATGGCTACGCATTTCAACAACACGCCCAACGTCGTCGCCATGTCGCTTCGGAACGAGCTACGTGGCAACCGATCGACCCCGGCACGGTGGTCCAAGTATATGCAGCGGGGTGCGGCTACCGTCCACAAGGCCAACCCGAATGTCCTCGTTGTCCTCTCGGGGCTGCACTTCGACACCATCCTCAGCTTCTTACCGATCCTACCGGTCACTTTACCTTTTAAGGAGAAAATTGTGTATGAAGGGCACTGGTACTCCTTCGGTGTGCCCTGGCATGATGGCTTGCCTAATGACATTTGTTTGAATGAGACGTCGCGGTTTAAGGATAATATCGGGTTTCTGACCTCTTCAATTAATGGTACTGCGGCACCACTTTTTGTTAGCGAGTTCGGAATTGATCAGAGATACGTGAATGATGATGATAACAGGTATTTATTTGAACTATTATGATATTAAAGATATCATTTTTTGACAATCTATTATTGTTTTTAGATATGATTGTGCATAATTTTTTGCATCAACATTTCAGATCACACCTTATGATATTGCTATCGATAATAACAGGTATTTGAACTGTATCTTGGCTTTTCTGGCGGAGGAAGATGTGGACTGGGCGCTGTGGACTATGGAGGGGAGCTATTATTACCGGTCAGACGCGGAGCCCGTTCAAGACTTTGAGGAGACCTACGGCTTTTTCAATCGTGACTGGAGTCGCATCAGGAATCCTGACTTTATTTCTCGCCTTAAGGAAATTCAACAGCCCATTCAAGGTAAAGTGAATGATATATATATAAGCTGTGCTTTCTTCTCCTCTAATTTGAATTGAAGTAAATTAGAAGTTCTTAGGCTTATCCAGGCTTGAACACCACCCTCTTTTTGTTTCTAAACTTCTTTTTAAATCTAAAAACATTTAAATTAGATGGTTAAGTTTGATCCAAAACAGTTAAATTTAGATCATAAAATTTGCTTCAAAACAGTTATATTTAGAAACACCTCATTCAGATTACAGAGTTTTGTTATGCACTGTTGTAAATTATTGGTTATTAATTAAGTTACTGATTTGAATTAATGTTCCGTAATCATTGGCTCTTAAATTTAGATACAGTCTGAGTCAATGTTCCACAATTCTTGGCCCTTAAATTATGCCACAACAGCCAGATTTCCTGTCAGTTCCTATTATAACAATTGCCTCCACCTGAACTGAGATCACATTCTATAGTTGAATAATCATTGCCCAATGCCCAATGTTTTAAACTCACACAGGTGATAATAGGATGGATTAAAGGATTTAGCACACTTCTTTTACATCGTTTATCAGTTTAAACTACACAGTCATGAAAACATGCTTCAATTCTTCAGAAGATAATTGCATACATCATATCTTAAATGTAACCTTTATATCTTCCAATTCCAATGGCAAACTGATCAATTTGTTAATGTGTGGTGAATGCAGACCCTTACTTATCTCCAGGGCCATATTATCAAATAATCTACCACCCTGCATCAGGCCTCTGTGTTGAATCCAGCATTGGAAACACAATTCATCTAGGATCATGCCAGAGTGTGAGAAGCAGATGGAACTATGATGCCAGTGTGGAAGGCCCAATTGGACTAATGGGAAGTTCAACCTGCATTTCCACTCAAGGAAATGGGTTGCCTGCAATTATGACAGAAAAATGTTCTGCCCCCAACAACACTCTGTGGAGCACAGTCTCCTCTGGACGGCTGCAGTTGGGCACTAGAGTTTTTGATGAGGATGGGAAAGAGAAGTGGATGTGTTTAGATGGGAGTAGAAGTCCATTGATTACAACAACTGAATGCATCTGCATCACTGACTCTCACTGCTCTCCAAATCAGAATCCAGAAAAGCAGTGGTTTAAAGTCATAACAACCAACAAACAATTGTTACATCAACTTTGATTGCAATAATGTATTTTAATTTTCTGCTCAGAATTGGTAGTTTTTTTTGGCTAATGGTGTTCAATTAGACTCTCTGGTTTCTTACCAAAGACTATGATATTAAGTAATTGTTAGAATTTACTTTTAAATCTTATGAGTTTATTATAAGTCGGATCAGTTTAGATCATGTATGTATACAATGTTATGGATAATAATGGAAGTATGCATAGATTAAAAGTAGTTTATTCAAAATATAAAAATATATATTATTTTTGTGATATTAAGTAATAATTAGAATTTAATTCTCACTTTTATGAGTTTATTATAAGTCAGTTCAATTTAGATGACATACATGTATATAGCATTATGGATGATAATAGAAGTATGCACAGATAAAAAAATAGTTTATTCAAAATATAAAAATATATATTATTTTTGTGATATTAAGTAATAACTAGAATTTAGTTCTAACTTTTATGAGTTTATTATAGGTCAGTTCAATTTAGATGACATGCACTTATATAAAATTATGGATAACAATGGAAGTATGCCTGGATAAAAAAACAGTTTATTCAAAATATATATTATTTTTGTGATATTAAGTAATAGCAGGATTTAATATCTACATGAATATAGCATTTTAGATAACAATTGAAGTATGCAAGGATAAAAAATAGTTTATTCAAAATATTAAAATATATATTATTTTTGTGATATTAAGTAATAGTTAGAATTTAATTCTAAATCTTTGAGTTTATTATAAGTTAGATGGCATGCATGTGTATAGGATTATGGATAACAATTAAATTTGAATGGATAAAAAAATAGTTTATTTACAATATTAAAATATATTATTTTTGTGATATTAAGTAATAGTTAGAGTTTAATTCTAAATCTTATGAGTCTAAAATGGCATACATGTGTATAGTGTTAAGGATAACAATTGAAATATGCATGAATACAAAATATTTTGTTTAAAATATTAAAAAAGAAAATTATTTTTGTGATATAAAGTAATAATTTGAAATTAATTCTAAATCTTATATTTTAAAGATGTTTTTAAAAAATTACATATGTATGTATGCAATTTAATTTATTTTTTTCAATAATTTATTAAAAATGAACTTTCTAAAATCATATTTAATATTTATAATAATAAAGAATTAGATTGCCATATTTCCTCATTTTACTTGTGAGAAGGTTTTTATCATACAAAAATGAGAAGAGTTTAGATGGTTCCCAACATGTGATTTTGGTTTTAGTTATAAAAAGATTGACATATGATTCAATATTTTCATATAGGTCTAGTGGAACTCTAAGACTTCCCAACATGTGATTTTGGTTTTAGTTATAAAAAGATTGACATAAGATTCAATATTTTCATATAGGTCTAGTGCAATTCTAAGACTTTTAAAATTATATAATCAACTAACAAAATTGGCAAATGGTTCAATATTAGTACTTGTCCTTAGGCTAGTACTATTGCAATCTGTTGCATCCAATTTTCACTAACTTGTTATTGTTCAATTGCTTTTCCACCAATTATATGAATGAATTTTTTCTTTGGATGTTTATTTTTTAATTTTTAAATAGTTAGATGCATGATTTTTAATCTTTCAATTTATAGAAATGATTTTCTTCAATCTAATTGGCTCAAATAATTTGCATATTATTACCGAATTTCTAGATATATGTTACTACCATGACGTATAAATTTTCCCTTTATTATTGAAACTATAAAACTAATTAAAATACTAATTGAATGTTAATTTAAAAAAATAGATTCTCTAGTATTCAATAAGATTACACTTATTTATAGATATTATAGTTAAGATTAAATGAACTAACTTAAAAAATAATTTAAAACTAAGTCAAGTTACATAATCTATACATAATATTTTCCCTAATAGTAATGCTCATTGAACCAAACCTTACACTGAATCAAATTGAATTGTAACCCTAAAACAATACAAACTTTAATTTTAACTTTAAACATAAAACAATACAAACCTTAATTTTAACTTTAAACATAATTTAAAACTAAGTCAAGTTGAATGCTAACCCTTAATGTAATTTAGGACTAAACCAAACTAAACACTAAAACTAAAAGTAAATTTTAACCTTAACCCTTACCCATAACAAATTTTAACACTATCATTAAACCAAATTTAACCATGACCCTAAACTATGCAAAATTGAAAACTAACTTTAAACATAATTGAACAATAACCCTTTACCTAAGTTAAGACTAAACAAAACTAAACACTAACACAAAACCAAACTAAATCTTAATTTGACCCATAACCAAATTTAATCCTAACCCAAAACAAAATTAACCCATAACCAAATTTAAAAATAACCCTAACCCTAACCCTATACAAAATTGAATCCCAACATTAAATATAAATAAACACTAACACTAAACCTAATTCAATTGTAACTCTAAACATAATCAAACACTAAACATAATTCAATTGTAACCATTAGTAAAGTAGGATTAATGTGTTAATACCAAGCCTAACTCCAATTTTATATGAAATCATAACCATAACAATAAATCAAATTGAACTATAACTATTAATGAAATTGAACACTCGATCTAAGACTAGATCAAATTTTATTAGGGCTCAATTTTATTTGTTATTACAGTTCAATTTGGTTTAGTTTAATTTAATTTATCAAGATTTGTTTTAGCGTTCAACTTGATTTATTAAAAGTTTATTTTAACAACTATACATTCTAATTCTAATATTTAAATAAATTATTATAATTATAAATTAATAAATGTTTTTTTATTTAATTTCTTTTGACTTGTGTTTGTGGATGCTACTAGCTTATATATATAAAGAAAGCATGCTTTCATTTTTTATTAAATTAAAAAATGAAAGCCTCTATATCTCTTGGCTTTCTTTATATATATTTATAATACCAATTGAATTTTAATTTAAAAAATTGATTCTCTAATATTCAATAAGATTACACATTTTTACAAATATTATAGTTAAGATTAAATGAACTAACTTGAAAAATAGAAAGATTACCAAATACAATCATTATAATTATAGTTTAATTATAATTATATTTAGGTTTAATTATAATTAGGGTTAGGATTATAGTTCAATTAGGGTTAGATTTATGTTCAATTAGTTTAGTGTTAGAGTTTAATTAGGAGTAGGGTTCAATTAGGATTAGGACCATGATTCAATTAGTGTTTAATTAAAGTTATAAAAGAAATTTTTGTGTTAAGGTAAAATTATGATTATAGTTAAAACATAATTAGGGCAAGGGTTTAATTAGGATAATGGTTAGGTATAAAGTTAAATTTGAGTTAGGGTTAACAATCAAATAGCCTTCTAGGCAAAAAAAATTGATTTGTGGTTAGGGTTAAATTATGGTTAGGATTCAAAGAGGTTAGGAATACAATTCAATAAATGAAATTTATTAGACAAATTTTTAGATAAAATAAAATAATATTTAGAATGTTTAAATTTTCTTTTCAAATTATTTGAGTTGGTATCTTTGAGAGATTTATATCAATAAATAAACATATATATAATATAAGAAATATGAATTAATAATATTATTTTAGTTATCTTCATATAATTTAATAATATAAAAATTAGATAATAAAATAATATTATCAATAATATAATATATTATATATAAAAATTTATATAATAGTAATAACAATATAATAATGAAAATACAATAATAATATTCTGGGGATGTTTGTCCTATAAATCTAAACTTTTTTTTAATGTGATATATGTTATAAGGTAACTAACATGACAAATGAATTTTACCTTCATTATTGAAACTAGGTGAAATATTTTGATACTAATTAATTAATTAATTGTGAAAATATTGGTAGTTACCATTACAAGGTAACTAACATGACAAGTGAGCAAAGGACTAATATTAATTGAATAATATACAACATATTCTCTAGCATTATTGATATTCCATTTTCTAATATTCAACTAAGATTACACATATTTGAAAATATTATTGTTAAGGTTGAATGAACTAACTTAAAAAATACAAAGATTAAGTCCCTATAAAACTAGTTTTCCCCTTTAATCAAAACATTATCCTTAGATCATTCCTCAAAGCATGAAAAAGTTGATTTTTATTATATAGTAACAAGCATATTCTGCATACACATCATTGGAGTGAATACAATAAAATATATTCTATTATTTAAAAAAAACAATTGGTAAATTGCAAATTATCAATACGCTCCTAAGTTACAATTGTGCAATACCCTTTAGGGATAGACATCGGTGTAGAAATTTGATGTCTATAGCATAATATTTCTTAAATAAAATAAATTAGAATTTGTGAAATTAAAGGATATCAACAATTCAATCTAAAATTAGTGATAATTATAACTATTATTGATACTATTTATTGCTTACATAAATTTATAAAATTAATAGCTTTACTAAGCTTCTCATTTATTTACTACATTTATATGTACTAGTTTGATTGATTACCTATTAATTGATTATAATTAATAACTTATATATTAATCTCTTCTATTTGCTAATTGTTTCCAAAAAAAACATATACAATTACTATTAGAGATCTACACTACAAGTACTCACCACTAAGTGGCACTTGTTATATATGCCTAGTGGAACTCTTTAATTTCATGTTCCCATGCTAGTGCTTAAGTGTATTTTTGGAAAATTATAATTGTGAGAAAAGAATAATATAGAATTTTTTCCTATTTTGTATAGTTATTATTTCCGAAATAAAAAATAGGTCATGAAATAAAAGGGGCTACTTATTGAAAAAAATGTCAAGTGGCTTCATAAATTTCTTTCCCCCTTTTAAATGCCACCAAATTTTCCCCTTTTCATACATCACCAGATTTTATGTGAAAAATTATTATTAAAATAGCTACTTAAAAATAAGCAAAAAAAAATTCCCTCCTTTATTTACCGCCAAATTTTCCCTTTTTCATTTATCTCGAAATTTTCCCAAAATTTATTATTAAAATTGCTGCTTAAAAATAAGCAAAAAAAAATTAGCAGCAACATACGGGGTGGCTGACAAATTACTCCTAAAAAATTTGACTAATGATTGTTAGCCAAAATAAGCTAAGTGGGACCTTGTCCTAACACTTTTAATTGAAATAGTCAAATTCTTTGGGTAGCTTATAAAACCAATTGATATGTGAAGCTTATATAATCAACTAATAAAATTGACAAATGGTTCAATATTTTATATATATATATATATATATATAGTAGAAATCTAAGACTTTTAAGATGCAAATTATTAATTTAAATCAATATATTATTTTTTGAAATAGCTTTAACACTTTGTGTAACTTACAAAACCAATTGATCTATAAAGCCTATATAATCAATTAATTAACATGGACATAACGATTGAACAATCAATGTGAGAGTTCTAAGTAGATTAACATGATGAAGTTAAACTATATTAATTTTAAATTTTGTAAAATAAGTTAGTATTATATGATTAATAAAGGGGTTGAAATTATTTAAAGAGAAAATATGCATATAATTTTTTTCAATGATAAAGTAAGATTTTGAAATTTTTAACAAGTGTATATAAAAATGTTTTAAATTTATAAGCAATGTATAACATGCAAAGTATACAATTATATATTCAACAATTGTTTTTGATAGGTTATATATTCAACAAATTTATTAATATATTAATGTAATGTTTTTCTATTGTAAACACAAAACAATTATTATGTTATTCTATTTGTAAGTAGGAAATTGAGTATAAGATTCATAATCCATGAGTTAGCTAACCACAAAAACTTACAAGTTATGAACATAAATCCTAATACATTCAATAGAGGAAGAAAAGACAAGATTTCAAAATGAAAACGCTAACCACATGTAGAAATCTCCTTCCTTGGCCTCCATTGTTATTATTTCTCCTCCAAATTATGTGGGTGTCACCTACAAATGAAAAATATTAGCAAGCAAGATGATTGCAAGTGGTGGATTCAAAAGAGACAACATGAGGGTACTCGAATTGTGGTTTAATTGGACAAAAACCTCCAAAATTGACAAGCATTCTAAAAGGGCAACAAATTCAAAATTTAGCATGATTGAATGACATGATTACAACAAATTGATTGAAAAGTTTCTATGCCAAAAGGATGACAAATTGAGAGCAAATTATGCTCATCAATTATGACACAATTATGCACAAAATTTGCTTCATGACTTATGACATGATTGAGGAAAAATAACTTTCAAATTATATGACAAATTAGCCACAAAAATAGCTTCACAAATCATGAAAAAGGGAATCATAAAAAGAGGAGAAATTAGTGGGAAAAGTTAGGAGTGAAAATCAATGGGATTTTGAAATTTGAAAATTAGAAAATTAGGTGGAAAAGAGGAATTAGAAAATTAGGAAAATAGAAATGAGGAAAAAGGTGAAATTAATTAATAAATTCCCATTTACTAATTAATTCACAAAGGGGACACAATTAGTCAATTAAATGAAACATTTAATTGTGACAAGGGGGGCCTAGGATAAATAAATAAATTTATTTAACCTAGAGGGAAAGGTTAATAGGATCAAATGATTAAATCATAAAACCCTAGAAGAAAAATTAGAAGTGAAAGGATGTCAATTAGGTCATGACAAGATTGAAGCCAATAAATGATAAACATTGCTTGATCAAAGGGACAAAATGACAAAGGTTTGATAATGACAAGAACCTGATATTGATTGACTGATAAAGATAATGACATTGATCAAAATTGACAAAAGGAATCAAATTGATAGATGACAAATGATTAAGGATCAATGAATAATCGAACCAAAATTTACAAGAAATGATGATTGATTGAGATCAATGATAAATCGATCAAAGATTGATAAAAGGTCGACATGATGAAAGTTGACATGACACAAAGATTGACAAAGACCGATGAAAAATCGATCGCAATTGACAAGGCTGACTGATAATTGATGATTGAAAGAGGATCCAAAAGTGATCAAACTTGATTGACAATTGATCAAAGATGATTGAAGCTTGATTGAATATAATTGAGATCAAGTACAAAGCCCTAATTCAACACAAAATATGATTGACAATGTCTGATTGACATGATAGATTGATCACGATCAAATATTGCAAGTCGAAGATGATGTCGACAAGACCTAATTGAAAATTGCGAGAAATGCAATCAAAGAGGCAAGAAATGCAGAAGAATGACAAGATGTCGACAAATGAGAAAGATCAAGTGTGTACATACAAGAAGTGTTAATAAGATGCGAAAACTCTAAAATAAGGTCACACTGACATGTTAAAGTATGACACCGCAAGCGTTGACAATTTTTAGATGCCTACCTATTTATTATTATTTTTTTATTTTGTAATTATAATGGTGGTTAAATGACACAGAGGCTTTACTTAGTGAACCTAGGTTATATCACATGTGTTCATAGCATACTAAAGAATCCCCCTATTTTAAAAAAAAATCCCTAAACTCCTTTTTTTCACCCCTCCCAATACACAACCCCAATTATAAACCCCCCTATTTTCACCACATATTGCATTTTTACATAGCTCGAATTAAAAACCCCCTATTTTCACTAGATAAGCAATATATTGAGCTCATTTTTCAGGATATTAAACCCCCCAATATGAATGCATGTGATATAATATTGTCTAGCCAATGAAGCCCCCATGTTAAATGATAGAAAAGGGTTAGTGCAAGAAGCTGAGTCCACTTTTTGGCCAAAAAGTGGAAGTGTTTTCCCTGATTTTCAGATTTTGTCTCATTTAAGCTTAAATTTTGAAACACTTGGTAATTGAATCTTGGAAAAAGCCAGTAATATAAAAGATAGCCCTCTGAGTGCACTTTCTAAATATGTAATTTATTTTAATACCCATATAATAAAAAATAACTTTTTGAATGGATTTCTAAAAACTACGTTTTAAAAATGCATGTTTCAGGACCATACCATGCATGTGTACGACCCACACTTTTTGACACAATTAAAATTATTTTCTCAAACCGTTTTGGGAAATGGTTTGCAACACACTAAAGATTGATGAGCATATTTTTCTATATTTTTTTTAAAAATATTTTTTTAATTAATTTTTTAATGACCGTAATTATCTTTTTAAAAATTTGACTTGTATGGCCCACATAATTCGACGTAAACTTAACCTTTTTTTTTTTTAAATAGAAAATAATTTTGTGTAGATTGATGAAATATAATTTTTTTTTCAAAATTCATTAAAATAAAAAATTTATTAAATTAACAAAATTAGTTAATATTTCAAGTTTCTGGACCCGATTTAGTATAAATTAAATGAAAAATAATCAATATTTAAATAAATTTACATATTTAGAATCTAGATAGTATAATCTGAAATGGGTTTTAATTTTGTATACAAATTCTCTAATTATAGGCACGTAAACTATTTCAGGAGTTCATATTTGTGCTTTGATTCATGGAGATTTGAATTTGCAGGTCCATGTCTCAGGTGTGGCCATCCCAGACCTATCCCCAGCCTAATCCCAAGCCAAGTGGCGGGTTGTGGAATCAACTTCCACAAAATGGGCCCCCATTTTCAAAACGGGGTCCGTTTATAAAATGGGGGCCCGTTCCTTTTTTTGACCATTGGATTTAATAATGGGCATCGTTATTTAAATAATGGGTCCTCATTTCTAAAATGGGGGCTCGGTCCTAAATAACCGTTACTGTAAAAAAAAGACAAATTGTATCAATTTACCACACTATCATTGAAATCTGTACAGACAAACATTTTTTATAGTATTTGGCAGTACTTTTTAATATTAAGAGGAGTTTGTAAAGATGGGTTCCAAGCAACGTAAAAAGAAACAAAGGAGGACAATGACAGCGGACGAAATTCAAGCACAAAGAGAGAAGGAGGCAAAATGCCAAAGAGATCAAAGATCACAACAACGACAATTGAATAACATTTCTGAAGCATCTAGTTCAATGCCCGTTTAAGATGAGACCATTGAAGAGATCATGATGGATGCAACAAATGTAGAACCAAACACACGTATGATTGTTGATGCAAATGTTCATGTGGATGCAAATCCTAGTGTATTTTTAAATCCCCAAGACTATGATGCCAATCAAATTACTGATTTAAATGAAGCTCGATATAAATTTCATACACCAATACAAAAAGAAATAAAAATTGAAAATATTACACCACCCTCTCTGAAAGAAAATGAATGTAATTTGTTTACTATTGATAGCAATGTGCTAGATAATCTTAATGGGTTAGTTTCTTGGAGACAAATCAAAACACATGCGAACGGATTATATAAACAATTTTTCTATAATAAAAAGCTAGGATTCCATTGTCAATTAATGCTACAATTAATAAAAATGTTAAAAATGCGTAAAGTCATGAAAAAAATAGGTATTTATGCAAAACCAAAAAGAAAAGATGAATCATATAAGAAAGTTGTATCTATTGTTGCCAGTGTCATCGATTCTATCGGAAAAACTAGTCGATCTAAAGATAAGAATGCGGCACGTAAAGTTATAACAACTACTATAGTTGACAAAACAATTGTTAGTAAAAGAATGTTAAGTGATATAAGTGGCTATTTGAACTTACATCATAGAACCTTGTCAAGAGCGGCCAAAAGAAGAGACACAATTGAAATTGATCCACTAAACCATTGTTGGAGTTTTAGTGGTAGACTTCAAAGGTCGGACATGAAAGTAAATGATGAAACTAAACAATTAATTGCAAAATTTTGGCATGATAACACTAGAGTTTCATCAAATGCTAGAGATGTTTTAAAGTTAAGGGTGGGATCAAAAATTCTTGATCCTCATTCAAAACATCTTCTTGACATGACTCAAACTGAATTCTTTAAAAAATTTAGTGATGAATCTGTGTTAATGAATTTATGAATTAGTCAAAGATCATGTGAAAAATGCAAACCCTAGTATGTTAAAATCAATAAACAAATAATATCTTGTTGTTGAAAAACTCATGTTCAATTTCATTACTATTATGATGTTTTTTGATATATATGTTGTATGTTGCATGGTAATGATCTTGTGCAGGATTGTGGTGTTTATGTTCCACCTGAAACTATAAAAGATTTTATTGCAAGTTTATTTTGTAAACCACCTAATGAGCAATTATTTCTTTCCAGTTCATGCATTTATGGCCTTTGCAATTTATGTGGGAACTATTATTTGATAGGTGAATGTTTGCATGAACATGTTTCATCTGAGTTTGGACAAAAAATGGTTGATGTTAGGAGATTTAAAAATATAGAATTCCCTCTAAAGGATGGAAAGATGGGGAGACGTTTAGAATTGATTACAGAACAAAATAGTGTGAATGCATTTATCAATGATTTTAAAAGTCATATTGTTCCAAAATATGTGAAACATTTCCAACATGCCCGATGGCTTGATGGACAGTTTCGCATATGCAAGAACACATTTCCAGTTGGAACAATAGTATCAGTTGTGGATTTTGCAGAAAATTATACTCTAAAACCACAAGAGGAAACTCAATCACAATACTACAACTCAATGCAAGTGGCCATATTTGTGCACATTATATATAGACATGACCATGATAGTACAGAAGATAATAGAAAAATTTTGAGAGAGTATCATTTCTATGTTAGTGATAATCGATTACACTCATCAGAGTTTGTTCAGCATTGCTTCGAGGTATTTCATGATAATCTTAAGGAAAGAGAAATTGACATGAAACAACATATGATATGGTCAGATAACTACATGAGACAATTCAAAAATCCAAGAATGTTTTATTGGCTATGCAAAGTTCATAAGAAAACCAATGTCCAACTTTTATAGAGCTTTTTTGAAGCGGGACATGGTAAGGGGGAACACGATGGAGCTGGTGCCTGTGTAAAAAGAGCTCTTGCTAGAGAACAATTGAAATTCAAGGATGCAGTGAAATTCAGAGATGCTCATGCAGTTGTAGATTGGTGCAATTCAAAGTTGTCAAAAGGATCAATTGAATGAGATACACATGAAATATAATATAATATTGAACTTTAAAAAATATACATGTACATACTATTGAATCTTTAAATATGAAATTTGCGCACAAAACTTAATAAAAAATTTCAATGAAATTTCATAAATCTATTATATATTCCATTTAATGCAATCATTTCTTGTAAAAAGCATCAACTATTAAAATCAATATAAAATATTTCATACATGAACTTGTAAAAAAAGTTAAATAAGATCAACATATATAAAGTAATTTATATAATAACTAATTAAGTCATAGTTCTAGTAAACATGTTACATTAGTTAACTTATTATGTCGTCATGGCATAATAGGTCCTATTATGCCGTCATGGAATAATAGGTCCTATTATGCCATGATGTGATATATTAGGACCAACTATGGACCTATTATGCAATGTCATGGCATAATAGGACTTATTATGCCATCATGGCATAATAGGTCCTATTATGCAATGACATGATATAATAGGTCCTATTATGCCATGACATGGCATAATAGGTCCATAATTGGTCCTATCATACTAAGTAAACATGTCGAATTAGTACTTTAGTGTTGGAGATGAATTAGATGATGAAGTTGGCAAATTGAGAAAATAATGTCATGTGATGGATTAATAGGTCCTATTATGGACCTATTATGCCATGATGGCATAATAGGTGGACTATTATGCAATGTCATGGCATAATAGGACCTATTATGTCATCATGGCATAATAGGTCCTATTATGCCATGACATGATATAATAGGACCAACTATGGGCCTATTATGCAATGTCATGGCATAATAGGTCCATAATTGGTCCTATCATACTAAGTAAACATGTTGAATCAGCACTTCAGTGTTGGAGATGAATTAGATGATGAAGTTGGCAATTCGAGAAAATCATGTCATGTCGTGGCTTAATAGGTCCTATTATGGACCTATTATGCCATGATAGGTGGACTATTATGCAATTCCATGGCATAATAGGACTTATTATGTCATCATGGCATAATAGGTCCTATTATGCTATGACATGATATAATAGGACCAACTATGGACCTATTATGCAATGTCATGGCATAATAGGACTTATTATGTCGTCATGGCATAATAGGTCCTATTATAAAATGATGTGATGTAATAGGTCCTATTATGCCATGACATGACATAATAGGTCCATAATTGGTCCTATCATACTAAGTAAACATGTCGAATTAGTACTTCAGTGTTGGAGATGAATTAGATGATGAAGTTGGCAATTCGAGAAAATCATGTCATGTCATGGCTTAATAGGTCCTATTATGGACCTATTATGCCATCAATGTCATGGCATAATAGGACCTATTATGCCATGATGGCATAATAGGTCCTATTATGCCATGACATGATATAATAGGACCAACTATGGGCTTATTATGCAATGTCATGGCATAATAGGACCTATTATGCCATCATGGCATAATAGGTCCATAATTGGTCCTATCATACTAAGTAAACATGTTGAATTAGCACTTCAGTGTTGGAGATGAATTAGATGATGAAGTTGGCAATTCGATAAAATCATGTCATGTCATGGCTTAATAGGTCTTATTATGGACCTGTTATGCCATGATGGCATAATAGGTGGACTATTATGCAATTCCATGGCATAATAGGACTTATTATGTCGTCATGGCATAATAGGTCTTATTATGCCATGCCATGATATAATAGGACCAACTATGGACCTATTATGCAATGTCGTGGCATAATAGGACTTATTATGCCATCATGGCATAATAGGTCCTATTATGCAATGACGTGATATAATAGGTCCTATTATGCCATGACATGGCATAATAGGACCTATAATGCCATGACATGACATAATAGGTCCATAATTGGTCCTATCATACTAAGTAAACATGTTGAATTAGTACTTCAGTGTTGGAGATGAATTAGATGATGAAGTTGGCAATTAGAGAAAATCATGTCATGTCATGGCTTAATAGGCCCTATTATGGACCTATTATGCCATGATAGGTGGACTATTATGCAATGTCATGGCATAATGGGACCTATTATGCCATCATGGCATAATAGGTCATATTATGCCATGACATGATATAATAGGACCAACTATGGACATATTATGCAATGTCATGACATAATAGGACATATTATGCCATCATGGAATAATGTGTCCTATTATGCCATGACATGGCATAATGTGTCCATAATTGGTCCTTTTATGCCATGACATGGCATAATAGGACCATAATAGGACCTTTATGCCATGACATGGCATAAACCTAAGCCTAAACTTTGATATCTAAAATTTGAAGAGTAATGTTAATTAATTGCCTAATGAGGATTAAGAACAATTTTGGTACATATGTTCAATTTAAGGAATTGGAATGGTGGCTTCCAAGAATTGGTTAAATTTTTTTGTTTATTGGTTGAAAGGCCCAATACCTAAAAAAAAAATTCCTAGAAACATTTAATGGTCCTATTGTGCCATTTCATTTGGTTTGGTTTGGTTTGGATTTGGTTTTGATTTCCATTTAGTTTCGATTTTGTTTTAGTTTTCGTTTTGATTTCCATATAGTTTCAATTTTTATTTTTTTTGGTTTTGGTTTTCGTTTTGATGTTTCTGAGATATCTTGTATCTTGTAAATTTGATATTTTGTTTTGTTAACTATCTAGGTTTGGTTTTGATTTGTAAATTTGTTGATTAGAGTTTAGGGTTAACTGTTGAAGAATGTTTCAGATCAAAATTAAGAATTTACAAATGTAAAAACAAATTTATTTATAGGCTACTTTAAAAAAAACTAAAATAATACCAAAAAATCTAAATAATACTCAAAAAATAGGAAAAATACACAAGAAAATTACAAAATGTGAAAATAAATGATTGAATGTGTACCTGGGATAGTGGTGGAGGCTTGAAATGGAATCCATGACATGGGGGCCTGTTTTTGATTTCCTGTTCTCACTTCAGTTCCAGGGTGAAAATGAAAAAATTCGCCCAGAAAAAAAGGGTAAAATATGATTTAGAAATGGGGGAAACAAGCCCCCATTTTGTTTAAAAATGGTCCCCTGTTTTAGAACAAAATGGGGGTCCATTTATTTTCGCTTCGAGCCCCCTTTACCTTTCGGCTCGGTGGCCCAAAGCATAAACGGCCCCCATTTTTAAGAGCGTGTTTTCCAACATGCGGACTTCCACGAATTTGTGACTCATTACCTTGCACTTGCCCAAAACTTAGAGGGTTCAAAATTGAATTTTTCTTAGAATAATTTTCTACATGATATCCCTAAATTTAATGATTTTTTTCTTATTCATCCCATATTGTTCTATTGGAATGACAAATTTAGGCCATCTAATAATGTATCTAATAAAAAAAATGGTCAAATGAAAATATCAAAACTCAAGAAAGATTACAAATAAACTTGGACTATAGATGATTCTGTAATATTGCTATCCTTCTGAGGCACTCTTAAGAACCAAAGACATAAATTCATTAAAAACCTTAAACTATCCCCTCTTTTGTGATCCCTTTAATTATTCCACTTTCCTATATTATTTTGTGTGCCTCTCTATTAATTCATGGGTTTACAAAATATTTCAAGTGTGGTTACAAACATCACATCCTTTCATAACAATAATATGTTTATAATTATATTTATTTAATAATCTTTTTATGATTTAATTCTACAAGAAAAAGTCTCGTAACATAAATGAAAAATTTATACCTTTTGCCTCCTCAAGCATAAGTACTCTATTGTGGCTCATCTCATTTACTATAATCATTTATCTATTAAAAAAACTTCCCTTGAACAATTCTATGTATAAGTATAGTTAGGTTTTAATTTATAATATAAAAATATTTTCCATTGAGCTAGATAGATGAGGCCCGATCAATATGAGACTTCCCTAAGTTTTATCCAACAAAGAGATAAAATTGTGAGAAAAAGAGGTGCACCTTATTTATAATGCTAATTATGAAGATTTGACTAGAACATCACTTTAAAATATTGTCATATATGAACAACTTAATACTAATTAAAGGATCTTTATTATGAACATTTTTTATAAATTAAAATAAAAATAAAAATTAGTAACACTAAAATTGCCTCAATATAAACCCTATGTGTTGGGAAGAAAGCCTACAAGGTTTTAAAATAAATATGTCTATTGATAAATGTTTTTTAAACATCTTAAAATTTAAAAACTACATGATCATCTCAATTAAAATAATCTTCTATAAAAGTATTCTATGCCTAAAAATGTCTCATCGATTACACACTAATTATTCCTCTTATTGATTAAATAATTATTTAATTATTTAATTAAAATTAATTAATCTTATGCGTCTAAATTCATATTTCTTCACCATATTACTAATTATCCTATTTCTATTATATCCTCATTAATTAATAATTTAACCCTTTTCTAAATATTAATTATTTAATTAATTATGGTTTAATTCCTTTAATTTAAATAATCTTTATTATTTAATTAAATTTTTATTTCATTTAATTACCTAATTAATTCTTCTAATTCAAATTCAAATTTGAATTTCCCCAAATTCTAATTTCATTAATTCTTCTAATTCATATTCTTCCAATTTCATCTAATTTAAGTTACATGTGCATTTCAGTTTCATGATTTGAAATCAAAGTCAAACACATGCAAAAAATCAAATTGAAAATCTAAATCAATTTTGCATGAATTCAAATATCAAATTGAATTAAAAATAAAAATCAATATTTAAATCAATTCTCATGCAAATATTAAATTGAAAATCTAAATCAAGTTCAAGCACATGCTAAATTAATCAATTCAATTAATTGATTAATTAAATCAATTATCTTTCCAATCTCTATTTCTATCTTCCACTTTGTTTTGTTTTTTCCAAAAAAGCATTCAATCGACCATCTCCAGATAACAATTCCATCTATTTTAATTGATCGATTCCATTAATTGATTAATTGTATCATTCTTCAATTCTCCTCAAATCATTCTTTTTCTATCTTCCAGAAAGCTTTTTCATCAATCAATTAACTCATTTTTCTATTCAATCAATTGAGTTCTACCTCCAAATCAGCATTTCAACTATCAATCAACATGTGAGCTCACTTGAGTTTCACCTCTTAATTAATCTCACCCAAAAATCTATAAATTCAAGATCACTTCTTCATTTCAACAATCACAAACTTTGAAATCTCGTGTCACTTGCAGGGTAACAATGCTATCTGAGAGCCACCATACCACAAGAAGTAGAAGAACAATGGAAGCCATTTGCATTTATAGAATAGGGAATTTTAATTAGATATTTTACATCCTTATTGTCATGCATGAAATAATTCACTGGTTTGTTTAGAATTATTTAATTAGATAGGGATTCGTGATTTCCCTTTGATTATAGTTAAGCTATGATGAATTTTATCAATATACATTTGGTGAAACTGGCATTAAACTGTAACCTTTTGATTTGGAATTTTGTGTATGCCTACAGGTATAGGTCTTGGATCTTGCAAGTACACATCTCTTTTAAATTCATATTTTAAGCATTTTTTTCTAATCTTAATTAGTGTTTTACTCAAAAATTTCAAGACTAGCATTGTGCAGATCAGGTTCTAGGCAAGATTGTAGGTTGTTCAAAGATTTTATCATAAACTATTAAGAATTTCTTCATGATTTTTTTATTGTAGGTTAATGATCATTTCATGACTCTATAGTAAAACAATCAACCTTAGATCACCATTTTAGAGTGAGATATGGTAGTTTCAATATTTTTCATAAATCTTTGATTATTTGAGCAAATAAACGAATTTCTCTAAGATTTTTTTACAGTGGGTTAAGGATCCCAAGAAATACCTACAATAAAAATTATGATCTATAACATCTGTTTTGACCAAGATATGATCATTTTTTTTTTTTAATAAATTCTGAATTTTGGGCACAAATTAGAGAATTTTTCTAAAATTCTCACATTTCTAGAAATCTCTTGAAATTTCATAGGGGGTATCTTCTTTAAAATTTTGATTTTGATGTCAAATAATTAACGTAAAGCTACATCTTTAAAAATTCTTCTTTCTCCATAAATCTACTCTCTAGGGTGTAAATTAATGTCTTTTTCTAAAATTATCACATTTTTGGAAAGCTCTCATAAATTCATCAGGGGTATCTTCTTTGTAATTTTATTTTAGGGTTAAAAATCAGAATTAAAAATAAAGAATTTTTTTTAAAATTATGTTGTAATTTTGATTTCTACTACTAATATCTTGTAACGTGTAGCGAGGAAGAATAAAGAAGGCACGATGAGTCAGAGATTTTTCATCAAACTACTAATGTGTGTTTGTAAGATTTTTAGATTTAGCCAATCTTTGGATTTGGGTTTAAAAATGAACATGTAGTATGGTTGAACATTTCAATTTGGTGCGTAAAAAGAACATGAAACACACTCTTGAATGACTAGGCTTAAATTGAACAAGACAAACTCATCTTTGGATTTGGGTTTAAAATGGACATGAACATGTGGATCTTAAATTTTGATTTTGGGTTTAAAATAGCTCACACATTGCAATATATAAAGGAAAAAGAATTTTTTGTGTTTAGGGTGGTCCCACTATTGCATTAAGTACCTTTCCACCTGCCTTCAGGGTCTTGGGAGAGATGGAAAGGTGATAACAACACCCACTTTTTTTCTTTTAGTAGTTGAGGAATATCTTTGACTAGGGATTCCATCACTCCACAAAGGTATTTTGAATTGGGATGCGTAGGGGATATCATCTCTCCCAACGTACTCTCGAGTGGGTTTTTCGAGCCATTATATAAACATATTGTTCAAGTGGCTAGAGTGTTGAGTGAATTTGACGTATGTGGAGGCCTTCTATGCAATGATAAGCTTAACTAAAGCCTTAAGTGGCTTTCTCTGAGAAACCATCGTTGGATCGGGACCCCTCGAAATTACAATTTGAACCAACTTAGTAGCCCAAATCCCACATTCATTGATTCAGGGAGTGCGGATTGTACCCCATAGATACCCTTCATGTGCCTTGCATTATGAAACAGAAATCCCTCGGTGATAAGATCTCAAGATCTTTGGGGTAAGAGAGACTGGCATGCTTGAGAAGTGTGTCTCGTGGAGTGGAGCCAGTGCTTCTAGACTCTAGTTGTTCATCTTGTTTCATTATTTTGTAAGGGCCTCTTTGAATGGTTTCCATTATCTAGCTTAAGAATTATCTGCTATGTTTTTGTATGTATCATTGTTTTAAACCAGTATCAAGTCAATATTGATCTTGGGCTATTTTAGGCCCTACCTTGTGTGGCTCTGAATTCTCAGAGTTTTTCAGAACACAATTCATCCAGCTATACTTATCTTGAGACATTGTTCTTAGAATTGAAAAAAGACTTGTCCCACAAATAGAGTTACTTAAAACAAAGTCTAACTTGAAACATCAAATAGTTCCACAAAGTCAAAAATTTTCACAACAAAGACATCTTACATACTTGTAACAATAGGTTTTCCTAGAGTCCTTAGGTTTTTCATCAGTCCTTTCATAGTCCTCATTATCATCCTCATTATCGTCCTCATGTACATCCTTACTTTACATAAGTCTTTTCATATAGTCCTCATTATTCTCCTCATAAGTCTTCATTATCATTCTCATTATAGTACTCATTTACGTCCTTACTTTACATAAGTCTTGCAAGCATATAGTCCCATTATCATCCTCATAAGTCCTCATTATCTTCTTCATTATAATCCGCATTTACATCCTTACTTTGCCTAAGTCCTTTCATAGTCTTCATCTACGTCCTCGTAAAGTTCCCATATACGTCATCATAATATTTGCATAGGTCCTTGCATGGTTGTCATAATCCTTGCACAATCGTCATAATCCATGTTTTAGTCCTTCCATAGTCTTCATCCTCATAAGACATAGGGTCAAATCATTATATACATTTTGCATTATCTTCAAAACTAGGGTGTTCCCTAGTCCAAGTCTAAAGTTGCATTGTCATTCTTTAGGATTTTATCTTGTCATTTCTTAATCCAATTTGTTAAAAAAATTCAAAAATATAGGTTGCATTTGTCGATTTTAAAATTCTCAAAAAAAATTTAAAAATAGGGTTGCACTTTCATCCCTAAACTTCAAAAATCCTAAAAAAAATGGCATATAGTGCAATGGTTGAAACAAGCTCTCAAACTTCTAGGAGACAAAATTACCCTTATCAAAATTCCAACTTTTGTGGGACCATGTCATTGCAATGAACAATCAATCATCTCAATCCAACATATACATGTCCCAACATGTGTATCAAACTTATCAGGAACAAACAAATGTCATACCTATTTCTCCATCACTTGAAGAGAAAATAGCTTGAGAAATAGAGATCTTAGAACAAAAGGTTAAAAAAAGTGAAGAGAATAGATCCCAGATGTCCAAACTATTTCAAAAATTTGGAAGTCCGTATACAAACTTAGAGTTGGTTGATGTGCAAGCTCTTATTATGCAATCAAACATACCAGCTATTCTCACACAAATAAATATGACAAACCAATATCAATATCAAATACATCCAACAATAAAAGTCCAACAACCAATACAACAAACAACACAACTCTTAGCACCACAAATTGCACAAACAAGTCAACCACTACCAAGGTCACACACAATTACACAATCAATTTTGCCTTCAATCACATCACATGTCTGTGAATATCCTTCTATGTCTTCAAATACACCACCAAGGGTGTCCCAAATGAATGCAAGTGTATTTACAAACATTTCACCCTTTGGACATCAATCGAACATGCTCAATGTTCCACCTATCATGCAACAAGGTAATCTTCCCATGTCTAGCAATGGCTCTTCCCATAAAGACAATGCACCTCAAGTAGCCTCCATATCTTCCATCATTTCCTCATACCTTGAAGTCACACAAGAGCATTCCACTCCATCTCTATCCAATAATGCATCCTCCCAAGGACCATTGACAATAAGTTTCTAAACTAATACAATTCATGATGCTAGTCCCTTCCATGCTTTAGAAATTCAAGACCCAATCACATCATATACTCTTGTGTAGGGGAAAAAGTGAAACTAAGTATAGAAACCCTAATCCCACTCTCATACACACTCATGGAATATGAAATATCCTAGGGAGGTAACGCACATTGGCTACTTCTTATGAGAAAGAGAAAGTCATGGATTACCTCTTAGGTTTTCCATTCCTTTTTTATAAATAAGAGAGAGGAATGATGCAAAATGCAATCTAACCTAGAAAGAAAGTAAGAAAACAAACCCTAATCTGAGAATCCACATCAAAGAATAACTGATACACTATTGCAAAGTACATATCAGAAGGCAAAATCAAATGTACAACTATGTCTAAAATCTGAGCAGAAATGTCTAGGACTAGGGTGGCATGCCACTGTCCTGATTTTGCAATTATGGAGTTGAAATTGACAAGAAGGATTCTGGAGTCTACAAAGTGTTGCTCTACCAAGTCCTGCTGATAGAGGGTAGGGCCATCGTGTCATGCCATGTCTTGGGCAAGACCAGGGTGCCACGCCCCTGTCCTTGGGGTTTCTACCAAGATCTGCAACCCATAACTATCTGTGTGTGCTCTTCCAGTCCCGAAACTTCTAGCGACGCTCGGATCCGAACTTGTACCTGAAGCTGAAAAAGAGGGTTTGGGGTGGCTATATAGGGTTTTTCCTTAGTAAAAACCCCATTTTGGTGATTTCCACCTCCATAAATAGTCGATAATGTACTGAAAATATTTGTGCAAGAACCTTGTGTGTGTGCAAGATCCTAAGAATGAAAGTAAACAACCTAGAGCAACCCTAAAGAGTAAACCCTAATTGCTTGTAATTGACAAAGTAAATACTCTAAATCTGCAATGCAAAGTGATCCAAATAATGAGTGTGAATAAAAATAAATCTTATGGAAAGATATGAAAACAACATGAAACCATACCCAACCCCAAGGGAGAGGTACAAGCCAATCCTCAGTCAGTGATCTCCTATTGTTCTTCTACATCTTCAAAAGCCCCCAATTGATAAAAAAAATGCTTGATGAATGATTGAAGGATGAATGTTGAATGTTGTTGAAGACTTAAAAGACCTACCCTTAGATTCTTAGAAGAAGACCCCTTCAAATGAAGAAAGAGAGCTCTTAAGTATGAAACCCTAGATCTTAATTTCATGTTTAGGATGACCTAGGATTTGAATTTCCTGCTGATATTTTGGGGTTAAGCATTATTATATCATAGGATTGTACTCCCAAAAATTTGGGGAAAAAGTCACAGACCATGTGCATTCCTTCTACGGTCCAACCAGCTTTTCACCAAATTTTCAGGGCTATTAGATATGATGATATTAGAGCACATCCCAAAGTTATAGCTGATTTCAAGATGTTTTGATATGCGAAATCAAACCTAAACAGTCGAAATAAGACATAATTAGGGTTTTTAAATGATTCATTGGAGGAATAAGATGAAAAGGGGCATGCTTAGGGTAAAGGGCCGAACTTTATAATATGTAAGTGATGAAACATGACCTTAGATTTAATTTAATTAATTAATTAAATGCTTAAAGGGGAATTAGAAATGCAAGATGCAAGACACACTAAGGCGGGTGCTAACCTAAGTGTGAATTTGTACCATCCTAGCAAGGGTGTACAATTTACAACACTGCACTTATCCCCCACTTTAGCAATCATATGACACTACGTGCATATGCAAGCTAAAGTACAGAAAAGTAAACATCATTTGAAAAAGGATATATCCATAAGTTGTCAAACGAAGCCCCCAACGGTATCTGTAGTACACAGTTAGGAACCACACCCTACAAAACCACATGTTAGATCACAAAATCACCTAATTCTTAGTAAGGAAGGTGATGAAATTTGTGGGTAGCCATATGCCCCCCTATTTCAACTTGCTTATTAGTGAGGTGAAACATGGTATCATGTTTTCCACAGCGAATTCAGATAAAGATTTTGATGAAGGAATTTCATAACAAGGCTTATTTTCTTATCCAAACATATTATGGAACTAATACAGAGTGAGAGGATAAACTCATAATTCCAATGCCACTGACGGTGCGAGAATCGGAGCTTCCTAGCTCAAGATATGATAGATTGAAGAAAAAGTGTAGAAATTAGGGTTTTAACTTATAAACATAAAGTCAAAAAGTGCATAACACATAAATATGAAAGTGACACCTTCATTTGTCACTTTCTAACTTTTTGGCACTATTCACTGTAGAGGAGCCCACATACAAGCCATTATGTCGCAACTCCGACTTAAGCGACCTACGAGGATGGAGATCCTACGCTAATCCGTACTTGTCAGCCAATCGCTCAACAAGGTGAGTTGACCTTTTGTTGACTCCATTTGACTTTTTCATGCTTTCATAGTTTTGAGGAATGATGATGTCATCACCTAGTCCGGGCTCGGGCCCCCTCTTCTAACACCTAGGGGTCCTAGGGCGCTCTGGTCCTCATAGGGCACCATGGTCCCCTCTGGTAGCCATGGTCCCCTCTGGGTGCCATGGTCTCAATAGGGCGCCATGGTCCCAGTAGGGAGCCCTAGTCCACTCAGGGTGCTCTGGTCCCTATTCGGGGCAACCAATGGCAACACAAGATCAAACGATGAATGTTAGAACTTATAGAATGATTGCATTGATTAGGGGTGAACTCACAATAATGGCTCCCACTTTTTTGCCACTTTTTGACAATGACATGAACATTTTTAAAATAATCTTCAACTTCTGACAACTATAAATTTATACTATTAATAATTTGAAGATGATGTAAATTAGTGATTTGTAGCATTTTGTCTATAAATTCTAAATATATTTTTTTGAAGATTTAAAAAAAAAAAAATTCATCTCCTTCGAAAAGTAGTTTTTTACAACAAACTACATTTTTTAAGAGTGATGTGCCTCCCTAAACGCATAACTTTTTTTCTATAAATGATAAAACTCAATTATTTTGAATTCTGGTTTGTAACATCAATATCTAGGGCTTGTTGTTGGTTTGATCATGATATGTTGAATATTTTTCATTTTATTAAGTTTTGAAGTCTGACTAGTCATAATTCAAAAATACGTTTAAGTTTGAATACATAACTTGTTCTATATATATCGAAATTCAATTTATTTTTTTGTTAGAAAGAAGACATCAATACCTGGGGCATAGATATTTTTCAAAACTTTTTTGAATTAGTTTCCTATTTTTCACAATGCATTGAATAGAGAAGTTCATGTTCGGTGAAAAACCAATATTCCATAATATTAAAAAAACAAGAACATAATAAATTCACAATGTAATAAAATTATACTCATTGGAAAGCTTTGTCCGAGCACTACCATCTTATATTTTTGCGTTATCAATATTATTTCATTTGTGCCTTGAACCAGAGGTCTGAAGGCAAAAATTTCTCAGAACTCTGAAAAAATTGGGGAGAGGTCTCTAACAAGCGGGTTCAAACGAATACTAGTTCAAGCGAAGGGGGGTCCGATCGAACCCTAATGGGTTTGATCAGACCCCCCTTCGCTCAAACCCCCTGGGCAAAATTATGATATGTACTTTCATGTAACGACTTGGTTCGAATGAACCCAACCTTTTGTAACTGTTGGCGTTCATTTGAACCCTGGCTAACCCAATTTTTTTTTTTTACATTTGAGTAGAGTCATATAAATATACATAATTTTTTTCTTTTTTTTACACACAAATGATTAAAACAATTCGCATTTTTGGATGAATGAAGACATTTGAAAATTATTTTGAGGGCAATAATTTGAAGATATTTGAAGGTTATTTTAAAAGCATGGGGAACAAGAAGAGAAGGCAAAATAAGACTTCAAGGAATTATCTCCCGAAACGGAACAAAGATATCGAGAACAAAGAAGGCAAAGATATCATGATGCAAGTATGTATTTTTATTTTTATTTTTATTTAATTTTATATGTATTACGTACCAAAAATTGTGTTTATTTGTTAATATTAGTTAAATATTTTTTATCTAATATTTTTTATGAAAAATATTTTTAAAAATATTAATTAAATTAAATTAATTTAATTAATTTAATTTATATAATATTTCTTTCTTAATTAATTCTAAATGTTGTTATTTTTATTAAATTAATTGGAAATAGTAGGATTAAAAATAATCTCATTTTAATTAAAAATAATTATGCTTTAATTTGAAATAATATGTGTATTTGCAAATTTCAAATTCCATTAACTTGCTTGTTGTGTAATTGACATTTTCTCTCCCCACTTAAGTCCATTTATAATAGATCATGGTTTTAATTTAAAATTTAGATCTTTAGGACCCCTCTCTTTCCCATTTATTATTTATAATTTATAATTTAATTTAGATAGTCCATAAATATATAATTTAATTTAGATTTTGAAACCATGTGTCTTTATAGTTTAACAAACACTTCAATTGGTGATCTAAAATTAACAAACTTGTCTTTTGGGTCTTCAGCAATAGGCTCTTTTTGTTTTATCCTTAGAAAGGGGTCTGTCTCCTGAGTAGCCCTTAAGGCTCGGAGAGAGGGAACGACCCAAAGTGGTAACAAGCTAAATCCAAGCTCTTCCAAGCCACTATAAATAAATATGTTAGTGATGAAAGTTGCAAGCAACGGGTGTTACATGCTACTATAACAGCGTTATGACTCCCCATAAACCCTATAGAGCACAACCTCTATAGGCTGGGAGGCCTTCCATTTAATGGAGCATAACACACTGCTAATTATAGCCACCCAAATGGATGCCCTTACTAGACACCTTTTGTGTTAGAAGACAAAAACCTTCTAGTTAGTTGTGCAGGAGGTCGAACATCTGAAGCAGCTCACATTCTTATGGTTCTTAGTAGAGATACAAAGTTCACCGTGGGGATTTTTCATGGGGACTGGTGCTTGGTTGTTCCGGAGAAGTGAGTGTCATGGAGGGGAACCAATGTGGTCAAGCACCTAAGTATCCACTCTGAATTGCATAGCTCGGGGTAACCCCCCAAGTGAGATTCAACAACTATTGTCTCATCCAGCCCTAGGATTTGTGCTTGCATGATCAAAACAATCAAACACTTTCAAACAAAAAAACATTGTGTCTTCTTTGTTTTCAAGTGTATGCAAAAATATTTCATATTATACTTGAGTCCCCATAAAACCTATATTATGTGATACTAGGACCTATTATGTGATATTAAGACCTATTATATGCGATAATACCTATCTTAAATATGACATAATAGAACCTATTGTGACATATAATAGGTCTTATTGTGACTTAATAACATGACCACGTATGCAAAAACATTTCACATTATATACTTGAGTTTGGGCCTTAAGATCTATATTTATGATATATTAGGGCCTATAATGTACATGTGATAAATTAATGACCTATTATCGCATAATTTAGGTCCTAATATCACATACATAATAGGTCCTAATATTTGCATAATATAGGTCTTAAGGGGAGGTGAAAGTATAATGTGAAATATTTTTGCATATGTGGTCATGTATTAAGTCATAACTAATAAGACCTATTATGTCATAATAGGTTCTAACTTATATCATATTTAAGACCTACTTAATTTCATGTGATAGGTCCTTTAATATCACATAAAATATTTGTCTTAAGGGGAGTCAAGTATATTAATGTGAAATGTTTTTGCATATGTGGTCATATTAAGTAATAATAAGGCCTATTATGTGATATTAGGACTTATTATGTGATTATAACCTCTTAAATATGACATAAATTTAGAATCTATTATGTCATAATAGGTTCTATTTATATGACTAGACGTATGCAAAAACATTTCACATTATAATCAAGAGTCCCCAAGCAAGACCTATATTATGCAGATCATATTAGGACCTATTACATACATGATATTAGGAGGTCTATTATGCAATAATAGGTCTTAAATATGACATAATAGTCCACCTATTATGACATAATTTTTAGGTCTTACTAAATGTCTTGAAATTTTGGTTTCAAATTAAACTTGGAATTTCATTGCATTAAAAATATTCTTTGTCATCTTAAATTATGTGCAGAACGGGCTCAAGAAGAAGGGACTTCTGAAGTGGGAGTCGAGGAAAATGAACCTATTGAAGAACACAATATAGTTGATGAACATAGGGAGAAGCTTGACCAATTTGAACCAATGGAGGTTGAAGGAGAGGGGTCAGGCTCCTTACCTCCTACCACCATTATGGATGAGCATATTGTGGATCTAGCTAAACAGGTGAAGAGAAATATTTCTTATAAAAATTTAGATCATTTACTTGAAGTGGATGTGGATGAGTTGAAATGTCTCAGTGAAGAACTAGACATACTAAAAGTAGGTCAATGAATAAAAGTGCAAAAGAAATAATGTCTCATTTCTACAATCTTGATACTACACTAGAGAAAGCTCAATTGTTATCAATTGTACTTGTAAAGGATTAATAGATCCACTGAAATTGTTGGGTATAGATACAACAAGTCAAAAGAGGAAACCTTCTCAACTACAAAAATCTATTGTTGATAATATTAAGAAAGGTTTGGTGAACATTGGTAAAAAATCTCGAACAGTAGATAAGACCATTTCAAGAAGAGTGATGTTGACATCTCTAGTAAATGAAAGATTGCCTCAAAAAAGACAAATATCTTCACTGTCATCTGAGTTTGGTTTTAGTAGAAGGACAATATCAAAATATGTGAAAAGGAGAAAGAGTTTGGATGATACTACCTCAGAAAGGGAATTGGGAAATTATGTGTAGAGCTCCTCGTTCTGATAGAATTGAAGATGTTGTTAGGAACTTCGTGACAAGTTTTTGGAATGATAATACTCATCCTTCATCAAACAGCAGAGATGTTATCAAGCAAAGGATTGGCCCTGATCATTATGATCTCCATGTAAAACATTGGTTAGACATAACAAAACATGAATTGTATGTGTTGTTTACTAAAACAAACCCTCATATAAAGATTGGACAAACCATGTTTGAAAAGTTAAGGCCATATTATGTGAAGGTAAACAAAGTCTTCGAAACTAGTTGTTGTCGTTATCACATCGAATTTGATCAGTACTATTAGGTGTTTCGAAAGATTAGAGAAGATAGTGATGGTTATGAAAAAGATCCTCCTAAATGAACAAGTCAATTCATAACATCCATCTTATGTGATAAATCAGATGATAATGCAACCAGTCAAATAAATTGAATAAAAGGAATTTGTGGAACATGCGAGGAGTTGGCTAAATTGCCTTTGAGAGATGAAGATAATGACATGAGGAAGATGGTAAATTGCAAGAGTTACAAGTACAACAAATTTGAAACAAAATTTGGAAAGGAATCTACAAGGTTATATTATGTAGAAGAGGAAATACCTATTGGAACATTTATGGAAAATTTTCGTAAGTTAATAAAACCATACATATGCCATGGTTTTTTTTCCAAGTGGCAAGCAGAACAATTTAAAAGATTAAGAGACACTTTCTGACTTGGAACTATTCTATCCATAGTGGACTTCATAGAAAATTACTCTTTTGCACATCAAAAAGAGATTCAATCAGAGTATTACTTTACAAACCAAATAACTATTATTGTGCATGTGTGTTATCGACATCCACAAATGGATTTGGATGGTGTTGATAGTACATTTGAAAATCATGTCATTAAGAAAGAGTACCACTTCTAAATCAGTGATGATAAGGAGCATGACACACTTTTTGTACAACATTGCTTTAAGAAGTTTTTGAATATTTGAAAGAGAGAGGCATAACAATATTTAAACATTTTGTTTGGTGTGATGGATGTGTGGCACAATTCAAATCTTCGAGGCTATTTTATGCACTATGTGGATATCATCGAAATGACAAAATACCACATTTTTGGAGTTTTTTTTAGAGTGTTCATGGAAAGGGTGAACATGATGGTACACGAGCTTGTATCAAACGTGCTCTAAGAAAGAATCAAATAAATTATATAAGAGATTGTATAGACGATGCACATGATGTTGTTGAATGGTGTAAGAAAAACTTTGTGCAACCTAATTATCCTAGCGAATCATCATCGAGAACATACAAACCATTCCATATAGAGTGTTTTGGGAGATAACTGGTACGTGTTCTCTTTTAGTGTTTTATTTAAATGTTTTTAAATTTTTTTGAAATGTTCCTAGTTCAAATGTTTTAATTTAACAACTTGATCTACATGTATGTTCGTGTACACATGTACATTTTGTAGATGTGGATAGAAGATCAATGCATGGATGCAAAAGCGTAGAGAGGACAAGATCTTTGCATTGTGTCATGAGTACAGATAATCGCCCATGGACATTGTCCACTAGGGATTATTCATGTTTTTGTTCTGATTGCATTTTGGAAAACTATGTTGATTGCAAAAACCAAGAGCTTGGATATGTTAGTGAATGGAAATTGGTGCCACTAGATGTTTATGACGCATACAAGGATTCAAATGAGGATGAAATATTTGAAGACATTCCTTTGATTTCTGGTGTTTATGAACATATTTCAGGATTGATTAAAAAAGGTATATGACGTACACATATATTTAAATTATATATATATATATATATATATATATATATATATTTATTTATTTATTTATTTATTTACTTTAAAATGTTGCGTACATGTAAATAAATTATATAAGTTTTAAATCGAGTACATACATGTTTTAATTTATTTAACTTGTTTCAAATTGCAGGAGATATTTTTGTAGTCATGGCAAAAGATGGAAATATAAAAGGTGTTAGTTATTATTTATTGCGTTGCACAGAAGAGAGAAAGAAGTTAACAAAATTTGAATTGAGCGATTGAATGTCCTTTCCCATAGGTTTGAACTGATTTGAACGTTTAAATTATTTTAAACATGCACACATTTGCACATGTTTTAATTTTTATATGTACATAGCTCGCTTACGTGCAAATTTTTAATTTCTCGTTTCTTATATATATGTACATGTGCATGCTCAGTTTAGTGCAAGGGACATATTTCAAACAAGTTAAAATTGTTCAACATGGGTTTCATTTCACTTAATACCAAATTGACAACAAGGTATATCAGTATAGCCACTTGGTCATTATTGTTGGCCTAATTTTCTTCATACAGTTCCACGTTGCGGGCGGTCTCAAAAGTGGAGACTAGATAGTGAAGATCATGAGAAAATATTAAGTGTTATTGAAAAGAGGTCTAAACCACTTGATGTGGTATGAACTATTTAGTAAACCAAAGTACATGTGTTTCAACCCATGAATTTAATTAATACTTGATAAATTAGAACTTAACTTGTTTTGAAACTTGGATAAATTATTATTTATACATTAAAGTGTTTGAATTTAATATTTGATATATATATATATGGTTTGTGTGGACCATATATTGTTTAGTTAAATATGAAATTTTCAATTATATTAAATTAGGATGTATGAAGTTAATGTTCATGTGTTAAATAATACTTACGTGCACGTATGTAAAGTAAATTGGGACATGTGGATGAGTTGAAAATGTGTAAGGCCCGATGTATGCACTTGATTAGGATGTGTAGTCTATCTAATTCTAAATGCATGTATGCATATGTAATTTGTAAGTTGTTAAAATAATTTAGCATGTATGTAAAATAAATTAGGACATGTATTTATTTAATTAAAAATGCACATGTGTAAATTTAATTAAAAATGCATATTAAATTAGGATGTATGTGTAAATTTGATATTAAATTAGGACATGTGTGTAATAATTGAAGAGCGGTCTGAACCACTTGATGTGTTGTGAACTATTTAGTATGTACTTATAAGTACATGGTGTGAACTATTTAGTACACCTAGAATTTAAATTATTGAATGTGTTCATTAACTTGAGTTTGTTCATTTGATATGAACAGGCATGTGATTTTTATATTATTCATGGCTTGCACAATGGAGTGGATATATTGTCAACAAATTCATTTAAATTCAATGCATATCTACATATACATGTTACATGTAATAAAATTTAAAATTTAAAATTTAAATTATAAACATATTAATATTTTTTTAATCTATAGATACATGTACATAAATTCAATTACAGATATATATAAATTTGAAAGTTTTAGAGAACTGTTAAAAACAATTTTTAAATTAAACATTTACACTAATTCAATCTAGATGATCTTATATAATATAATTTAAAAGAATAATCCAACATGCACATACATATGTACACATGTGATCTAATAAGTTACATATAATCAAACACATCTTTTAACTTAAATAAATATTTAAAGTATATATATCAAATTTGCAAATATGATCAAACGCTTGAACTATGCACACACACACACATATATAAAGTGTGTAAGTAGTCTAACATGTGCATGATCATATATAATATGAATACAAATGATGCGATATATAATCCAGGATCAAATGTACAAACTATACATATAAAGTATAATCTAACCATACATGCACGTGATATATATAATCCAGGATCAAACACAAACTGTATAAAGTACATAAACTAACATATGCATGAAATATACAATCCGATCAAACACAAATTGTATAAAGTATAATCTAGAAACTTCATACATGCATGAATATATAATATGAAAGTCTAAAATGTCTATATATAAAAAGATAAACAAATGAGCTATAAAGTCTAGCAAATCAACATGCATCATGTCAGCCATGAATAGAGCAACCATCTGAGGGAGAGTCCTGGTGAGAGTCTAGATGTCCAATAGACCCCTGTAAAAGTAGAATTTATTTAAATATTAAATATAGATCTCTAGACACATATATACATATGTGCATATTTTTAAATATAATCAAATTATCGGACTAGTTAAATTTAAATTAAAATATAAATTGTAACACACATACATACATGTACATATATCCAAAAAACCATAACTAACCTAACCACTAACAACCTTTGTAGCATCGAAAGAATCTCTCCTACACACACGCTCCGAGCTCAAGCTAGGAGTGACATGAGCTAATTGTTGTACATATACATATATATACATGTTGTATTTAAGTATTAGTCCAGGATCAATTTAAATGATACAAGTTAACTTATATTATTTATTAAATGATCTATATATAGAATTATCGTACATTACAACATATACATCTTATAAAAATTTAACGCACATGTACATAGATGTGTATCAAGAGTAGGTTGTATAGTCTGATCATGTCATGTGATCATATCAACCACATCACTAGTGCTTGCATATCTCTCTTTGGCTGTACGTATGACTGAGAAGTGTAAAGGACTAACTAGATGACTAGGCATCGTGGATGAAGTGTCTGACTATAGTACCATATCCATAAAACCAATATGGTTCAAACATCGCAGCTGCTCCTCAAATGAATCCAATCCCTCATCTATGATATGGACATGATCAGCTCGTATCTCCTCCTCTGCAGGAACAGAGTGATCTGTAGGTGGGTCAGTTCCTGGAGCATGTGTAGAGTGATGAGAATGCTGTGACTGCCTTGGGGTACGCGTTGATGCAGCAGTAGCCTGCCCGTCTCTAAGAATATCCTCTCTAATAGCAGCCAATGGTATCCCAAGTCGAGATGAAATAAAATGGTAAGAATGTAGCAGGTCCTCGGCTAAATACTACTACATCTGTACATGTCTACCACCTCCTACTATAGCCGCTACCTCATCTGGGGAGGGGATGCCAGTAGTAATATATTGATCATCTGAATCTTAAGCCACCCCATGACTAGAAGATGCATGATCTATGGATGATCTTGAACGTGGTCAGTTCATCATATATCTGCCCAGCTTGTCAAATGATATGGTGGTTTTTGCTGATGTAATCTGTCCAATCCTATTAATTTCTTCTCTCTGAGAAGTAATCACAACATGATCCGCTATGGGGGTGAGGATTGGGACTACTATCAAAAATCTCTCACCAACAAGGTCCCTGTGTCTAGGTGGAGCTCTATCATGCCTACGATATGCATCTCTATCAGCAATCTTGCCCCTCCCCTATCCATAATATGTTGGAATATCAAGGTAGTTTGGTTTCATCTAATAGTGAACCTCAGCAAATACCTATTGTGCAAAGTATGGTTTGGTATCTGGTCATTATTAGGATAATGACCATGGGTAGCTAAGAAGCATGGGTAAATCAATGATGCAACCCATGGATCGATACATCTTGTGACCTAATATCCTCTCACCTTACTCTTCTCCTAATACTGTAGAAAACATCTCTCCTTGATGGTCTCCTTCGAGACCACCCTCACCACATCAGCAAAATAATCAGGACCCCTCACCTCACTCCTCAACTATCTATAAATATCATCTATAACCTCAAGTGAGAATGAGGTGTCAGAAACTAAGTCATCCCTCAATGTCTGCAAACTATCAAAAATGGATTTGCATGTACTCTTGTACACTCCATCAGTACGAGGGTCATCTAATATGACCCTCAACCTATGTAGTTCATGGTCGTTGTACTGGAAAATTGTAGCAATATCGGGCAATGGGGGATCCTGGTGTGGAGGATCTATATCATCATGTGGCTCCTGATCAGGAGCCTGTGCAGGTGTATCTTGATTAGGAGCCTGTGCAAGTGGATCCTGGGATGCCATCTATCTAGGTAGGTCATAAAGTTAAAATAAATACGTAAGTACACACACATGAAGTGCATTCAATTTAAAACATTAAAAATAAAAATTAGTTAAATTCTAGAGAGAGAGAGAGAGAGAGAGTTAATCTTCAGCTTATTAAAAATTAAAATGTACACATGTGAAGTTCTCGCACAATTAATAGATATATATACATGTACATTTTAAATTATTAAAACATTAATGTGAGAGAGAGGGAGATCATTTAAATCATGACATCTAGAGAGAGATCTAACATTAATTTCAAAGAGATAGAGAGAGATCATTTTAAAGATATATACATACAATTATTAATTAAAACTGTAGCATCGTAAATTGTACGCAGTACAATTTCACACCTAGTTTAGCACCCGCCTTGGTGCATCTTGCACTTTGCATCGCATTTCCCCTTTAGCACTTAATTAATCAAATTAATTAGGTCTAAGGTCCTATTTCATCATCTTCCATATCATAAAGTTGGGCCCTTTTCATTAAAGTGTGCCCCTTTCATTTTATTCCTCCAATACATCATTTAATCAAAAACCCTAATTAGGTCCTATTTTGAACTTGGGGGCTTGATTTCGGGGGTCAAAACATCTCAAAATCACCTGTAACTTCAGGATTCGCTCTAAAATCATCATATCCGACGGCCCTGAAAATTTGGTGAAAAGTTGTCGGGACCATGGCGCCCGGCGTGCACACAGTCCCAGACATTTTTCTCGAAATTTCAGGAGCACAATCCAATCATAAAATAAAGCTTAACCCCAAGAAATTGGCGGGAGATTCAATCTCTAGGTCAGCCAAAAGTTGAAATTAAGACCTAGGGTTTCATATATAAGAGCTCTCTTTCTTCATTTGAAAGGATCCGAATTTTGGTTTCAAGGACCTTCTATGCAACGAAAGAGCAGATCTTTGAAGACTTCAACAACATTCAACATCCATCCATCAAGCATCTATCAATTTCATTCATCCATTTAGGGCTTTGAAGGCATTGAAGAACAATAAGGGATCACCAACTGAAGATTGGCTTGTACCCCTCCCTTGGGGTTGGGTATGATTTCATGTTGTTTTCATGTCTTTGCATGAGCCTCATTATATCATTTGTATTCATGCTTCAGATCACTTTGCATCTTGATTTGGAGCATTTACATTATCATTTACAAGCAATTAGGGTTTACTTTCTAGGTTGCTCTAGTTTGCTTACTTGCATTTTAGGATCTTGCACACACACAAGGTCTACACACACAACTTTTACTATACAACTTGGCTATTCGTGGAGGTGGAAATCACCAAAGCGGGGGTTTGACTAAGGCAAAACCCTATATAGCCGCCCAAAACACCTTTTCAGATATAAGTGCAGATTTCGGGATTCAGACAACGCCGCAAGTTGCAGATCCGAAAGAAGCAAACGGAGACTGAACAACACACCAAATTTCAGAGAAAAAGACCAGGACAGGGGCGTGGGGCGCCCTGGTCCTGCCAGGACAGGGGCGCTAGGTGCCCTGGTCCCTGGGACAGGGGCGCTGGGTGCCCTGGTCCTTCTATCAGACAGCATTTCCAACAGTTTTCCAGGTTGCAAAATAGCAGTTTCAGGTGCAGTTTCAGGAGCAGAATCAGGACAGTGGCGCCCGCGCTCCCGTCTCGAACATTTTCACTTAGATTTTAACTCCAGGTATGCATTTTCATTCTTGTCTTATCCTTGTGTTTATAGCTTTTCATCACTTAATCTCAATCTTGCAATCTTGTTACTAGTTCATACTTGCACTCTAGGGCTAGTAGTTGAACTTGCATCATTTTATCTATCATTTGCAACAAAGGAATAGAAATCCTAATAGGTAGCTTGTGACTCTCTCTTCCACAAAAAGAAGTAGCCAATTGTGTGATACCTCTAGGCTCTTTCGTATTCCACAAGTGTGTGATTGAAAGTGAGATTAGGGCATGTTTGCTTAGTGTCACTTTTTCCCCTACACAAAAACATATAAATTTATCTATATAGATCGCATACATACATTTTAAATTATTAAAACATTAATTCAAGAGAGAGGGGGAGATCATTTTCATGATGGAGAGAGAGAGAGAGAGAGAGAGAGATAACATTAATTTCAGAGAGAGAGAGAGAGATCATTAAAGATATATACATCATGTACTAAATTAAAACATAATTTTTAAAAATTAAAACACATGCCAGCTGAGCAAATTAAGGGAAGAGAGATTTTATAAGGGGTCATATGTGGTTCTAAGGGACCACACATGTGTTAGAATACATGCATGACCCCTTAGGACCACGTATTATTGACCCCTTTGGACAATAATGTATGTGATCTTAAGGGACCGATATGTCGTGCACACTAAGATTTTATAAGGGGTCATATCTGGTTCTAAGGGGTCACGCATGTGTTAGAACACACGCGTGACCTCTTAGGACCATGTATATGACCCCTTAGGACACTATGTGATCCTAAGAGGAATGTCGTATGTACACTAGGATGTTATAAGGGGTCATATGTGGTCATAAGGGGTCACGCATGTGTTAGAGCACATGCGTGACCTCTTAGGACCATGTATATGACCCCTTAGGACACTATGTGATCCTAAGGGGAATTTTGTATGTACACTAGGATGTTATAAGGGGTCATATGTGGTCCTAAGGGGTCACGCGTGTGTTAGAACACATGCGTGACACCTTAGGACCACATATTCAACCCCTTGGGACACTGTACATATGATCTTTGGGATCATATGTCATAGACACTAGGATGTTATAAGGGGTAATATGTGGTCCTAAGGGGTCACACATGTACAGTGTTAGAGTACACATGCATGACCCCTTATGACCACATATGACCCCTTCTAGGACACTATGTGATCCTAAGGGGTACATGTTGTATACAATATATAAGGGGTCATATGTAGTTCTATAAGGATTTTATAAGGGGTAATATGTGCTCCTAAGGGGTCACACATGTGTTAGAACACATGCATGACCCCTTAGGAGAACATATTATTGACCCCTTAGGACACTAATGTATGTGATCTTAAGGGACTGATATGTCGTACACACTAGGATTTTATAAGTTCGGGTCATATGTGGTTCTAAGGGGTCACGCACCTCTTAGGACTGCATATGACCCCTTAGGACACTATGTGATCCTAAGGGGAATGTCGTATGTACACTAGGATGTTATAAGGGGTCATATGTGGTCCTAAGGGGTTATGCATGTGTTAGAACACACGCATGACCTCTTAGGACCACATATGACCCCTTAGGACACTATGTGATCCTAACAGGAATGTCGTATGTACACTAGGATGTTTTAAGGAGTCATATGTGGTCCTAAGGGGTCACGCATGTGTTAGAACACATGCATGACCCCTTAGGACACTGTACATGTGAACTTAAGGGATCGTATGTCGTAGACACTAGGATGTTATAAGGGGTCATATGTGGTCCTAAGGGGTCACACATGTATAGTGTTAGAACACACATGGATGACCCCTTTATGACCACATATGACCCCTTCTAGGACACTATGTGATCCTAAGGGGTACATGTTGTATACAATAGGATGTTATAAGGGGTCATATGTGGTCTTAGCAGGTCACACATGTGTTAACAAATGTGCGACCCTTTAGGACCACATATGACCCCTTAGGACACTGTGATGGACTAAGGGGTATGTCATTCACACTAGGATTTTATAAGGGGTCATATGCGGTTCTGAGGGGTCATGCATGTGTTAGAACACATGTGTGTGACCCCTTAGGACCACATATGACCCTTTAGGACACTATGTGATCCTAAGGGGTATGTCATACACACTAGGATGTTATAAAGGGTCATATGTGGTCCTAAGGGGTCACACATTTGTTAACACATGTGTGACCCCTTAGGACCACATATGACACCTTAGGGTCCACTATGTGATCCTCTATGGTCCTAAGGAGATGTATAGTGTCATTAGGGGCATATGTGGTCTTAAGGGGTCCTAAGGGGTCATGTTGCATGTGTAATAGGATGTGAAAAGGGGTCATGTAGAGGATTTATTTTGTCTAATTTGTTTAAATTTTTTATCTAAGTTTTATAATGTTTTTTTAAATTTAAATTTATTAATTTTTCTAACATTTTAATTTATTATATTTAGATTTACATAACATTTTACTAATTTTTTATTTTGCTAATGTTTTTCTTAACATTTTTTCTAAGTTTTAATTTACTACCTTAGTTTTCTAAGTTTTTCATAACATTTTTTTGAAAAGTTGAAAAAAAAATACATATACAGTTATTTAATTTTAAAAACAAATTGACATTAAATCAAAATATTAAATTTTCAAACGTTTTTCTAAAATGATGAAAAACAATAAATATACAATTATTTAATTATAAAAATAAATTAACAAATAAATTATTTATTAATTTTTAACTAAATTTAATTAAAAAAAATGTTATTAAACAAAAAAAAAGGTTATTTTGTGCACCTGAAATAATGTAGGTCGAAAGATGAAAGGTGAGACGTGTTGGTTATTGCTGACAGGGCATGGTGACATGGTGCTAATGTTGGGTTTTCTCTAACCCCCTCTAGACACATAAAAATACAAACTAACTGTCATTTTTGGTTTTTATAGAAGTTTTTTAAAAAATAATTTAAAAAGGGGTTCGATCGAACCAGTTAAAAATAAATATTTTAATGGGTTCGATCGAACCCGTGTCCGATGGTGGGTTTGATCAAACCCTTAGGGGGGGTTCGCTCGAACACCCCTAGTTCATTTGAACCCCCAAAAAAAAAAATTCCCCACCTCTGCCAATTTTCTTTGTTGGCAAAAGTGGGAACTATTAATGTGGGATAGCCCATCTCCTCTAACTTCCTCATCCTAACCTCTTGTAGGTTGGTTATCTTCTCTTGAGGACACATGACATCTTTGCCACATGTCCTCCATCTCCTTACCACTTGCCTTGTTGGCATTTGATGGAGATTCCTTGACACTTGTCCCTCTAGGGATGACAAGTGTCCTACCCTTCAATCTCCTCTCCAACTTACTCATTTTTTACCATTAATCTCTCTAGACCAAATCCTCTCTATTGAATCTTGCCACCTCAGCTTTGGCTTTGGAAAATCCATAAATAGCTCCCTTCTCAACCATGACAAGACCCTTAGCAATCTTTGTCAGCTCGTGATCTTAGCAATTTTAATCATAGCATCATTAGCAACATTTTCATAGTTTTAGTGTCATATCATAGCATATCAATAAGATCATTGCATTCATAGCATAGTTATCATGATAATTTAGAATTGCACAACATCATATAATTTATAGATTTGCATCATTTCACTCATGTTTCTTAGGTAGTCATCTTGCGATCATGCATCTGAGAGCCAACATCTAAACTTGCAAGGTCCCTAAGAATAGAGAACAATGGGACAATTTGAGGGAATTTTCTAATTAGTTTATTTTATTTTGCTCTCTCTTGTAATGCTTCATTTAATGTGGTGTTAATGTCTGATTTAATGGATTAATACACACAAAATTTTACACTATAGTAAGAGCCTTAGATATTTGTGAGAAGTGACCATTCACTAATCCCTTAGTTTAGAAATGTGAAAACACATAGAGGGGGATTAGGCTAATAATCAAGGATTTAGACATGATTAGGAGAAGGGTTAGTGTGCAACTTGTTACAAGTGCGGTTGTTGTTTCACCAAAAGATCAACCTCTTAATGGTCGATACAACCACAAGACTTATAGAATCCACAAGAGGCGGTTAAGCCATGTCACAAACCCAAGCAATGCACTGCACAACACAAGGAGACCAAGGGCGCACACCTTGCAACAACCCCCCTCCTAGCGCAAGCGAGGGGTTTGAACCTGTGACCAAGCTCTGATACCACTTGTTATAAGTGTGGTTGTCGTTGCACCAAAATATCAACCTCTTAATACCCGATACAACCACTATCTACTTATAGAATTTGTTAGCCCTATATTTTTTCTTGTTCCTAAAGCCTCATGATTAGCTAAAAATCAGCTATTTTTAATGTTTTAATTCTGAAGTTTTTGTGGCCAAACTCCATATCAGCTGAGAGATTTTAATTCTTTAATATTCGAGTTACCCATATGTCCAAATAATTAAATCTCAAGTCTTATGTTTCATATGCCAAAATTATTTTTGGTTTATGCTCTACTTGGCTCATTTATTCTATGGTTAAAATTTCACAAGAAACAGAGTTTTCACTAAAAAGTTATGAAGGTTTTCCTATGGAAGCCCAAAGGAACAATTATCATTGAACTTGAACCTTGAACCTCCTTAGGTTCAAGCAGTTCAAAAGGTTCAAAAGGTTCAAAGGTTCAACACGCAGCCAGATATGAAAACAAAGTGATAAATCAAATATAATGTGGGTGAAATTTGTGTTTTGAACCTTCTGATTGAACCCCGCCGGTTCAAGGTTCAAGCGGTTCAAAAAGTTCAAAAAATTCAAAGTTCAAATTTTGAGCTTTGTAATTTTCGGTCATTGAACTTGAACCATTGAACCATTTTGGTTCAGGTTCAAGGTTCAACGTGCAGGAAAATGGAAAGAGAAAAATCAATGCATTATACTGTGGGTGCAATTTGTGTTTTTGAACCATTTGCTTGAACCTCGCAGGTTCAAGGTTCAAAGTTCGAGGTTCGATTTCAGAGGTTCAAATTTAGAATTCAGAGACTCATCAAATGCAAGTTTAGAGTGTGTGAGTTTAAAATTTCAGAAATTTCAATAATCCATTAACATTGGCATGTCTAATGTTTGTAATTTTTAATGTAATCCAAAACCACGGATTTTCTAAGACAGAAAAATCAATCTCGGTGCGGGGGGCATAACTTTTAATTGCACCGTTGGATCGGGCTGAAATGTTGACAGGGTTTAGAAAACCTAGTTTTCTAAATCCTCACTAAAGCAATCGGAAAAATATTATTGCAGTAAAAATTTATTTATCTCTAAGTACGGGTCTATAAAAATTCTGAGATAAAAAGATTTGAAGATTTAAAACAAAAAAAAAAGTTATCAAGAAGAGGATAAAAGATAAAAGAAAAGATTGATTAATTATCTTTTCAAGAATCAGTTATTGATAACTGAAAGTCTCTTTAAAAAAAGAGAGAGACTATATATATGAGGAAAAAAGAAAAGAAAGGGGTTCTGAAAACTGTGATTTTGGGAGCAACAGATAATGTTTTGGTTATCACATGAATTGTTTGGATTATAGAATGACTGGTTATTAATGAAATGTTGTGTTATCTTTGAATCTGTGTGTTCTTAGATTTGCAATCTTTCTTAAGTTGATTATGGGCACAATATAATTTGATGATCAGCTACCTCTGTAATCCTTTTCAATTCATGTTTATTATTGGTTGTTGGATGACTCACATTGTATTGATTTGCTTGATACCCCTTGCTCTATGAAGCATGAGAGAGTATCGATCGAGCCATTAGTCTTCGTTGAGTCTCTATTTTGCTTTGAATTTATACAACAAGAATGTTATGGGTTAGAGTCTATGAACTCTCTTTCGAATATTCTTTTCAAAAATTTCCTACGTGTGCAGTTTTGAAGGCATTTATTTGTGTTGATGTATAAATGTTGAAGCCTTTCGATGCTTTCTGGTTAAAAGTGTTAGCTTATCAACTGTATAATAAATTCATTGTAAATCTTCTAAGAGGGAGCTGTACCTCTCAATTCAGAGGAAGACTATCAATTCAATGATAATCTATCCAACTGTTGGTGCTCTTTGTCCTTTATCTCGGGCATTTGCAGTTAGTATGTGTATGTATTTGTTGAGGGACAAATTTGTTCACTAACAGAATCCACAGGAGGTGGTTAAGCCATGTCACAAACCCGAGCACTACACTACATAGCACAAGGAGACCAAGGGCACACACCTTGCAACGCAACTTGTATTTTTTAGAAAGTACAAGTGGGTGAGAGTCTTAGGATTTTAAATAAATATTTATTTATTTAAATGTGAGAGATGGGCTTTTAGGGATTTAAATAAATATTGATTTATTTAAATGTGAAAGATAGGGTTTAAATAAATGTTAATTTATTTAAATGCAAGAGGGGGGTTAATTAAACAAATATGATTTATTTATTTAATTAATTGTCAGAACATAGTTTAATGAATTAAATTAAATAAATTGAATAATTCATTTAATTAATAAGAGAAGAGGGTTAAGCTGAATTGATTAAATATTAATTTAATTAATTGTTCATTGATGGTTAAATAATCAAATAAATACTAAGTACTCATTTAATTAAGTGGATAGATTTAGGTGTCTACAGTCATAGTTTGGCATTACTTGAATATTTTCAAGCAAAAATTTAGATTCATGTTTTTCTTTGCTACATTCGTTTCCACTAGGTTCTACATTGCCACTTTCTTTAGTTGGGCTTGGGACTTCTAATTGATTATGACACCTCTTGGCACCAACATGTTGATACTTGAGCAACTTCTAAAGAAATTATGTATGTTTATATTTCTTTCTTCATATGCCTTTCAAAAATAAGAATATAGCATGCATGCATGTTGGAATTTGTTTGTAATAAGGAGAGAAATGTTGTTCAACAATCATAGACCATCTTCACCATCTAGTGTTGAGCATCTACTATTGGTTTATGAGGCTACTTAAGAGAGTCTCGAATGTTATATCTTCTTTTCTCTATTTTGTAGAGTTTTTCCTCACATAGAATTTTATCTTTCTCACTTTTTTTGGAGGATTAGTTATTCCTTCTTTTTTCATCCTCTCTTGGGAGGGATTTTTCTTCTTCTCATCTTCAAAAGGACACTGATTGTAAATAGATATATCATCAAGCATTGATGTTGATACTCATCCATGTTTTCTCATTCTCACTAAGTTGCATTTAAGGGGATGTTGGTGTGAATGGGGTATATTACCTAATTGGGTTCCCTCTTAGGTCATTTTCACACCTAATCAACTAAGTTTACTCAGGGCATCTACTTTTTGTGTTTCAAGGATCATAAGATCAAAAACCATAACAATCTTATGTTGTCTTATATCTCACTCTTTCTTATACAGAAGGGTTTCTCATTGTAATCTTGAATCATGAATCATATTAGACATTTGCGCTCTTTGATAGAAGATAAACATTATCTCACTTTGAGTTTGTCTTATGCTTTCATTAAATTTCCTTGATCTTGGGTGACTATCTCCATAAATAAATCTTGCATGTTATTAAAGTACTATATATCAACTCTTATAAAATTAGGAGAATGAGCTTAGTTTCACGCTCTGGTGAAATGGCATGGTATGTAGATTTCATCATAAGAACAAAAAATAAAATTCACCTATGTAAGAAGATGATGTATTTCAAAAACCTATTGATAGAGAAGCAATGCACCTCACAAGAGGAGAAACAACTCTAGAGAGCAGCTCATATTATATTTTACAAGAAAGCTTATGCTGCATAGATGTTGTTGGTATCCAAGTTGTATGACATAACATCAAATCTTCAAGCATTGGGACAATTTGAGAGAACAAAATAATTTGATTGCTACAATGATTATATAGAGATGGAAGTATATGAATATGCTTGATAATGGGGTTATCAAAAATTCTACACTTCTTTGATTGATATTATATTGATTTTTTAGGAGGTGAGTTGAAAAAGACGACAAGAAGAAGCTACCTATGAGCATCATTCTTTTATATATTAAAGAGATTTGATCTCAGCACCTTCTAGATGCCTACAACAAGACAATAAAACAACCCATTCCATATAGAATGGCCTCAATTTTAATAAGATTAGATGCAGTCTTGTTCACAATGGCCGCAATTGTTAGGATTGTTAATAGTTATCATTTTCATGTTAGACGTCATAAACCTATTAGTCATATGTTCCTTGTATTCGTTTATTGGCTTTTTCTAAATTTCTCTCAAGCTGCTCTTGTGTTAATCTCAAGCCAAATTTTTGCTAGTGCTAATAACCTTAAACCATTGACCCTCAGGATTGTCTCGTATGGAGCATTGAGAAACCACAAGACATATGCAATCCCGAGCAACAACCAAGGGGCTGGAGCTTCCATCCAAGCACACCATCTTTCCACTGCTATCCATTGTACCAATCTGCAGATTCGAACTCGACACCACACTCCAAAGTGGGCAGTGAAGGCGGTCATTTAACACCACAGGCAGTCCATCCCCTTGAATTCCAATACATGCAGAAGTCCCCACAACTCCAATGAAGCCACCAGCCCTAATATTGTAGCTCCATCTGCTACTCCCATTGCAAGAGCCCATAACAACCTCATTCTTAGTTGTGGCCACAAGGCACAGGCCACTTGCAGGATGATAGATTATCTCGTAAAGCAGACCTGAAGAGAAACTTGGATCTACAATTCAGAAAAGAAAACCAATCATTAGTATGGAGAGTCATTTTATAGTGATGGTAAGGGTAGAATATAATGATATGAGCGATAATCTTTTTAGCTGAAATCTTTTTGGTTAAGAGTCAAAATTGAAGATCAGGGATATCTATTCTATCAAATTTATGAGGATGCAATGTTGACCTCATCTATTATGATATAAGAGCATTGCACTCAACAAAATTTGATCCAAAATAGATGTATTTAAAATAAATTGTTTTCATAATGAACTTTGAAATTATGAAGAAAAGAATTATGCAAGTACCCTGGATTGGGGTCTGGATAGGGTGAAGGAGGGAGAGAAAATGAGCATTCCTCAATCCATCCCAACGAGAGTTAAAAACTCCATAAGTCTCCTCGAACCCAGGCTGCTGGTTGCGAATATAATAACTTCCCTGCAAAGTCCAAAGAGCCCAATCGAAGTCCCACTCGGCTGCATAAGCCAGAAAGCAGTTCAAATACCTGTTATCATTCTCATTAATTCCCCTCTCATCAATGCCAAACTCGCTTATAAACAGAGGAGCAGAGGTCGCCAGAAAAGCTGCCCGCTTGTTAATCCCTGCCACCAAAGACCCACACAGCTGGTTGGTCCGCCCACTCGACCACTTAATTCCACTAGTAAAGGCATACCAGTGTACTTCGTAGGCAATCTTGTTTACAAAGGGCAGCGGCATGCGACCGGGGGCTAAGAAGCTCAGGTCGGAGTCGTAGCTCAACCCCGAGAGAATAACAATGACTTTGGGGTTGGCGATGTGCACGGCAGTGGCTCCACGATGCATGAAGTGGAGCCACTCGGCAGCACTCGAGGTCGGGCCGCGCAGCTCATTGCGCAACGACATGGCCACCACATGTGGCGTGTCGTTGAAAGTGGTGGCCATGGCCATGAGGCCATGGAGCCACTCACTTGGGTTGAAGTATTTGTCACCGAAGAATCCGTTTCCGTCGGTGGGACCACAGCACCATTGCGCCTTGCTGACGTGGTTGTCTAGCACCACCATCAGCCCCGCGGCTCCAAGTGCTGCCACCACTCTAGCATATGCCTGCAAAAAATAATAATAATAAAAAGAGAAAATTAGGTCTAGCTAGTACAACATTAGATGTTTAATGTTTTCATTTGTCTTTATTCTATCATTGAGAAGACATTTCCACAATCTATATAATAGATAATGTTGCTTCTAGTTTAAATTGTGTGCAAATTTTTGAATTAATGTTTTAGATCACAATCATTAATCCATCATCTAGATTGTAAAAAATCTAATGAAACAATAGATGTTAATTTACAGCCCAAGAATTGATAAAAGATGAGAGAAGTGTGGGAAAGCAGGCACTCAGTTCACACAAGATGAAGATGGAAAGATAATTGAAAGAAAGCATAGTTAAAGATGAATATATCATTCAAAGGGATTAAAGGCTTTGTTCTTGCCCTGGATACAAAGGAACATGGATATTAATACCTGCGCCACAGTCAGCTGCAAGAAGCCCGGGTTGTGCGCTTCTACTCTGGCGGCCGCCGAGCGGAGGTTGAGAGACTGAAAGGATTGCGCCACCGTGAGGCTCTGCTTCGTTATCATGGCGGTGGCCCAGGTGAGGCGGACGCAATTGAAGCCGAGAGAGGGGATGGCGTTGGCAATGGAGGACAAAGACTGGTGGCTCAGCCCCTCCGCCACCATTAGCTCCAGGTGGGCCGCCCAGTTCACGCACGCCAGCTTTACTCTCCGCCCAGTAGCTTCGTCCACTATCCATCTTGAACGAGTCTCCAGGGGGGTAGAACTCGCGACCTCTACCAACGAAAGTCCCAGTGTACACAATAAAATGACCATAAGCAATCTTGAATGATCCATTATATTCTCTCTCTGAATCTGAATCCAACTCAATGTCTAAAGCAAATATATGCATGAAACGAGGCAGGGGTTTGTGATAGTGAAGGTTTGTTGGGCTGGTGTGGATAGTGGAAGTTGGTGCAGAATTTCAGAGAAATGTTATGAGTCAACATGCATTAGAGGTAGCAGGTAACGTATACCAAAAACTAGTGAGCTACTCCATATTCAGGCTTATGTAATGCTCATGAATTCCACAAGCACAAAGTTTCCCTACCTAGTCCTTGTTGCGTTGATATCCAACTGCTACATTTTCACCTTCTTTCTTAGAGCAAGCATTTTTTAATTTTTGGTAGAAAATAAATAATTATATTAGGAACCAAAAGTTAATATGTTATTCTATGAAGTAGTTATGGTTTTGAGATAGTTTTGTTGATGTTGGTATTGGGAAGTCTCATTTACGTTAAATTTGACTATCTTATTTCTAACTACTTCTATACTTTTGATTTTCAAATAAAGTCAAAAGATAAAGAAACATAGATTAACAAATAGAAAATTAAAAAAAATTATCATGACTAATATCACCAATTTCTAATCTCATTAAAATTATCCAAACAATACCCACATCACAACATGACTTGATTACTCATACTAGTGCAATCTTGTAGGGGAGGAATGAATATATCCTTACAAAGTTCATCACCAATTACAAGATCAAATCTTTGTCACGTTTTTATAAAGAAGGGTAATATTGGTCTACCTTTATAGTACTAAAAATTAGTGTATATATATATACACACACATATACATATATATGTATGTAGATATATACATATATGTATGTATACATATATGTATATATAAATAAATAAACATACATACATACATGCATATATACATGTTTGTATGCATGTACATACATACAAATATATATATACATATAGACATATATATGTATGCATGTATACATGTAGATATATACAACTATATATATACATATATATACACGCACATATAGAAATATATACATATGTATGTACATGTATATATGTCTATATGTGTGTCTATATATGTATATATATAATTTTGTGATTATTTAAGTTAATAATTTTATTTTTTATGTAGTTTATAATTATATTTTAAGAAATTTAAAAAATATGTATTTTAAAAAAACAAATAACATTTACTATTCAATTGTTGAAAAATACTCAAAGAATAAGATGCATAGGACGTCAAGTTTGTTATAACCAATTTTACATATTTTCTATTTTTTCATATTATGAACTTGAAATATAATGCCTAAATAAATAATAATAATAATTTTAATAAAAATTAATTAAAAGCACAACTAGTATTTTTTAGAATACTAACCAACTAGTTTTTTTAGAATCAATAAATTTAACATGGACAAACTTATTAAAAACACAACTAGTACTTTTTTAGAATTAAAATCAGTAACCAATGTTTGAATAATAGATTTTATCATATAAGTGATTCAACCTTACATTGAATTATGTAATGGAGATTTATAATTCTTTCATTTTATTAGACTAAATTGTAGTTAGTTGGGTCTACAAAAACTAGAGAATCCACCGGGATCCCAAGTTCATAAAAAAATAGAACTAATGAAGAATTTTGAGTAGCTTTCATTTTTAGGTTATTACATTTTGGTAGTTTGATCGTGTAATTACTTTTATCTAAGGATTTTTGGCAGCCTCTTTATGTTGCAAAGGACAATATTCTAGAAAGAAAGACAATTTCTTTTTGGGAAGCAAAATTCTTATACAATTAGTTTTAAAAATGAGAATATATCAATTTGACACAGAAGAGTATGCAACGGAGTATAAACCTTTAAATACACTAGTAATCCATCTAGCTTGAAGATTTCTTTGGGATCTCATGAGTATTCACTTTCTAAATAAGCAATCTTCTTTTCAATGAAGAGAACTTTTTCTAATGGAGAATGTAGTACCCCTACCCTGTTAAGACCCTTTTTGGCCTCGTTGACTTTTCAGTGGCTTATGTGGATGGTTGATTTATTGTGATTGTGATGTGTATTCTGGTATTACACTTTGGAGTGTGTTTGGTGAATATGATTATGCATTATAGTTCATTGAGAAATAGATATTGAATATACATTAAATATTGCTTATTGATGAGTAGTTGTTAACTGTGCTTCTACATCATATTTTATTAATGAGAAAATATTAAGTTTATTTATGCGTTACTAATGATGGACTAACACATTTACCTTGTGTGCCAGTCGCTTCATGTATATGTCGTCATGTTGTATGGAAGTGTATGGGGTGCGAGGAGATGATTTTCCATCACTCATTTCGGTGAGACACGAAACGTCACAATTCTCCCTCATCGGTGTGTTTACCGTGTTTGTGTATATATATATGTATGTGCGGTTCGGTGATGCAGGGAATTGCAGGTACAAGGTATCATCTCCACCTGGCTCCACAGGTCTGAGCGTACCTAATTAACCTAATGGAAGTGGAGGAGGTAGTTCTAAGGTCCTAATGTTAACCCTAGCCTTTCTCAATTGTGAGTGTCAACGATCTTTTGTTTGCCTTGTCGGTTCGCCAAGTAGGCCACTTTTTCGATGTTGATATGTGTGTCATGTTCTATTTTGGTTTCAGTTGAGTGTTGCGTGTTATGCGTTTTGTGTGTTTAATTATTCTCTTCTGGAGTAGTTAATTAGAATTTAATATGTGTCGTGTTGATTAAAGGGAATTAAGAATAAATTATATTAGAATCATTTTTGTGGTTAATTAATTAATCGATTATTTTTAATTATCTAAGTTAGAGTGAATGTTGAATTATTAGTGAAAGTTAAATTATATTTGGCTTGACTAATTGTTTAAAGAAAAGACCATTGTTTTCATAAATTGATAAATCAAATTCTATTAAGCTAGCAAATTAGAGTATTTATTTATTGCTATATGGTGGAATTAAATATGGGTTATGCATTTTTTGAGCAATTAGTATTATTTTCCAAATTTTGGAGACTTCCAACCCTACAATGGATTTTTAAAATTTTGATTGGGAAGGATTTGTTTGGAGAGATTTTGTGGGTAGGAGCTTGTTGGATTCGAGTGGGAGAACTTTTGTTGCTACTCGGTTTTCGTGAGTTCTTTCGGAGTCTTTGGCTTCATATTTCATTTTAAAATTCTTCAACTTGAAGGTGAGTTTTATTTGATTTCTCCCTTGATTATTTATGAAATTGTGTAATTCTTGTTGCAAATGGATAGCAAATGGATTTAGAACCTTTACTCCAACTTTAATTTTGGATTTTAGTTTAGATATGAATTTGTATGTTTTAGTTTTTTTAAATGAGAATTGTTTTAGGGCAATGCTGCCCAAATTTGTATGTATGCCCAGAAAGTGAATTTTATTTCAAAAGTGTGATGTTGTTCACCCATCAACCAATCGGTTTTAAGGAATTTTTGATATGACAAGTTTTAAGTTTTTGAGTTTTTGGAGGTCCATCAATGGTGGATGGCCTCCAAAACTTGGTTATTGGTATCCTTAAACTTTTTGAAAAATGTCAATCTGATGTTTTAAGTGTGAAATTATTATGTGGAATAATGATATTAGATATGAAAATTTTAGTTGTGGATTGAATTGGATCCCTTCTCCTAGCGTTAGGGCCAATTGAGTAATTGAATACATTTGGTGGAAATGTATTGTTTTTTATTAAAAAGCAGCCAAAACCAGGGGCTGACCCGAAAGAAACAGAAAAAAGCTTTACCAACACACACACTGCAGACATGCGGCAGTCAGCCAATCCCTACTCTAGTAATCAAAAACAAAAACTGCCTACCGCTATTGGATAACCCGAGATTGAAACCAATCTCGTCCAACAAGCGCCATAACCAATAGTAAACCATCACAATGTCAATACTATAACAACTATTAAAAGTAGCAAAATTACCAAGGAACCAGGCATTCTAGCGACAAAAACTAAAGCAAAAAGGAAGGAAACCAACCATACAACCTAATTATCAGCACCCGTGTGCTTAGAGAGCATAAGCCCAATCCAGTCATCAGCTAGGAACTAGAATAGTTCCTTAGTGGTGTCGCTTCCCAACCCTTCCGGATCAGCCTTATCCTAGTGGAGCAAGCACAGTGCATCACTTTGACAGCGAATTTCTCAATCTTGTTGATATAGGACTCCAGGAGCTCCATCTTTTTCTTAACACCATTTAGATCTTCAGAGATAACACTGCAACCCGAACACTGCACCACCTCTTCCTTCTCCCCCTCTTCAGCAGCAGTCTTCCCGCTATCAGAATGTCTACCATCCCCCTCAGAAGTGTGGGGCAGGGAAGTGTTAGAATGAGGGGAGGTGTTCTTGATATCCTCCTTGATGGTCTCTGAGTCAGGGACATTAGTGCCCAAATTGGAGGAATCTGAGCCCTCTGTGGCCTCCAAATCCTCCTCCCCCTTCTCACTTTCTGCTTTCTCATAATCCTCCTCTTCTTCATTGGCATAATGCTTTCTCACAACCATTTGCTTCATCCTGGATTTGTTTCTATGGGATGTGCGCTAGGTGATACCCTCCTTAGCATCAGACTCAACAAGGAGGATTTTGGGCTCCTTTCTGGGTTTCTTGGAGGTGGGTTTCGCAACAAAAGGGTTGCATTTATTTTTTTCCCCAATTTTGAGGGGGTAGGGGGGCCCTGGTTAGGGGATTGACAAGGAGTCATCGGCTTTTTTGAAGACTTTTTTAGGCCTTTTTTAGAGCCTTCAAGGGGACCTAGAATGGAGGGGGCGGGTTGAAGAGAGATAGGTTTAGGGGGGCAAAGGGCCTTATCAAAATTGTAAAGCCTAAACATCAGCCCCTGGTGGAGGATGGTAAAATTACCCTCTTGACTCATACAATTGCGCACATCTTTGATAGTAGACTCAAGAGCATGTAGCCGAAAGAAAGGAAAGGAAATGGTGTCATGGTTGCGAAAGTGGTTTAGCAGCAGGAAGTGATAATAGTAAAACACACCATACCTTCCCTCGAGGGTGAAGTATTTCATTATGATTTTGCAAACCTAATCCCATGGGTAGGGTAAACATTCTCTGTTGAAACCCCCACGCATTCTAGTCAGTTCCTCGCCCTTTTTGAAGAAGTGGTTCATGATGTTTTCATCCGCAACCCTACTAGTTTTCTTCCATTTCCTGCCTTCGATGGAGAGACCCATAGCTTGGGCGATAACTTCTTTAGTGATTTCAAACAAAATGTCCTCCATGACCACCCTCATGTCCTTCCAACGGTTGACAAAATGCATGGAGAGCTTTTTGTCGAATCCCTTCATGGCTTCCATGAATGGGATGATACCTCCTTCCTTAGCATACATCCAGACGCATAGGTCGTTGCGAAAATAGTCGTCAATTATGTCTGGTTCAACCCAGACTAAATCCCCTCCCATGCTAGCTTCCTCCAGAGTGAAGTTGAGATATAGTGCAAGCCTATAAATGAAAATACAAAGAGGAAAACCAAAGTTGGAGTTAAGAGAAAATAAATGGTAACTAGCCGAAATAATGTGCAAGGTGTAATAATGATTTTTGGTGTTGTTTCCCAAGGTCTGCATCCACCAGCTCCGGGAAGCATGCGAAGGGACACCTCTTGATATCTCCACCAACTTGCAAAGATCTTCGTTATGGCGAGTTTCAAGTTTCTAGTTAATGTAATAATTAGGGTCCTTGTTGTGATTAATGATCAAAAGTTGGCCCTCCAACCCATCAACGATGCTAAAATAGGTGGCCAACCAAGCTAGCATCTGGCAAATAAGGTGGGGACCACTAGAAGCCAGCAAGGCAAAGCCTGCCCAATTTGAATTTAAATTTCCCGCTAGCAGCGTAGCATAGCAGCCGGCCCAAAGCAACCTATTGATTAAAGCAAAGTGGCACTTTTTTGATGGATAGAGGCGATTTGTTCATTCCAAATAAGGTCCTTCTTCTTGTCAGTGAGATAATCTAGATGCCTCTGGCAACTCATTCCTTTTATCTCTAGTACCGTCGCAGCCAGTGAGTCCGCCACCACATTCCCCTCTCTATAGATATGTTGAATTTGAAATTCCTCTAGCCAGACAATCATGGACCAAATGTCCTTGATGATATTTTTGATTCTCCAGCTGATCCCTGAAGCGCCTTTAGTGGCCTCAATAATCAATTTAGAGTCCCCTTCAATGATCAATCTTTTGATATTGGTGCCAAGGGCCAACTTAAGCCCCCCAAAAAGAGCAAGGGTTGCAGCCATGTTGCTCAATATAGAGTCAAAATTTCCTGCATAGGCCAAAACCAGGTTGCCCAAGCTGTCCCTAATAATTTCGACCCCTGCCACTGAACCACTACGAGTAGCACCATCAAAATTGAGCTTGAGCCAAAGGGGGGGGGGGGGGTGATGACCATCTGGTATTAAGCCTCTCCATATTTTTTGAATTGTCATATCGAAGGAAGCTATCTGGAAAATTCCAAGTTTTAATCCACCTCCAATCCAGAGTCATAGGGCTATCTTTCGGGGTTCTCCACTTGCCGATGATGGCATTCTCCCTGAGGTAATTCTCAGCTATGTCAGTCACCGTGTCAACCAAGCTACTGGTGTAACGAAAAATCCTATTATTTCTTTCCTTCCAGATATGCCAACAGACATGGGGAGGAATGAGTCTCCAAAAAAGTGTGACTGGCGGGTGAGCAGAGGGGCACTTCTAGTTGCTAATAAACTGTTGCAAGTCTTCCAAGAATGTCCAAGCCAAGTTGAATTTCTGTAGAACTTTGTGCCAAACCCCAAAAGCGAAGGGGCAATGGATAAAGAGGTGATTTATGCTTTCCTCAACACAATTACACATAACACATTTGTTGGCAAGCGTAAATCCCCTCCTCTTCAGATTATCAATAGTAAGGATCTTCCCGTGAAGGGTCATCCACCAGAAGAAGTTAATTTTAGGGGTGAGCTGAGAGTTCCAAACTTCTTTCCAACTGTAACAGTCATTGAAGGAGGCAACCAAGAGATTGTAGGTCAATTTAACATTGAAAGACCCTGAGGGATTCACTGTCCAAACAAGTTTATCAGTGTGAGTGAAATAGGGGATCTCGGTCCCCTTAAGAAGGGAGTGCAACTCTTCAATGATGGGGTTTACCTAGCCTGCTCAACACTCCACCAACTCACCAGGCCTAGTTGCACTCTAGACCTCCAAGTCCTTCTCAATCTCTTCTAGGTCTTGATTCTTGACCTTTCTAAGGTGTTTTGGTTAGGAACCCTATCAATTCACTATGCTACTCAGGTGTTCAATTCTGGCTTCTTGGCCTCAACTTGTCAAAATGACCTCTTGCTATTGTGAGATGATGCAGAGGTGTAGACAAGTATTCTAAAAAAAATTTAGTGCACTTGGATTCCATTATTGGTTTGCAACCTTGAGGTTTCTTACCAATTTCACAATCTTGCCTAGAAAAGGGCTACAAGGAATGAGCCCCAATTAGGCCTCCAAAACCGATTTTCTAGGGCTTGAGGGAAAATGAATCAAAGGACCCCCAAACAAGTTTGGATTTTCTTCAATGATGCACCTATTCCCAAATTATTTTTGTGGTTTTAGCCCCTGGTCTGACTGTACAATGTGTGAACCCCAAAATGAGGGTTTTGAAGGGTTTGTAAGGCCTTTAACCGGTAGTGAATGAACAAATTGGGGTTTTGATATTAAATGAATCTGTCAAAGATTCTCCTTGCATAGACAAGTATACCCCAACCCCATGGACCCCTCCAAACTCTGAAATGGTGATTTCACACACACCCCTGCACTTGGCACTTCATTTTCACCTTGTTTTCCTCCAGCTGGTTGCTCCTGAACTCGCCTAGATTAAGGTGGCAGTCATGTCTAAACACTTCTCTAGCACTTGAACCTACATGTGTACAATTTACAAGAGGTTTCCAACCATGTCCCAACTAGCCATGATGGCCACATGTGTGGGACTCATGGGGCAACCATATTTACAAGAAAATTGCTATTTACAAGCCAAAACTAGTTGTTTACAAACTTGAGCAAGAAAACACCAAAGAACAGTATATACAAGACTCTAAATTGAACCAAAAACATAATAATACACAGGAGTAACTCAATCCAAATCTGTATTAATGGATTCAATCCATATTCTATTTCAAAATGATTGAAAACAAGCCAAAATGTTGCCAACAAGACTGAAAATGAGTAGTTTCAGTTGTTGAATCTTACAATACACACTTCACCAACCTTGGTAAATGTGCAAGAGAGTATTTTTATATATTTCCCACATGTGGATTCCTCCTAGGGCATTGGACAATCCCTAACTCCACCACTAACCAATTCAAGACAAAAGTTGTCATGACAACTTTCAAAAGTTGTCACGACAACTTTTTGCAACTTTGCACTTTTGCACTTTTGGTCTCTCCACCCTATAAGACCTATATCAAAACATCACATATGACTTCTTAAACATGTCTAATACCTATTTAACCATCCCTAATGCCTATAACAATTTTTGACACTTTTGACCAACAAAAGGCTAATTTACCTACTCAAACTCACTATTTACACAAAAATGCAAACCTAAGTAGAATGAACTCAACCTAGGCCTACACTAACACAAAATAATCACTCTTGGACCCTCCTAGAGTCCTTATTCACTACTGACTTGGCTAAGCTCAGTACAAGATAAAATTGTAAAAACTAAATTCCCTAAGTCCTAGGTGCTCCTACACCATTCAGCCAAATGAATCCATTGGGGGGTATTTCCCAGACTATCAGCAAGCCTTAACTAGCAGCAGGGTATATGCATGAAGTTGTGGTACCAAAAAGGTGCCACACTTCAAAAAAAATAAAAAAGCGCATAAGGCGCTTGCACTATAGGGTGCACGCCCTATAGTGCATGCACCTTATGTGCATTGTAAACTTCAAAAAAACCCTGCTCCGCATTTTGGATGCACTCTGCATTCCAAACCCATGTTTTGGAATTTTTGGGTGCCATTTTCTTGCGCTCGCCCTTTGTAAAAGTTTGAAATTGGGCACTAAGTTGTCCATCTCTCATCAAAATGCCGCCACGCCATCGAAGAGCTCGAAGAGGTATGTATTTTTATTTTCTTATTGTCATTTTTTTTATTAATTTGAAGATTAAACTAGGTTTATTGATTTAAATTTATTTTCATTATCAGGAAATGAGATTAGACAAGAAAATGTTGAAAACACTCAATCACCTCCTCATGAAGACCATATTGAAGAAGAAGCACATCAATCACCTCCTCATGAAGACCATATTGAAGAAGAAGCACATCAATCACCTCCTCATGAAGACCATATTGAAGAAGAAGCACATCAAGAACCTCCTACAATCCCTATACATCCCATAGGTACACAAGAAAACCTATTAGGTCAAATAGAAAATAGCCAAAAAGAGCTTGAAGGTTTAATCACAAGGCTAAAAGATCCCACTGGAACAAACTCCCATAGGACAAACCTTGCCAGTTCTTTGCAATCTATTGTATCTCACATACAATCTATGAGTGGGCAAATAAATTTTTGGTCCCATAAGAAGGAAGATAAAAAGCAATTTTATGCTGACAAATTATCATATGCGGCAGTGAAGAAAAAGAAAATTAATAAATTTGACTTGTGTGCTCTTTTTACGGACCCCTAAATGAATCAACCTTTACACCCTGGATGTAGGAGATTCCCTATTCATTGGTGTCATCATGAAGGGATTAAGAACAATTTTTGGGATAGGTGGTGGATGGTATTTGATCAGCCCCCATGCAATAATCATGAGGTACCCCAATACTTTTTTAGAAAACTGTACTGTGAGTTTGTCCTTAATGAGATCCCAAACTATTTTGATTTTCTAGATTTCCAAGGTAGAGGTGGGGGTTCCTCGCATGATAGAGAGGGTGCACAGCGTGATCCAAATCTCCCACCAAGACCCTTGGCCAGACCTATGATGGAGCATGTTATTATTCCTTCCATTGTGAAGGAGAGTATTGAGGTCGAAACTCTAGACTCGATTAGCTCACTCACTCAGACCCTTATATAGTATGTTAGGCTTCTAGTAGAGGGTGATGTGAGTGATGATGTTGATTCTTCTAGGCATCAAGTTTCAGCTCATTTTTGTTGATCTTGTGGTTCTCTTTGCACTTATGATCCTAATAGTTCTGAGAATGCACGTGCACAAGCGAAGTTTGCTAATGAGAACATTGTCATGACAGAATCCTTGTTGAATGAAACATTTGGCATTGATACCCAGGTGAATTTCATTACAAGTTCATTTCATTCTTTTTATTAAATCTTATATGTAAATTTGAGAATATATCTAAATTAGTAAATTATTATGATAAAAAATCAAGGTCAAAGTGTTCACAATACTAGCAACATTCTTGCAGCACCCTTTTTCACTACTTCGTCAACTCCACAGGTATACAACGAGCGAAAAAATATTATTATTATATGTAGATAGTTGAACCTTATGTGAATGATTTTCTAATTACTCATTTTGGATGTCAAATAGTTTGATGCTAGAGCTTCAACATCAACACCTCGTAGTGTATTTCATCGACAATCTTTCACCCAGGTAAACAATTTATCTTTAATGTTGTTATTAAATAATATAGATAGTATTGGCGATTAATCAATATACTTTGTTTAATTTTTAGATGTTGACATCAGAGACTCCTCCTGTTGTTCGCGCATCAATGGAGTGCGGTGTTGTTGCAGCAGTAGCAAGTTCAACTGCTTTAACAGAAGTATGAGACATATTTGTAAATTTAGTAAAATTAGCATTACATTTGTTATCTTAATAATATGTTATTAGAAATTTAACGACACTTGTATTTAGTTTAATTTATATTGTGATGCTTATAGGAGGGTCTTGTCACTCCAGATCATGAACGTGCACTTGTTGTGGATGAACATCATGATTATTTGTATGCGGTAAGTGACTATTCTATTATATGTCATTCTAAAATTCAATTTTTGTATATGCTAACATCATTCTTTTCATTGTATCAGGTAGAGTTATAAAAAAGTTTGGAGAGGAGGTCAAGTGGACGTACTCGAAAGACACCTGCATCATATACATCTCCATCCCCTCGATAGGAAAGGATATCTCGTGATCTGTTTCCTTCCCCTAGAGGGAAATGAATAGAATAGGGTCCTATGTTGTATGCCTATATGGCAATTTTGAACATATGTTTTGTATTACGAATATGTGACATTCTATCGCCATATGGCTTTTGGCAAACTCCTATTTGACTTTATTGGATACCATGTTGTATGCCTATATGGCAAATTTGAAGATATGTTTTGTATTACGAATATGTGACATTCTATGTCCATATGGCTTTTGGCAAGCCCCTATTTGACTTTATTGGATATCATGTTGTATGTCTTTATAGCAATTTTGAACATATGTTTTGTTTTATGAATATGTGAAATTCTAAGTCCATATGGCTTTTGGCAAGCCTATTTGTTTGTATTGAATATATTTGATAGTTTTAACGGTATACAATGTTGCATGGATTTGTAGCTTTTTGGTTAATGAAAATCATTTATCATGGTTATCCATAATTGTAGTACAAATGATTAGATGAATAATTGCACAAAGTTTATTCTTACTTAAGCTTTGAACCTAAATATGTGTTTGTAATCCAAGACACAAGCCACCCCGATGCATACGAGCTGACAGTTTGGTGCCGCAACATGACCCCGCAAGATCAGACGGATCATTCTTATGATTAACGGGCGCTGAGAAACGTGATGCCGAATATTGACAACTTTGAGCAATTTGAGCACTTGGGCGATTTAGCTACTAGGGTGTGTCCCGCAACGATCGGGTGAGTTGGAGAGAAAAAAGAAGGCATTCCTAGCATAAACCCGGCCACCCCGATGCATACGAGCTGACGGTTCGGTGCCGCGACAAGAGAATTGAAATATGGGGCATTGTGCAACTTTTCATTGAACTCATCTGATGCTTTTTGTCGCAACCAAGAAAGAGTCACCACGAGCAACTAGATCCAAGTCTACCAAAACTGAGAGAGGCTTTTTTAGAGTGCCATAACACGACCCCATAGGATCAGATGGATTATTCTTATGATTAATAGGCACCGAGAAACGCAATGCCGAATATTGACAACTTTGAGCAATTTGAGCACTTGGGCGATTTCGCTGCTAGGGTGTGTCCTGCAATGATCAGGTGAGTTGGAGAGCAAAAAGAAGGAATTCCTAGTGTAAACCTGACCACCCCAATGCATATGAGCTAACGGTTCGTTGCCGCGATGAGCGGATTGAAAGATGGGGCATTGTGCAACTTTTCATTGAACTCATCTGACGCTTTTTGTCGCAACCAAGAAAGAGTCGCCATGAGCAATTGGATCCGAGTCTACCGAAACCGAGAGAGGCTTTTTTAGAGTGCCATAACATGACCCTGCAAGATTAGATGGATTGTTCTTATGATTAACAGGGGCCGAGAAACGTGATCCTGAATATTGACAACTTTGAGCAATTTGAGCACTTGGGCGATTTCGCTGCTAGGGTGTGTCCCGCAACGATCAGGCTAGTTGGAGAGGAAAAAGAAGGAATTCCTAGTGTAAACCCAGCCACCCCGACGTGTACGAGCTGATGGTTCGGTGTCGCAACGAGCGGATTGAAAGATGGGGCATTGTGCAACTTTTCATTGAACTCATATGACACTTTTTGTTGCAACCGAGAAAGAGTCACCACGAGCAACTGGATCCGAGTCTACCGAAACTGAGAGAGGTTTTTTTAGAGTGCCATAACATGACCCCGCAGGATCAGATGGATCATTCTTATGATTAACAGGCACCGAAAAATGCAATGCCGAATATTGACAACTTTGAGCAATTTGAGCACTTGGGTGATTCGCTACTAGGGTGTGTCCCGCAACGATCGGGCAAGTTGGAGAGAAAAAAGAAGGAATTCCTAGTATAAAATAGTCCACCCCAATACATACGAGCTGACGGTTCGGTGCCGTGATGAGAAGATTGAAAGATGGGGCATTGTGCAACTTTTCATTGAACTCATTTGATGCTTTTTGTCACAACCGAGAAAGAGTCGCCATGAGCAACTGAATCTAAGTCTATCAAAACCGAGAGAGGCTTTTTTAGAGTGCCATAACATGACCCTGCAGGATCAAACCGATCATTCTTATTATTAACGGGCACCGAGAAATGCGATGACGAATATTGACAACTTTGAGCAATTTGAGCACTTGGGCGATTTCGCTGCTAGGGTGTGTTCCGCAATGATCGGGCGAGTTGGAGAGAAAAAAGAAGGCATTCCTAATGTAAAACTAGTGACCCTGACGTGTATGAGTTGACGGTTCGGTGTCATGACGAGCGGATTGAAAGATGGGGCATTGTACAACTTTTCAGTGAACTCATCTGACGCTTTTTGTCGCAACCGAGAAAGAGTCGCCATGAGCAACTAGATCTGAGTCTACGAAAACTAAGAGAGGATTTTTTAGAGTGCCATAACATGACCCCGAAGGATCAGACAGATCATTCTTATGATTAACAGGCGCCGAGAAACGTGATGCCAAATATTGACAACTTTGAGTAATTTGAGCACTTGGGCGATTTCGCTGCTAGGGTGTGTCCCGCAACGATCGGGCGAGTTGGAGAGAAAAAAGAAGGCATTCCTAGCGTAAACCCAGCCACCCCGATGCGTATGATCTGACGGTTCGATGTCGCGACGAGCGGATTGAAAGATGGGGCATTGTGTAACTTTTCATTGAACTCATCTGATGCTTTTTGTCGCAACCGAGAAAGAGTCGCCACGAGCAACTAGATCCGAGTCTACCGAAACCAAGAGAGGCTTTTTTAGAGTGCCATAACATGACCCCGCAGGATCAGATGGATCATTCTTATGATTAACGGGCGCTGAGAAATGCAATGCTGAATATTGACAACTTTAAGCAATTTGAGCACTTGGGCAATTTCGTTGCTAAGGTGTGCCCTGCAATGATCGGGCGAGTTAGAGAGAAAAAAGAAGGCATTCCTAGCATAAACCCGGCCACCTTGATGTGTACGAGCTGATGGTTCAGTGTCGCGATGATCAGATTGAAAGATGGGGCATTGTGCAACTTTTCATTGAACTCATCTAACGCTTTTTGTCGCAACCGAGAAAGAGTCGCCACGAGCAACTGGATTCGAGTCAACCGAAACTGAGAGAGGCCTTTTTAGAGTGCCATAACATGACCCCACAGGATCAGATGGATCATTCTTACATGTCACTGTAGCGTCCTAAAATTGTGACACTTGTAATTTCGACTACATTTGGGTCTTCACGATGGCGATGCAACACGGAACCTGAATGGAGACCCCGAAACTTGTTCATGACACCAAAAACTGCATTTTTCAGCACCCTGGCCTGATCCTCCTTGCACCCCGCTGTCCCTGGAGGTGGGACCATGGCGCCCAGCGCCCTGGTCCTTCAGGACTAGGGCGCCCAGCGCCCTGGTCCTTCAGGACTAGGGCGCCCAGCGCCCTGGTCCCCCAGGACCATGGCGCCCAGCGCCCTAGTCCCTGGCCCTATTTTGGGCCCGATCTCTTTTGGGTCTCGGGTCTTTATGTTTGCAAATTGGAAAATAACATTTCCTGGTCGGCCTAAGGTCAGGAAAATCAGTCTTTTAACCCTAATTGGCAAGTATATAAACTACATTTCCTCTCTCAAAAAGGGAGGAGGACATATGTGTGCAAGAGGCAGAAACGATATTCAAACATTTAAGCATTCAAGCATTCAAGCATTCCTTCAAGCAATTGATCATTCTAAGTCTCCATTCAAGGCTAAGTGTTGCATTCAAGACAAGGATTCAACCATTGAAGAGGAGATCACTTACAACACATTACATACTACATACATTACACCTTCGCATGTAAGAATACAAACATTCTTACAACAAGGTATCAGTACTTGTTTACATTACAAACATTTACATTTACAGCATTCCCATTTCTTGGTTAATTCCAAAACCAGGGTTTGACCTAAAGGCAAACCCCTCATCCCTAACCCCCCAATCGTCCTCTCTCTTCTGTGTGTAGGTTGCAGGTACGTGGCTATAATTGAAGATCTGGAATCCTTGTGCAGAGACGAACAGATCCCCCTTCGTTTCACGGATTTTTCGGAGGACCGTGTGCACGCCGGGCGCCATCGTCCCATCAACTTTCGCTCAAATTTGCAGAACAGTACTGTCTCGACATTTTACTGCTAATTCCAGGTCCGCAGCTTCATATCATATCCCTATCTCTATTTATAAGTGAATATTTCCCACTTTACATGCATTCCTAGTTCAATCTTTCTATCTACATTTCTTTACAAAAGAGGGTATCCTTGATGTCTTAACCCTTGAAACTCATATAGAATCCAATCTTGCATTGCGTGGGATTGGATCTTGTGGGTTTCAACCCCTCTTTTGAATGTAAAGTCTCCCCTAAGTGAAAACCATCAACCCTAGTGACTCTCCCTTCTCTCTCCTTGGAGTTGGGGAGGGGAGAACGACTAGGGTTCGATTTTTCTGCTTTACATTTTGGTGAACCCGACGTGAAACATCCTTTCTGATTATTCATGATTAGATCTGAAAAATTGGCTTCCTTGATTACATTTCCATGTTTGATCTTTTGCAAAATTTAGAGGTTGATTGCATAAAAACCCTAAAATTTTCTTTTTAGTAATTAAACTTGTGAAATGTTTAATGGTTAATGCTTGTTTCAGATCTACCCTTCTATTGTAAATTTTCAATTCAAATTGGTGCTTTAATTCTGAAAATTAAGTGGTTAAATGTCAAAACCCTAATTTTTAAAACCTTCTTGATCCAACCTTTGACTGATAATTTCACTAACCAAAACACCTCCAAATCGGCTGTAACTTTGGATTCCGCAATAAAATCACAATATCTTTCATCCCTGAAAATTTGGAAAAAAGTTGCGAGGACCATGTGCACTCCGAGCGCCATCGTCCCCAACATTTTTTCTGAAATTTCGGGAGCTAGATCTTACTGTATTTTTCTGCTAAAATCCAGAATTTTGAATGATTTCATTAATTCTAACACTTTCAAAATTACAGTCAAACTTGGTCTAGGGATTGCTTGGATTAAGGCTTCTAGTCATTCAAAAATTGGTGAAATTGAAATTCATGTCAAATTTGTGTTTCTTACTGTCCTAAATCTGAAAAGTGTGTTGGTGTTCATTCAAAATTTCAGTGCTTCATTCAAATTCTTGCAATTTGTGACTTTTGAAATTAAGTGCTTAATTATACCAACTTTGATTTCCGCTTTCAAAATTGAATTTTTCGTGAAATTGAGTCAACTTTTAAAATTCAAAACTTGCATTGCTCTTAACATTCCCTCTAAAATCATAAAATTCAAAATTTCAGTTTCCCTCTCTTTTTCAAAATTCAAATTTTGCATTTTTCGACAATCTTGGTAGGGTTCAATTTTGAGATTGCAACTTTAATTTGGCCTATCTACAGATCGTAAAATCACTCAATTTTTTCAGATTAGCTTTAAAATCATCATTACTTTCATCCCTGAAAATTTCGAAAAAAGTTGCGAGGACCGTGTGCACTCCGAGCGCCACGGTCCCGGACATTTTTTCCGAAATTTCAGGAGATTGTCCTGATTGCATTTTACAGCTTAAATCTAGGAGATTGGCTGATTTTATTGAAATTTGCTACCTCTAAAATTCAAAATCTTCTCTCTCTCTTTAGTGCATGAGTTTTACAACAATAAGCCCTACTTACACTATTCCCGTTAGACGAAGCCTTAGAATTAAGTCTTTCCAAGGTTTAATTACTGAGGAGATGGAACCTAATTTGAATGGCCTTTTTAACGAGGACATGGATAATTCCTCTAATCCTCTTAATGATGAAGAAGCTCTCCATGAGGTTTCTGTAGAACAACTTTCAAAATTGGATAACCAATTTGATGATTTTCGACAATGGATGTCTCAAGAATACCCCGATAGCGAAGCTCTTTCATTAATTGAGGGTCTGAAACGTATGGTTCAAAGTGATAAGAATGGAATTGATATTTTGCGTGGTATTGCACACATTGTGGATTCAAATGTGATGCCTATGAAGAGTTGTGCCGAAACTTTAGGTTATACACAACCTCCTACTCAAGTCAATCATTCTATTCCTTTGATGACTCCTATTGCTAGTACTCCTACTTTTACATCAAACATAATGACTACTTCAACACAAGACATTCCTCCTATGATCACCAGTCATGGGGGCAATCCCTCTTCTTCAATCAACCCTCTTCCTTCATTCAATCCAACTTCTTCATTCATTCCTTCAATGAGTGTTCCTATTATATCACCACAAATGAACATGACGCAAGGGGGCAATTCATTTAACCATTCTATTCCTCCTTGTAGTGTTCCTCCTTTCCAATCAATGACTAACTATCATAGTGTCCCACCACCTTACTCTCTACCTTCTTTCAATAACATAACACCTCCATCACAATCTAACACGTCTAATATGAACTCTTCGACTGAAGCGACCATTAACAATCTTGCACAAACTGTCTCTTCTTTACAGCAACAAATTGCCTCTATGAATCAATCTAAGTTTAGTGTGCCCACATTTGATGTTGCGAGCCCACTTTCTCTTGACATTGTTCGAGCTATCCCCCCTAAACATGTTGAAATTCCACATTTGGAGCTTTATAATGGTAAGGGTGATCCTCTAACACATGTTAAGACCTTTCAAACAATATGTACTGATTTTGCTTATGACCAAAGGTTGCTTGCAAAACTGTTTACTAGAACATTAAGAGACAAAGCCCTACAATGGTATTGCTCGTTGCCGTCCTATTCTATTACTTCTTTCGAACAACTTGCCAATGCTTTTATTCAACAATTTCAAAACAATATAAGTCCTAAAGTTACTTTGATTGACTTAATGCATTGTAAACAAGGTGTTAAAGAAAAAGTGACTGATTTCATTGGTAGATATAAGCATTTGTATGCTCAAATATCCTTTCCAGTGCCTGACAATGATATTCAAAGAATCTTTATTTCTAATTTAAAAAAAGATATTAGAGAAAAACTCTTGTTTTCTGAGTTTACTTCTTTCCAACAGTTGTGCGCAACTCTTCACAATTATCAACTGACTGTGAGCCAAATGGAACAAGCAAATCCTATGGCTCCGAGTGATAAGGGTGATAGTAGTCAACAACCATTTGGGAAGTTTAAACCGAACAGAGAGTCATTTAAATTCAATGAAAACATCATCAACAACAATGTGAATGCAGCATCAGGTGTGCCTCCTATTTCTAAGTTTTTCAGGAAAGAAAGAAAGTTTACTCCTTTGAATGAATCATTGCATAGTATTATGAATAAGTTATTGGAACAAAATGTGCTTACTCTCCCTCCTATAAGGCAAATAGATCCTGCAAAGATTAATTCACCCTATTTTGATAACAAATCTTTTTGTCAATTTCATCGTCATCCTGGGCATGATACTGAAAAAAATTTTGCTTTAAAGGGTAAAATTCAAGATTTGATTGATAATAATACTATTTCTGTTTCTGGTGTGAATGATAAAGGCAACACATCTGTAGCTCCTCCTAACCAAAATCTTCAGATTTTTACGGATCCATTGCCTTCTCATACCTCTAATGCGATTGATACTACTGATTCCTCTGTCTCACCTGATGATCTCGTGTCTATGACTCCGAATGTGATTAACTTTGTGGAACAGCAGAAAATCCCTAAAGAACCTTCCATCACCTTTGATTCTAGTGAAACTATCAGGGCACCTGATGGTCCTTTATATATAGTTGCAAAAGTCAAAAATACACCTTGCCGTGGAGTGCTTATTGATCCTTCTTGCATGGTTAATGTCATTACTGAAGAGTTTCTTTTTACTTTGCAATTGAATCAAGTAATCTATGATGAAACAAATGTGGTTGTAAAACTATTTGATGCATTTTCTTCTCCTGCAATTGGTTCTATTACATTACCTATTGAGGTCCATAACAAATCCCTTGATGTGGACTTTGCTATTATTCCATCATCCGAACAATTTCGTGTGAAGCTAGGCTATCCTTGGCTATCTTCCATGAAAGCTATTGCTTCTCCTATTCACAAGTGTTTGAAATTTCCCCATAATGGTGAAGTTGTTACTGTCAATCATAGTCTCTTTAAACCAGCTGAAAGAACTTCTAGTGTTCCTATTGATTACTTTTGGCCTAAACAATTCCAATCTCTTCCTCCGCGAAGTGATCATCTTTTCAAATCTTATCAAAAGTGGAAAAAAGATATGATCCTTTCTCTAAGTGAACCTAGAACACCCAAACTTGACATTCCTATCGTTCTTGAGAAGGAAGTTCTTCCTTTGAAAGATAAAACCCATGTCTTTCCTCAAGAAGATTCCTCACCCATTCCTATGGATGTGACTATGCCTATATCTAATAAACTTCCTAAAGGTAGACCTATACCTCCTCATCATGATGGGCTTGGTCTCCTTCCTAAACCAAATATTCCTCCTTTGTATGGAGCAGTTCCTCCTCCTTCCTCTTATGGAGAGAAGAGACCTTCCTCTTCTCCTATTATTCAACCTAAGAGACCTCAACCTAAACACCCAAGTGATAAGGATGAGAACATTCCTCCTCCTCAATCTTCTCAACTTCCTACTAAGACTAGACGGAATCGTTCTACACGTGAACGCCGACGAAAGCGTCGTCTTAGAGCTCAGGCAGCTGCTTCTCAAACTTTGCAATCCCCAAAAACACCTTCAGCTAGCATTATTCTGTTTTCTCCTCAGCCGAAAATTGAGCCAAAATCTCCTAAACATAAGATGCATGATGGTCTTGATCCTGTGTGAGTTAAAGATCCTATTTTTATAAATCTTGATGATGATATAGATGAAAATGTTATTCATGATGAAAATGTTACTCCTATTCATTCTGATAGTGAATATGAATATGTTGATGTTGATAACCATTTATCTAACTCATTTTCTAAAGCACTTATCCTAGCTCCTAGACAAGAACAACGTGGCTTGGAACATGAACATAGCCCTTGTTTGGATCTTGTGATAGCTCCATCTGCTGTGTTGGATGTTCCTCCTCTAGCGTGTTTCCTACCTTCCCGAAATATTGATCAGCAAGATCGGGGGGTAGATGACGTGCTAGACTAGTTTCATTAGCATAGCAGATTCTCTCCTCCTCTCTTTTGTTACTTCTTCTATGTATTATTCTCATTCTTCTATTTGTTGTCCTTAGTGTTGTCTACTTGAGGACGATGCAAAGCATTGAGATCTCTTTTGGTCTCTCTCATGTTGACTCAAAAGACACATGTGTTCCCTTCTTCTAGGTGACCTTCCTTGATTGGGGAATGAAGAACAATTATGCATACATACATATGATATACATGAATTATCATACAGCATACTGACCCCAAGGAAAGCGAAGTCCACTCGTGCTTTGTGTTTTGTGTCTATTATCCTTGGGTTTATCTCACACTTGGGGGCTAAATCCTTGTGATAACGTGCTCCTTTCCCTTTTTTTCATTTCTTATGTGTATCACTACCTTAAAGCAATCACCCCCGGTGAGGCGTGTGCGATCGCTTTAACGTAGGGGGGCATACATCCCGTTCATATCTTTTCAAGATACTTGAAAATTTCTTGACAAATTTAGCTTTGCCTTGAAAATTTTTGATATCTTTCTTGCATGACTCATAGTGAGGGAACCTTACTACTGATAGTCATGGTTCTCCCTCATGACCTTCCCTTTTACTTTGTCAATTAAAGTCATAAGATCTTTAGTCCACTGGGGGCTTGGTGTATCTTGCCTCCTTGACGTGGTGAAAGTTTTTCAATGTTGTTTCCTTGTACTTTACCGGAAGTATTGGCATACGCTTATACTCCCGCTAAAGTGGGGGCTAAATGTAGCGTCCTAAAATTGTGACACTTGCAATTTCGACTGCATTTGGGTCTTCACAATGGCAATGCAACATGGAACCTGAATGGAGACCCTGAAACTTGTTCATGACACCAAAAACTGCATTTTTCAGCACGCTGGCCTGATCCTCCTTGCACCCCGCTGTCCCTAGAGGTGGGACCATGGCGCCCAGCACCCTGGTCCTTCAGGACTAGGGCGCCCAGCGCCCTGGTCCCCCAGGACCATGGCGCCCAGCGCCCTGGTCCCTGGCCCTATTTTGGGCCCGGTCTCTTTTGGGTCTCAGGTCTTTATGTTTGCAAATTGGAAAATAGCATTTCCTGGTCAGCCTAAGGTCGGGAAAATCAATCTTTTAACCCTAATTGGCAAGTATATAAACTACATTTCCTCTCTCAAAAAGGGAGGAGGACATATGTGTGCAAGAGGCGGAAACGATATTCAAACATTCAAGCATTCAAGCATTCCTTCAAGCAATTGATCATTCTAAGTCTCCATTCAAGGCTAAGTGTTGCATTCAAGACAAGGATTCAACCATTGAAGAGGAGATCACTTACAACACATTACATACTACATACATTACACCTTCGCATGTAAGAATACAAACATTCTTACAACAAGGTATCAGTACTTGTTTACATTACAAACATTTACATTTACAGCATTCCCATTTCTTGGTTAATTCCAAAACCAGGGTTTGACCTAAAGGCAAACCCCTCATCCCTAACCCCCCAATCGTCCTCTCTCTTCTGTGTGTAGGTTGAAGGTACGTGGCTATAATTGAAGATCTGGAATCCTTGTGCAGAGACGAACAGATCCCCCTTCGTTTCACGGATTTTTCGGAGGACCGTGTGCACGCCGGGCGCCATCGTCCCATCAACTTTCGCTCAAATTTGCAGAACAGTACTGTCTCGACATTTTACTGCTAATTCCAGGTCCGCAGCTTCATATCATATCCCTATCTCTATTTATAAGTGAATATTTCCCACTTTACATGCATTCCTAGTTCAATCTTTCTATCTACATTTCTTTACAAAAGAGGGTATCCTTGATGTCTTAACCCTTGAAACTCATATAGAATCCAATCTTGCATTGCGTGGGATTGGATCTTGTGGGTTTCAACCCCTCTTTTGAATGTAAAGTCTCCCCTAAGTGAAAACCATCAACCCTAGTGACTCTCCCTTCTCTCTCCTTGGAGTTGGGGAGGGGAGAACGACTAGGGTTCGATTTTTCTGCTTTACAGTCACTAACATCGATAAAAACCATGCCAAATTTTGACAATTTTTTACACTTTGAGTGATTAACAACAAATGAGCTTTTTTTACATCTTTTACCATATCAGCAGGGTATACTTCACGAAATGATCTCATGTGATCTCTAATGGTCCAAAATGACATTATTTACATAAAATCACACAAAACAAGACAAAAACACAATTTTTTATGTTATAATGCCTCGAGTAGTCAAAAATACAAGTCATGTACATATATCCAAATAAGATTGATATTACAATTTTTTATATTTACATATAATCCAATGAACCATCTGGATCTGCTCTACTCTCTATCATGTCTAGTATGGCCTCATGGTTAGACTCACGAACCTTGCATAGGTTCTTGTTTAGTGGTCTACCCCCATATCTGATCAAATGAACATTTGAAGCTACAACAAGGTTAGAATAATGAAGAATCTTCCTATGTTTCTCGAAGTCCTCGAAGAACCACAAGTTAGACTTCTTCACTGGGTATCTTCTAAGCCATGTACCAATAACAACTACTGATCCTGTGGGGTACTCAATATTTTCTCCATCTACCACAGGGTGATCCAATTTCTTTTTTGCATCCACACAATGACACAAGTAATAATTTGTTCCTTCTTCATTGTCTTCAGCTGCAATTACTGCATAAACATGCCCTGAAATGATAAAGTGAGAAGAATTTAGCAAACAACTAAGGTAAAATATTAAAGTAAAAAAAATTGCATGTGGATAATTTACCTGGTTGGACTAAATCTGACACATGGTCAAAGTCAATTGATGCTTCCATCTGTGTGAGTTGTAGTGCACTCGGAGGTCGGTATGTCTCAAGTGGGATTAGAGGTCTCATACACCATTCGTCCACCCACTCCTTTGACTCACAGTCATTATAGGCACCATCTCTACATGAAGAACAATAACATGCCATCCGCTACGTATGGATAGTCCATGAACCTGCATTAGAGCTTTTGAAAGAGTGTAGCTCACTCGATCCTGTCAATGTACAACAATCTTCTAATTTTGCAATGTTAGTATCATCTACCAACCAAAAAAATCTGCGAACTGAAGACTTACCTTGATTACTTGGACCAATTGTACCATTGCACCATTGAACAATTGATTTTGCATCTTTCAAGTTTGCATTCCCTTTGTACTTTAACTCTTCTTGTGCTAAAGCTCTTTTAATACATGCTCCAGCACCATCATGCTCCCCTTTTCCATGCCCAGCCTCAAAGAAATTCCACATATGTTGAATACCAGTCAACTTATGCATCCTACTCAACCAATAAAACATCTGAGAGTTCTTAAATTGTGATGCACAATTATCTGACCATATGATATGTTGATGGAATGATATGCCTCGGCTAGCCAAATCATCGTAGAATATCTGAAAACAACCTTGCACAAACTCTGTAGAGTGTGAGCAATCATTACTGATGTAAAAATGATACTCCCTCAATATCTTCCTATCCTCTTCCATACTATCATGTGCATGAATGAATGCTATATGCACAAATGTGGCAACTTGTGTGGAGTTGTAATATTGTGATTGCACCTCGTTCTGCGGTTGTAGTGTGTAGTTTTCTGCAAAGTCAACAATTGAAATGATTGTATGAAGTGGAAATGTTCCTTGCATAGCTTAAATTGTGAGTCCAACCAAGGAGCTCGATGGTTATGCCTTGCATACTCATACACTATATTCTCATGAAAGATGCCCATAAACTGATACACTGGAATCTTCTCACTAACCAATTCACACCTTTTTGCTTCTTTTCCATCTTTTAGCATGTAGGCCATTGTCTTATATTTTTCAAATTCTACTAATTCATTACCAATTTCTTGTCCAATATCCATATGTTGACAAATTTGTAAATGTCGCAATCCACCACAATCAACACATGTGCCATCCAAGCAACACTTATTGTAATATACTTGACCATCTACTCTTTCACATAAGATGCTAGATATGAATTCCCTTGAAGATGTCAGTGTACCATTTATGTTGCATTCCTGCAAAACATTGTTAGCATGCAAATCTATACATATGCGTTGATAAACATCATAATGGTTAGAAAATTCAATATGTACTCTACAACAACAAGTTGTGCGTGTGTGGTTTATTTTGACATAAAAAGGCTTTACCATTTCAAAGAATCTTTGACTAATTTTTATTTGAGGATACATACGTTGGAACTTGGCAAAAAATTGTGTTTGAGTCATATCCAAAAAATGTTTCGGATGTGGATCATGGATTTTACTACCAATCCTCCTTCTTACAACATCTCTTTGATTTGGAGAGACCCTTGTGTTATTCTTCCAAAAATCTTCAGTTAGGGATCTCAAGGCTTCAACAATTGCTTTATCTTTCCATGGTAATCTACTAGAAAATGCCCATAACTCATTGTTATATGGATCCTCCGCTCTTTGTCGCCTTCCCAAATCTCTCATTAGAGTTTGTCTACTTGTCTTTCTAAGGAGGTGAGCTTTCTTAGTTTGAGTGCTTACAATTGTTGATGTAATGACACGTCGTGTGGCGTTACTATCTGTAGTCACATAAATCTGTCCAGCTTAATTAAATAAATATTTGCTATTTATTTGATTAAAAATCCACTAGCCATCAGTTAATTAAATAAATATTTAATTAATTCATCTCCAAACATTCTTCTATTAATTAAATAAATTATTCAATTTATTTTAATTAATTCATTAAACCAAATACAAATCAATTAAATAAATAAAATCTATTTATTTAATTAAATCCCCCTTTTCCTCTTTTAAATAAATTAAATAAAACATTTATTTAAATCATTATCCCCACCCCACTTGCATTTTCCTACAAATGCAACTTGCACACATTTTGAAATAAATGAATTTTTATTTTAAATAAAATCCTATTTTCCCTCACCCACCAAATCCACTTGCAAAATCTAATCCCCTTCTAGATTCTTCTAACCCCTTCCTAATTAGCCTAATCCATCCCCTAAATATTGTCACATTCCTAAGCAAAGGGAAGTCACTTCTCAAAATCCTCAAAGTCTTGGATAACCATTAAAGGTTTTCAACCTTCAACCACTTAAATCCTCAAAGTCTTTGATAGCCATTAAAGGCTTCCAACTTTCAACCACTTAATCCCCAAAGTCTCCAATAACCATTAATGGTTAACCCAAACCCTCCTACATGGTTAAAACATTTGTTTTGACTCAACCTCTACTCAACCCAAGGGTCTCATCAGGTCATTAATGCTTTGACCATGATTATCTCTTAATCATTTGCACAAAGGTTTATCCTTGGATTAACTCCTAATTCAGTGGGTAAACCTAACTTAGACTTGACCCTTAACCTTTAGATAACCATGAGGTCTTCTCAAGCCTTTAATGCCTCCAACCTCTTCTTTCAACCCAACCCTATGTTGACATTTGTCACCATTTCATTGGTGTCAATTGTGCACATGGATCCCCAACTTTCAAGCTTGACCCTTGATTAAACCTTTCAATCTCAACCATCCATTGCTCCATTTTTCCTATAAATAGAGCCCATTCCTTCATACTCCACATCCTGAAAACTTGTATGCATCTAAGCTATAGACATTTTAGAGAGCATTTAGCATAAGCAATCTAACATCTTATCATTTTTGTTAAAATACATCATTTTAGCATTAGTATTAGCTTTTTATTTCACATTTTGAGCTATACTACAATCTCAATCCTCCATAAGCATCCATAGTGCAAAAAGCTGTTGAGAGCTACACTATTTTGGAACTTGGAGAGGAGAGGAACAAGGGAGAAGGAGCTAAGGCCATGCTAAGAGGCAGTTGGAGATGCCTCATAATCTTTGTTTCGTTTATTAGATACATTAGCATGCTTTTAGTGTCTCTCTTGGAATGCCTTCATATGTTTTAGTTTTTTATTGACTAACGCTAATGCTTTGTGTGTTTTGTGTTCTTTGATCTTAAACTAACCTTGTGCCATTTAGGAGGGCATCACTATCTTTTGTGCATGAGTTAGAACCAATAGTATCATATGCATTCATCAGATTCTTCACAATAGATTTGTCGCTTGATTCAATCGATGTTCTTAGCCCAAAAATCTTCATTATAGGCCTAAATTTCAGATTTCTCATCATTTCAACAAATAGTTGACATCTTCATGTCTCATTTAAAGGCTCAAAAAATATTTTCCATATTTGGTTAGCATGTCTTTGACAAGTATGCTTCAGAATATTGTCAACCATTGGTTTCAAAACATTAGCATCAATATCAATCAAATACTTAGGCTTTCTATGAAAAACTCTAGGAGGTGTTCTCAAACTTTGAGTTACCTCAAGATTAGGAATGTCAACAATATTAGGGATAGGTGGCATACCTTCAACCGGAGATTAAATTGATGTCATACCTTGAAATTGAGGTGTACAAGATGGTGTAGCTCCAATACTTGATGTCAGTCGTGAAGTACTTGCAACGTCAAATGTCATAGAGGGAGTGCATTCAATATGAGAAGTTGTAGACACCAACGGTGTGCCAATAAGAGATGGTGTGCCTTCAACTTGAGATGTAAGAGATGGGGTGCCTTCAACTTGAATTGTGGTAGACATGCTCTCAACCTCGGGATTCAATTGTCTCATTGCACGAAGGTTTTGCATCTATTGCCTTTGTGTGGCCAATTTTGTCTCTCTCTTAGATTGGATGGATATTTCATCTTCCCCTTCAATTGGCACCTCTTCTTCTATGGTATTCAATTTCCTTTGTTCACGAAGTTGCTTCATTCCTTCTCTTTTTTTTGCATTCTTAGCTTCACACTCTTCCGGTGTTACATCTTTTGGTCGTTTCCTCGGCATGATGATGATTTCTACATGTACATGCACATAAAAGAGAATAAAGTAAAATTATGCATCTATGACTGTCCTAATTATGCATATGTTAAAATGGATATATGAAATTAAAATTATTTCATGTATTCCTTTTCTAAATTATTTCATAAGATCTTAAAAAGGATGTATGAAATTGCAAATTTTGTTTTAAACCACTAAACAAATAATTTTCTTATGCAACTTCCTTCAAATGCATTGTTAAATCTAATGTAAATCTAATAGGATTATAATCAATTTTGACTCACACTTTTATTCTAACATTTAAACAAAATAACACTTAATAAGTATTTGAATTCTAAAAACAAGAAAATATTACCTCAATTATTCAAATTTGATTAAAAAAACTATGTTCTTCCTCTTTGACGTTGCCAAATGAAAAAAAAGGTGGTGGAGAGCTAATGGAATGTATAAAATAACCTTGCATAAAATGTCAACACCATGCAAAAAGAGTTTTTTTGTCTGATCATGCACAGAAAGAAGACAAAATGAGAGAATGTGGGCTTGGATCACAGGTCAAGGGTCCCATATAACCATTTTTTAGTGCATCTCATTTGGCTAGCGCCAAATAGGGCGCTAGCCAAATGACTTCCATTGAAATTTTTTACCTTTGATAAATTTCTACTCTATACCCTATAACCTTTTTTTTGTGCAGCTCATTTGGCTAGCGCCAAATGACTTCCATTGGAATTTTTTAACCTTTGATAAATTTCTACTCTATACCCTATAGTTTGATAGCCACAACCATAAAAATTAAACCATATGACTCTTTAGGACATAATATGGTGTCTTAGGACACCATATGACCCCTTAGGTGTTGTTATGGGTCGTATAGTGTCCTAAGGGGTCATATGGTGTCTTATGACCCCTTAGGACACCATATGACCCCTTAGGACACAATATGGTGTCGTTATGGGTCGTATGGGGTCATATGGTGTCCTATGACCCCTTAGGACACCATATGACCCCTAGGACACAATACGATGTCATTATGGGTCGTATGGTGTCGTAAGCGATCATATGGTGTCCTATGACCCCTTAGGACACCATATGACCCCCTAAGACACAATATGATGTCCTTATGGGTCGTATGGTGTCCTAAGGGGTCATATGGTGTCTTATGACCCCTTAGGACACCATATGACCCCCTAGGACACAATATGGTGTTGTTATGGGTTGTATGGTGTCCTAAGGGGTCATATGGTGTCTTATGACCCCTTAAGACACCATGTGACCCCTTAGGACACAATATGGTGTCATTATGGGTTGTGTGGGGTCATATGGTGTCCTATGACCCCTTAGGACACCATATGACCCCCTAGGACACAATATAGTGTCGTTATGGGTCATATGGTGTCTTATGACCCCTTAAGACACCATGTGACCCCTTAGGACACAATATGGTGTCGTTATGGGTCATATGGTGTCCTAAGGGGTCATATGGTGTCCTATGACCCCTTAGGACACCATATGATCCCCTAGGACAAAAATATGGGTTTTTTATGGGTTGTATGGTGTCCTAAGGGGTCATATGGTGTCTTATGACCCCTTAGGACACCATATGACCCCTTAGGACACAATATGGTGTCGTTATGGATTGTATGGTGTCCTAAGGGGTCACATGGTGTCCTATGACCCCTTAAGACACCATATGACCCCTTAGGAGACAATACGGTGTCGTTATGGGTCGTATGGACACCTAAGGGGTCATATGGTGTCCTATGGGGCCATAGGACACCATATGACCCTTAGGTGTCGTTATGGGTCGTATGGTGTTAGAAGGGATCATATGGTGTCCTATGACCCCTTAGGACACCATATGACCCCCTAAAACACAATACAGTGTCGTTATGGGTCGTATGGTGTCCTAAGGGGACATATGGTGTCTTATGACCCCTTAGGACACCATATGACCCCTTAGGACAAAATATGGTGTCGTTATGGGTCGTATGGTGTCCTAAGGGGTCATATCGTGTCCTATGACCCCTTAGGACACCATATGACCCCTTAGGACACAATATGGTGTCGTTATGGGTTGTATGGACACCCAAGGGGTCATATGGTGTCCTATGGGGCCATAGGACACCATATGACCCCTTAGGTGTCATTATGGGTTGTATGGTGTCGTAAGCAATCATATGGTGTCCTATGACCCCTTAGGACACCATATGACCCCCTAAGACACAATACGGTGTCATTATGGGTCGTATGGTGTCCTAAGGGGTCATATGGTGTCTTATGACCCCTTAGGACACCATATGACCCCTTAGGACACAATATCATGTTATTATGGGTCGTATGGTGTCCTAAGGGGTCATATGGTGTCCTATGACCCCTTAGGACACCATATGACCCCTTAGGACATAATATGGTTTCGTTATGGGTCGTATGGACACCTAAGGGGTCATATGGTGTCCTATGGGACCAAAGGACACCATATGACCCCTTAGGTGTCGTTATGGGTTGTATGGTGTCGTAAGGGGTTATATGGTGTCATATGACCCCTTAGGACACCATATGACCCCCTAGGACACAATACGGTGTCGTTATGGGTCGTATGGTATCCTAAGGGGTCATATGGTGTCTTATGACCCCTTAGGACACCATATGACCCCTTAGGACACAATATGGTGTTGTTATGGGTCGTATGGTGTCCTAAGGGGTCATACGGTGTCCTATGACCCCTTAGGACACCATATGACCCTTTAGGACACAATATGGTGTCGTTATGGGTCATATGGACACCTAAGGGGTCATATGGTGTCTTATGACCCCTTAGGATACCATATGACCCCCTAGGACACAATACAGTGTCGTTATGGGTCGTATGGTGTCCTAAGGGGTCATATGGTGTCTTATGACCCCTTAGGACACCATATGATCCCTTAGGACACAATATGGTGTTGTTATGGGTTGTATGGTGTCCTAAGGGGTCATATGGTGTCCTATGACCCCTTAGGACACCATATGACCCCTTAGGACACAATATGGTGTCTTTATGGGTCGTATGGTAACCCAAGGGGTCATATGGTGTCCTATGCGGCCATAGGGTGTCTTATGGGGCCATAGGACAGCATATGACCCCTTAGGTGTCGTTATGGGTCGTATGGTGTCGTAAGGGGTCATATGGTGTCCTATGACCCCTTTGGACACCATATGACCCCTAGGACACAATACAGTGTCGTTATGGGTCATATGGTGTCCTAAGGGGTCATATGGTGTCTTATGACCCCTTAGGACACCATATGACCCCTTAGGACACAATATGGTGTCGTTATGGGTCGTATGGTGTCTTAAGGGGTCATATGGTGTCCTATGACCCCTTAGGACATAATATGGTGTTGTTATGGGTCATATGGACACCTAAAGGATCATATGGTGTCCTATGGGGCCATAGGACACCATATGACCCCTTAGGTTTCGTTATGGGTCGTATGGTGTTGTAAGGGGTCATATGGTGTCCTATGACCCCTTAGGACACCATATGACCCCCTAGGACACAATACGATTTCGTTATGGGTTGTATGGTGTCCTAAGGGGTCATATGGTGTCCTATGACCACTTAGGACAAAATATGGTGTCGTTATGGGTCCTATGGTAACTTAAGAGGTCATATGGTGTCCTATGACCCCTTAGGACACCATATGACCCCTTAGGTGTTGTTAGGGGTCATTTTGTGTCCTAAGGGGTCATATGGTGTCCTATGACCCCTTAGGATCTAGAGAGAGGAGGGAGTAAGGAAAAAAGTGACGGAAAGAGGTGAGAGAGGGAATTAGATGGGTGTAAGGATGAAGAGGGAGATAGCTCGAGGGATAGGAGAATAAGGGAATTGTGAGAGCTAGAAAGGGGAGGGACAAAGAAGAGTTTGTATTTATTCCACTTTTGGCACGCACCAAATAGGGAGAGTGCCAAATGTGTACATAGAAACCCCATCTCACCTCTCCCTTCTTTATCTCCCTTCCCTCGTAGTTCCATCTCTCTCTATGAACTAGATCTCATATTATCTCTCTCCCCTTACCTCTTCTCGGGCTCTTCATTCTTATAGATACATACTCTTCTTTGTCCCTCCCCTTTCTAGCTCTCACAATTCCCTTATTCTTCTATCCCTCGAGCTATCTCCCTCTTCATCCTTATTTGGCGTGCGCCAAATGTGGAATATGGACCACATTTGGCGCACACCAAATGGAATATCCATTCATCACATTTTGCGCACGCCAAATAGGGCGAGCGCCATATTTGGCGCACGCCAAATAGGGATGGCTCGCTTTGGAAAACACAAAACCTATGGTTTGGATTTGCCTTGGGCATCCAACCCAAAGGTTTGGATGACCATTCAAGCTAGAGACGTGTTTTTGTCAGAACATTGAAAATTTTGACATATTTTTGGTTGTGCTCTTCGTCAAGTTTGCACGTGTTTCAATGAAGTTAACAAAAAATACCGTGGTAAACTTGAGCTCCCTCTTAGCTATCCAAAAATGTAATTTATTTCAAATTTTGATTTCGTTAAGTCTTTCATCTATAATTTCTTTTGTTAGTGTGTCCGTTTTTTGTCAAAAAACAACATGCACTATTTTGGGTATAGATTTTTACACGTTCATCAGATTTTGAAAAAAATTACATTTTTAGAAACTAGACTCCATTCTACACAATTTAAAAAAAAAAAAATTGATTTTTTATTTGTTTTCAATGATTTTAGGGGGGAGCACGCTCAAATTTCTGTTTTTCAGGATGTGTCCACTTCAAAAATTAGTAAAAAATCATATACTCATTAAAAAATTAGTTAAAAATTCTAGCATAAACTAAATGGTGTTAGCTAATTTCTCACTGAAGCAATTTTAAAAATTCAAAAAAAAAGTTAACATTTTAGGGGGGCCACAACAGACGCTATGTTATGTTTTTTGCATAAAAACAGGACCACTTTTTGTGGCCCCCATTTTTGAAGCCCTTAATCTCCAACATTTTCAAAAAAAATTAGTAGTTTATAAAGTAGACTCGAAGCACTCTGGCTCTTGTTCTTGTTGCATCTTCAAATTTGGAGTGCAACTATCTTCAATTTGTTGTTGAAGTTCAGACTTTGCTGATTTCAGAAGAAAAAAAAAGTGGCATCTTAAGACCCTCTTTTGGTACCACAACTTGGTGCACATACCCAGAAAGAGGGAGAGATGTAGTTGATCACAAGGGAGCCAATCGAACCTTCAGAGTGATCATGAGACAACTGAATTGGGAGGAGGCAAGGGGTCTGTCACCAATCCAGTTGTCCTCCCAAAATCTAATTTTCTCACCATTCCCAACTTGCCACTTTAGACCCTACTTGAGAAGTTTCTTGTTCTTAACAAAGTTGTTCCAAATTTTAGACCCAAGAGGGAGATCATTGGAAGAGAGGAGGGAAGGGAAGGGAGTGTGGTTGAAGTAATTGGCCCTTATAATCATGCTCCAGTCTGGTTCACCCTTCATAAGGATCCATCAGATTTTAGTCAACAAGGCTTTATTCAAATTAGAGATTTTTCTAATCCCGAGGCCACCCATGACCTTTGGTTTGCATACCTTTTCCCAGTTGACTAAGCTTATTCTGGCCTTCTCCTCCAAACCCATCCATAGAAAGCTTCTTTGGATTCTCTCAATTTTCTCAGCCATAGAATTAGATATCTTGAAAATAGAGAGAAAGTAGACAGGGACACCTTGAAGAGAGGTCGCCAGGAGCTGGAGTTTACCCGTACTACTCAGAGTTTTTCCAGTCCAGCCCGCAAGTTTCTTTTGCATTCTTTCTAGGATTGATTCCCAAAAGTGGGAGGTGACCTCTTTGGTAGTAAGGGGGAGACCCAAGTAGGAATCAGGGAGATCAGCAGCACTACAACCCAGGATTTGGGTAAGTTTACCCTAGAGAATTATGTTCGTGTTAAAGAAGTAAACCTTGCTCTTGCAATAGTTAATCAGTTGACTAGAGGCAAGGGCGTACTCTTCTAGCAGATGTTTCCATTCTTTAGCCTCTATCACAAACAATAGACCAAAAAGGAAGGTGTCATCCACGAATTGTTTCATAACCATAGGAGGGAGTGTGGAAGCAACCTTTACCCCCGAGATTCTATTGGTCCTTGTCAGATTGGAGAAATTCCTACTCAAGACTTCAGCTACCATAATGAACAAATAAGGTGAGAGAGGGTCTCCCTGACGTAGCCCCTTCCCAGCCTTAAAGAATCCCCAGGGGGTGCCATTGACAATCACTGAATAGTGAACACTTTCCACCACCACCCTAATAATATTGATAATTCTTTCCTGGAATCCCATCTTAGAAAGGACCCCATACAGGAATTTCCAATTAACTTTATCATAATCCTTAGAGATGTCGAGTTTGAGAGCCATACCTGGGTTGCGACTTTTCTCCATGGAATGAATGACCTCATGGGTAGTAATGACAGCATCAAGGATCTGCCTGCTCGGAACAAAACCTCTTTGGGAGGGACTGATGCATTTATCAAGGAGGGGTTTGATTCTGTTGACAATAACTTTAGAGAAAATTTTATAAAATGAGTTACATAAGCTAATGGGCCGATAGTCAGACATAAGTTTCGCATCAGGAACTTTGGGCACCAAAACAATGAAGGTGTTATTCAACTTCTTTAGGAGTTTACCAGTGCGAATGAAGTCCCTGGTAGCTTTAGTGAGATCATACTTCACAGTTTCCCAAAAAGTCTGGAAAAAAGTTGGGGGGAAGTCATCAGGACCAAGGGCCTTAAAGGCAACCATAGCAAAAACTGTTGCTTTGACTTCTTCTTCAGACACACGGCTCATCAGTAGCTCATTATCAACCTCATCCAGGACTTGAGGAATGAGACTGGGGAGTTTATCACTGATTTTAGTAGGTTCCCTGACCCTATCATTCAAGTAGGCATTTGCAAAGTGGAGGGAAGCCCATTGACCAATTTCATTATTCCCCACCACTTCCTCATTTCTGTTATTGAGAGTGGAACGAATAGTGTTCCTCCTTTTATGCTTTGAGGTCGATCTGTGAAAGAAAGAGGTGTTCCTGTCCCCCTCAATTAACCATTGGATCTTGGATCTTTGCTTCCAGTAAATTTCTTCTAGATTCATGATTTCTTTCCATTTGTGTCTCCATCCCTCCTCCTCAGTATGAGTGTCCCTAGAGGAAGTCCCCTCCACAATGGTTCTCTAGAGGCGGTCCAAATTGGTTTCAGCCTCCTTTTTTCTCTTGAAGATATCCCCAAAGGAAGAGAGACTCCAAGCTTTCACCTCCCTTTTGATAATTTCCAACTTTTTAGAAATTTTGAACATAGTCATCCCTTGAATAAGGGAGTTCCACCAGTTTTGTATGCATTGCTTGAAGTCTAGGTGGGAGTGCCACATGATCTCATACCTGAAGGGTGAGGGACCGAAGGTCAGCTTGTCAACCCAGGAGAGGAGGATCAGGGAGTGGTCAAAGATAGTGCGCGAGAGATATAAGAGTGAGGAATTAGTTCCAAAGTTCCATTTGGCAAAGATCAGAAACCTGTCTAGCCTGACCTGATTCAGATTGGAGCCTTTTCTATTGTTAGACCAGGTGAATTGGTTCCCTTGAAGGTCAAGATCAAGTAACTCATTATTTCTAATGAAGTCAGCAAAGTCAAGCATGCTCTCACTGTAGTCCGTTAGACCTCCTATTTTCTCTGAAGGATAAAGGGGGGTGTTGAAATCCCCAGCTAGCATAAACAACTCCTCCTTATTGTTAGTCAAGAAGGTAGTGATTTCCTCCCAGATCAGAACCCTGTCGTGTCTAGTATTAGGAGCATAAATGTTAAAAAAGAACCAAGAGAAGTTATTCATAGTGAACCTGGTGGAAAGAAAGTTGTGAGAAGAGCCAATCGTCAGACCATCCAGCTTGCTCTTATTCCAAAGGGTAGCAATTCCTCCTGAGGCATCATCTACCTCTCCATAATGAAAGGCAACACCTAGTCATAAAATATCGACAAGCGTAGCAAAATTTTGGTAGTTCATTTTCACCTCCTGGATTAGGATAATATCAACTCTATTGGTGAGTATGCATTGCTTAAGAGCATACTTCTTTTCGGGGTTGTTTAAGCCCCTTAAGTTCCATGAGAGGAACTTCATTTCTTACCCTTTTGTGTTGTCTCTAGGGTTAATTGCCTTCCACTAGCAATTTCCCTTGCCATTACCTTAGTTCTGAGGGTCCTCTTAGAGGGTCTTCCTAGTTTAGAGTCATTTCCCACGTCTGCCTTCCTATTTCCTCTAGTTTTTCTTTTTGGTTCCTGCCATTCCCCCTTATCTTTATCCGTCGGTGAAGACAAGGCGGAGAGACTACCAATAGAAAGAGTAGTGATATCCCCAGAGGATCTTGTAGCAAACAAGGAGGAGGTCCAGTCCAAACCAAGCCTAGATATAGGCGAGGCCCAAGCACAAGTGCTCCAGATATTCCTCCCACAACTTCCCATTGGGTTGGGTAGTAGATTCACAATTGCTAGCGGGGTGGAGGTAATGAGCCCTTTCTTCTCCGTGCTAGTCACCTCCACATTGGGACCTTCTTGATCAATCTTTGCTTTGGGGATCTCTCCTTCTTCTAGCTTTGGCCCCAAGCATCTCCTCGAGGGGGTAGGAGCCTTCTTGGAGTCAAGGGTAACTATCATGTTAAGAATGCCAGCCAAGAAGGGGTAACCCTCCTCAGAGGTATCTTGAGGGCCCGTCTTTTCTATCAGGTCCTCAGTCTGACCCACGATGTTGTCGGAGGCTGGGGGGTTAGGGGGGTTACCATTCTCAGTTGTCTCCCTAATAACAATACCTGGGGATGACAGCTTCTCCTTCATCTTTTCCTCAGGAGGTTGTGGGGTCGGGCATTCCACAATAACATGGCCATGTTTACCACATCTTTGACAATACAGAGAGGCATTCTCATAGACAATTGCCTGTGTCCATTCACCATATTTGGATTTGAGGGAAATGAAATTAGGGAGTGGGTTGTTAATAGTCACATTCACACAAAGGCGAGCATACACAAGTCTAGACTTCTGCATTGTCACATTGTCGACAGCAACAAACTGGCCAAACGAGTTACCAATCCACCTGAAAATGGTATCATCCTAAAATTCCAGGGGGAGGCCCGGGAGTCTGATCCAAATTGGCACCAGTCTAAGAAGGTCCGCACTTGGGTCAAATCCTGACATCTACTTGGAGAGAGTAAGGCAATGCTTACCATAAGACCATGAACCAGACATAACATAAATGAAGTCTTCTTCTACAGTAAATCTAAAAAGGAAGAGTATGCCAGGCATGGTAGAGACTGACGCACTACCTTTGATTTTCAGGCCGCCCATCTTCTGACCATATCTATAGTGGGTCTGAAGGCTAGGAATCTTCCAACTAGGCAAAGGTGAAGGGAGTAAGCAATATTATCCATGATATTATTTGGGAGGGAAATCTTGGGGCCCTCCTCACCATTAGTAACTTTTGGTAGCAATGTCAAAATTTTTGGCTTGGAGTTACCAAAAAGGGCACCTTTCCAGGAGTTCACTTAAGCTTCCCCAGGCAGAGGACCCACCTCCTGAGTATTGGGGTCCTTTTGGGAGAATCCAAGTTGGGGGCCACCAGAGGAAGCTTCGCAAGGCAAGGGGCCTCGAGCAGGATCTCATTGCAAGCAACAACAGAGGGAGCCCACCCATCTCCTTGGGCGCGCAGCACAAGAACCAAATCCAAACAAATCTGTAGGTCAACCGAGGGGGTTAGGGTCCAGGGAGGACTAGCCCTCCCTAGCAAAAACGACGGGCATGGTAGGAAATTCAAAAAATTTCAGGGCGGGAAAAAGTTGCAGAGCTCGAGTTATTGCAGAGCTCCAAGGAGTTAATGTTTATGCATCAAATTCACCAAATTGTTCTATGATCTTCTAGAGATCATATCTTCCTGGAAATGCATTGTTGTCATAAGTTATTTGTGTGAATTAAAAAAAAAAAAACTCAGTCAAAACAAAATCACAGTAAATATTATTTCATGTACAATGCGTAATACTTTATATTGTTTTTAAATTTGATTTATATGTATATATATAATTTATAATTTGTAAATTTGTAATTTTTATTCGGAATATGGTGTTAGATGAAATTCAATTTTTTTTTAAATATCGATTTAGTAATTAATATATAAATATATTTATACTATGTATTTTGAATTTACTATATGAAGAAAATGTTAATTATTGATTTAATGTAAACACAAATTAGTTGTGCAAATGAAATTTACATTGTTAGCCATCAATTATGTTTAGTCGATATGACTTTGAATTGGAAAGATTATTTTGATTTATATATCGAGAATTTAGTTTTCAAAAGTATTTTAAATGTTAATTTCATTATCTTGAAATTTGAAATTCAAGCGATATTTGTTATAGCCAAATTGGCTTAAATTGAAATGATTATATATTTGTTTTTAAATGATGTGTTGTTCCCTAATGTGGATTTTATTATCATGAAAAAGTCAGTTATTGAAATAGCTGCAATTAGAGATTGTTAGTTTTAAGTATATTTTGAGTGATTGTTCTAATTCCTTAACATGGATGAATTTAGAGTGCAAGTAGATTCATTTGAGTGTTTACTCTGATTGGTGATTTTTTGGTGTTGATTTGGTAAAGTCATTCTCGTGTCATGATGGCATGTTGTTGAATATCAGTTTATTGTGCAAGTTGATTTGGTTAAGTTTTGGTTGTGGTCATACATGCTTTATTGTGGTTTTGGTCTTGTTTTGTGGATAGACCAGTTGTTTGTTTCACACCTCCAATTGGTTTAACCATGGTAGAAGGTTTTTTTAATCATATTATCCTTCATTTTTATTTTTTTTGAACTCCTTATGTTAGTTGGCTTTTGTGTTTTGCCTTGGGGTTCTTTGGAGGTTGTGTAGTGTCATAAGGAAGAGTGGCTTTCGAGTGGGGGTCGCGCCCAAAGAGGTAGCAGGGTAACCCATCAAAAGTTGAGTAATAAGTGATAACTTAATTGAAAAATGGGGGGTTGGGTTTTACAAACATTAATCAAGATAAATTGTGCCCTGCTCATGGTTGAGTGCTAGTACAGACTTAGGATGTAGTGGGAAGACCTGGAATGGAAAACCAACGACCTTGTCCTCATGAAAGTTTTGTTGGGTCCGTATGAGACATGGATGGGGGTCAGAGGTTCGAGAGAGGCTACTAGGGTAACCCAAGATGGGGGTTGGGACCTATGGAGACTTGCCAGGGTAACCCATACTAGCTATGCGATGACACTCTTCCCTTATGTTCACTAGTGTATAGTCATGTGTTGGCTTTACTTGGAGAACTCTTGTGAGATTCATACTTGTATGCTTATGTCTTGTGTGAGTTCCTAATGTACATGTGAGACCATGTGATGCTTTATTATGGCTTGCTTGAGGGCCTTAGTTCTATCTCCTAGCACAGAGGGGTGGTTCCTTTTTGGGCCACATGGTCGGGTGGTAGTGCCACTTTCCATTAGGTATTTTGTTTGTGCCTTCTTGCGATGGATTAGCTTCACATGTGCTCTAGATGTTTCTCTTGGATTCATTTCATTTTGGTGTTCCAGTTGGATCCTCTTTGATGCCTCAGATCATATTTGTATATCTTGGACCCTTATGTGGTTGGTTGTATCATTTGTTTATTTACGCCTTGATGGTAGGATGTAATTGATGTAAACCTTATGTATTTTTCATCTTTTATTTTATAGAATGGTCTTCCACTTGAAGAAGACCTGAAGAGGTAGCCCATTAGGGGTGAACTATGTTATCAATGTGTGTTGTATGGTGTATGTGTTCATCTAGTTCCTTTTAATTTTGGATGTATGAATGGTATAATGGTTAAATTATGTAATGTAATTTAGGTGATATTAATCTTAATTGTATGTATGAAGTTATTAATTTAGATGCAGTAATATGGATTATGATGAATGTAGCTTTAGTGACGTAATGTAACAAATGACAGGTGTATATATTCAATCATGCTTAGTTTAATCTCTTGTGGAATTTAATTGCTATGTTCATGTGGTAATCATTCTATCATGAGTAGGTTTAATCAATCTCATTGTTAATTGGATTAATACACCTTAATGTTCATTGGATTAATCAAGTAATCTTCATTGGAAACCCTTTAGGAGTTTGTGTTAAGTCTTCCTCTTGTGCAACTTCTATTGCAATGTATAGCTTGTACATTAGTGTGTTCTTATTAAAAAAATATTATTTGCACTCTTTTTGAGTGTTTGTAGTTGTTTCCTTTAGGGTTTCTTGGTGGGGCATTACAGAGAACATGTCAAAAGTGCACAAGGATTATTCAAAGACGTAAATAATTGGGTGGCATACATCCCTATGCAACACATTCTACATTATGGAAATATAGTAAAAGATAAATGTCTTCAACCTATGTGATTCTAGCAAGGAGGTGGCCATGATGACCATTCCACAAAGATATGAGATGAAAAGAGGGTGGGAAGGAATGTGCCTTCCACTGACACTAATAGAAATAAGGTACTAGAATCTAATTGATTAAAATAGAAAGTAGATAACTTAACTTAAAATATTATTACATGGTTTTCAAACATTCACCTACTCCATTTCTTAGATATTACTAAATCAATCTAATATTCTTGACTATGTTAAATTTTAATTAATGAAGAGGGATTCATTTAATAAATCAGTGGCCTAGAAAATTGATTTAAATATGATTCTAGAATTATCCTTAGTTTCATTTTTACCTTCGAAATTTATATTTTTTTAGACCTCCTTTATATATGCTATTGTATTCAAAATACCTCCCTAGTTTTTAAGGTATCTCATGCTCCTATTTTTTGTTACATTTATATTCCCTTGTTATTTCTGACCATTATTATGAAAAATAGCTTGTTTCATCCACTCATCCATTTCTTGGAACATTTAAAAGGTTAAAATATCAATTTAATTAAAGTTAATGAATCACTTGGTCACTTACTTTAAAGAAAGGATTTTCTCAATTAAATTTTTAGATAATATATAACTTAAAATACATATTTCATGTATACAAATTGTTTTAACTTGTATTTGTCTTACTAAGAGGTCCTAAATTTTTTGCATGCTCTTGTTTTCATGAGACTCTAATCTTATTAGTTACAATATTTCATTGATGAGATTTTTCTAGTCAATTATCACTATGACTCATATGAATGAAAGTCACTAATGCAACCAATTTAAAATTCTCAATTTAAAAAAATAAATAATCGTTTTGTCATATAAAATATTCATTTCTCCACATAATTATTTTTTATTTTCTAAATACCTACTTTTACACTTGTTAAAAAAATATTTAAATATTTACATATTCATAAAATAAAGCTCGATATATTTTAGTTTACTGATGATCTTATTAAAGCAATAAAACATTTTTTTGTTAGAAAATTAGATAAAATTATTTATATAGATCTTATTTTATTCAAAATTTGTTAATTTTTGAAATAAAACAAAATTCTACGTAGAAAAGGAATAAAATACCAATAATATAAAGAAATATAATTTTTTAACTCATAAACTACTATTATAATGATGATCCCTTTGACAAAAATAATACTTACCTTCCTTCTTGATATATTCTAATATTCTTTTTTAATTCCATTTAAACTTGAGATGTAAGTAATAACTTGCATGCAAGTTTATAGCCCATCATTTTTCAGATTCTATGGATTGAATCGTCTACCAAGAATATAAGAAATGTAGTACTTGTAGTAATTTTTTATTAGAATATATATCACAAATAAATTTATAAAGTTGATCACTTTCTTTTGTGCAAGAGAATTTTTTTTTAATTTGGTTGAAATTATAATTATTAAAATATATATGATATATTATAAAAGTGAAAATTTAAGAGTGTATATATTTCAATTTTTTTTTTAAATTTAAATAAATTCAAAGTTAATATTAATATAAAAGTGTAAATCACAAGGCTTCCTAGAGTTATTGACAATGGTCTTGGTTGTGAGGTGTGGTGAGGTGCTCTTTTTGTAGAACTCAGATACTCGGCTGCATCTAACATGAGCTAGAAGAAGTAACAGGGCTCTGGCTTGGCATGGTTTACCTAAACAAAGAATTCTAAAGAGGTCTGATCTCCAATGGATAAAGGGTGATCCTAAGACAAGTCCATTTGATCTTGGAAACATATGTAACCAGGAATGCATGTCTCCTGGAATGTAAGCATTAGTATAGGTAAATTATGAATGGGATTTTCAGATCCATTATTGGATCTGGGCTAGACCGGAGGTTTTCTTCCCTCCATTCTTTCCTATGTGTACAAAATTCATTTTAAAATAATATATTGTCAACTAATGGCTAAAATTAAAACTTGTTAAAGTAATTATATATTAAATTATAAGGTTTTCACTTTCTATAAGAAACAATATTTGGATACTTGTCATTATCTTGTAACATTGTTTAACCATAAATTCGAATATAATAATAAATAAAAAAAATAGAAAAGCTATAGTAAAAATCACATCTCAAAACATGTTAATAGATGTAATAAAAAATTTAAATAAATTAATTGTGAAGAGTTTAAAATATATGGGATGCACATCATCCAATCATACAAATTCATTTATGTGAAAGAAAAGGACATACATCAAATAATGTTAATAACTCATTAGAGCCACTAGAGGCTCCTAGTCATGCCATCTATCTTTAAAAGCCTCATAAACTCTAGTTTTAAACCTTCTATAAAATTATTTGATAAATTTACTTTCATTTCATAATATTATCATTAATGAAACCAAATAATAGTAATTTGAGAAGACGAAAAAAATTGTAATATAATGCATTTTATGACATCTTGAAGTATAATAATTACTATAAAGTACCATGTCAATGTGTATTAGTAAACTAAAAAGTACTACTAAAATGATACATTATTTTTAGTATCATTACTATTTTAAAGCTCCGGTTACTATTTTTAAGCTACTATGTAAACATCTAAATTTAAATAAGAACACATGTTGTGTTGAATGATCATTTGTAAACCTAGCTCATGACCCTATGTCATAAAATTCAACAAACTCAACCTTCAACTAAACTTCGAAGGATAAAGTACCATGTCACTCACTTAAGACCTCATACCATTTTTAATCATTTTCGAAACAACCTGCATTCATTTTGAACAGACAAAATTGATTTTCTCATCTAATAGTTATATAATTAGTGCACTGCAATTTAATGTTAATCCAACAACGAATATTTATCTACTACAATGATTAATCATTGTCACATAAACCAAATGTGAAGTGTAAAGATATCAATTCTTATAATGCATGTGGCTTTATTTCTTTAAAAAAAAAAGTCATCTTGCATTACAACATATATTTAACCTAAATACATACGACTGTAGCTAATCTGGTTCCAAAACTGTCACGATTTTTGCATAACCTGAGAGTAAGTCAAAAATTACAAATCTCAGCCATGCTCAGTAGAACTAGCTGCATCTTTTATTTTTCGGTTGTGTGTATAACACAAAGGTTAGTCAGCCATTTTGAAGCCAGATTGGCCGCATCCAATGCATACATGTTATCCTATGTTTAGTATCTAAGAGCTATGAAATCACCTTAGACTCTATTAATAGTGATCTTTAGCTTAGGAAAAGGGGTCTATATTTTTTCATCCAAGAGATATTGGGGGATCATAGGTTTTGCTTGATAGTAGAGCAAATTTGATGGACTTCATTCAAGATTATGCTTTAATGGACTTGGACCTTCGTGGAGCTTTCTATACTTAGACTAATCATCGAGTTAGTGATAATATTATTCAAGTTAGATTAGATAGAGCTCTTAGTTTGCCTCAATGGCTAATGGACTTTGTTTTCTCTCTTTCGGCCATTTGTAGAATTGGGTCAAACCATTTTCCAATATGTTTCTTTGTTGATTGTCTTATTGGTAAAAAAATGCTTCCCCTTTAGATTTGAGAAGATGTCGTTGCATCATTTTTCAGTTTAGGGAGAAGATCAAGGAATGGTTGGGTGTTAATGTGAATTGTTCAACTATGTTTCGAGTGGCTAAGAAGTTCGTTCATATCAAATCAGAAGCTAGGCGTTGGAATAGGATATCTTTTGGGTAGATCTTTGCGCAAAAAGCCTCCCTTCATCCAGCTCTTCAATATATTCAAAGGAAAATTCAGCAGGATGGCTATTCTGATGAGTCCCTTGCTCTGGAAAATTGTATTTTGACTTAAATCCATGACATTATAACTAAAGAGTAGAAGTTCTGGGAACAACAGTTAAGGGCTCTTTGGCTAAACTGTGGATATAAGAATACTAGATTCTTCCACATATCTACTCTCAAACGCAGGGCCTCTAACATGATTACTCACATAATGAAAGATGGTATGTGCATTGAAAATGAGGATGAGATATCCAACGAGGTTGTATCATTCTTCTCCAATCTGTTGTCTAAGGAAGGCCCTTTAGAGGAGGATCTTCAACATAACTTCCTTGATGCCATTCCTTCTATGGTTAATGAAGACATGAATAGAAAGTCGGTTACAATTTCGTCTATGGAAGAGATTAAAGTTGTCATCTTCTCTTTTGAAGGTAATAAAGCTCCCGATCCGAATGGTTTCTCTATGTTATTTTTTCAATCGTTCCAAGATATCATAGATAATGATATAGGAGTTGTTGTTAAAGAATTTTTTGGAAATAGGAGAATCCTTAAAGAGTTGAACTCTATTTTTATTGTGATTATTCCTAAGATCTTTGGTGTTGATATTCTAAAGTCCTAGAGATCTCCATACTCTTGATTTGTTGCCTATAATTATTTCCTCTTGAAGCATAAGGACTTTGTCCCTGGCTGCCAAATCCTTGATTCCGTTGTGACTGTCCATGAAAATATTCATTATTTGGAGATGAACAAAGAGGTTGGCTTCTTTCTTAAATTGGACCTTATTAAAGCTTATGACCAAGTAAATTGGAGTTTCCTAATCAAAGTTCTTAAGGCTTTAGGGTTCAAGGAGAGGTTTCTTAAAATAATATGGCAATTTTGATCTACTGCCATGGTCATTGTTAATGGCTCTCCTTCAGGTTTCTTCTAAAGCTCTAGGGGCCTTAGACAAGGGGATCCCATCTCTCCCCTTCTTTTTATCATTATGGTTGAAGTCCCTTGTAGATGTTTGCATAAAATGATTTCTTTCGGTTTGTTAAAGGGCCTTTGCCCCTCCTCTTGGCAGCTCATGTATTCACATCAGCAATTTGTTGATGATACTATTATCCTTGGGGATTCTTATATTATGGAAGCTCAAAACCTTAAAAAGACTCTCTCTTCTTATGAGGTTGCCTTTGGTCAAAAGATTAATCTCCATAAGAGCTACATTTTCTTCCTCAACACTCCTAAAGAAGAAACAAAAAGGATTGTTGATGTTTTGGGATGTAAAATTGAGCCCCTTCAGTCAACCTATCTCGGTCTTCCCTTGTGTAAGGTTCCAGATTCTTTTTGGTTGAACCTTATTGATAAGTTCAACTCAAAATTGGTTGGCTGGAAAGGAGCCATTTTAAGTCAAGCTAGCAAGGTTGAATTATTAAAAGCGTCTCTTCAAAACCTTCTAGTGTATGTGATTAAAATTCTTGGTAAATTTGATGAGGGTATTGAAAGGATTCATAAACACTTCTTATGGTCAGATGCTGAAGAGAAAAAAAAGGATTCCTCTTGTTAGTTGGAAAAATATTTCAAAATATTTGACTAAATGATCTAATGCTAACTTTTACCAATTTTTTTATAAATCATAATTTATGATAAAGTATAATTTATGAATTATGTTATACTCATTAAAGTCATTAAGGTCACCTCACACTCCCCACCCTATAATGCTACTCCATTACCCTCCACAAACAAACAAAATGAGATAACACGCTTTCACGCCCACCATTCAACGGAACGGTTACCAAACGCAAGTGTAAAGTCTCCGCGCTTTACAGAAATTTCCAAAATCGTACGGCCATTAAGTAAAAAATAATGTGCTTGACATATCTTGCACTATAAAATGTCGGGTTCACATTAGGTCAAAGTAAGCCCATTAGTATTTGTTTTCTATTAAGAGTGCTTTTTGTAATGTATTAGGCCAGCCATAATCCACTCCATAGCCCTTACAAACAAACAAAATACTTCTAGAATTTCAATGACAATAATAGATGTTTGACAATGCTTTTTTGAACTTAAATTCTTGAGGGTCAAACAAATACTCTCATTACAGACATCATTCATCTTATGTTAAGACAATGGAGGAGGAGATCTTTTGAGTAGTGTTAAAACTTTGAAGGAAAAGTTATTGAGTTGTTATTAGTTTCAACTATAAGTAGGCTCTATATATATCATATTTAAAACTTTTATTTGTATTTTCTTGTAGAAAGTTGTAGTATATTCATACAAAACCACAAAAGAAAACTTGTACATGTCAATGCCTACAAGACTAAGATAAAGCCTAGTATAGTAGAAGTCTTGCATACCATCCAAAGTAGATCCCTACATGTGCTCTAGTTGCAAAATTTTATATGTAACCTCAAACAATGACCATCACATAGCTTAAGTGCAAACTCACTCATAACACGAGGTTTAATTAAAAAATCACTCATAGCAGGAGATTTTTCCAAGTTATAGCCTCAAAATTGAACTTTAGTATATGGAAAAGTTCTCATAAAATGATTAAACTATGATGACAATAATTTCCTACCCATATCAGTTTATAAGTCTAGACCATAACCATGAAATACATCAAAATAAAGTACATCCCATTCAAGTATAGTTTCAAATCCTCAATAATCAACAACATAAACTTGAACTCATTCTAATATCTACTCGCATCATAAATTATTGTTTTTCATAAATAATAAATCACACAAACCAATTTTGTTCACTAGCTTCCAACTATCCATCATATTTCCCCTCACTCAATAAGCTTATTGAACCACCTAGGAAATAACAAATTTTGACTCATCTAGATATCACCACAATTTTAGGATTTCAATCACTTGAAGGAATGCATTTTAACGTAGTAGCCTCTAGGCCCTAGTCTTGAACCTAGATCTCTAATACCACATGGAACATCCACCTAGTAATCACTAATAACATTTATGGTCATTAATGAGTAAAGTAAATATAATCCAAAGTCAAAGAGTCATATACTTAAGACTAAATTTGTTTTCTTGTCATATATGAAATGATTTCATAGTTGTTATAATTTGTACAATTTCAATTACTAAACTTTGGAATACAAAACTTATATCATTCTTCATTACAAAAATATACATACACTTTTTGAAACCACACTCAAGTCTATAAGAGAAAGTAAGCTAGTAAATAAGAGTTATCTACTCTTCCAATCAATAGGCCACAAGATAGGTTGGTACACTCACTCTTTACAAACCCTTCTTCATAACTAGTAGTGGGAGAGAGAGAGAGAGAGAGAGAGAGAGAGAGAGAGAGAGAGAGAGAGAGAGAGAGAGAGAGAGAGAGAGAGAGAGAGAGAGAGAGAGAGAGAGAGAGAGAGAGCACCATCAAGGTGTTATCCACCCTGTCATGAAGCATTATGCTTCCCCACGATACTCAATTGGAGGATCCCAACCCATCACAAAGAATCTAGAAAGGCATGGCCAACATGCATGATGGAATCTAATTGACTATAAATTATTGTTAAAATAACATACCTATATGCTCATGCAATGTACATATCTTTAGTGCACAAGTTTCTAATGGTAAATATATTGTTGAAGAATGTAAAACAATCTTAAGTGTCTCACTATGATATCTTGACATTCTACATGAAGGGTAAAAAATATCCAGAAGACAAAGCCCATACTGGTATTAATTCAAATCATATATTCTCAATGCGTAACATTTACCCAATGGTTCGCCAAGGAACAATTCCATATTCTAACCAAAATTCCTTATAACCCATTCAACACATTGATACAAGGCACAAAGGGTCTTACTTCCTCATTTGCTAACTACCCAAATCTAGAACCCTTTTTAGGATTTAGTGAAAGGGATAACCTTATTTAATAAATTCATTCAATTACTTAATAATACATTTATACATTGCATATCTTCATCATTTAATCTCTTAATGATTTTCAATCTGCTTATTTGTAGCAAAATGGGGTAGCATTTAAATGGTCAAAAAACTTACACTATTAAGCCAAATTCAAAACTTCAATATGTTCTGGAAAGGTGGACAGATGAATAACATGACCCAAAAATATTTTAGCATGATTCTTAGACATGGGTGAGAATTTTTCTCTGCAACTCAATTTGCCATTTTTACTCAAAGCAATAGTTTACAATAAGGCAACGTTAAATCTAGCTATTTATAACTCATGCCTTAGGTGGTAAACTAGTTTTCTAACACTAGTTGATTGGCATTTAGGATTACCTTGGATGGTATGCTTATCTTAAGTTATAAATAGAAATTACAAGTGAATCCACTAAATAATTACACTAGCATAAGTCAAATAGTGACCATTAGAGAATTTGCTATCAATTATTACAAGAATTAGTGGTTGACATGTGTAACCTTGATGTTGTAGGTTATTAGACATTTCTAACCCCGATTATTTTCATTGTTAAACTTATTTTAATTTTCTTTTTGCACCAATATTTACTTTCTTTGGCTTCCTCTTCTCTCCATTAGAGAGCTTTGTGTTGCTTGTAAAGCAATGTAGTTTGGATAACTAAAAATGTGCAAATAATTCACTAATATTAAGATAGCAACACCAAACATATGTGCCAACAGAGATATTAAAGTTTTGGAGAGGCTAACAAACCATTTGACGGTCTCTTAAAAGTTGTGTAGACCATCTAGTAAAATTGATAGCAACTCAATTAGTGAACAATGAATAGGACATGGATATATATCCCTTAGTTATTTTTCAATTTCTAACACTTGAATATTATTTTTTTAAACATTGTAAGTGTAAGTGTGTTCAAGAAAAAGATATTCTACTATAAAGCATCAAAGATTATTGAGGTGCTAAGAAAATTCTAAATTGATTTTTAAACCCATCTCTAAATTCAGCTAGAGTTTGAATTTTGGACTTACCAATAACCTTATGCAAAATTTATTTAATATTTTCATACAAGAGGAATAAGATTATTAAATGGACATGCTTTCAAATTTTTTAGCAAATCTCTCACAACCATAGTGTTCAGTTTCAAAGTTTGCAACATCAACTACTATTATATCTTTTTTGGTTATTGATGAACAAAGTATATGCATCAGTATTTAAATTATCAAATGCATACCCAATCTACAATAGACATATCAAAACCCAAGATCTCCATAGTGGTAAATAGCAAGGACAATTTACTAATGTTCCTATGTCAATAGATAGCCATATCATTTCTTGCATATGAGTCATGAAGAGAGGCAAAATGCAATTTCTGTGGAAAACACAAGCCCAAAACAATAGTGCAACATGTCAAGGCATTGGAATAGCTTAAAGCCAAATATTCCAAATACAAAGGACAGTTAAACCAATTATGGTTTTAACAATTTTTCAATCGTAAGTATATCTATATACAAAATGAAAAGGCATAGATAAGGTACACACACTTAATGCAAGATGCTAGAGGGAAAAGGTGGTCATGTGGTATAGTAATATGCCTTTTTTTTTAAAGAATTCCAAGCAACAAATTGCAAGTGTAGATTCGACACCTTTAGCAACCACTCTGCCTGCACCAAACTAGAAGTTTTGGAATGGTTATGGATAATCATTAAGGCAGAAAAGATAGATGAATTTTTTTCACAACATGATATTATTTACATCAAGAACATAATCTCTTTATTTCAATAATTGTGGAATGTGCATAATATGAATTTAATAACTAAATTATAGAAACCTTTAGACGATGTATTTGATACAGTTTTTAGAAATTTTAGGTGAATGCAATTAAATAGTGTTAAGACAAATTCTTAGATAGAATAACCATATATAGGTCGAGCTGAAACAAAATCTTAGATAAAAGTTTGGATTATCATTGAAATAAGGTATTATGCTACATAGAAAGCACTAGAAGGGAAAAGTGATATTACAGTTTTAGATGCTACCTATGTTAGTTCAAGCCTTCAATTTTCTATTTTTTACTTGTGCCCTTCCCGACCTTTGTCAAATTAGCTCTCCCTTCTCTTATGTTGCAACTCCCCTCTCCCCAAAAAAGAATCCAGTAGGAGAAACTCTTATCCTTCTTGTCTCATGAAATTGACAATTGTAATCCAAAATCCATACATTTTCTAACACCCTCCATGCTAGACATGCATGCAATTTTGGAAGCATTGAGAAGACAAGGGGAGAAAGAAGAAAATCAATTTGAGTTTATTGTTTTCATTTCATTTTTTCTTTTGAAATTATTTTAGTATTCTCTTAAAAATAAGAGCATTAGCATATCAATATTTAAATATAATTTATTATTTCTTAACTAAAACAACATTAGCATTAAAGTATAATGCTATTTATTTTTTAATAATTATTATTTTATTATTATAGTAATAATTAAATAAAGAATATGTCAATTACCCTTTAGTTGGGGGTCCATCTTGATGGAATGCTTAAAGACAAGTACATATTGCACTAGTAGCACAATCTCGTGCTAAGTTGGCTCATGACCTAATAAAAACACGATCTCTATAACTATTAAACTAGTCTAAATTTAAATAAGGAGGTCTAACTTCCATGCAGTTCAACTATCACCCTTGCTTGAGGTTGTCAACGATTTGGACATGAAACCCTAAAAATTGCATTAACGGTGTTTTCTTGTACAACCTAGGTACATGATTCTAAGTGTGTGTGTATGTACGTTATTCCATCATAACAAGTTGCCTCTATCATCTAAAACCTTCTCCTTGATGGTACTCTCTTTGACCTAAGAAAGTATCACTAGTTCTTGTAAGACTAGCTTAATTAACAATCACCATCATAATCATTCTTCAAAAGATAATTAACATAATCAAAACATATTGCCTAATTGTTTGCTATTAAACAATTAATACACAATAATTGAATAATCAAGCTAAGCTAATTAAACAAAACGTGTCATTCACGACCTAGACGATAATTCGATTGATGATATTCATACTTCATACACTTAACAAGATGCTTATGACTGAAGTTGTCAACCTTAATGAATACAAACACATTGATTTATTATTTAAGACTAGTGGTGATTATAATGAGGAAGATATACTTGATGTTTTACCTATCGAATCTTGTTGTAATGACTATTCTATTAAAGCCACACACACCTTAAAACATGTTTCATAGTACTTTTGCTGAGTCAATCTAGGGATTTGATCAAGGTGGGTCCCTAAATGTACTCAAGTAATAGGTTTGCCATTTTAGGAACTTCTAGGCATTGAAGCAAGAGTATGAAGTTTTTATAGGCACGAATGTTGTACATAAGAAAGTAAAGAGGACACAACCATGTTAGTCCATGATACAATTATATCATATTAGACACCAACGTACCTAAGAGGACACTAACACATAAGAGAAAACACAAGTACACGGAAACTCTTAAAGATGTGTGGGACTAGTCTCTAATAGAGCTATCAAATAATGTCAAAAATCTAATCTTGGTTTAGTAGTCTAGGCTTGTTTTATCCATCTTCTAGTTGATCATCGCCCTTCAATGACATGACAAATTAAAACTACTCCCTTCTCTCCTTCACTCATTAAATTTTTTATGCTAATTAAATCAAGTTTTTAGATAAATAAACATATTAAATTATTAAAAGTAAAACATCATATGTAATACACTTTGATGCCAACTCATAGTCCACACACAAATATACGTGTTATTATAAAATATTAGATTTGTATGGTGGAAAAGTGGGTCAATAAAACTTAATATGTGAAAATATGACTTGTCCACACACATACACATGACTTCTTGATGCAAGCTATGGAGTAATAACGTATTACTCAGCTTCCCAAGGTGGGTCCCATGGTTCTCTATCTCACAATGTCCCTCAAACCAATGTTTTTGCTCTCAGATCACTGAGCAAAATGGTTTAAGGATGGCAAATGCAAGAACGAGGGATGCTTTGATAGTTTTTAGTATGAAAAGTAGGCTAAGCTATGCATGATCTTAGAAATGCAATAAACTAAATGAATAAGATGACAAGATTAGTATAAATACTATCCTAACATGATATGTTAGTCTATGATTGAGCTAAATGATAAAGAAATTATTCTAAACATGCATATTTAGACTAATTCTTGATTTCAAAGAGGCTAAAATGATGAGCATAAAAATGATATGAAAGCTTGAATGTATTTGAGCATAAGTGTGATACTACAAATTTGGATGATTTAAAATGGAGGAATGAGAGCTCTATTTATAGTAAAAATAGGGCAATGGATGGTCAGGATTGAAAGATTCAATCAAGGGTTGAGTTTGAAAGTTGGGGATCCATGTGCACAATTTGCACCAATGAAATGGTGACAAGTGTCAACATAGGGTTGGGTTGAGAGAAGGGGTTAGAGGCATTAAATGCCTGAGGAGACCTCATGGTTATCTAGAGGGTAAGGGTCAAGCCTAAATTAGGCTTACCTAATGGATTAAGAGTTAATCCAAGGATAAACCTTTGTGCAAATGATTAAGAGATAATCATGGTCAAAGCATTAAAGGCCTGATGAGACCCTTGGGTTGGGTGAAGGTTGAGTTAAAACAAATGTTTTAACCATGTAAGAGGGTTTGAGTTAACCATTAATGGTTATTGAAGACTTTGGGGGATTTAGTGGTTGAAGGTTGGAAGCCTTTAATGGCTATCAAAGACTTTGAGGTTTTAAGTGGTTGAAGGTTGGAAGCCTTTAATGGTTATCAAAGACTTTGAGGTTTGAGAAGTGACTTCCCTTTGCTTAGGGATGTGACAAAGTTTAGAATGATGGGTTAGGCTAATTAGAAGCGATTAGAAGAGTCTAGAAGGGATTAGAAATAGGTTTAGGATTTTGCAAGTGGATGGAGGGATAATAGGATTTAATTGAAATAAAGTAATTTAATTCAATTTAGTTGTAATTTGGGGAAATTAAATAAATTAGATTTATTCAATTTTAGGATAACTATTTAATTAAATTTGAATTTAATTAAAAGTGGATAGGGGGGATTTAATTGAATAAAAATGATTTATTCATTAAATGGGTATAGTGAATTTTATTTAAATAAATTGAGTAATTTACTTAATAAAATAGAAGAATGTGGATAATTTAATTAAATTGGATTTAATCAAATAGAGAAATGAACATAAAATATTCATTTAGGAATATGGTCATTTTTATACGTCTACAAGATTAAATAAGAGTGCCACTCAATCTTTTGTTTAGCTGAATCAACAATCAAAACAAGTTTGAGAAAAAAAAACAATTAAAATATAAAACTTAAAATTAAAAAAACAATTAAAATACAGTCCCAACAGCCTTTCTAATGAACTTTCGCCACAACACGACTTTCTATCTATTAAAATGTAATCGTTCAATTTATTCCTCAAGTGAACTTCCCAACATTAATTTTTTAATAAATTAAATATACTCCAAATCCCTCAAAATATTCTACTTTATCTAATGGACTAAACATATGTATTGACAATGTTTTTTTATTTTTTTAAATTAATATTCTCATGATTGAAACATACGTCATTTGTGTTCAATATAAAATTTCATAATACTTCAGGAACAAGTAGAATCAAAAATAAATAATTAAAGGATAATACTTATTTTATGGAATTGAAAAATGCAATAAAAAGTGAAATAAGTGTTAATGTGATTTTAGTAAATTTAAAAGTGGAATAAAAATAACTATTAAAGATATAATATAATATAAATAAATAATATAATTTAATATTTGTTATGTTTTTGTTATATTTGAAAGGCTATTATGAGGTTGCTTCTTGTTAAATTTTAAAGAAGAAATGATGTCGAGACAATCTTTCAAGTGTTATGTATTGTGAAAGCAAGATCTTTGGCTCAATGTTGGCAAAGATTAAATGTCTTTCTAAAGAACAAGGCCAAACATATTTGATCCTCATGAGTCATTAAGGTCTTAGAAAAAAACGTATACGAATCTTTGAAGAGGTAAAAAGATTGCCCCATGACATCATAAGGAGAGCATAGAAAATAAAGCGATCCTCAATTTTAAGCTCTATTGAACAAATCTAACAAGTAGAGTGGTCCTAAGGAATATGATGATCTATATCTATGTATTGGGATGTGAATAAATCACAAATTATCCCAAAGCGACCCTCAAATTACAAGGCAATTGGAGCATAGTGTAACCTAAAGGTTGGCAGATCTCATCCTTGAAGTGAAGATATATATGCGGTATTGCTAAAGCTTCAACGAAAGAGATCCCCAAGGCTCTAACCATTTGGGTTGTAGGTAATAGACCTATTTGTCTCCTTTGTAAAAACATCTAGCACATCAATTGTTAATTTACACAGTGCATGATAATGCCTACAAGAGTAGGACAACCTAGTACAGTAAAAGCCTTGACATAGAATGCAAAGTAGATCCAATGTTGTGCTAGTTGCATAGAGGATTTGAATGTTTTACATGAGCATCTACAAAATTCACTTGAAATATAGCTCATAGTTACCACTTAAAAGATCGCCACAATAATGACTAGGGTGAGGAAATGATATTTTAACGTGAAGTTGTTTGTATAACATGGAAATAAGAACGCTTTCAAATTTAGTTTTGGATAACCTTCATGAGAGAAGACCCCTAAGTTTTTGCTCCATATAAAAGAGTGGGTGTACCAAATTAATGAAAGAAGCAAGTCTCAATGTGAATACCTTTGAATTGATGTTGGAAGCATCGTTTTTCAAAAGTAGTGACAAGGCATAACCTTTGCTCAATCTAGATTCAACAATTGTTGACAACTAAAGTATGACCTAAAAAAAATGACCCTTACCTATATACACACAATCGAGTTCATTATGTGTCACCAAGGATCTTAAGACATGTAATCGTGTTTGGAAACCTTCTTATTATTGGGGCATCAAAATGATGTCGTCAACATATTAAAGAATAACAACACAAACTTTATACAAGCAACTCTTAATCCAAACAACTTGTTCAAATGATTTTCTCAAGTAATTACTTGTGCCCATAGCCACTTAAAATTATTTTCTCAAACTCGTCTATATAAAGACCAAAAAACTAAATGTGAGTGAACAACCCTAATTCAACAATTATACACAATCGAAACCAAAAGTAAACATTATAATATGTAAAAATCTAATGAATTTTACCCTGTACAATTGCTAAACCCTCTCCCATAGGTGATACTTTAAACCTCCTCTATCTCACCGACACTTATACACACTACACTTATAAAAACACCCTAAAATATCACAATAAATGATTTCACCAATTTGAAAAGACCCAAATCCTTAAACTTATTAATAAACAAATACCATGGAAGACTGTAAAAGTCTTGAAAAACAATACATTTCCATCTCACCAATTTGAAAAGACCCAAATCCTTAAAACTTATTAATAAACAAATACCATGGAAGACTGTTAAAGTCTTGAAAAACAATACATTTCCATCTTTTCAACTCGATCTCAAGCTATCACTAGGTAGCTGCAATAATTCGGTCTTCATTCCCGCAACTTGCAACACAAGCACACAATATTCTGCGCACCATAAAAATCAAGCCCGGCAATATTTTTTGTTTTCTTGTGACTTTTCCTTGAGTAGTCAAAACTTGCGCTTCTGTACTTCCATCTAGAAGGTAAACAGAGCTTGACTTAAACAGAGCCCAGCACAAGCTTAGATAGGCTTATTTGATTCAGAAAAACAATCATTGCCGTGGGAATTCCTTGATAACCTTGAAACAATGGCATGACAAGAAAATTGCAGTTAACTGGGATGCCAAAAATGAAATTGATAGTGTGGATTTTGCTGTTAGTTTTGGCAGAATGGAGGATTCCCAAGACAGAAAGCAGCGAATGCCCATATGATTTCACAGTGGCGTCCCGCATGATCCCGCCTTCCTGTTACCAAAACAGCACAGATCGGGTCACCTCCCAAGGAACCTGCTGCTGGAATGCCTTCGCTTCCTTTGTCTTTGCAATCTCCCGCCATGCCAATCAAACAGGGGAAGTTCTCCTGGACGACGCGGGTTCGAGTCTCTGCACTGACGAATTCGTGCACTATCTCCATTCGAGGGGACTAGTTCGCTCCACCTTCTTCACCAATTCCTCTGCCTGTCAGATTGATCACCTGACCTTCGCTGCCAACGCAGGGCCATGCAAGTACACCAAAATGGCCCAAATTTGGGACACAGTCGACCTCCACAACGCCTCCAGGGCCTGCAATGGCCCCAATCTCAACAAGTCCAACGCCTGCGACAAATGCCAAAGCGAAGTCATAGATAAAGCGATGCAATTGTTAAATGTAACGAATTCCAAGGAATTTGTTCCCTGCGGTATAGCCGTTACAGTAGGGTTATGGGGTCCGAATCCTCAAGAAACCCTCTTTGATTCGTTCGTTCTCTGCGTCACGCAGGTGCTGCAGAATGTCGGCACCCTCGGCACCTCGAATCTCATCCCCTCGCCGCCGCCGCCGCCGCCGCCGACGATCATCTTCAACAAGAACCCTAGTGATGGAGCAAAGAGGTCGCGGGTTCGAATCGGCGTAAGTGCAGGGGTTGCAGCAGCAGGGGCCATTGTCGTCATAGCACTGGTGTTACTTTACATCGCAAAGGTGAAGAAAATCCGCCGCTCAGACAATGAATCCACCGCTGAAAGCACGGCCGAGGCTCTCACAGGGATCAAAAGCCTTCTTCCGACTGAGGGTTTGTACATATTTACCAAGCGCGAGCTCCACCAGGCGACGGCGGGATTCGACCCTGGGCGGATGATTGGCCAAGGGGGCTCCGCCAAAGTTTTTCTCGGCAATCTCCCGAGCGGCAAATTGGTGGCGATTAAGCGGATATTTAAGTTGCAGAAGCGGGTACATTTCTACCAAGAAGTCCAGCTTCTCTCACGCCTCCAACACCCCAATCTGACGGCACTTCTGGGCTACTGTCAGCACAAAAATGACCACATTCTGGTCTACGAATTCATGGCGGGCGGCGACCTAAGCGACCTGCTCTACCATCCTCCCGACGGTCATGTGCTGCAATGGGACCACCGCTTAAGAATCGCAGTGGACTGTGCAGAGGGGCTAGCTTATCTCCACCTCTTTTCCGAAGGCGCCATTATTCACCGTGATGTGAAACCCAGGAATATTCTGTTAAATTCAGCTGGGCAAGCTAAACTCGCAGATTTCGGCATTTCCAAGCTAATTGCTGCAGATTTCACACATGTTACCACAGAAGTTAAGGGCACTACTGGATATTTGGACCCTGAGTATTTTTCAGTCGGGCAGCTGACCGAAGCCAGTGACGTGTACAGTTTTGGCGTTGTGTTATTGGAGCTCATTTCCGGGCAGAAGGCCATCATCAGCACGCCGTCAGGTGGGGCAGAGTCTATTGTATATGCTACTCATGTATTCAATAGCAGATCTGACCGTAACATCAGAACTCTGGTGGACCCTAGGATTTCAGATGCTGACGTGGAGGCTTACGTGGAATCCATTGAGATTGTGCTGCAAATTGCTAGCCTATGTGTAAGGCCTTACAGGTCTGAGAGACCTTCCATGGTGGAGGTCTTGAAGGTGCTCACTGAAGCGTGGAACAAGGCCAATGATATTGCCTTATCACAAGTTAATCATCTACAGGAAGCTTTTCAATCTGATCTTTAGCTTTCATTGTTATCTGTGGAGATTTATTAAAAAATTATGTTGCTTGCAGTATTTTCTGCTGTCAAGATTTAGCTTGATTGGTGATAAGGAAGCTCTGATTTGGCACTTGACCCGGGTTTAAATCTTAGTAGACAAGAATATATTATCTAACATATATCATGACTCTGACCCAGAAAAGGAATCCTTCACAGCGAATGTCTGCTAATGAAAAGAATATTACAGTTGTTCTTCTTTCTTCTCCTGGCAATTTTTTGCTATTAAATGTAATAATATATTCTAATTTTTTTGTTGGACCTTATACCTGTAATTTCAATATGGTAATCATTTTGGATTTGATTTTCATGATCTATCATCTGTTTGAGATGCCCTCAGCTATTCTGGATCCAAATAACACGAACATTACACACACATTACACACTGTTAATCGTGGAAATGACTGTGATTTAGGAAGTCAATATCACGAATTTTATAATCTCATTTTGGAGCCAGAATAGCTATGTCCATTGAGATCAAATTTTCATAATTTATTATCATTGTGAGATATAGTTAGAAAAGAGAATGGAATATGATCTTTTAAAAAATGTTATACAAATAAATTCAAAAAGATCAAATTTTCATAATGTATCATCATTGTGAGTTAGTTAGAAAAGAGAATGGAATGTGGTCTTATAAAAAATGTTATACAAACAAATTCAAAAATATTATCGTATTGATATCAACAATTAAAAAATCAATGGTTTTTTTTTGTTTTTCTTTGTCTTCGGACTTGTAGTGTCGCAGTTTAAACACTTCGTTGGTGAAGCGGCCATCAAGGTTCAAACCTCTCTCGTATTGATATCAAGGATTAAAAAATCAAGTCTTCGGACATGTAGTGTCGCGGTTTAAACACTTCGTTGGTGAAGTGGCCACCAAGGTTCAAATCTAAAAATCAATGTTTTTAATCACTAATTGTATAAAAAAATTAAAACTACATTGATGTATGGTCAAGAACAAAACATCAAGAAGTTTGGAATTCGAATTAATGAGATCATTTTGTGTTTTCTCCCTTTCATTTGAATTTTGTTCCTTTATATGTCTTTTAACAATATTGAAAATAAGGCTGATTTTTTAGGAGAGTGTTAGTTCATTTATTTCTTCATATTGTTTGTTTTTGTTTTTTTAATTAGAGGTTTTTTCATCCACAAAATTGTTATCGCTATTCAATATGAGAGCATGAGCCTTGGATTGAAACCTTTTTGGCTAAAAGCCATTTGAGTTTGAAATAGATTTTATATTTCTTTTCTTGATTTTTAAAAATAGCTTAATTATTTGATTTTTTGTAGACTTTAATTATATAAAAAGATGAAATTGTTGAGACATGGACCAGCTAGGACTCGAACCTAGGACCTTCCATACGCTACTGGAGTGCTCTACCACTGAGCTACTGGCCCCTCTTGGATCACTCCATCGTCGATCCGAGTATGGCTTATTTCCAACACCAACACCCCCCCTTAAGCCACACCTCTCGTGTGCTTGGGGCTCCTGGCCTGGACTTGGCTCTGATACCATGTTGAGACATGGACCAGCTAGGACTCGAACCTAGGACCTTCCATATGTTGTTGGAGTGCTCTACCACTGAGTTACTGGCCCCTCTTGGACCAGTCCATCATCGGTCCAAGTATGGCTTATTTCCAACACCAATAGAAATGAAAAATCATTTAATCAATTTTATGTAGAAACTTATATGATTTTTTTAGGTTTTAGAGTTTGAACAATTAACTTTTGGTTTGAAATAAGGATTCAATGTTATTTCATTATAGACTTCATTTATATCTAAAAGTGTAGACCATCATTTAAAAAGAGGTCTAAAAATGATAGTTTGTAATTTTGTGACTGAGAAGTGTATTGCTTATTTCTTTCTAATCACTAATCACTAATCACTTTAAAAAAAATTCAAAACCATATTGATGTATGGTCAAGAATAAAACATTTGGTATCCCAATGACATAGCATTTTCATTCTCTCCTTCCCATTTGAATTATGTCTTCTAACAATATTGAAAATGGGGCTGAATTATCTAGGAGAGTGTTTTTTATGTATTATTTCTTCACATAGTTATTTTTTGGGCTTAATATAGGTTTTTATTTCTTTTCTAATTTTTAATAATAGTTTAATCATTTGTGGTCTTTTATGCACTTTGATTAATTAAGAAGATGAATGAAAATCATTGAATCAATATAGTGTGAAAATTTGTGTGAATTTTCATTATGCTTTGAATTTTGTATGATTAGCTTTTGGTTTGAAATGAGGGTTAGATGGTTTGTCATTATGGAATCAATTTATATCTAAAAATGTGATCTTTTGGTTTCAAATGAGGGTTAAATGGTTTGTCATATAGAATTAATGTATATCTAAAATTGTAGAGTAATTGAAATATCACCTTGTGTAGTACTCCATCAAACTAAATATCACAGAAACTAAATATCACATAACTATGTTTCTAGTAGAGTAATTGTAATATTGTGTAGTTTGGTTTGTCATGATAGAGTCAACAATATATTAATAGACAACAATTATTCTCTAACAAGCTAAATCATGACTCTAACCCACTGGGAAATCCCACATAGCAAATTTCTGCTATTGAAAAGAATATTGCAGTTGTTCTTTCTTTCCTCTTGTGGTAATTTTTGCTACTAAATGTAATAATATATTCTATTTTTTTATTAGACATTGTACCTCTAAAGATACATCACTAATCAATATGGTAATCATTTTGGATTTTATTGTTAATTTTTTTTTTTATCATTAATATGTCAAATCATATTTTATGATCTATCATCTGTTTGAGATCATATTTTCATAATCTATTGTCATTGTGAGCTATAGTTAGAGAAGATAATAGAATATGATCTGAAATGTTACATAAAAAATGTTAAACAAACAAATCTAAAAATATTATCATATTGATATCAAGTACTAAAAAAATCATGTTTTTAATCACTAACTGCGAAAAAAATCAAAACCACATCGATGTATGGTCAAGAACAAAACATCAAGAAGTTTGGGATCCAAAGTAATAAGAGCATTTCAGTTTTCTCCCTTCCATTTGAATTTTGTTCCTTTATATGTCTTTTAACAATATTGAAAATAAGGCTGAATTATTTAGGAGAGTGTTAGTTTTTTTATTTCTTCACATTATTATTATTTATTGGAGGATTTTTCATCCAATAAGTTGTTTAGCTACCCAATAGCTTTTATATTTCTTTTCTTGATCAATTTTGTGTAGAATTTTTTATGAACTTTTATTAGGTTGTGGAGTAATTGATTGAAACATCACCTTGTAGAGTAATTCAATAACAAAGCTACATTATTGGTAGAGTAATTGAAATATTACCTTGTGTAGTACTCCATCAAACTAAATATTGATTGTTTTCTTATTTATGGGCCACTTGATGATTGGATAATTTTCTAGATTTATTATAATAATACAATCTTGGGTGGTTCCTTGTTAATTAGAAAATAAAATTATATGTTTAATTTTAGGATGTGCAAACTAAACAATAAGTGCACACTTGTATAGAAGGGGTCTCTCTAATATGAGGTCTAGAAATGGAAATGATACATGTGTAACTTGGTCAAATGTGACCACCAATAAATTTGTTTTGTAAAATTTGTTTTGTAAAAGACATATTAAGGTCTCATTCTCTCATTTATTTATTTTTTCAATACATAATGTTCATAATAGTCATGAATGTGAAAAAATTATAGGCTTGGAGGTTAGTAGAAATATATTTTACAAAACATTTCTACCATGGGGGCCACAAATCCATAATTTAGTAGTATATGAAGGATCGTCCAACTTATCTCCCACAAACTCTTAATGAAATTTGTATCATCAAGAATGAGCTTCTAATCAACAAGACTATCATCCTTTTCTTCTTCTTATGTGTCCTATTGAGTATACTAGGCGACCAAGGCCAAGGTAAACAAATTACCATAATACAAGGCAGTCAAGCACCAAACATCATTCCATTGTGACTAAAGTCACCACCACCTCTATTACCACTACATTATGGAGAAGACCCCCATTACCTAGAAAAAAGTTATTACATAGTTACTTATGAGAATGGATAAGATCATGTACTCCATATCTCCAATTTGTAGGTGAATTTTGGCAAGGAGAATATGATAGAACTTGATTGTGTGCACATAGGGCACTAACCCAATCATTTGAATAAGTTTGGGGATCCACCACCTTTAAAAAAACTTTCTTATCTTGGACTTGGACTTGTGATGGTATTATTTTTGTATAAAATAAAACCCAAACTAATTTGCAACTTTATGAATAAAGCACTAGATATGACCAAACACCTAAATATTTGTTGGAATCTTGTTCTTTTTGCTAAACAGTGGAGAAAAAATCATAAACCTGTGTGGTCTAATATCATATATAACCTAATAAATCTTGTTTTAAATGGCTATTATTACTACAAAAACTAACATGTCTTATACCATCTTCCATTGTAAGTACCTTCCCTATATGTAGGACTCCTGAAAGAATTAAATATATCTTTTTTTATTATCTTTATGCTAAAGAAGTATGGGTGTTGTTTTGTGATAACCTAGGGGGGTGAGAGGGACAAAGGCAACCTAATTTGGCAAGAGATTTTACTCGGCTTTATTAATAATTTAAGTGAACCATTTAATTGTTTTGGCTTGTTTTATCTACTAAAATAATATGGTTTTTATGAAAGGATAGGAATGAGGATTAGTTCTAGGACAAAAGGACTTACCGAGTCTTCTAGAAGACTCATATATCAAGATATTTCTATGCAAGTTACTGTCACTCTAGAGATTTCTAAAGGCAAGTTCTTGAAGCTTCTAAATGAAAGACAAGTTTAAATCAATAGATCTAAGGTCACATATGCAAGACATTGGCCCTTTAACAAAGAAGATAAGGTACCTTTTCCAAGAAGCTACTTGGCATTCCAAAATCGGTATAATGGAAAGTACTCTATGGAGACCCTACAAAAGGACCATGGACTACACAACAGGTTGAGCAACCATGATGAAGACTTTATCCTAGAAATGGTAAAGATCAAATGAATATGTTTTAGAGATAGATCTGCCACTAGGATGGAACAATATGGATATATACAACAAAGTTGTAGTTTTTGATCATTTCAAACAATTGTTTGTTCATATATATGGTAGTTAGTATGTAACACAATTTAGTATGTCTAATGTGCTTTATTAAGAATGACCTTGCATGACACATTTTATGTTATTTTGGTGAAAGGGCCTTGCATGGCTTAAACAAGAGACATCAATTTACATAGGATGGTTACTAATTTCATGGTTATATTTTGTATTGAGACCCTATGCAGTCTATGTATTGGGACAATTAGTAGTTTATAGGTAGATGATATGATTCAACCATACATAATGAGATGTAATTATCTCTATCGATTCCTTGTGTGTGTGTGTGTGTGTGTGTGTGTGTGTGTGTGTGTGTGTGTGTGTGTGTGTGTGTGTGTGTGTGTGTGTGTGTGTGCACTCGCACAATGGAGGAAAAACTAGGTAATAATGGAAACTATAAAGATAGCAAGTATTATTAAAAATAAATCTAATCAAGTACAATAAATTACAAGATGATTGGATTATAATCCACCCCTTATCCATTGGTACAAAATCACCAACAACTCTATATTTTATAATACAAAACTAGAATCCTACTTTTATAAGTCTATAGTAAGTAATGCTCCTCTCACACCCTTAATTGCCTTTTAAAAATACAAATATAAAGATGTTGATGAGTACTTGTTCATTGGATGTCAACAAGATGAAAAATTGAAGAGATGAATTTGTTTTCACTTAAAATTATCGCACAATTTCATTTTTTGAAATTAGCAATTGTGAGATCCCTTTAGATTTTTTCAAATTCTTTGTGGTAGTTGTGAGACTAGTGTAATAGTTTCAAAATTATCCCATGCATAAAACCAACAATTTTGATTTGTTGAGGTTTTAAGGTGATTTTGAGGATAAAAATTTGTTAAGGTGATTATTAATGATATAAAAATAATTTTATGATTTAGTATGTATCATTATACCCTCCTTATTAAAACAAAAAAAGGTCTTACAATTGAGCTCAATTACATCTTATGTGAGGAAATCAACACTCCACTTTTTTCTTAGAGTATCATTTTTCTTGCTTTGGTTTTATGTCTTTGATTCTAACTTGCCAAAACTCTTAGTCTTCTCTACTTTTCTTTTGCAGCACAACTATTTGAAAAAAAATTCTTGATCCCCAAGGTCTTCCACTAAGGGTGGTAGTTATTCTTCTTCTATATAGTTGGATTGAATACAAGCTTCATTCAATCTTTGTGGTTTCATGATGACCAACATTTTGATTGGGTCATGAAGACCTTCAAGCTACTTGATAATCTTCTTCCTCTATGCCCATGTACAATAGCATAACATGTTTTTAAAATTTGATGGTGTAATTTAGTACATTTTTTCTCCATTTGTTTGCTTGGAGCACAACCACTTACTTTTTTTATTAGTCTACTGGCCAATGGGATATAAATTATGTGGAGCAATTCCTTAAATCTTTCCCAACTAGCCACAATGGGATTTAATTTATTTTTGGTCATGGCATAGCTATTCCACCATACAAGAACATGACATATCATCTTGTGATGTGCAAAAGAGATCTTTTATGTCCCACCAACATTATGAACACCAAAACATATACTTCTAATTATTTTATCCATGTATCTAAAAATTAAGCATTCATTTGCTTGTCAAAACCTCATATATCTATTTTTGTTTCAACTTTGAATGGGGTTGCATAGAGTTTACCTACCTTGTTGACCGTTTTCATTGAAGGGATCTCAACCCTCTATGTCCTCACCAACTTCTCTAATGCAAAATTTCTAGACAAGTGCATAAACTATGAGGCCCATAGCTGGCTAATCCTAGCCCATATATTTTTATGATTGGCTAATTTGTTATGCTTGTTCCTCAATCCAATTATATTCTTTGTGGCAAATCCATGTTACTCACAAGGTGGGCTACACATTTGTTTAGATTGTTGAGGTTTTGCATGAATTTTGTCACTAGCATAAAACCACAAGTATGTTTTTCCACAAATCTTAAGATTAGGAGACTAATTTGATGCCAAAAAGGAGATGTGTAATCTTACTAATTTATTATTTGTAAAAATAAAAATCACTAGTAATGAACTGTGCCATTTAATAAGAACTCAATGAATAAAAAAAAGTATAATTCAATGATAGGGAGAAATAAAACATTCAAATTGTATCTTATAAATCCTTTTATTAGTGGAGGTAAAACCAACTTATAGTGACAATTGTATTTCTTCCAAGTATTATGAATTGAAATCAAGCAAGTGCAATGAATTGTAAGAGAATGTGGATTGAAATCTACCCCTTACTCATACAAACTCATTAGCAAACCTATTCGTCAAAATGCACAACTGAAATCTTACTTCTCTAAGACAATGTTCAATCATCTTCTCATATCCTCAATTCCTTTCACAAATGTATATAAAGATGTTGGAGAGTTATTCCTATGCATTGGAAGGTCGCCAAGGCAAGAATCTAAGTGAAAAAGGTGTTAAGTTTCGTTTAAACTTCTATTGGGCAAAACAACTAGTTTCTTCATACTAACATATTGACAATTGTCAAACTACCAAGGTATTTTATAATTTACCATAGTAATTGTGAGATGCTTGCAACAATTTCAAAATGAAAACTTCAATAAAACTAATAATTTTGATTTGCCAAATTTCTTTATTTCTTAAGAATAAAAATTTGTAAAAATATTTCCTAATAGTATAAGAATTTTAGAATAATACTCATTTAAACTTGAAATAATATCAATTCCTTTAATTAAAAATTATGATATTTTTGTGATTGATATGCATATTAAATAGAATTTCAATTAAAAAATAATAATTTGATATATTTGAAACATAGAGAAATGATACCACTATATGAACATTTGGCATTTCATATGAAAGAACTTTAAGCACATATTTTTGTACAATTCAATGTTTTTACTCATATAAAAATTAAAATTACCGTTTAATGCGAAGATTACCATTGTTCAAATAAGTCTTGAACACATACAATGCATTATTAGGTTTATTTAATGGCACTAGGTGCCCTGCCCCTCTAAATGTCAAGAATGTCAGCCCCTCGTAGCTTATAAACCATCCTCCTACCTAAACATTCAAAGTAAGTTTTGATAATAAAATTCATATATATCTAAAAAAAAATTATAAGAAAGCAACATAATTCTAAACGTATATATTTTATGTTAGAGTTTCAATAGTTGCATACATTCTAGAATAAAGACCAACCTTTTGTTCTGCTTTAAAGAACACTATAATAGAAGAGGAAACTTGAAAGATTTACCTGTTTTTCATGGTACCATGGATGCCATTTTTCCTTGATGGTCAAATTTAACGAATCAATACAATATCTTGTAGATACAACAGGCACTCTTCCATCAATATCTCCACTGCAATTGGCCATCATAGTAAATTAAAAACTATGTGAAACAATTGTTGGTATTAGTTTCCAATCTAATATTCAAAAGATTGTTTCTACAATCAATAGTAAATCTTTTTGAATCTGATGTTTCAAAGCACGCTCAATAATCCATCTCCACTTAATACCAATCTAATATTCAAAAGATTGTTTCTACAATCAATAGTAAATCTTTTTGAATCTGATGTTTCAAAGCACGCTCAATAATCCATCTCCACTTAATACCAATCTAATATTCAAAAGATTGTTTCTACAATCAATAGTAAATCTTTTTGAATCTAACATTTCAAAGCACGCTCAATAATCCATCTCCACTCTCCTCTTCTTGGTGATGGGTTAGTGAATGTGATTAGAAATTTTAATATAAAAAACATACACAATTGATTTCAAAAACAAAAAGAATAAAATGCTTGCACAAAAAACCTGTAGACCCAAATCTTTAGTCCAGCTTTAATGAGCTTCTTGTAGATGGGAAGCACTGAGTGTACAGTGGTAAGATACAAATCGAAAAGTGAATTGCTGCATCAACCAGTCAAACCTGGATTATGAATTTTAAAATGAATGCAAGGAATGAGAGAAAAAATAGGACAGATGTAGAGATACCCACTTGCAAACAGACCATTGGAAAGGAATCCCTGTACTGTTTGCATGGAGAGCCTGCTGTACATCAGGCCTGTTAAAGTATTTGCTTGTGTACATTTCAAAACATGGGTCATATCCACCATAAAGACCTGGAAGAAGTCTCCTTGATACCTGGAACCAAGAGGACTAACAATATTAAAAAAATCAAGTCCTCTTAATCTAGAACAGAGGAGAATGCTTCAGGATGGATTTGAACAGAAACCTTATTTTGTAAGCTTGAAGAATCTCTAGTCCTTGCCCCTGTTCCTGAGTTTATACTATCAAGGCAGGTAGGGGCATATATGTTATAAATGTCTATCTGATAATACTCGGCAAAGATGGAACTCATGGCACTGCTGCAATCATCTGTCCAGTTGTCACCTTTGAAATTGCATACTCTTTTAACCAACTTGTAAGTTTGATCAGAGGTGATAGCATGGCTCCAAGCATAATCTGCTATTCCCTCATAGTCATAGGAGTCATCTGTTTCAGGATTGCCCACCTGCAGTAAAATCACAGTCAAAATATGACAAAAATAAACACAGTGTAATCTGGAAATCTAATATAGAATAGAAGGCTCTGTTTTAAAACTGACAATGAAGCCAATAAGATTGATAGGGTGTTTGGAAAGGCTTCCACTGCGGTCATACAGAAGCTCTGCAAGCTGAGGTACATAATGACCTGCATATCAACCAGGTCAAAAAGCTGCAAGCACATATTGTATTTGAGCTATCAATCAGTAAAGTACAGCAGGCATTTATGTAAAACTTGCCTGCATAGCTTTCCCCTGCTATATAGAAGTCATGGGATTTATACTCTGGAAATCTTTCAAACCATCTCATAAGGAATTCATATGAATCCTCAGCTGCAGACCCACAATCTTCAATTCAATCACAAATTGAAAGAAAAAAGTAAGAGAAAGTTTTAGGTGTAAGCCACTAACTTACCAGTGAATTTGTCATCTATGGTGAGAAAATCAGAAGAAGTATTGGTATATGAAAACCCAACACCTACTGGGGATTCCACGAACAATAGATTGGCTACTGTATTGATTGTTCCATACCAAAATTGAAGAAGAATACAATATTAGATGCAGTCATTGATATTAGATTTTTTCTTTTCATTCCTACTTTCTAATGATGGATTATAGAGTTTGATGGGAAACATGGAGGAAAAAATTCACAGTCAGAACTAAAACTAATTAGTATTAAAATCATGGAGTGTGGAAATTATAATTCTGCTACTAATTTCTTTCATATCTTCCCTCGGTCCAGGAACATTTATTCAGTAATTCAAATTAGTATATTTTCATACCTACCCCTGCTCCAGTAACATTCAATCAAGTAAATGAAATTACTGTACTTCCTACCTACCTTTGTTCCAGGAATATTCATTCAAGTAAAGGCCTGTTCCATTTGTTTTAACATGAAAGGGGCCCAATTCAATGGATGCCCCATAACCAATGGAAGAACATCCAGGCCCTGCAACACCAATAGCCATTAATGACATACTAAATGCTTGGTGTCTGACGAAAAGGGTACTGAAATTCTATAGTTAAATACCTCCATTAAGCCAGAGAACCAAAGGTTTTGAGGAGGGCTCATCTTCTGCTTCGAAGAACCAGTAAAACAAAGCTCTGCCATGGGATTCATTTACAGTAATGTAGCCTGCATAGTGGGCAAAATTTACATCTGGCTGTCCAGGAAGATCAAACACCCTGTCACCATTCTTATCTCCATCTCCATCTCCATTCACAAAGACAAACACAAGCAAGCAAATATTGAGCACTGAAATTGTTACTCTTGTCTTCCTCTCCATCTCCATTTCAGTCCACCCATTCATTGCAGTGATCCAACAGTCCACTGGGAAGAATATATCTTTCGCTCTCAAGGTTGCTGTGGGGACCACCGACGAAGGATTCGAGGATCCAGCTTAGCTTTATCTTCTGGCAGCTTGCCAGGTCCTCCCAAAATCTGGGTCAGATTAGTTTCCAAAAAACCTACACATCAAGCATGCTGGATGTACATTTGACTCTTGAACATAAAGATGCTCAGTTGACCGTAGATATGAATTAGCATAATATCTCAAAATCTACTCCAACAATAGAACATCAAAACTTCTTAAAAAAATCGCCCAATCCAATCCATATCAAAACTTCACCAGGAAAAAAAAGTACCCAATGCAATACTGCTCTAAATATAAAACATTTAAAAATTCACCTGAAATTTCTAACACGGCACCCATCCAGATTCCAGTCCAAATATGAAGTCCAGAAAAAATCAGCATCCGAATACTATCCCACCACACCCATTAAATTTTTCCCCTGTTATGTTCTCCATTGATTTAACGTGTGGCCGCCAGCCTGTCATCCAAACATTTTGATACTTTGATGTTTGACATGCCTCCAATTCCAAATCCAGTCCAGACAATGGGTAAAGCCAACTGACAATCAACAATCACACTCCAGAATAAACTTCATTGTCGTTTAATGGAGGACTTGGAACTTCCAATTATTGAGATATCCTAAAGCAGAAAATTTCCACAGCCTCCTTGTTACCGACCGTACGTGTAAATCTCTTCATCACAAATATATGAGAAGATAAAGTAATTTAAATAAGAGATACGTCATAAGTAAGGTAATGATATCGTTATATATCAAGTTTGGATAATAATTTTTTTTAAAATATAAAAATATCAAAAATATTAAAAAATTTGTTGAATTATTTATAATTTTTTTGAGATTGTAGGAATCAACTTAGCCACTTATAACTTGCAATGCGTTAGACTAACTTTTTAACATGAAAGGTGGTATGACACTTCGGATACCACACGAAGAAGGGGATTGGAGCTTTTGACCAATTGCTTGCAACGATATGCTTTTAGTTAATTGAGTTAAGATCCCTACCCTATAAAACTAATTATTACTGTATTACATTATTGTAATAGTGAAAAAAGTACATCTCTAACTTTTTCCTCTTTTTTTGGGCTCACTTTAACCTAGTTATGCTTTATGCAATATGTTGCAACCATTTGTTGAGGGTCAAATCAACAACTACCAACAAAGAGGGTGGAGCATACAAACCAAATACAAGAGGAAAGAGTGATTGAAATCAATTAAAACTGTAGAAAAAAATGGAAAGAATACAAGGGGCCACCAATTTGTGAAACCCATATCACACTATCCCACCCAACTTTAGAGATATATGTGTAAAGACTCTTTGATATTGTAATAAAGCTCTAAGATCTATCCAAAAACCTAACACACTAGTCAACTTTTCGAACCCATTCAAAAGATTATTGCTTATTTTTATATAGTATGTGCCACTTGCATTGCCATTCATCACAAAAGTTGGTCATTGAAACAAATGCACAAAAAAAAGTAGTTATTCCTTAATAAATTCAAACTTACATTCCTTCAACTCTAGAACTCACACACTATTAGAAGATCTAATTGTGTGTCATTTAATAGAAGCATTCTAATAGAATGACCAACTCCTTGACATATATCTTTGGTCAATTATTACAAAGTACACACATAAGAAACAAGATACATAAACGATTAATGGTACGTCTTTGGTGTAAAATTAGTTGTTTGTTATAGAGATGCGTGGGTGAGGATATACCAATAGACAATAAAATGCATAGGCACGAAAAGTCACCTACCATAATTTAATATTTACACATTTAAGTCGCCGTATCATGAACTATTATAACACAAGGAACACAAAATATAAGATCACATATGTTAGAAACTAAACATTTCTTATTGGGTGATTTAAGATTGATTCAACGCAAGGATGTTCTTGAATCAACCACATTTGATAAAATATTGTGAGCATGGTTCGCATTATATGGACTAAGTAGGCAACTAAATCAATCACCTGGTTAAATTCACTTTAGTTTCATGAATCCACGAGTTGCCCTTAAACTCGTTACCTTTCTAGTAACTTCTTGTCTAAGCTCATATCGAATATTTGAATATTTTCCTCTTGTTATTTTTCTAGCATCCCCTTTCTCCAATTAGGTGCTTTCAATGGTTGTGTGTCCAAACCTTCAAGTACATGGTAGGAATATAGGTAAAATACATTGGATAAGATATCTAATTTGTTTCATAACTTGATCTTATAAGTATTCTAAAAATTATTTGCAAAATGTAGCATGGAGCAATCTTCTTGGATTTTGGCTTGCAATACACTCCTCTAAGAAACTCCTCCTTTAATAGATGCGTCATGATTAAATTTTCCTCCAAGAAATCCTTCTCTCTTCAATGTTCATCAATGCCCAACTTATACCTTACATTGCTCTCCTCTTACCGCTTCTCAACTTGTGCACAAATCTCCTTTATGTGTTACACAAAGTCCTTAGCTTATATGATCATGTGTCTTCCTCTAGCTTCTACCCCTAATCAATCTTTGAAACTTCATGCGGATGTCCCATGTACACTACTTGAAATGGTGTATTTCCTAATGTTTTTCTCATTGAGTTGTTTTGCATATGCTTTGCTTGCAACAACATAAAGTCTCACTATATAGGATTATCTCTTATTAAAAAATTAATTAAATTGCCAAAGTTCTAATTGACAACCTCTATCTATTCATATTTCCATAGATGGTATGCTTATTACTAATTGAGCTACATGTCCAATTTCTTCCATAGGGTGTGCCAAAATGGCTAAGGAACTTTATATCATTATCTAACTTGACAGTTTGACAACCCATCCAATTGAACTACCTTCTTGAAAAACAAGTCCACTATCTTGAACATTTTATTCAACTTTTGACAACGAAGGAAATCTATCATTTTAGAAAACCTATTCACACTTTAAAGATAGAGTTATTTTCCCTTTGAGTGTATGATATTATCCAAAGATGAAATCCATATATAGTTCCTCCCAAAGTCTATTTGGTTTGTGAAATAGCTTATATAGCCAATGTTTTGTAATGTGCACAATATTATTTGGTAGAATTAATATCTCCATAAATCTACACAAATTTGTCTAGTTATACCTCTCCTCACATGGCCTACATCTTGTCTTCACCAAGCATTCCTTAAAGTCCACCTTTGTGTAACTTTTTGATTAGGCTCTTCCTCATTGAATTATATGGGATGCAAAACTATTACCTCTTGAATAGGTATATCTCTTGCATGAAGTATTCCCTGCATAGATTTTAGTCTCCAACCTTATGTATGTGTGACTTGTATCTAGAAAATTTAAATCTATACCATACAAATCCTTTGTCAACTCCATGGCCAGTAGTTCAAGTATCATTTCAAATAATAATGACTACCTCCTGATTAAGGTGACTACAACATTATTGGTCTTGAATGTGTAGTTCTTTAAAACAAAGGGGCAACCTTGTAGATATTCTAACCACCTCATGCACCTCTAGTTGATATTTTCCCTCTTATTGATAAACTTTAGTGCTTTGTAGTTTTTGTATAACATAAAATCCTTTAGCAATAAGTAATGCCTCCACTTGCAAAAAAATTGCACTATGGTGTAGAATTATTTGTTCTAGATAGAATATTATTGTTTATCCTCATCTAAATTATAACTAAATACATTATTAGTAGATATTCTATTGATTCATAAAATTAGTTAACATTTGCTAGCACTGCAACCAAATTAGAACAACTTTCCAAAGTGTTATAATGAGAAATAACAACCATCCACTAAAACCCTTATTTCCATATTTAGTGTGTCAAGGGTATATAAATCCTACTAAATTTCATAATGATCTTTTGATAGAATCTCATCAACTCATAGAAATTTTTAACCTTTATTGTTCTTCTTGGATTGGACCACTTAATAATTATGTAAACCTTCATTGGATCCATCCACAATGCACCTTGAGGTATCATGAATCCCAAGTATGTTGTTGGTAATGTGTGTTGTCATTGATGTCAACCAAATGTCTAACAATGTGTGTTATCTTTGTTTGTTGTTGTCATTGATGTTAACTTGCAGTTTTAGTGTTGTCATGTCTGGTATGATGATGGGAAGATTGTTGTAACTTGTTGTTATCGATATAGAGTGTAGATGGATAATTGTTGTAGTTGTGTTGTCGATGTTCACCTTCTTGGTGTTTGATGTCTACACCCAGTATGATGTATTCAGTATTATGATGATATCATATCAAGATGAGGATTAGATGCATTGTGGAGTATTAAGATGAGGATTAGAAACATGGCAATAGAATAAAGGTGTGTGTGTTGATCTTATGCATGCTACAAGATGGTGGTTATGTTTCTGGGACATTCATGTTCTTGGAAGTTTGATGAAGTAAGTTGTTGGAGGAATGTATGTTGAAGTCTATCTAGAAGAATGCTTTGCATTACTTCACATCTGATGATATGGTCTTGCATATTTGGAAATAACATGTATGCTTTGTGGACATTGTGTTCTTATCTAAGTTTCAAGTCCCAAGTGTTGCAACTAATGTGGTTGGTGATTACAGTTTGTTGGTAGTTTGGTTGGCTGTAAGGATTACTATAGAAAATTCTTTGCATTTCTCCACATTGATATTTCATGTTTTGCATCTTGGAGGACATGTTTTTAATGATTGTTTTGTGTCTTAGTTCAAGTTTCAAGTGTTGGTGTGGTTTGCAAGAGTTGATAATATTGATATGTCCATGACTATGTATTCTAGTTGTTTAGAATGAAGTGATCTATATCAGTTGTGTTGTGCCAACATGTTTTGATGTGATAGTCAAAATGAAGTATTTGGGAATTTTGTTTGATTTTCAAGGAACATCCTTGATGCTATATGATTTATTTGGTGTTGAGTTGTGTTTGGTATTTATGTTTCAAGGTAAATTATGTGGTTTAGACGACTAAGTTTGTTCGCTTGCTTTTGGTTTATCCTTGGGTGTCTTCTCTTGCATTGAAGGTTGTGTCTTGTCATATTTGGGTCCTACTTTGGTGTGTGGGGACCCACATTGGTTTTATTCATCTAGAAGATATGTTTATGTGCTACATGGTTTATCTACATGTTACCTTGTTGCTGACTTTGGAGGATGTGTACTAGCATGTGAAATGTTTTTGGGTAGCCCAAAAAGATGTCATATGACGCTTTAATTAGGTCCTCTTTATCTCCTGGATTGGACCACTTTCACCACAATTATGTTTGTTGATCTAATTGATGTTTTGAAATAAAGAATATAGTATATATAGAAGATAAAATTAGTGTGGAGTGGTGTACCTTGTGTGTGAATAATAGTATGCACTTACATCATCACGTCAATTGCAGTGTATATGATGCGAAGTTGAGGCAATGTATGGTGACAATTTTGAAGTTGGTCGCTTGAGATATAGGATCAAAGGAAACTTCATATTTGAAGATATTAAGAGGCAATGTTGCTTAAGGCTTATTCATGTACCTTGCTCAAAGATAGTGAGTCTCCCTATCAATTTCTTTGTATCTTGAACTGAGGGAGTGAGTCTTAGCCTACAAGTCTCTTGTATCAATACCAACCTCCAATGTTGTCCCCAATGTCTACAACTCAAACTCAATAGGCATAACAGGGGTCTTTCCATACACCAATTCATATGGAGAAAACCATGTAGTTGTCTTCCATGTTGTATTTTAGGACCAAATTACTTCATCTAATCTCTCTGGCCAATCTATTTTTCTTAATGAAATAGTCTTTGTTAAGATGTTCTCCAATTCCCTATTGGTGACTTCCACTTGCCCATTCACCTAAGGATGATATGGTGTAGATTTTTTGTGTGTCATCTCGTATCTATGTATGAAAGCTTCAATCATGGCAGACATAAATTGTGGTCCTTGATCAAGAATTATTTCTCTTGGTGCACCAAACCTCTGAAGAATATGTTTGTATAGGAAATCAACTACCTTATCTTCTCTTGTTGCTGGTAAGGCCTTCACTTATGCCCATTTTGTTACATAATCTGTGTAGACTAGAATATAATGATGTCCTTTTGAATGTGGATCAACAAGTCCCACAAAAAAAATTCCTTATTTTTCAAATGGTTCTAGAGTTATCTGGGGTTGTAGTGACATCTTCATTGTTGGTGTAGGTTGTCCCATGCGCTGGAATTCATCACAATGTTTCACATAGAAGGAAACATCCTTTGACATGGTTGGCCAAAAATAGCTCACTCCAAGGATCTTGTGGACATTATGACCGTAGAGTAATGTCCTAATTCTAGTTCATTATGACATGCATGTATTATGTCATAGACATCTAATTCTTGCACACACTTGCAAAGAACATGATCAGGACATATTTTAAACAAAAGTCCATCTATCCATTGAAATCTTGAACTTTCATGAATTTATCTTCTTCTTCTTTTTTTCTTTTTTCTATTTAGGGTTGAAATGATTTGGACACTTCCCTATTACAAGGTAGTTTGCAAGATCAACAAACCATGGAGATTGAATTGATATGGAGAATGCTCATTCAGAAATGTGTCACCCAACCTACAAAACTATTCTCGAAAGGAAGTTAGAAATAGCATTATCTTTACGAGGTTTATCCATGATAGTGATATCAAATTCATGTACAATTGTAATAACAATCTTATAATCCATCCACCTACCACAACTTTGCTCATTAAATATTTGACGGTTGCATGATCTGTGTGGACAAAACACTTTATAACTAGTAATATAATATCTAAATTTATTAATTGCATAAACCACAGCTAAAAAATGTCAAAATTGTTGTGTAATTCGTTTATTTGGGGTTTCAATTTTTGCTAATGTAGTAAATGGCATGCGTTTCTCTATTTTCATCTTCTAACCTAAAATTGCCCCAATGGCTAAGTTAGAAGCATCTACATGTATGTGAAATGGCTCTCCCCAGACATGTCCTTTAATAATAGGAGAGCTAGTTAAGGCATGCTTAATAGCTTCAAAGGATTTATGATAGTCTTTTGTCCATGAAAATTTTGTATCCTTTTTAAGGAATGTGAACAGAGGTTCAACAATATTACTAAAGCTTTCAATGAATCTTCTATAATATCCTGCATGCCCAATAAAACTTCTAACACCAGTTTGAGTTTTTGAGATTTCAATTTGTTGAATAATTTCCACCTTTTTAGGATCAAATTTTATTCCTTCTTTTGAGATATGATGTCCTAATACAATTCCTTTTGTCATCACAAGAGAACATTTTTCATGATTCAATGACAATCTATGATCCTTACACCTCTATAACACTTTATTCAAACTCTCCAATGCTTCTTCAAACGTCTTCACATGGACTGTGAAATCATCCATATATACTTCAACACATGAGGTAGTTAAGTCTGCAAAAATACATAATACAACTCTCTGGAAAGTGGCAGGCACATTACAAATTCCAAATGGTAAAACTTTGTACGCATATGTTCCCAAGGACATGTAAACGTTATTTTTTCCTAGTCCTCAAGAGCCGCCTGTATCTGGTTGTAACCACTAAAACCATCAAGGAAAGAGATAACTACTGCTAGTTATATTATCAAGCACCTAACCATTAAATGGTAAAGGAAAATGATCCTTCTTAGTGACCTTGTTCAATTCCCTATAATCCACACAAACATGCCACTTACCATTTTTCTTGGGGACAATAACCAATGGAGAAACCCATTGACTATCATAAATTAGATAAATGAACCGTACTTGGAGTAGTTTCTCTATTTCATGTTTGACAAAATCTCTAAGAGCTATATTGATCCTTCTTTGTCCTTGTCTCACTAGTTTAACATCCTTAATGTAGATATGATGCATACATATAGATGGTTGAATTCCTCTTATATTCTTGTATTCCCAATCAAATGCTTATGTATGCTTTTCCAATATCAGCTTCAACTTTTCTTCTTGCATGGGAAGCAAGGATGAGTTAATGAAAAGAGGATTTTCCCCTGCTACCGTAATTTTTTTGGTTGCATTCTTGTCATCAGATGGGTTTCCTACAAGTGTGTTTAAAGGACAAGGGTGTACCTTAGCTTGATGTAGAATCTTTTTGTTATTATCTTCCCCATCCTTAATATTATCAATCAAAGGACACTCTTCTTCATCTTCAATGATTTACCTAGATTCCCATAAATAATATTGAAATCTTCCCCTTGTTCTACATACTCTTCATACTCCTCAACATGCTCTAATAGAGTAACCATGGCTAACTCAACCACTCCATCTTCCTCTGACTCCATACCCTCATCCGCCCAAAATTGAGTATCAAAATGGTTTAGTTGGAGGATAAAGTGACAACTCCTTTTGTTTTTTACCATTAGAGATAGTCATACTTCTAGATCTACAATCTATTAATGCTACTGCAGTTGCTAGCCAAGGTCTTCCTAATATGATTGGATATCCCGATTCTTTCTTCCTTGCCTTGAGCACTAAAAATTCCACTAGATAATCCCATGTATCAATTGTAACCGTTACATTCTCCAAAACACCTTCATGTTTGGCAATAGATTGATATGCCAGTTGAAGTACAGTTGTTGTGGGTTGCACACTTGTCATTCCCAACATCTCAACAATGTTAGTTGTGATAATATCAATAGTTTCCCCCAAATCAATCAGTACATTGGTTATCTCAACTCCTCCTATGCTCAGAGTAATCACAGGACTCCCAGGGTCACTATATTTCTAAGGAAGCAACCTCCTTGACAATACATCAATGAGTTTAGTTCCTACCTAGATTGTGAAAGAAAAATTCATTTTTCTTCCTGGTCTTTTTATACAGAGTAACGTATCCAATTGGTTAATCTCCAGTATGTCCTTGATATCTTGTAAAAAAGGTATCTATATATTGATCTTTTTTAATTCCCGAAGGACTTGAGAATCTTCTATATTAACATGATCATGTTGGGAGGCATCAGAAGCCACTTGGTTTGCTCTAAAACACTCAAGATAAGGTGCTTTTTAGTAACTTCCTTAACGTTATCAGAACTTTGATATTTTTTCATGAGATTCTTCCTTCTTCTCCCCCTCATTGTCTAAAACATTAGGTTTGGAAGGAACATTACAATTCCTTAATTGAATATCATCAATTTCTATGACATTTAGACTAGGAGGATTAGAATCAACATTAAATGTTTGTTGAGGACGATTGTTCTTTGGATTTGGAACTGGTTGTGTTGGTATTTGAGTTTGATTCACTTGCTCATTAGCAGAATTAGGGCCAATGATTAATGGTGGAGGTTGTCTCCAAGGACATTTCACTCCTTAATTTTGTCATGGTTGAATTTGTGGCTGATTCTGCTACTAATGTGGTTGATTTGGTTGCCACTATGGTTGGTTCCATTGAGGAATAATCCACTCTAGAGGTCCCCAAGATGTAGGAGGTGGTTGCATTGAAAATGAAAGGGTCCATTGATTTACATTTTCCCATGGATTTGGATTCTAATTGTTTCTAGGGTCATATTGTCCTTGATAAGCATTAAACCCTAAATTTTGTAGTCTACATGTCCAACATAATTAAGCTCTTCTTCTACTATAGGATATTTCTTTAAATGGTTCTTAATCTCTAGTAAGAGATTACAAGAACCTGGTGCATGTTGTTTCTCACAAATTTCATAGAGATCAGCTTGATTCAGTGGACATTCCCTCAAAAGATGTTTTCCCCTACATTTTGAACAGTAAATGGCTAAGGGTTTAGTATTCTTTTTTTCTACCTGAGTATTAAGATGAGAGAGTATATCAGTTTTCAATTTGGCTATTTCCTCTATTACTTTAGATACATCAAGAGTTGACGCTTTGTTTCTTCTAGAATCCCTAGTCCCAATTCTAGTCCTCAAATAATTTCTACATATACCAATAATATCCTCCAAAATAAGCTTATTGATATCTCCTATTCCCATCAAATTCAAAGATTCTCTAGAATCATCATCAATTCCCCTTAAGAAATTTATCTTATTGATTTCATCATCCAACCCATTAGCACACCTTTTTTGTACAAACTAGAACCTATCAGCATAATTTTCCAAACTTTCATCTTCCTTTTGTTTGATTTGGAACAAATCCTCCTTCCTATCTCTCACTAAAAAATAATCCTAATATTTATCTAGAAATATAATCTCCATCTCTTGTCAGGTTGAGATTGAACCATCACCTAAACTCATAAACCTCGTAAAGCTGACTCTTTCAGAGTAGAAGGAAATAATTTCAACTTCTGATTATTAGTTGTATAGTCATAAGTCTAACACAAGACTTTAAACTCAAAGAGAAATTGGTCATGATCTTTAGAAGTTTTTCCTCTAAAGTAGGTAAAACAGAGGGTGAAAATAATATTCATAGGAGGCTCATCATCTCTCACATTCAAATTAATAGGATATGAGAATGTCCTATTTGGTGGAGGTTCTCCAACTGCTACATGTTCACCCATTTCATCTTCTTATTTCTCAAACTATTCTTGTTGTTCTTCTTGATCTTCTTGGTGTTCAAAATTTTCTTGTTGTTCTTCAAATGTTTTAGAGCCTTGAGATCATACTTAATCAATATTGTAATGCCTTGGAACAAATATTTCAAAAGGATCCCTAGCTCTTCTCATTAACAGCTTAAAATACTTGTCCTTATCAACACTAAGGCTTCAAACTTCGGTAGCCAGATCTTTTAATTCCTCGGCAACAGTGGCAAAAATAATGGGCGTGGCCATTGTTGTCAGAATTCACATCATTTAATCTCTCAATTATCAAACTGGATGTGTCTTAGAGCTATATGTGATAAGGATGTATTCAAGATTGAGGGCTTTTGCACTGAAAACAATGACTCACACTTCGGTCATGCTCTGTCAGGAGCTCTTGGGAGCCACTTCTAAAAACAAACGATGCTATTCTATTTTGATAAAAATTGAAACTAAGATGCTTGACTTATCCTAAAAGAGACTTTGGTGATTTTAGTTCAATCTAGGCATAACTTGATCGAGATTAATTCATGTAATCCTATAACTATAACTAAAATTAAATTTAATCTACAAAACATAAAATTCAAATTCTATTCTACTTTGTTGAAAATGAAGCTTACTTTATGCTTGCAAGAAATTAAAACACTACTCTAAAGAATATTCAAAGTAACACTAATTCCTATGAATCAATTCAATAAAGCTTCTATCTAATCTCTACTTCCATCACCATTGTCATTTACTATTAAAATCATAAACTAAAATACAATTATCAATTAAACTATTCAAAGAATTTAAACTAGCTTGATAAAATACTGATCTAAACATTCACAAAAGAATTGATTAACTTTGAATACTTATGAACTGAAAATGATTTGTAAATGATAGCTACTAACTAGAAATGATTTTTTTATTTTTAATTTTAATTGTAAACTTGTTGAAAGAAAGATAACTGAAAAATAAACAAAAGATAAATAGTAAATAACAAGAAATAACATGAGATCACCTCCCTTTGGTTGAGTGGGTCTTGCTCTTCCTCTAGTGGGATCTTTTAACACCAAGATTTAGATCAACTTCTAGCTTGCATTCAAATTGGCTCCCAAAAGGGAGTGAAACAAGGTCTAGAAATTAAAGAAGGAATTGACAAGACTCTAAGAACTAATGACTGACTAAATATCTTCCACTAAGAACAAATGAATATAAAGGCATATCCTTATTTGAATTTCAAACTATGTGTTACTCGCCTAGATGAGTAACGACTACTAACAAAACTAAAGAGAACTCAATGCCTTTAATTGCAATGCTTTACTTCATTGATGATGAAACTTGGAGTTTCATAGACAACCAATGAAGTCAAGCTAGAGAAAACAGTTGCACTGCCCAACCGGTGTGATCAAAAGTATGATCAGGAGTTCCACTTCGCTGAGTAAGAAGTTCATCAGTTCCACACCTTGAAACAACCCTTAAAACATCTAAAACAAAATCCAAAAAAGTAGGACAAGAACATAACAATAAAATTTTTGGATAACAATCATTTTTGCATTAATTTGGCCTTTTAAGTAATTATCATTTCTAATATATATCTTCTAAAAAGTTAAATATAAAAGCAAAAGAAGTAAACATGCAAGTATATAGTCTACTGCCAAACACATTAATTAACAAAATACATAGAGTTTTTAAGCATAAACTAAGATTTTAAAATGTCATTTTTGAGCACTCATCAATCAATCTCAACACAAACACATTTTTATGGATGATCCCAATAAAGACTATAAAGGGTCACACAAATAACCCTCCCCAAGGAAGTAGTAATTAAACAATTTCTAGCATTATAGGGGTAAATTTGGAAACTCAAGCCAATCTAACACACAAAGTTTCTTTCATCCAAAATGGCAAAGTCTCATATCCAGGGTTGAATAACCAATAATGCTAAATGGACATACTCGGGTCATGCTTGAGGATATCCTCAACATGGTTAGCCTTTGTAGTACAAAAAAGAAACAACCCTTTAGTGAGGTTCTGGATAGCATCAAGTCCAGCCCCATGTGAGATGTAGTGCTTGTTACTTGTTGACTAATTCCTAGAGCATTCTTTCAAGTGGATTCTCCCCACAAAATACCTTACTAAAGTGAAATGTTTTGAACATTTGTAAGTAGTATCAACCTTAGGTCCATGAGAAAAATTACATCTATTGGGGATTCAAAATGTCTACCTCATGAAATACATTTGAAACAAACTTTCAAGGATGCTTGCTTGGAGAAGCCATTATGTAGAGTCACTAAATTATCAACACCGACATGAACTGCTAGGTTGAAGTCATTTGAGGCCATACAAAAGACAAACTAAAAATCTATAAAATATCAAATAATAGAGAGTTTCTTGCACCAATGGCATAGATTGACATAAGGGGTGTCAAGGATATTAGAAAAGACACAAACTCTAGTAAAGCATAGTACCATTTTTTTATTTTGACTCAAAAGTGGGACTCACTTATGTGATTTCACCCATAGGAAAATAAGTTTTGTAGATCCCAAAAAAATTATGAATTGAACAGAACTTCAGGAGAGAAAATAATCATAGGAATAGAACATGGGTGTGTCCTACTCTCAAGTACTCTCAAGTAAGGTATTTATAAACAATAAATAGGTTAACAATCAAAGGTAAAATTTGCTAACAAAAACAAGACAACTTTTTACCACTTTTGCATGTGGATGAGCTGTAAAATTACCATTATTTGTCTAGCCATTGAACCATTGATGTTTAAGTAAAGCATACCATGCAAGAAGTTCAAAAAAGTACCCTAGGTATCAAATTGTTTTAGAAAACCTTTGTCTCTTATTATTGATTGTTAATCTAGTTCTAGTTTCTAGTTTTATTTTATTTTTAATCTTGGCATTTGAACCAATCAAAATCCTCAACATGAAAACTAGATTGACTATCTAATTCTTTTTAACATTTTGATTATCTATATTTCAATTGCTTAAATCATTATTTATAATTTATCAATATTTACCTCTTAATAATTTAAAGTTTAATCTAATTAAAGTTTTTTTTAAAAATTATAGAATATAAAATGCACTTATTTCCTTGTGTGCGTGTGATTTCCCTTAAAAATCTTTATCCGTGTGATAATCTTCCTTAATGCCCTTAATTATGACAATCTTTGACCATAATAATTTTTTGTTTCTTAATTGAATTAAAACATAGAAATTACAAAGCCCTCAATTATGATAATCTTTAATCATACTAACCTTTTCTTTCTTATTGAATAAAAACAAAGAAATTAAACAATTAAGAGGCGTGATACTTAATACCCTTAATTATAACAATCTTTGACTATAATAATTTTTTTTTTAATTGAATAAAAATAAAGAAATAAAAAAACTCTCAATTATGATATTCTTTGATCATAATTACCTTTAATTTTTTATTGAATAAAAGCAAAGAAATTACACAAAAAAGAATTATGGAGCCGAAGGACACTTGGTGTAATGACAAAACCATTGTTGTAGTTACCTAACTGATAACAAGTTTGAATCTTTGACAATAAATAGAAAGGGCATTGGTGAGACAAAATATCTTAATAACCTTACATTTTTATTTATATTATTGTGTATTTATTGGTTTGCCAAGAGAAATAGGGGAAGTGGCCCAGTTACCGCTCATGTTCCAATGACTGTTCACTCCTTGCTCACCCAACTACCCAATTACTAACTTTAAAGAAACCAAAAAAATGATAACTAAAAGCCTATTAATAAATTTCATGTGTACCAATAGCCGCCCACTTGTAGTACCCCAGTAGTTAAAATTTGTACACTTTAATTGGAAGAGTTGTGCAACTTTATTGGTACCCATAGCATGGGGCATTTGTGCATAAGTATTGGCAATTTTTGAGATGGTTGTAGTGCACGGTTATTAGAGCATCTTTAGGTATGGGTCAACATTTTGAAATGACCATTTTTTGACCCTTTGTGCATAACGAATCCCACAAGTTCGCCTTTACTACCCAAAAGCCAACACAATAGGTATAAGCAGTTAAGTTGCATATAAAGACAACCAAAAAACATTGTTGAAATCCATTATGCTATTTAAGATATGTAGATGCACAATGTTAGCTATTTCCCCTATTTTTCAAGGCCCTAGGTTACTAAGATTCTTAGGCAAGTTCATATGAACCGTCATGTGGCTGACAGAGAGGGCAATGATGCTCAGGCTTCAATTTCAAGAGATATATTGGTAATGCCTCGTATTGCTTTTCACTCAAATATGGATACAGTACAAGTTCGTCATTACTATTCAGAAGTAGAAATAATAGTTATAAGCAGTTAAGTTGGATATAAAGACAACCACAAAAAAAATATCAAAATCCATTATATTATTTAAACAATGTTAGCTATTTCCCCTTTTTATCAAAGCACATTTTGAAGTCCTCTTGAGCAGGAAACAATTGGGGTCAAAAAGTTTGAATGCCAACCCACCCGAGGTCTCATGTTTCAGCTATGACCACGCCCCACTGAGTCAATTGTGATGAAGCAACGAGTACGTACCTAACACGCCAGCTTTGTTTTATGCGGAAGGGATTTAAGAATGAGAATTTTATAGTCATACGAAGGCTTTCAAAGTCATGTTCTTGATTAGCAGGTTGACCAGTATAGAGAGGGCTTCAGCTTCCATGTGTCGAGCAGACCCGAACCAGTGCCAAAGCCTGAATGCAAGTCCCTATCTAATGCAAAGCCGACTTGGGGTTCGAAAAATTCAAGTTCAGAGGACAATAAGCAATACAAGTTCCCTTGCTGCCTCGAGTTCCTTAAGCCCCAGAGAATGGCTGATTATACTGTATCTAAACACAGGTTAGAGACCCAAAAAACTCACTCATTCTCTCTCAATTCCATTGAGAATGATGATTCTCAAGAGCATCCTCATAAAGATGATGATAACCCATTGTTTGACTTAGATTTTACTTTGCCTCCGGACTATGATTGTCTCTTGAAAAACAACAGTGGCCGATGCAGAGACGATGATAAAGAAGCAGAAGAATTGAGATTTAGCTTCTCTTTTTCAAACTCCATTAATCATAACAGAAATCAATCCATTTTTCCTGCAGATGATCTGATCTACAAAGGCCACTTGCTTCCACTCCAAGTTCCTCCAAGTTTAGACATGGCCAGGCAGCATGAGGTTGGTGATGGGAAAGGATCTCTGCACTGGGGTAATGTTAACGGGGTCAAGTCCCAGTTCCCCAATTTGCTCAAAACTGCTACTAAGTTGAAGATATCCCTGCTTCGATTTAAAAAATCAGCTAGGGTTGGGATGGATTTGGAAGGTGAATGTGGAAGGAGCAGAGATTCAAACGTGCAGAGGCAGAGCAAGTATTTCATTGTGAAATTCAAGATGGTGGATCTTCCCCTGTTTTTTCGTTTTATTGGAGACAATTCAAGAGGTTCAAAGACAGATGAGAGCAGAAACTGGTTTCAGAGGAAATCAGAGGTCTCCCATCAGAATTTTGGACAGTGTAAAAGCAATGAAAGGGATAAGAAAAGGGTAAAGGAGGTTGTTCAAAAGTATGTGAAGATGATAAAGCCTCTCTATTTGAAGATTTGTCAGAAGTATAGCGAGAAAACCAAGCATGAACCTATTAAGAAATCTCGTGTTGCCAATAGAACTATACACACTGGATTTTCTGGCTCAGAGAGAATTCATCAAAAACGGCTTTCTTTCTATGATAAGTTGAAAATGGTTTACAAGCCTTCCTGTAAGGAGGATAACTCATTTTCTAGTTTGAATCCTGCAGTCCCTAAAAACTATAGTGAGAGCACAGTAATGGAGTTGCAGAATGCCATTCAAGGAGCCATTACCCACTGCAAACGGTCCAATTACACTGAAGGTATGTAGCCTAGTAATAGACCTAAATAACATGCATCTTTATGTTGTTTGCATCACTTTCTTGCATTCAGTCCACTTATTGTTTTTGCAGCAATAGCTGCAGATCCTAAAAGTTATTTTTATCTTGCTTTTGAGGTGTCTCTGAATATCCTGATGGGTTCATTGTCTTCTCATAAGGGCCATCTATATTAACAGACATTGCTGTTCCTAAATTCTAATAGACATCCCTGCCATTGCTTTGTTAACAGGGCCAACTAGTCCTGATAGGCACTGTTCTTTTTCCTTTTTCCTTTCTTTTTTCTCTTGCCATTCTTGTTCTTGTCCCTCATGCAGGCATAGCTCCTGTTGCTTTTGCAACTGTGCCTCTCAAATCCTCTACGCCTAGAGTTAGTCCCGACTCTGTGATGATGGGCTAAACTGAGAAATTCATCAATCTCTAACTGCAATTTGAACAATAGGGTAACCTAACCTTCATCTTGATGCAATGAGAACCTATGAAAAATAATGTTTGGGTGCAATGTATTAGCCTAGTTGATACTTTTATCTTTTCTATATTTCTAGAGTCATCTGGGGACGCGTCCCGGGGTTTTTTCAGGCATCCCCATTCCAGGAACAAGGATGTCTAGGGAATGTTTTTATAAATTCTGTATATTGAGAATGAATTTTATAAGCAATTTGATTATGATTCTTAATTTAACACAAATTTGACATAATAATTCTGTTAGTTCTTATTAGTTTAGGTTATGTATATGTGCATGCTTTATCCATGTTTTCATATGAATATTTAAAATTCATCCCCATCCCAAAATATATTTCTTATCGACAATCTGTCGATGTTGTCATAAGAATTTGTGAGGAGGGCATCACACCTGTCTTGAATTATCTCTTAGTTATTGTAATGGAATTCTGAGGTATGCATTCTTGATGGGTACACTTCATTATTATATATTCAGTATTTTCCTCCTAACAGAGAGCATCTGTTTGGTGTTTCAACAACAGTGATTTGATATCATATTTGCTTAAAGTTAAAGTATGCATAGCTTTTCCTCTGTTTCTACCATCTCACCCATTGCTTTTGCTTAGATTGCTTCCAAATGATTTAGGCTAGGTCACCACCTACTCGAGTCTGTATGGTCTAACCACCGAGGTCCAACCATTTTTCAAAATCAATTCCAATTTCCAGCATATCTTATTGACTTCTACTCTATTATGTCTCAAATTGGACTTCTCTAATAGCCTGCATTGGTTATGGTACTAAAAGCATTTCTTGTCTGTGATTTCAGATGCCTCAACCTCTTCAGCTTTGGAAGGTTCACCCTACTCCTAATAGATCTCTTGTAGAGGATATTTTCATTGGAGGCTTCTGTTGGAGTTCTGCAAAAGAAAGCAAGCCATCAGAAGCACATGAAACGGTCAATGTTGCACATTTTGATAGGGTCAATTTTTTAATTTTTTAAGATTGAAAAAATCTGATAGTCTGTTTATAAATTGTAGTGTATCTGATAAATTTTTAACATGATCAGTGATGCTGGTGTGACACGCCCTCCAATATTAATATTATATAACCTACTAGTTAACTTTGATTTGTGTCCATGGTTATGAGATCCATATATACCAGGCTTCAGAAAGCTTATATGCCTCTAGTAGCATTTGAATTCAGTCGATGCAACCTGCTAATGTTTTCTTTCGCACCAAGGATGAAAATCTCTGACTTGTAAACTGTAAAACTTAAGGCAGTCTCTATAGAGCAGAATAACAGCTGTACAGAGTACATTCCTCATTTTTTGTTTTGGGCTTCTCCTAGCTGCATCTAATGATATAAGCGTGTTCTTTAAAAGATGAATGAATTTTCTCAAGTGTTTTGAGAGTTTAGCTTAATTACCAGCAACCTTGGAGCAGTGATGAAACCAAGTTCAGGACAATCTGTGTAATTTAAGAAATGCCAAAAAAGAATTTCATACGTATGAAATTAGTTACTTTAGCATGGATAGACTAAGATTAGCTCAATATTAAAGTAAATATTAAAATCACAACTTGTTGAGTCAATGCCTTATTTAAAACATACAATCTATATAATTTAACAAATGTTAATGAGAATTTCATACAGTTGAGTATGTATTAGTTATTTTGGTATGGATAAAATATTTAAGATTAGTTTAATTTTAAATTAAATATCAAAATCATCTTCTTAAAACAATCAATGTTTTGGGTCAATACACCAATTTAAGACATGCAATCCATGTAATTAAAGGAATGTCAAAGAAGAATTTCATATGATTGGTTATGCATTAGTTACTTTCATATGGATAAAAAGCATCTAAAGTGAGTATACTTATAAGACAAATATTAGAATTGCCTCCCTAAAAGAGGTGTGTTGGAGTTAGTATACTAGTTGTTTACATGTAGGACCAGCTTCCACTATAAACAATGCATGTGTTGACTCCAACACATGGGTTGTTTAATGTAATGAACCTTTGCTGTACCTGCCTTGCCTTTCTGATAATTAGGGCCTGATCTATCCACCGAAGGTTGGATTTAGGGCCACAAAAGGAAATTACGGTTTCCTGCAACATTTCGATATTTTATTTTATGTCAGCAGTAATATTAGATCGGTGGCATAATTATTGCAACACAAAATACATGCACGACCCATTCTAGATTTTGAGGATTTTCCAGGTTGGCTGGGTTACCCATCCAAACCCATCCCATCTCTTAGGGCTAATAGGGCCACCTGAGGATGGGCCCAGCATACCCCTGGCTTGCACTCATTATCTTGAATGTACTAACAAACAGAGAATATCTGGAAGATAACAAATGCATACATAAAACATAGATTCATGACTATATTACTTGGTTAACATTTATCCATTATATATAAATTTGTAGGGACTAATTCATTATATTTGTGCCTAGTTGCAAAAACATGACTATCATTAATAAGTATTCCTTTTCTCTACATATTAGTTGTGTCTGAGAATGAATGAATTATTTTTATTCTTTTGTCTATCACTAAAGTGTATTTTAATGCAGCATTCTAAACCTAATATTGTAGGTTACCTATCTAGCGTGAAGATTAAGTTCATTTTACCCTTTTGTACATTATAGATGTGCTTAGTTCATTTGGTAAGACATTTTTAGGCATGGAACTGATTTAGCAATTAATCTGGGTCACTAGTTAAATTATATTAATTACTGTTATATGAGGAATGAAAACAGATTTATTACAACTGGCACAAAACATACTTCAACATTTCGACATTTAAGCGGATTGGCCTGGGGACGTACCAGCCTACTGGTGATGGGAAGGAATGCTTACTAGGCGCTGGTTCTTCATCGCTGGGAAGAACCAACGACTAGCCCTTTTACATCGTCTGCTGATTGATGCATTCCCCGGGCAATCCTCATGGTTGTCTAGGCATCCTAAATTATGAAAACTGAAATAAATATTATTACTGAGTAACGAAGTTACCTGTTGGATGCTTCTCCTTGTCCTTCTCTCCTTGTCACTCCCTCTCTTGTGTTTCCTTGGGGTGTGGTTTTATGCCTCTTTGAAACCACGCGATTCCTTTTGAAACGTGGTGTCTATTCTGGAGGTGGCTTGGGAATGGACGCATCCTTTCATTACTATTAAGATAAAATGTATTTTAAGTGGTAAAAATAATTTATGTATTGAATATATATATATATATATATATTTATGTACATGTATTGTTTAATGTTTCTAATCATTGCCTGCAGTCTACATGGGAATATGACAGTCCTCCCCCCTTACATTGCTTGTCCTCAAGCGATGTGGAGATTTGGGTGGTTGAAGATCTCTTCACCCTCCCAGGTTGCATCCTCCTCTGGCAACCCTTTCCATAAGATCAAGTATTCTACAATGTTTTTACTCTTTATTCTCCTTTCTCTTACATCTAAAAGGGCTTCTGGGTCAAGTGTTAATTTTCCCTCGTCATCTATTGGAGGTAACTCTTTGCATGGGGATATCTGCTGCCCTAATGCTCTTTTTAATCTAAACACATGGAATACATTGTGGATGCGGCTGCCTGGAGGAAGCTCAAGTTCATATGCTACCTCTCCTACCTTCCTTGATATTGGGTAGAGTCCGTAGAACCGTGGCTTCAGCTTCTCCGCCCCACTAGATTTCAGCGACGACTACTTGTAAGGCTGCAACCGTAGGAAGACTAAATCCCCCATCTCAAATGATCTTTCAATACAATTACAATCAACGTATATCTTTTGCTGATTTTGGGCTTGATGTATGTGATCTTTTAGAGCCCTTAGGATGTCCATGCTTTCCTGAATAAAATCCTTAGCTCGTGGTACTTGACTTTCTGGAGTAATTAGTGATCCAAAAGAGGTGGGTTCATAACCATAAAGTGCTTTGAATGGGCTCATTTGGATAGACATGTGATGTGTAGTGTTATAACAGTATTCTCCTAAATGTAACCATTTGATCCAAGCTTTTTGTTGCTCAGTGACATAATTTCTTAGATATCCTTCAATCCATTTGTTGACGATTTCAGTTTGTCCATCAGTTTGGGGATGATAGCTAGTACTCGGAGTGAGACTAGTCCCCGCCATCCTGAAGATTTCTTGCCAAAATTGTCCCATAAACCGGCTGTCTCAGTCACTTATGATATTTTGGGGAAGCCCATGAAGTCTGAAAACTCCCTTAAAAAACACTTATGCTACTTGAGATGCTTGGAATTTGTTTGTTATAGCAAAGAAGTGTGCATATTTGGTGAGATGGTCCACAACCACATATATACAATCTTTTCCTTTGGCCTTGGGTAGGCCGGTGATAAAATCCATCGAAATGCTTTCCCACTTCTGGTCAGGAATGGGCAATGGTTGTAGCAACCCGGCTGGGTGGTTGAGTTCTGCTTTGTTCTTCTGGCACTATGTACATTCTTGTACGTATTTTTGGACTTCTTTCTTAAGTCCTTTCCAAGAATACCGTTCTCTGATTTGTTTATATGTCTTATAGAACCCTGGGTGTCCTGCCAATGGATTATCATGGTACTCTTTAACTATTACTTCCTTGAGTTTAGAGTTGGGCACCAAGTACAACCTATCCTTATATAGGATAAGCTCCTCCACAACTTTGTATTCTGCATGACTTGATGGGTTCCTCAAGATCTCGCTAGCAAAAGTGTCCTTGGCGTATTCTGCCAAAAGATCATATTTCCAATCAGCATTTATAGAAGTTATGGTATATATTTGTTGCTTCCTTGATAAGGCATCTGCTACCACATTGGTTGCTCCTTTAACGTATTCAATATCAAAGTCATAAGCTTGTATCCTGCTGACCCATTTTTGTTGCCTATCATTTAGATCCCTTTGGTTTAAAAAGAATCTTAGGTTGTTATGGTCTGTCTTTACATGGAATTTGGTGCAAACTAGGTATTGGCAGAATTTGGCTAGGGCATGCATGATGGCTAACATCTCTTTATCATAGATGGGGTAATGCTTTTCTATTTTTGTCAGCTTACGGCTTTCGAAGGCTATGGGGTGTTTCTTTTGCATGAGGACAGCTCCAATCCCTTCTCCGGAGCATCACATTGTAGTTCAAAAGGAAGGGAAAAATCAGGGATAGCTAGGACGGGGCATGAGCTCATAGCTTCATTCAGACTTTCAAAAGCTCTTTGGGCTACTTCGCTCCAAGTGAAAGCCCCTTTCTTAGTTAGATCGGTGAGAGGGGCTACCACTTTGGAGAAATCCCATACAAACCTTCTGTAGTAACTGCATAACCCCAAGAACCCCCTTAATTGTGTGAGGGACTTAGGTCTAGGCCATTCTCTGATAGTGGCTATCTTTTCCTTATCCACGCTAACCCCCTCCGCAATAATCTTATGCCCTACATATAGGATTTCCTCCATTCCAAACTCACATTTGGATGCCTTAGCATAAAGTGACTCTTGCTCTAGGATCCTTAATGTGTCCTCAATGTGTTTGAGGTGCTCCTCCCAAGTTTTGTTGTAGATCAAAATGTCGTCAAAAAAACCTAGTAGAAATTGCCTTAGCTGCTTGCGGAAAGTATGATTCATACATGACTGAAATGTTGCTGGTGCATTGGTTAGACCGAAAGGTAGAACCAAGAATTCAAAATGTCCATAGTGACACCAAAAAGTTGTTTTGTGGATGTCCTCTTCCCTCATCCTGATTTGATGATATCTTGATCGAAGGTCGATCTTGGAGAAATATTTGGCTCTGTGTAGTTCATCAATCAACTCATCTATCCTTGGGATTGGGTACCTATTTTTGATGGTTTTCATATTCAGTGCTCTATAGTCAATACACATTCTTAGAGTGCCATCTTTCTTTTTAACAAGTACCACCGATGATGCAAAAGGGCTGGAACTAGGTTGGATGTGTCCCATAACAAGTAGTTCCTTAATGGTTTTCTCAATTTCTTCCTTATATTTGTGAGGGTGGCGATAAGGGGTAGTGATGACTGGTTTTGCTCCCTCTTCCAATTCTATAGTGTGTTCAAACCCTCGTTTGGGAGGCAAACCTTGGGGAATTTCCCCAAACACCCCTTTATATTTCTCCATGATGGGTTTGATGTCCATATGCGTGGATTTCTCATGAGTATTGCTCTTATCTAGTATCATGCATTGGACCACCCATTCTCCTCATCCTTTTCTAAAAATTTGCTCCAATTTCTTACAAGAAACCACTTTAGGGCTACCATCAGGTAAGCCCTTGAGAGTAACTTCCTTCCCTTCATTCTGAAATCTGATTATTTGGTTTGGGAGATCAAACATAAAACATCCCGGCGAATAAATCCACGGAGTCCCCAATATGATATCTGTGTCCAATGGTACCACGTAGAGATCTTCCCTTATCGAATGGCTACCTATTATGAACTCCAACTTAGGTACCAACTTAGTGCATTGGACCCTTGCCCCTGTGGCTGTTGCTGCTTCGAATCCCTTAAAAGTTTGTGTGGGTAATTTATGCTGCTTGACAACCCTTTCATCAATGAAGTTATGGGAGGCTCCCCTATCCACAAGTGTGACTACTTTCTTCCCTTTAAGCGAACTCTTGATTCTAAACAGATTGTGTTTAGCAGGATGGGTGATAGTGGCAACTATGGCCTGATCTTCCTCCCCCAGTCTCATCCTTTTGCTAGGTGGCTCTTCCTCATCCTCATATGGTGAGGCTTCTATTTTGTGAGCCCGACCTTGACATTTATGGCTCCTTCCTTCATAGGGTTTTAGACATGTGAAACAAAGTCCCTTCTTTTTAAGGTCCTCCAAGGCTGAACACATATGTCCCTTTTCTCTCTTTCCCTTGCAATAGGTGCAAGACCTTACAATCCCTTCTTGATTGTGTTTACTGTCCCTGGGCGGAGGTTTGGAGGAGTTGCCAAAGGGCTTGGTCTTGTCCTTGGGTGAGCTTTCTTCAAATTTCATAGCTTTCTGTATAGCCTCATCTAATGTTTGGGGTTCATGGGCACTCACTGTGCTTTTGATTGATCCCCTCAGGCCTTCTATGAATAGGTAAGTAAGCCTTTCTTGTGTTAGACCCGGTACCATTATTGCTAATTTCTGGAATTTTGTGGCATAGTTTTCAATAGTCCCCTACTGCCTTAGTTGGGTGAGCTCTCGAAAGTACCACTTAGGATGCTTTTGGTCAAATCTTTTTATGAGCTTTTGGGTGAACTCCTCATATGTGTTTATAAGTTGATGTCCTTGAGTGATAAGGCCATGGTGCCACCACTCATGGGCAACTCCGAATAGATGAAGTATAGAAAATTTAATGGCATTGGATTGAGTCATGGGGCTGAGGGATAAATAGGTATCCAATTTTTGGACCCATGACCTAGCTGATACCTTGCCTTCCCCATCATAGTTGGGGATAGTCACCTTACTGAGCTTGTTTTGAAGCTCTTTGTGGGCTGGAGGATGTCTTTCATTCCGGCCCAGTGTCTTTAGTTTGGCATCACAATAGTCTTTGAAGGTTACAAGATCTCGTAGTTCGGGATCTAACCCGCAGTAGTCTGCAAGGATTTGATCTACATTTCCCATGGGCATGTCATGGTTATCATCACTTATTGACGCTTCCTCAAGTAGGAATGAAGGTCGAGTGGGCCGAGCTGGTGTCCTTTGACAGGGTGGGGTGGTGGTTTTTAGAATGATTGGATTGGGCTTCTTTGGTGTTATGGTTGCTTATGTTTTGGAGGGCCTGAAGGACTAGTTGGTTATTCCTCTCATTCTATTCAATGAAGGCCTGCATGGTTCTTTCAGTTTGTTCCCTTAGTGCTTGAGCGGTTTGCTCCATGAAGGCTCTAAGTTCATTACTAGCTTGTTCACTCATGTCGTTGGCTCCTTTTTCTCTCTCTTTCTAAGGCCCTACAGGATCTTTGGCTTTGTTGCATTAACTATTTCCACAGGGTGGCAGGAAGGAGGCTCTGATACCACTGTAATGAACCTTTGTTGTACCTGCCTTGCCTTTTTGATAATTAGGGTCTGATCTATCCACCAAAGGTTGGATTTAGGGCCACAAAAGGAAATTACGGTTTCCTGCAACATTTAGATATTAAATTTAATGTCAACAGTAATATTAGATCGGTGGCATAATTATTGCAGCACAATATACATACATGACCCATTCTAGATTTTGAGGATTTTCCAGGTTGGCTGGGTTACCCATCCAAACCCATCCCGTCTCTTAGGGCTAATAGGGCCACCTAAGGATGGGCCCAGCATACCCCTGGCTTGCACTCATTATCTTGAATGTACTAACAAATAGAGAATATCAGGAAGATAACAAATGCATACATAAAACATAAATTCATGACTATATTACTTGGTTAACATTTATCCATTATATATAAATTTGTAGGGACTAATTCATTATATTTGTGCCTAGTTGCAAAAACATGACTATCATTAATTAGTATTCCTTTTCTCTACATATTAGTTGTGTTTGAGAATGAATGAATTATTTGTATTCTTTTGTCTATCACTAAAGTGTATTTTAATGCAACATTCTAAACCAGATATTGCAGGTTACCTATCTAGCATGAAGATTAAGTTCATTTTACCCTTTTGTACATTATAGATGTGCTTAGTTCATTTGGTAAGACATTTTTAGGCATGGAACTAATTTAGCAATTAATCTAGGTCACTAGTTAAATTATATTAATTACTGTTATATGAGGAATGAAAACGGATTTAATACAACTGGCACAAAACATACTTCAACATTTTGACATTTAAGCGGATTGGCCTAGGGACGTACCAGCCTACTGGTGATGGGAAGGAATGCTTACTAGGCACTAGTTCTTCATCACTGGGAAGAACCAACAACTAGCCCTTTTACACCATCTGCTGACTGATGCATTCCCCGGGCAATCCTCATGGTTGTCTAGGCATTAGAAATTATGAAAACTAAAATAAATATTATTACTGAGTAACGAAGTTACCTGTTGGATGCTTCTCCTTGTCCTTCTCTCCTTGTCACTCCCTCTCTTGTGTTTCCTTGGGGTGCGGTTTTATACCTCTTTGAAACCACGCGATTCCCTTTGAAACGTGGTGTCTATTCCGGAGGTGGCTTGGGAATGGACGTATCCTTTCATTACTAGTTAAGATAAAATGTATTTTAAGTGGTAAAAATAATTTATGTATTGAATATATATATATATTTATGTACATGTATTGTTTAATGTTTCTAATCATTGCCTGCTGTCTACATGGGAAAATGACATTTAAGCTCTTCCTATTAAAACATATCAATCAAAATTTGTTATATCTAAAGCTTGTTGGTTATGGTTTCTATTTGAAATATTAGTTTAAACATTGTATAAAAAATTAAATCAAAGTTGATGTATTTTGGCAAAAAAAACAATAGGTGGCATCTATGGCTCTAGATTTCTTGCTAGGCTCTTCAATCTTTTCATACCACTTTCATAGAAAATTTGGGGCTTCCTACATTAATTTTTTTCATTGCACCCATCCTTAGGGTAGATTAGGCCATTATATACGACTCTTGTCCAATCTTGTACAAGTTTTGTTGTAAATGGAAGAGGAAAGCACCTAAGCAAGCTAGGAATTGTGTCTTGAATGTTTACTATGAGGTAGTAACCTTAATAGTTCATATTAGCATTGAGATATTAGTTTATCCATTGATGTTGTTGATTCTGTATGTAAATGGTATGAGCATTATAGCTATAACATTTTATGTTGGCTACATCCCCTTTGAGTAGTCTCTCACCACTTGGATTCTTTTTGTCTTCATTCAAAGAGCCACAACGAGCGCTTATGCTCTTAAACAACTCTAGGTATTAGTTAATGCACAAAACTCTTTTAGCATCATCTCACTAGACCTAGGAATTTAAATTCATAGAGCAAACCCCCTTTAAAATTCCCATTAGGTTGAGCTCCATGGGTTTTCCATTCATTTTGGGCCTTTCTTGAATAGATTATCCTACCAATAATGCATTTTATTAATGGTAAACATGATAGATTTTATTCTTCCCAATCCCACAAATAGTTAAGAGATTTAAGTAGTCTTTGTAGTGACGTAAATTGTAACCCCTTTGCAATTGCACACTCTATTTTGGGCCCTTGCTTTAGTGTGCTCTCTCCTAGCTCATTTCAAGCCTATTTATGGCCCTATCACATTCAAATTATCGTCATATGCTGACGCGGTGACCTAATTCTATGTCCTAGATCTAGATGCAGCCATCTTTCTTTGGTCCTTTTCTAGATGGACTAGGGTTCCTAGCACCATAGTACCTCTAAAAGGGGCCCAAAATAAAATGTGTGTGTTGCTTCCCACCATTTTTAATACAATTGTTGGAAGTCATCCTAAATTAGACAATACCTTGTGAACCATATGTAAGGCAATCATTTATCATTCACAAAGACATCTACCCAACTTCAGAAGTTCTCCTATTAAGCATCATTAAGCAAGTGTCTTCAGATCTAAGCATTATGGAGTGACAAGCTCCAACAACCTACATGTAAGTATGTTCTAATAATTGGTCTTGTTAAGTCTTGTCATGTCAATTAATTGTATCAACACTTGAAGGACTTATTTAAAGAGCCTCGCATCAGCACCATTATCAATTCCTAAGATAATATCATCTCAGTTCAATAATTTTATTTTGACTTAGCTTCTTCCCTACCAAGGGTGAGCTCTTTTTTTCATTAACATAGTTGTAGTAGAGGTAGAAACACCAATACAGGGGCTGACATAGGCAAGCCCCTATAAAATGCAACATTTTTTTCTCTTCTGTGTGCAAGTTACTAAATTGACCACCGAAAGTTGCAAAATTGCATAGAGTAGATTGAAATGCATGCCCAAATTTTAAACAACAAAAACCCCTATAGTATGTCAATTAGCTCACTTGAACAACATTTTTGGACTGAATTTTGGAGGGAGAGATCTATAGAGCATCCTAATCTACAATTTAAAACCTCAGCTGATGAAAACACCTCCAACTCTAGGATGCCTAGCTCACTAGACTGACACTTCTAGCTCCAAATGTCAGTAAGAAGTTCTTCTCTATGTGCCACTTCTAGATCTATACTTCTTTGTTTGCTTTTTGTTTTGTATCTATCTATGTATGCCGAATCTTGTCACTTTTGCATCATTTTACCTTGTTCTTGCACTTTATATCAAATCATATCCAATCATATCAAATCAAAAGAAAGAATAATCATACACAAAATCCAACTCTCCTTTTGGCTAAAGTTGGATCTTGTTGGATATTTCCTCTAATAAAATAATATTGGTTTGGATCTTAGGTTATGTTTGTAGGCTAGGATTCAATTTCAATCCATTTTAGTCCCCCTAAATGCATTTTACAAACTTCAACATATATTAATTGCCCAATAGTTGTTTTCAATGTTAGACCCCAAATCATAAGATTAAAGATTATATGTTATTATTGTAGTGTCCTAAAATTGCAACACTTGCAATTTCGACTGCATTTCGGTCTTCACGATGGCGACGCAACACGCAACCTGAATGGAGACCCCGAAACCTGATTATGACACCAAAAACTGCATTTTCTTGCACCCTGGCCTGAACCTCCTTTGCACCCTGCTATCCCGGGAGGTGGGACCAGAGCGCCTAGCGCCCTGGTCCCCAGGACCATGGCGCCCAGCACCCTGGTCCCTGGGTCCTATTTTGGGCCCGGTCTCTTTTGGACTTCGGGTCTTTATGTTTGCAAATTGGAAAATTATTTTTCCTGGTCGGCCTAAGGTCGGGAAAATCAGTATATCAGCCCTAATTGACAAGTATATAAACTACATTTTCCTCTTTCATTTGATATGATGGAAAAAGCGTGGAAACTATACTCAAGCATTCAAGCATTCTTTCAAGCAATTGATCATTCTAAGTCTCCATTCAAGGCTAAGTGTTGCATTCAAGACAAGGATTCAACCATTGAAGAGATCACATACTACATGCTACATACAACATACAACAATACAACAAACAACAACATCTATACCTTCGCATATAAGGATACAAACATCCTTACAACAAGGTATTAGTACTTGTTTTACATTACATTTACAACAATTTCTCATTTCTTGGTTAATTCCAAAACCGGGGTTTGACCTAAAGGCAAACCCCTAATCCCTAACCCCCCAATCGTCTTCACTTTTCTGTGTGTAGGTTGCAGGTACGCGGCTGAAATTGAAGATCTGGAATCCTTGTGCAGAGACGAACAGATCCCCCTTCGTTTCATGGATTTTTCGGAGGACCGTGTGCACGCCGGGCGCCATCGTCCCGTCAACTTTTGCTCAAATTTGCAGGACAGCGCCGTCTCGACATTTTACTGCTAATTCCAGGTCCGCAGCTTCATATCATATCCCTAACTCAGTTTATAAGCGAATCTTTCTCACTTTCTATGCATTCCTAGCTTAATCTTTCTATCTACATTCTTTACAAAAGAGGGTATCCTTGCTTTCTTAACCCTTGAAACTCATTTAGCATCCAATCTTGCATTGTGTGGGATTGGATCTTGTGGGTTTCAACCCCTCTTTTGAATGTAAAGTCCCTCCTAAGTGAAAACCATCAACCCTAGAGTAACCTCCCTTCTCTCTCCTTGGAGTTGGAAGAGGGGAGAGCAACTAGGGTTCGATCGCGATTTTCCGCTTTACATTTTGGTGAACCCGACGTGAACATCCTTTCTGATTATTCATAGTTAGATCTGAAAATTGGATTCCTTGATTACATTTCCATGTTTGATCTTTTGCAAAATTTTAGAGGTTAATTGCATAAAAACCCTAAATTTTCTTTTTAAGTAATTAAACTTGTGAAATGTTTAATTGTTAAATGCTTGTTTCAGATCTGCCCTTCTATTACAAATTATCAATTCATATTTGTGCATTAATTTTGAAAATTAAGTGGTTAAGTGTCAAAACCCTAATTTTCGGAACCCTCTTGATTCAACCTTTGTCCGACAATTTCACTGATCAAAACATTTCCAAATCAGCTGTAACTTTGGATTCTACAATAAAATCATAATATCTTTCATCCCTGAAAATTTGAAAAAAAGTTGCGAGGACCGTGTGCACTCCGAGCGCCATTGTCCCCGACATTTTTTCCGAAATTTCGGGAGCGAGATCTTACTGTATTTTCCTGCTAAAATCCAGAATTTTGGCTGATTTTATCAATTTTAACACCTTCAAAATTACAGTCAAAGTTGGTCTAGCGATTGCTTGGATTGAGGCTTCTAATCATTCAAAAATTGTTGAAATTGAAATTTGTGTCAAAATTGTGTTTCTTACTGTCCTAAATCTGAAAAGTGTGTTAGCATTCATTCGAAATTTCAGTGATTTATTCAAATTTTTGCAATTTGTGACTTTTGAAATTAAGTGTTTAATTACAACAACTTTGATTTCCGCTTTCAAAATTGAATTTTGCGTGAAATTGAGTCAACTTTCAAATTTCAAAACTTACATTGCTTTTGGTATTCCCTCTAAAATCATAAAATTCAAAATTTCAGTTTCCCTCTCTTTTTCAAAATTCAAATTTTGCATTTTTCGACAATCTTGGTAGGGTTCAATTTTGAAATTGCAACTTTAATTTGGCCTATCTACAGATCGTAAAATCACTCAATTTTTTCAGGTTAGCTGTAAAATCATCATAACTTTCATCCCTGCAAATTTTGAAAAAAGTTGCGAGGACCGTGTGCACTCCGAGCGCCACGGTCCCAGACATTTTTTCTGAAATTTCGGGAGATTGTCCTGATTGTATTTAACAGCTTAAATCTAGAAGATTGGCTGGTTTTACTGAAATTTGCTACCTCTAAAATTCAAAATCTTCTCTCTCTCTTTAGTGCATGAGTTTTACAACAAAAAGCCCTACTTACACTATTCCCGTTAGACGAAGCCTTAGAATTAAGTCCTTCCAAGGTTTAATTACTGAGGAGATGGAACCTAATTTGAATGGTCTTTTTAACAAGGACATGGGTAATTCCTCTAATCCTCTTAATGATGAAGAAGCTCTCCATGAGGTTTCTGTAGAACAACTTTCAAAATTGGATAACCAATTTGACGATTTTCGACAGTGGATGTCTCAAGAATACCCTGATAGTCAAGCTCTTCCTTTAATTGAGGGTCTAAAACGAATGCTTCAAAGTGATAAGAATGGAATTGATATTTTGCGTGGTATTGCACACATTGTGGATTCAAATGTGATGCCTATGAAAAGTTGTGCCGAAACCCTCAAGACAATCATTCTATTCCTTTGACGACTTCTATTGCTAGCATACCTACTTTTACATCAAACATAATGACTACTTCAACACAAGACATTCCTCCTATGATCACTAATCATGGGGGCAATCCTTCTTCTTCAATCAACCCTCTTCCTTCATTCAATCGAATTTCTTCATTCATTCCTTCAGTGAGTGTTCCCCTTATATCTCCACAAATGAACATAACACAAGGGGGCAATTTATTTAACCCTTCCATTCCTCCTTGTAGTGTTCCTCCTGTCCAATCATCTCCTATGACTAACTATCATAGTGTCCCACCACCTTACTCTCTACCTTCTTTCAATAACATAACACCTCCATCACAATCTAACACATCTAATATGAACTCTTCGACTGAAGCGACCATTAACAATCTTGCACAAACTGTCTCTTCTTTACAACAACAAATTGCCTCTATGAATCAATCTAAGTTTAGTGTGCCCACATTTGATGTCGTGAGCCCATTTTCTCTTGATATTGTTCGAGCTATCCCCCCTAAACATGTTGAAATTCCGCATTTGGAGCTTTATAATGGTAAGGGTGATCCTCTAACACATGTTAAGACCTTTCAAACAATATGTACTGATTTTGCTTATGACCAAAGGTTGCTTGCAAAACTATTTACTAGAACATTAAGAGACAAAGCCCTACAATGGTATTGCTCGTTGCCTTCCTATTCTATTACTTCTTTCGAACAACTTACAAATGCTTTCATTCAACAATTTCAAAACAATATAAGTCCTAAAGTTACTTTGATTGATTTAATGCATTGTAAACAAGGTGTTAAAGAAAAAGTGACTGATTTCATTGGTAGATATAAGCATTTGTATGCTCAAATTTCTTTTCCAGTGCCTGACAATGATATTCAAAGAATCTTTATTTCTAATTTACAAAAAGACATTAGAGAAAAACTCTTGTTTTCTGAGTTTACTTCTTTCCAACAGTTGTGCGCAACTCTTCACAATTATCAACTGACTGTCAGTCAAATGGAACAATCACATCCTATGTCTCCGAGTGATAAGGGTGATAGTAGTCAACAACCATTTGGGAAGTTTAAACCGAACAGAGAGTCCATTAAATTCAATGAAAACATCATCAACAACAATGTGAATGCAGCATCAGGTGTGTCTCCTATTTCTAAGTTTTTCAAGAAAGAAAGAAAGTTTACTCCTTTGAATGAATCATTGCATAGTATTATGAATAAGTTATTGGAACAAAATGTGCTTACTCTTCCTCCTATAAGGCAAATTGATCCTGCAAAGATTACTTCACCTTATTTTGATAACAAATCTTTTTGTCAATTTCATTGTCAACCTGGGCATGATACTGAAAAATGTTTTGCTTTAAAGGGGAAAATTCAAGATTTGATTGATAATAATACTATCTCTGTTTTTGGTGTGAATGATAAAGGCAACAAATCTGCAGCTCTTCCTAACCAAAATCTTCAGATTTTTACTGATCCATTGCCTTCTCACACCTCTAATGCGATTGATACTACTGATTCCTCTGTCTCACCTGATGATCTTGTGTCTATGACTCCAAATGTGATTAACTTTGTGGAACAACAGAAAATCCCTAAAGAACTTTCCATCACCTTTGATTCCAGTGAAACTATCAGGGCACCTGATGGTCCTTTATATATAGTTGCAAAAGTCAAGAATACACCTTTCCGTGGAGTGCTTATTGATCCTTCTTGTATGGTTAATGTCATTACTGAAGAATTTCTTTTTACTTTGCAATTAAATCAAGTGATCTATGACAAAACAGATGTGATTGTGAAATTATTTGATGCATTTTCTTCTCCTGCAATTGGTTCTATTACATTACTTATCGAGGTCCATAACAAATGCCTTGATGTGGACTTTGCTATTATTCCATCATTTGAACAATTTCGTGTGAAGCTAGGCTATCCTTGGCTATCTTCCATGAAAGCTATTGCTTCTCCTATTCACAAGTGTTTGAAATTTCCCCATAATGGTGAAGTTGTTACTATCAATCATAGTCTCTTTAAACCAGTTGAAAGAACTTCTAGCATTCCTATTGATTACTTTTGGCCTAAACAATTCCAATCTCTTCCTCCGCGAAGTGATAATCTTTTTAAATCTTATCAAAAGTGGAAAAAAGATATGGTCCTATCTCTAAGTGAACCTAGAACACCCAAACTTGACATTCCTATCATTCTTGAGAAGGAAGTTCTTCCTTTGAAAGATAAAACTAATGTCTTTCCTCAAGAAGATTCCCAACCCATCCCTATGGATGTGACTATGCCTATATCTAATAAACCTCCTAAGAGTAGACCTATACCTCCTCGTCATGATGGACTTGGTCTCCTTCCTAAACCAAATATTCCTCCCTTATATGGATCAGTTCCTCCTCCTTCTTCTTATGGAGAGAAGAGACCTTCCTCTTCTCCTATTATTTAGCCTAAGAGACCACAACCTAAACACCCAAGTGATAAGGATGAGAACATTCCTCCTCCTCAATCTTCTCAACTTCCTGCTAAGACTAGACGAAATCGTTCTGCACGTGAACGCCGACGAAAGCGTCATCTTAGAGCTCAAACTTTGCAATCCCCAAAAACACCTTCAACAAGCATTATTCCATTTTCTCCTCAGCCGACGATTGAGCCGAAATCTCCTAAACATAAGATGCATGATGATTTTGATCCTGTGCGAGTTAAAGATCCTATTTTTATAAATCTTGATGATGATATGGATGAAAATGTTATTCATGATGCAAATGTTACTCCTGTTCATTCTGATAGTGAATATGAACTTGTTGATATTGATAACCATTTATCTAATGAATTTTATAAAGCACTTATCCTAGCTCCTAGACAAGAACACCGCGGCTTGGGATATGAACATAGCCCTTGTTTGGATCTTGTGATAGCTCCATCTGCTATGTTGGATGTTCCTCCTCTAGTGTGTTCCCTACCTTCCCGAAACATTGATCAGCAAGATCGGGGGGTAGATGACGTGCTAGACTAGTTTCATTAGCATAGCAGATTCTCTCCCCCTCTCTTTTGTTACTTCTTCTATATGTTATTCTCATTCTTCTATTTGTTGTCCTTAGTGTTGTCTACTTGAGGACGATGCAAAGCATTGAGATCTCTTGGTCTCTCTCATGTTGACTCAAAAGACACATGTGTTCCCTTCTTGTAGGTGACCTTCCTTGATTGGGGAATGAAGAACAATTATGCATACATACATATGATATACATGAATAATCATACAGCATACTGACCCCGAGGAAAGCGAAGTCACCTTGTGCTTTGTGTTTTGTGTCTATTATCCTTGGGCTTATCTCACACTTGGGGGCTAAATCCTTGCGATAACGTGCTCCTTTCCTTTCTCAATCTTATATGTATCACTACCTTAAAGCAATCACCCCCGGTGAGGCGTGTGCGATCACTTTAACGTAGGGGGGCATACATCCCGTTCATATCTTTTCAAGATACTTGAAAATTTCTTGACAAATTTAGATTTGCCTTGAAAATTTTTGATATCTTTCTTGCATGACTCATAGTGAGGGAACCTTACTACTGACAGTCATGGTTCTCCCTCGTGATCTTCCCTTTTACTTTGTCAATCGAAGTCGTAAGATCCTTAGTCCACTGGGGGCTTGGTGTATCTTGCCTCCTTGACGTGGTGAAAGTCTTTCAATGTTGTTTCCTTGTACTTTACCGGAAGTATTGGCATACGCTTATACTCCCGCTAAAGTGGGGGCTAAATGTAGCGTCCTAAAATTGCGACACTTGCAATTTCGACTGCATTTCAGTCTTCACGATGGCGACGCAACACGCAACCTGAATGGAGACCCCGAAACCTGATTATGACACCAAAAACTGCATTTTCTTGCACCCTGGCCTGAACCTCCTTTGCACCCTGCTGTCCCGGGAGGTGGGACCAGAGCGCCCAGCGCCCTGGTCCCTGGGTCCTATTTTGGGCCCGGTCTCTTTTGGACTTCGGGTCTTTATGTTTGCAAATTGGAAAATTATCTTTCCTGGTCGGCCTAAGGTCGGGAAAATCAGTCTATCAGCCCTAATTGACAAGTATATAAACTACATTTTCCTCTTTCATTCGATATGATGGAAAAAGCGTGGAAACTATACTCAAGCATTCAAGCATTCAAACATTCTTTCAAGCAATTGATCATTCTAAGTCTCCATTCAAGGCTAAGTGTTGCATTCAAGACAAGGATTCAACCATTGAAGAGATCACATACTACATGCTACATACAACATACAACAATACAAAAAACAACAACATCTATACCTTCGCATATAAGGATACAAACATCCTTACAACAAGGTATTAGTACTTGTTTTACATTACATTTACAACAATTTCTCATTTCTTGGTTAATTCCAAAACCGGGGTTTGACCTAAAGGCAAACTCCTAATCCCTAACCCCCCAATCGTCTTCGCTTTTCTGTGTGTAGGTTGCAGGTACGCGGCTGAAATTGAAGATCTGGAATCCTTGTGCAGAGACGAACAGATCCCCCTTCGTTTCACAGATTTTTCGGAGGACCGTGTGCACGCCGGGCGCCATCGTCCCGTCAACTTTTGCTCAAATTTGCAGGACAGCGTCGTCTCGACATTTTACTGCTAATTCCAGGTCCGCAGCTTCATATCATATCCCTAACTCAGTTTATAAGCGAATCTTTCTCACTTTCTATGCATTCCTAGCTTAATCTTTCTATCTACATTCTTTACAAAAGAGGGTATCCTTGCTTTCTTAACCCTTGAAACTCATTTAGCATCCAATCTTGCATTGTGTGGGATTGGATCTTGTGGGTTTCAACCCCTCTTTTGAATGTAAAGTCCCTCCTAAGTGAAAACCATCAACCCTAGAGTAACCTCCCTTCTCTCTCCTTGGAGTTGGAAGAGGGGAGAGCAACTAGGGTTCGATCGCGATTTTCCGCTTTACAATTATGTTATAGCTTACTCCTAAACTAATCTCTAAAATCCTAACATCAACTACTAAGGATGATGATTAGATGATTACTAGCACTAGGAAGCATGTTTGTAGTGCCAAAGACCTTCAAATATAGTGAATCCACACCTATTATAAAAACCCATCAATATGTTAAAAAAGATAAGTCTCCTTCTAGTCTACCTTGACCACACAATTTTTTTCATCTAAGGCCTTTTTTTGATGTTGATATATATATAATGACTTCTCATCCCTCTAGGTACTTGTACAACCAATCTCATGACAATTATAAGTTACTAAAGGGAGATGATGGGGGCAATAATGCTCTAGCTGACTTAGTGATTTTATTTATCCAAACCAACATACGTCTTAAGAAACAATTTTATAACATAAATAAATGGCAATAGCCAACTAGAGCTTTGATATATGATTACTCCACGTGAAGTTTATTTCTTAAAATGCATGTGGGCTTACAAAGGCTTCTTGAAAGCTCTCGATAAGATTTACTTGTCAAAGGCTTAACCTTGTGTACACGATTTATCATCATAGGGTAAATATTTTTTCTTTTCTTTTTCATTCAACATTAATGGCAATATGGGACCAAGCATTGCAGTTCACAACCTTCTTAAAGTATAGTATAAGCATGTACAATGAAAGAATAAGAAAATAGTGAACTATTCTAATGAACTAGTTAAAGTAACATTTGATTAATCATCAAATTAACATGGAGACGCATGTAAAAAAAATTATCAATATAAATTAAAATGAGAAAACTATAAGAAAATTGAATATACATGAAAAAAATCTTTTGAGAAAAGCCTCCACTATTAAAGAAACGTTAAGCTTGCATTAATCAAGAACAATCTAATACAATACTACGATTCAATCTTTTTTTTTATCTAACAACATCCTAGCATAGCATAATAAAATTTCACTTGCACAACCAATCAAACATCCATCTAATGCCTCTAATTTATAGAGAAAAGGGAAGAGAAACCATAAGTGGTTTAGTTTGTATGCCAAAATCCATGCCTCAATGTACAATTATGGCACCACTCAAGATAAAATCCATGAATAAACATCTTTTATCAATAGCTCTTCATGAATACACATCTCCAAAACAAGCACTTCACAATGAACATTAAAATTAGTTAGGAACCCACCACATTATGAAAAGATACTCTAGTTCTCCTAGTGTAACTCCCAAGTAGTACATGTGAGAGAAGATGAATTCCATCAATGATGATGATATAACTCCCATTATTGAGCTTCTTGCCTAACCTCCTTATTCAATACCATTATAATAATATTCTGAGTATCTCCAAAAATAATAATTAAATAATTTTTTCTATCAATAGTGTTAGAGTAAAGATATTAGTTTACTTGTTTAATTAAATCATCACATTTTCTCTATTTCACTTAAGCTAAATTTAGAAAGCTAAACTTAGGAATATTAATAATTAATTTATTATTAATTTTTAATTGCTTTTAGGGTTTTCCTTTTACGTTTGATCTCCTTTTATAAGGATTGATCCCTTTTGTAATTCATAATCTAATTTATTATTATTGCATATTCTTGCTTTGGTTTTTCAAAACAATCTTTGTGTTTTGTGTGAATCTTCTAATGTTGTGATAGGTTATTTGCATATAGGTGTTCACTGGGTTTTTTATAGCACAAAAAGGAGGGCGGGGGTTGGTTAGGTTGTGGACCGCATTAGGTTGTGGACCATGTAATCCAGCCCCCGTGCCTTGGTGTCGTCGTCGCTTCAGCCTCCCACACGTCGACCTTGTCTTCGACCACCACCACCCTCTAGCTTCCCTCTCGTGACGGTCCCCATCGACCAACCTTGTTTCCTGCTGTTGCCACCGCCCGAGCTTGTCGATGTTGCAAAAGCCATGCTCTGCCACCAGTTTCTTTCTCCGACCCCCACCGATTTTTTCCGGTGAGGATAAATTTTTCCAGCAAGTTTTTCAAGCGAAGGAATATTCAACTGACATCAGCATGATGTCCTGCTGATGTCAACAGTACATATGGCTTGCATGGCCCCCTGTGACCCTCTTTGTGCCTTAAAAGAGGGGTTTTGTTTTCTTTTGGCCATAACTTGGGCATACAATATCATTTTTTGGCAAACGAGATATTGTTGGAAAGCTAGTTTTGTCTACTTTCCAGATTTGTTGGTTTCATCACCTAGTTTTGCTATTGGTATATTCTATAGACATTTGAAGTCAGAGTTTTTTTTTTAGTCCTGAGCTAGTATCTGTTCACCAGTTTCTTCGTTTTTCATGATTCCAGTGGATTTGGGACAGTGTTTGAGAGCTCTTCACATCCATCTATGCACTTTTTCTAGATTTTACTCCAAGTACATTTTATTCAATTTTTTGTGTTTTCACACTCTGTTGAATTACTTGGACATATGACGTCGTGGAAACTTCTCGTTTGCATGGGATGATTTTTTTTTGGCTATTCTTCATGTATTTTCAATCTTATGTCTTTTTTTTGACATTATGAGCTTTCATTGTAAGCACTTATGATTTTGTAATCGCACTGAGATAAAGTGCCTTTGTATTGCACATGTATTATGGGATCTTGCACATCATTTTTGTGCCTTATTGTACTTGCACTATGATATAAAGTGCCATGGGGGTTTGATGTTTACCTTTGTTTGCCTTCGTACCTTTCTCATGCATGTGCCTTAGTTTGAATACCCTTTGTATTTGCTTGTACTTTCATGTTTGCACTATCAGATGTTCTTGGTTCTTCTTCATGCACTACATTATGGCTTTCAGATTCAGTGTACCTGTCATACCTCTCCCTTGTCAGCATTATGGGGAGGGGGGGGAGGGGGTTCTACTGTTGGTGCTAATGCTTCCTTGGTTTCATATTGGAGTAAGCTATGTATTATGTATTTGTTCCTATGTACTAGGCAGATGCAGCGGCTGGTTACCCATGCATTTCGGTGAGATGGAATACTTACCATATGGACACTCTTGCATTCCTATTTTCTAGATGCGACCTTCCATTTTTTATTTGATTAGTTCTTCAGACCGTTGGTACTTGCGCCATCTGTATCTTCGGGTTCCAGATGTTTTGCCTATGTTTGCCATCTGATTTGGATTCAAGTAGTGTCATTGAGGGCACTCATGCAGATTCATGTCTTCAAGATCCTAACCATCTTTTGTTTCAAAGGAGGTTCTTATTTTAGCATCTTAGTAGTCATTCTACGATAGAGTTGGCATTTTCTTCATGCTTCAGTGATTCTTTATGCTCGTCTTTGTTCCTATCTTTTGGAACATTCTTGTTTGGAGGCTTCTTTGTCCTTCACTTGAGCTTTCATCTCTTCTTGGAGAGGAGTTTTGTTCCCCCAAGGTTTTCTCCCTTTTCTCCATTTTATAGAGATTTCATTGTACTTGGGTACCTCACCAGGCCTTGTTGTCGGGACCCATTTTGGCTTTCATGCATCTAGTCCCTAGTTGTATTTTAGCTTCTCCTTAACTTCACCTTAAGCAGGGGTGTTAGAGTAAACACATTAGTTTACTTGATTAATTAAATCATATTTATTTAATAATTAAGTCACCTTTTCTCTATTTCACTTAAGCTAAAATTTAGGAAGCTAAACTTAGGAATATTAATAATTAATTTATTATTAATTATTAATTGCTTTTAGGGTTTTCCTTTTAGGTTTGATCTCCTTTTATAAGGATTGCTCCCTTTTGTAATTCATAATCTGATTTATTATTATTGCATATTTTTGCTCTGGTTTTTCAAAGCAATCTTTGTGTTTTGTGTGAATCTTTCAATGTTGTGACAGGTTATTTGCATATAGGTGTTCACTGGGTTCTGTGAGGTTGTATTTCACAACTTTAACAAATATATTATGAGTGTCCAAGTACACATTCCAAAGATGTTAGAGAAACATGCAAACATATTATTACAAGTGAATGTCACCAAATTATAATAAACCTTGTATGAGAATGGTTGTAGTGACATGCATGTTTTGATTTCCCCAAGATTCTATTATGTTGTATCCTCCAGGGGAGATATAATTCAACATATTGTGTGGGTTACACTTGATGTTGTTAACAATAGTTTAGTGCTCATTAATGTTTATGTGCCCAATGTGATCTAGAAAGAACACAATTATGGGGATCACTAACCAAAAGCTTACCTATTTTTTATTGGTTGTTATGTAGTGATTTTAATATGGTTGAGTCTCTCTCGAGGATAAATAAGGTGTCATGCCAATGTGTTGATGATTGTGAAGCTTGAATCTATGCTATAAATAATTGGTGTTTTATAGATCTCACCTTTTAGTAATGATTTTACACATGTTTTATGGTCTCAATCAAGGTCCTTAAGTAGCTTAATCATGTCAATATGATATCCAAGCAACATGTCTTCCACATTCAACACTTTGGAGAGTGATTAGTTGTAGTTAACCTATAATTTATGATTTCCAATCATAGCCCTATCTATTTCTATCTAGTTTGTGATAGTAGGTGATTTTTTTTCCTAGCATGCAATTTTCCATGAGCATTTCCCTTTAGATCATGAAAGTATAAAATTTCTTATTATATCTGTGTACGATGGAATTGGATATCATAATTATTGTTTAACTTATAAAGATTCAACCACATAAAACCTTATTTCTACAATGAAATCCACCACACACCAATGAAGAACCTAAAAATATGCAAAACATCAAATATGAAAGATTATATCATTCACATGCTCATTAGGGTTCGATCTCCATTGTCTCCTATCTACATTGATCTTGCTTTGATATGTTGCATGCTCTTAGATTTTATGTGTGGAAAAGAGTTCAATAAAGAACATATTTGTGGTTGTGTAGTTTGGTAGAATGTAGACGCTTGATTGATCGCTACTAGGGATTGATAAGGAGAAAATGATCCTCTTTTATAGAGAGTACCCTAGAAATGAAGGGATAGGATTAAGAGGTGGAGGGATAAATGGTCGACTCAAATTAGAGGATAGGTATAGAAAACAAAAAAATATTAGGATATGTGGTTAAAGGTAAATTAACAGATGAATGACAAGTGTCATGGAGGGGAAAAGCTAATGAATTAATTAAATAAATAAAGATCTATTTAATTAATAGAAGAGGTGGGACCAATTAAATAAATAAAACATTTATTTAATTTAGGGAAAGGATAATTTAAATAAATAAAAATATTTATTTAAATAGGGAAAGGCTAGAAGAGGATAACTAAATTAATTAAATATTAAATAAAAATCTATTTAATTAATAGAAGGCTTCGGATAAAATGATTAAATAAATAAAAATATTTATTTAATTACGTTAGGACAATTTTAGGTGTCTACATTTTACCCCTCTTTGAGACAATATAGTTTATCGCATTGTTTCAAAGAAAAATAAAGCATCGGTATGATAAGTTGTCCTTGGTAAGGAAGACAACATGCCCCCTCGAGAGATTGGGTGAATTTTTTTTGAAAAATTCGGACAATCTCTCGAAAAGAAAATAAAGGTTGGAAAAAGGCCAAGTAGGATGAAAAATAAGGTGAGAAGGTTGAAGACAGGCAAAAAATGGGGCCTCGATGGGTCATGATGACAACAGGGAATCACCACAAGCAACTAGGGTTAGCAACCCTATAAATAAGAGCTAGGAAGAGGAACCGCCTCATTTGCATCCATCAATTTCATTGTTCACAGTGCAGAGTGAAGGAGAGATAAAGTGCACAGTAGCGGAGCTATGGCAGAGAGATTCCACAGATTTGAGTGCATCCAACAACACAAGCAACCTAAGGAGTATGACGAGCCAGTATGTACCATATTGTACTTCTCAATTTGTGCATTTAATGCGTCATAAATATGACTAGAATGCATTTTGCCAAAAATGTGACCATTAGGAAATTGTTGAAATCACATATAGGTCTCATATTAGCACGTCTAGGTTGCATTTAGCGTGTACAGGGTTTGAGTGCGTCTATGGTCAGATAACTGTGTCTAGGGTCTATAAAAGTGTGTTTATGTTGAAAATGCATTTAGGGTAAATGACAACATGTTTGTGGCAAACAATAGTGCGTATAGGTTAAAAATGTGTTTATGACATAGATAAGTGCATCTATGGTTTCTTAGCCCCCTATGATAAACATAAGCATGTATAGGGCAGAAGTGTTTTTTTGCATTGTAAAACTATGTATAGGGATTATTAGCACATTTATGACAAACAAAAGTGCGTTTTTTGTCCCAATAAAGACAAAACAGGTTGTCGTTGTGATAAGAAAGAATGACCAATTAGATAAGTTGCCAGATTAATGAAATTTGGTGAGTACCCTAGCAGGATAGGTTGCAAAGCGACTGATGAAGCTAATAAAGCTAATGAAGTCAAGAAATAGAGTTGATAAAGCTCACGTAAGACTGACAAGATTTTAATGCTAATGTAATTGCACTGGTGATTGTAGGCTAACCTGGCTCCTCTAGATTCTTGAGAGAGGTTTTCAAGGACACAACAATTGTGACCACAGTTGAATGAGGATGACCATCTAACACTAGGAGTGTTAGGACTATGACATGCTACCTTCATGCCCGAGATTCATACGAATCTCAGTTTTCTATCTGCACTAGTTGAGCAGTGTTACAGTGAGCATTGCACATTTGACTTGTCGACTGGGGAGATGTCCATGACACTGGAGGATGTCTACCACATTCTATGCATCCCCATGTACAGGGAGATGGTGATATATGATGAAGAGGGAGGAGATGTTGAGGTGTTTGTGTAAATAATTATTCATGTTGGATGTCGTTACACCTTACTTAAGTTTACTTAGGAAATGCATTTCATAGTAGTTTGGGTATGAGACACTTGGGTGTTTGTGCGACATTGGGATAGTGTGTGTAGGAAAATTTCCACCTTTTATGGTGTTTATCTTGTTACTACTCTATCATGTCCACTTATTGTGGAGTGATAATCCACCTTCCATGGGTGGTCCACCTCATGTGGAATATTTTATTGTTTCTCCTACCTACCACACCTATTTCCTACCTACCCTTATTTCTTATTGATCCACATGTCATGTTTGTGTGTTCACATATCCATATAGCCTTGCCTATATATGCAAGCTCCTATTCATTGTAACAACAACTATTGATCTTTTGATCATCTATCTATTGATGAGAATACAATTTATTCTTGTCCTATATTTTGTCTCTATTTTGTACTTTTCATTGAGCTCTTGATCTTGGAAAAATATCACATGGTATCAGAGCCATTAGAGCATCATTGATTCATCTTTGAGAGGCATTATTGCGACGTCAAGAGGCAGATTTGAGGAGCAACATCTTTTGGAGGCGTCCTGGACCAAATATGTCCTTGACATTGCATCCAAGTGGTCGTTTCCATGAATTTTGACTATAAATTCACCTATATTGGATGAAAGTCAAATTTGGGGTTTGGAGAAATTTTTTGCCCAATTTGGGCGGTACGGTACAAATTTTAGAAATTTTTTATCAAAAAAAATTTGTTTTTTTGCAAAAAAAAAAATTCATTTTATTATTCCCAGAAAGAAAAATTTATTGAAAAATTTCAAAAAAAGTTTTGAAGAAAAAAAATAAAAAATTTTGGGATGTCTGTAGACCCCCTATGACCCCCATACTAGGCGTAGTGTGTTTGCAGGTTCTGGCAACTTACTGTCGGCCTCTGTACTCCGACCGGTCTCCCCGTGCTCTGTCCTGTGGTGTTTTGTGCCTATCGCCGCCCGTCCACTAAGTCTCCAGCGCTGCTCGTTCGCTGAGTCTCCAACATCCGACTGTCGGCATCTCGACCCCCGTCGAACTGACTTCTGCAGTCCCGCCGATGTTCGTGCACTGCCGCCTTCTTCCACGATCTTCCCGACATTCGTGACCCGCCAACGACAGCTTTTCTGCCGCCCATCAGACGGCCATCATCCCATAGGAACTAGCCTCGCTCACCAACAGACCCTGCAACCTCTGCCACGTTGCAGCCCTACCGGGCCCCTCCACCACCTCGTCATCCACGTGGTCATCGACATGAAAGCAACCTTCCCACACAGACCCTTCACCGACCTTTCTAGTCAGCAGCCCAGTTGGTTGCTGTAGCGTCCTAAAATTGCGACACTTGCAATTTCGACTGCATTTGGGTCTTCGCGATGGCGATGCAACACGGAACCTGAATGGAGACCCCGAAACTTGTTCATGACACCAAAAACTGCATTTCTCAGCACCCTGGCCTGATCCTCCTTGCACCCTGCTGTCCCAGGAGGTGGGACCATGGCGCCCAATGCCCTGGTCCCTGGCCCTATTTTTGGGCCTGGTCTCTTATGGGGCTTTGGGTCTTTATGTTTGCAAATTGGAAAATAACATTTCCTGGTCGGCCTAAGGTCGGGAAAATCAATCTATCAGCCCTAATTGACAAGTATATAAACTACATTTCCTCTCCCATTTTGGTAGATGGAAAAAAGGCGGAAACGATATTCAAGCATTCAAGCATTCAAGCATTCAAGCATTCAAGCATTCCTTCAAGCAATTGATTATTCTAAGTCTCCATTCAAGGCTAAGTGTTGAATTCAAGACAAGGATTCAACCATTGAAGAGTAGATCACATACAACACATTACATACTACATACATTACACCTTCGCATGTAAGAATACAAACATTCTTACAACAAGGTATCAGTACTTGTTTACATTACAAACAATTACATTTACAACATTCTCATTTCTTGGTTAATTCCAAAACCGGGGTTTGACCTAAAGGCAAAACCCCTCATCCCTAACCCCCCAATCGTCCTCTCTTTTCTGTGTGTAGGTTGCAGGTACGCAGCTGTAATTGAAGATCTGGAATCCTTGTGCAGAGATGAACAGATCCACCTTCGTTTCGCGGATTTTTCGGAGGACCGTGTGCACACCGGGCGCTATCGTCCAGTCAACTTTCGCTCAAATTTGCAGAACAACACCGTCTTGACATTTTACTGCTAATTCCAGGTCCGCAGCTTCATCCCATATCCCTATCTCTATTTATAAGCGAATCTTTCCTACTTTATATGCATTCCTAGTTCAATCTTTCTACATTCTTTACAAAAGAGGGTATCCTTGATGTCACAACCCTTGAAACTCATTTAGAATCCAATCTTGCATTGCATGGGATTGGATCTTGTGGGTTTCAACCCCTCTTTTGAATGTAAAGTCTCCCCTAAGTGAAAACCATCAAACCCTAGTGACTCTCCCTTCTCTCTCCTTGGAGTTGGGGAGGGGAGAACGACTAGGGTTCGATTTTTCCACTTTACATTTTGGTGAACCCGACATGAACATCCTCATTCTGATTATTCATGGTTAGATCTGAAAATTTTGTTTCCTTAATTACATTTCCATGTTTGATCTTTTGCAAATTTTAGAGGTTGATTGCATAAAAACCCTAAAATTTTCTTTTTAGTAATTAAGCTTGTGAAATGTTTAATTGTTAATGCTTGTTTCAGATCTACCCTTCTATTGCAAATTGTCAATTCATATTTGTGCTTTAATTCTAAAAATTAAGTGGTTAAGTGTCAAAACCCTAATCTTTTAAACCTCCTTGATTCAACCTTTGACTGATAATTTCACTAATCAAAACACCTCCAAATCGGCTGTAACTTTGGATTCCGCAATAAAATCACAATATCTTTCATCCCTGAAAATTTGGAAAAAAGTTGCGAGGACCGTGTGCACCCCGAGCGCCATCGTCCCCGACATTTTTTCCAAAATTTCGGGAGCTAGATCTTACTGTATTTTTCTGCTAAAATCCAGAATTTTGGCTGATTTTATCAACTTTAACACTTTCAAAATTAAAGTCAAAGTTGGTCTAGCAATTGCTTGGATTGAGGCTTCTAATCATTCAAAAAATCATTGAAATTAAAATTCTTATCAAAATTGTGTTTCTTACTGTCCTAAATCTGAAAAGTGTGTTGGCATTCATTCGAAATTTCAGTGCTTTATTCAAATTTTTGCAGTTTGTGACTTTTGAAATTAAGTGTTTAATTGCAACAACCTTGATTTCCACTTTCAAATTCGAATTTTGCATGAAATCGAGTCAAATTTTAAATTTCAAAGCTTGCATTGCTTTCAACATTCCCTCTAAAATCATAAAATTCAAAATTTCAGTTTCCCTCTCTTTTTCAAAATTCAGATTTTACATTTTTCAACAATCTTGGTAGGGTTCAATCTTGAGATTGCAACTTTAATTTGGCCTATCTACAAATCATAAAATCACTCAATTTTTTCAGATTAGCTTTAAAATCATCATAACTTTCATCCCCGAAAATTTCGAAAAAATTTGCGAGGACTGTGTGCACTCCGTTCGCCACGGTCCCGGACATTTTTTCCGAAATTTCGGGAGATTTTCCTGATTGCATTTAACAGCTTAAATCTAGGAGATTGGCTGATTTTATTGAAATTTGCTACCTCTAAAATTCAAAATCTTCTCTCTCTCTTTAGTGCATGAGTTTTACAACAATAAGCCCTACTTACACTATTCCCATTAGACGAAGCCTTAGAATTAAGTCTTTCCAAGGTGTAATTACCGAAGAGATGGAACCTAATTTGAATGGCCTTTTTAACGAGGACATGGGTAATTCCTCTAATCCTCTTAATGATGAAGAAGCTCTCCATGAGGTTTTTGTAGAACAACTTTCAAAATTGGATAACCAATTTGATGATTTTCGACAATGGATGTCTCAAGAATACCCCTATAGCGAAGCTCTTTCATTAATTGAGGGTCTAAAATGTATGGTTCAAAGTGATAAGAATGGAATTGATTATTTGCGTGGTATTGCACACATTGTGGATTCGAATGTGATGCCTATGAAGAGTTGTGCCGAAACTTTAGGTTATACACAACCTCCTACTCAAGTCAATCATTCTATTCCTTTGATGACTCCTATTGCTAGTATACCTACTTTTACATCAAACATAATGACTACTTCGATACAAGACATTCCTCCTATGATCACTAGTCATGGGGGCAATCCTTCTTCCTCAATCAACCCTCTTCCTTCATTCAATCCGACTTCTTCATTCATTCCTTCAATGAGTGTTCCTATTATATCTCCACAAATGAACACGACGCAAGGGGGCAATTCGTTTAATCATTCCATTCCTCCTGTCCAATCATCTCCTATGACTAACTATCATAGTGTCCCACCACCTTACTCTCTACCTTCTTTCAATAACATAACACCTCCATCACAATCTAACACGTCTAATATGAACTCTTCG